>NW_024360941.1:6773353-7424307 GCF_014805655.1 Passer montanus | reverse complement strand
TTTACATCTACTAATATATAAGATATTAATTATGGGGTTTTTTAAAAATTTCAATTTGAGTAGCAGAGCACATTATCTCGAAACATACCAAGAAATCTTAGCTTTCCACAGACTTATGATAAATTTCTGGCTGTCCAAAATTCTTAAAACATAGAAATATTCTGTGAGAACAGTGCTATTACAGTTGTTTTCAATTGGATGAGAAAGGTCAAGCAGCATTCAGAAGTAATACATTCACTAGTGTAAAAAAGATGGATGAGGGTGGTCAGACTGAGAGGAGACAAATTGCCTAACATGCTTTCAGAATCCTCTGCTGCGTGGTCAGAGCACAGCACCACTACCACATCTTTCAAACACAGTCATTTCTTTGTGGAAAAACCTGACTGCTGTCTTGAAAATGGCAAAGTAGGAGGCAGATAAAGCCCAGATACTTCCACCCAGTCCAAAATTTTGTTGAAAAACTTAATTAAGCCTGTCCTACTGGACTGCAATTATTTTGAGTAGTCAATCTCCTGTCTGGATCATTTCCAGCTCAATATATATAACATTAGCTTAAGTAAAAAGCTCTCATTTCTCCAGGGAAAGTATTCCTGGTTCAAGTTATAAGACTTTTTATTATTATTTTTAATAGAATACCGTAGTCAGCTCTTTCTTTTTTTTAAACTGTAATAATATACAAAGACTGTTAAATGAAAATGGAAGGGAAAACCTATCCTACAAAGATCATTCATCCCAGTAAAAGCTACAGAAAATTACAGAAGACAAAATATCCTTCCAAGAATATTCTCACAAGGGGATTGTCCAACTTCTCCTCCATCTCCGAGCTGTGAACAAGCACAGGCAAAGCTGCCATGGGACAAGACATACATCTTCTCATGCTGGAAGACAGGCTGACCTCCTGCAGTAACTCTGAGAATTCACCATATTTATCAAATGGTGATAGTAGAAAGAGAATTTCAAATTTATGTTGGCATATGTAACGCCATTTCTATTTCTAAAAAGCCATTCTGATCCAATAGGGAAAAAAAAAGATACCCAACTAGATCCATTTATCAGATTTTATCTAAAAGATACACATGAAAAACTGCCCACAGACAAATTACAACCAATAAATTTAACAAAAAAAAAGCACCTCACTCGTAAATTAATCTTTGTGAGTTACAAGCAAGTGCTACATTGCTCAAGCTGATGGTTATCACTTACAAATCCTTAGGCCCACAAGGACAGAGAAGGCATTTATTCAGAAACTGGGCAACTTCCAAGGATGCACATCAGAAAGTTTGCTACAGAGAGAAAATAACAGCACTGAACATTTCTCCATTTGTGAACAACTGTCAACAAAATACCAAACACTTGGTGATCAAGGAAAGTATGCTTCCTAAGGAAGCAGATACTAGTGACCTGGCATTGCTGAAACCATCTTCTTGCTATGTTTCTTGCTTATTTCCAGGAGATTAATGAACATTAAGGTGAATATTGCCATAAGATTCATGAACATACAAGAAGAGAGTACATGAATTTACAGAAGAGGATACAAAGGGAGGCGCTTAGTGTAAATACTGCCATTTTCCCTCATTCCTTAAGTTGCCTGTGTTCAGCTGGGTGGACAGAGGAGAGGGAAACCTCTGTATCATGCACCTCATCTGCCTGTGGGAAGCAGATACTAGTGACCTGGCATTGCTGAAACCATCCCCTTCCTTTCTTGCTTAACTTATTTCCAGGAAATTAATGAACATTAAGGTGAATATTGCCATAAGATTCATGAATGTACAAGGAGAAAGTAGAGTACATGAATTTACAGAAGAAGATACAAAGGAAGGTGCTTAGTGTAAATACTGCCATTTTCCCCCATTTCTTACGTTCCTTTGTTCAGCTGGGTGGAGAGAGGAGAGGGAAGCCTCTGTATCATGCACCTCATCTGCCTGTGGGGCCTGTCCCAGGGCAGACAGGGCATGATTCCAGTAGTCCCTTTCAGTCTCTCTTTCCTACTTCCTAGTCTACTCCCTTCCTTCTGGAGCTCTGCCACTAAGTGGAGGAGTTCCTGCACCTGGGTGCAGCTCTAATTACTGCTGCCATCCCTACTGGCATAGCAGCAAGGGCCACCCTACAGCCTGGCACCTGGGTGCCAGCTTGTTCCCACTGAAGCTTTCTCCTGGCATCTGAGTCAGCCATGGTGGGAGCAGAGCTTACAGAGGCCATGACTTTCTGCTGGAACAACATCACTGTTCCCTGGGCTGGCAGAGCTGCAGGTCTGTCCTGCACACCCTGCTGCACAAACTGCCCTACCATGCCCTGTTTGCCTGTCCTGTTTGTTGGCAGAGCTGCAGGTCTGTCCTGCACACCCTGCCTTACCATCCCCTGTTTGCGATGCTCCTGGCTGCTAATGCCCCCTAAGGGCTTCTGTCAGGCATGGAGGGGGTCTTGGTCACCACCGCTTCTTTCCCTTTCATCCTCAGCACTGGTGAGGCTGCACATCAAATGGTCTGGTTTTGGGCACTTCACTACAAGCCAGACATTGAAGTCCTGGCATGTGTTCAGAAAAGACCCTCCAAAACACTTTCAAAGAGCAATGAAGCTGGTGAAGGGTCTAGAGAAGAGGGAACTCAAGCACATGAAACACTGCAAGAGGAATATCAGTCTATCTTTCTTGTTACTAACATTAAAATCAACTTGAGTCAGAACAATCAATATACCTTCTGATGCCAGAATTTGTTTCACTTTCATTCACTATTGGTTTTCAAATGCATATGGTGAAGTGCTGAACACTGGAAGGTAAAATCAGGGAATGTAGGTATTTTACTGGAGCTGAGAACTTACAAACTTTATTCTGCTTTACAATTTCCTGAGGAAAAGATAGACCACAGTTTGAAAAGCAGAAAATGAATAAGGGAGATATCTGAATCAGACATTTTTTTTCTTTATCTCATAGGTGTTATTTTGAGGACCATGATGGCATTCAGATTTTTCCATAAAATATTTATCAAATGTATTTTTTGTGTAAAAAATGAGGGTTTTTTACTTTGTCAAAGACCAAGTTCCCCAAAGATTGTACTGTTACACATGCAATTACTCATCATTATAATAATCACACAAGACAGTTTAGTAAAAATTATAGAATCTAGCCCTTGTTTTTTAGTGATAAGTGCAATTTTTATCTCAAGCTCATTTACATGAGAAAAATTTGCAAACAAATATATGTAGCCTCAATTATTCAACAGATTTGCATGCAAATGATCCCACTTAAGGGCTACCAGCATTATGACCTGAGGCTGCTCCATCGCAAAAATACTTTGCCAGTGTCCAAAGAACAAGGCAAACACCTGGTTGCTTATCTTCCTTATTACAATGAGAATAATTGATGGAGATATCAAAGGCTGCCATGAAAAGGAACACTATTGAAGACAGTAACAGGAAAGAAGACTGCTGAAGAACTCACATTTGCTTCACAGTAGCATGTGACCAACAGAAAAAGAGTTACTTTTAATTACACCAACAAGAATCACCAGATCCTTGTGTTTCACAGCTAATTACCAAACAATGGAGATATGTGACCATCATTTCAGTTCTTTATACTCTATATAAAAAATTCAGTAATGTAAATGACGAAGGACTTTCAAAGCTATTGCCAAGCAGTACATTTTAAATGCTGTAATGTTTAGGCACAGGCTTCTCATACTGAAGTTCACAAAGAAAAATTCCTTTGGAACATTGCTTTACTCATACTGCTTCACTGAGGTGAAATGAAAGAGAAATTTTAATTTATCACAAGCTGTTTGCTATCTTGAATCTCATGTTAACCTAGATCTCTCCTAGGCCCTCATCTTACATTAACCTCATCAGCCTTTATCAGCATTCAAATATCTTAACTTTCAGAAATACTGAGATGAGGTTTTGGATAAGAATCTTCTAGTAAAGTGTTTCAAGTCTCATGTGTTATCAGATGTTCCTGATGAGGAAAAAATATTAAGACCACTGTACCTGCTTATAGCATTTCCCCAAGACCCTAGAAGTTTGAACACCACTGAAGCAATATGTACTCTGTATTTCCAACTCACTAAATTTTATGATCCTTTTTAATATCCTAGGGAGGATAAGCCACCAATTTCAGACTATTTATCTGAAAATAAAAGTGTATGTTGCTGACTTGCTTAATATCTGTACATTTTCTATCCCTAGTCAATCACTCCAAAAATATTTATTTCTCTTGACAGCTACTTTTGGAAAAGCATTTGACATCAACATGCATCTGAAATCCTCTAGGGAAAGGAAAATGCTATAAATAAAATACATGGATCAAGGAAGGAAACATACACACCAGTTATGTTATACACTGGTTACTCTAGAGATCAAATCTTTGATATTGAACTGGCATGATGGAAATGTAACTCATTGTAGATACACACGATTTAATTTAGAGCATAAGAGAGTCCCAAAGAGTAGGAAAACTAAAGACATAATTCCAGTTAGTTAAAAGATATTCTCTCCATGGAAAACTGCTTTTTAAATTACTTATTTCTTTCTTTCTCATAGTGAACATCCAGCCCAGAAGTCCACTTTCTTTTCTTACTATTAATGTTAGCTTTTGGGCAGAGCTCGTGTTTCTGATTTTGGAGTGATTCTTTGTTACTCTGCTAAATTCTGTGAGGCAAAGCTTTATCACTTAGGCAACGTAAGTTCCTTTCTTAATCTGTCATTTTGAAACTCTTTTGAGTTTACCTGAGTGAAACTTAAGAAAAGACTTTAGGATTGTAGTTACTGAATGTGCTCTATATTCCTTCAAAAAAGAAAAGCATAAAAAAGTTCAATGCAAATATGGCTGTAAAAAATATTATCAAAAAAAACCTTCTCAAAAAATTTTTACATATCTTAAAAGTAAATGCAAGTGAAAGAGGCAATCAAAATTACAGACTCCAAGACAAATCCTACATTTAGTATACTTATACAAATACCTATTGTTGGCATGTTATTGCAAAGGTTTCGTACCTTGTCGGTGGTTTCCTCAGGCGCAGCTCCTCACAGCACTGACTCCACCTTCTCAGCACAGCCAACAAACTCCATCTCCCCCCTCGGCCAACCAACCTGCTCTTTTATAATACCCCTCTTAACTGGATCCAGCTGTGGCCTATTAAGGGCAGGCTTGTTCTTAATGCTTGGCAATTGGCACAGCTGTAACTCCTTAGGGGTGAGATTACTTTCACCACTATCTCTAGTCTCCTGCCTTCTATCTATCCACAACCTATGACTTGCATAACTGTGCTGCAGTGCCCCGATAGTCTTTGTTATATCCCATAAATGCCAAAATAGACTTATTTACCAGAGGGAAAGTGTCACTGTACTGCTGATGTTTATTCCTTGGATATCACAATTTTAATGAGAACAGATGAATAAGAGCACAAAACCTGGCCAAAGGATGCCTGGGAAGAATTTTGAACCCTGGCATGCTTGACACTGTTGAACAAACATACTGCACTGCTTAAAACTGCTGGCAAAAGTTCTGTTCAGCTCCTAACAGCAAGTTCCCAACATCCCGATTTGTTACAAAGTATTGCAGCTAATTGCTTTACAAATCAGATTTTTTTTTTGACACTGACTGTATGCTATCAATAAACAAACTATATAAATGAGACTAAATGTGTGAATTTTACAGGTTGCCTGTCACGGTGGACCTTTTTTTTTCAAAACAGTCAAATTTAGCTGAGCTCTTCCTTGAGCTTATGGAAAATACATGTTTGTCAAAAGCATTCTTATTCTGCAAAAGACAGTGTAACACTCTGTAGTTGATTCTTTCTTTGGTAAGCAAAGTACTGCCATATTATACTTATTTATTTGAATCACAAGGTTTTTATACATTTGCTTACCTGTTACACAGTTTACTCTCTTGTGAAACATGGTTATGCACTACAAGGCTCAGGAGGGGAAAGTTTCTTGTCATAAATGGATTGCACAGATGGATTTCAACAGAAGTGGAGACTGTAAATATTTTACTAGTTTTGGTTTAGTGCTGCCTCCCTTTCAGCTCCTAAGTGTGCTCTGGGAAAAGGAGGCTACAGCAGCTCAGGACTGGTATGGTCTCCAGACTACTCATTACCTTAAAGAACATCCAAATGGAAGGGCAGGATGCACTGTGTGGATAACTTCCAACCAGCCTCCAGCACACTGTCAGAAGGATGTTGTGTGTTGCATACATAGGTCCCCGAGAATAAAATCAATCATGCACAGAAATGGTAAAATGATGAAAATGCTAAGCATGGAGCTCACAAAGGAATTGCAGTTTTCTTCTAAATTCTGCCTAGAGAAAGAAAAATCTCACATTTTTTCAGAATGGAGCATTAGCAGAACCCCACTAGGAAAAGATTCAATCTGTGTGACTAATGTGATAACCTAGTAAAGTGGCTAACTAGTGAGCTGGAATATGGATATGATATCACAGCTCTCTTCTATAGTGGTGGGATAATACTGAAAGACAATACAAAATTGCAGTCAACATTTTTCTAGAAGGAGATTTAAAAAAAAAACTTATGCAGATGATGTTTAAATTACTACACAAACAGGGTTTTTTTAGCTAAGTGTGCCTACCTCTCAGGAAGACTTATTGAGTGATTAGAATAGTTATAGAATTTATGGAGCTTCACAGGGAAAAAAAACAAAAACAACCCAACAACAGCAAAGGAACACAAGGCTCTTAAAAAAAAAAAAGTATAGAAAACCTAAACCAATGGCTGAATGATAAAATAGAAAAAAATTAAATGGAAAAGGTATGAAGCTGTGTCAGGCAAAGCTCAGACTAGACTTTAGGGAAAGGTTCTTCCCTGAGAGGACAATTGGTCACTGGAATAGGGTCCCCAAGGAAACAGTCATGACACCAAGCCTGTCAGAGTTCAAGGAGTGTCTGGATGGTGCTGTTAGTCATAGAGTTTTGTAGATAGTCCACTGAGGAACAAGGAGGGGCAAGGATCCTCATGGGTCCCTTCTAACTCAAGATATTCATGATTCTACGAAATTAGGCAGGTGGTTTTTATCATAATGGTTAGACTCTGGTAATAAGAATTAGATTGGTTAGATTCTGGTAAAAATAAAATATTATTGGCAGGGGAATAATCAGTCTTCTCTATGTCCTCTCATTTAGGTGAGATACATACATAGAGATGTTATGAACCACATAGAATAAGTCAACAGAAATTGTCAGCATGAAGATAGCATTATACAGTGATTCTGGCAGCTTTAAAGGTCTTATTAAAAAAAAAAATTACTCACAGTAATGTAATTTTTACATACTCACGGCTCAGACATTGAACCATTCTTAAAATTTCCCTTCCTCATATTTATAGATGAAATCATTCTTCTTAGGGTCTATTACTTTCTCTATCTCAGAACAATCAACAGAAAATTCATAACTTATGTTCTGGTCAGTCTTGGTTTTGAAATAGTTCAAAATACCAAGAAAGTCAGATTGTCTTTTATGATACTGTTCTAAAGGAAATGAATTCTTTCAACCTGCATCCTTAGCTACCAATGTAATGCATATCCATTTTATATGATTCCTATCAGTTAGTTACACAATAGAAGAACACTAAATAACACTCAGGTAACTTCACAGAAACGTATATAAATAACAACACAAATAAGTTCAACAGAATGTTCAATTTTCCACCAATTCTGACCACATGGAAGAACAGTAATCTTTAACTTATGACATTAAGGGAACAGTCTATTTAAGAATCACTGGAACCAGAGATTAACCTATCTGGTTTAAGATAATCCATTCCTCAAAAATGTTAATTTCTTTCTGAACAGAGGATTCTTTGTGTTCTTTTCATTCTTTATAGCTTGGGGTCTCAAAATCAGAGTAGTATATTTCCCTCTTCCTCTTTAGAAACTGCCACAGCTCCCTGGTAGTGGAAGATTTCTTAACTACAAAATCCACTAACATGCAGTAACGCATTCAGTCCTTCCGGTAGAAGGCCTGAGGATTATCTGAATCCAAGTAAGTACAGAAGACTACAAAAGTCTAACATTCTCCTCTGCTGATTCATCAGACATACATAGGTGGATGGGAAGCTTGAGGTGTGTGGATCAGACTGGATTTTATTACTTATTAATTTATTATTTATTACTTGTTAAGACCTTCCTGTTCATAAAAAGTTTTCTTCAGAAGTGTGCAAACTGCCACAAAGTTTGCAATTATCTTTTGAGACAGAGAACTGGTCTCAAATTTCTTTCAGCAGCTCTTGACCCATTCCACCTAAGGTGGAGTTCTCCACGTAAGGTTGTAGCCTCAGTGACTCAGCCGATAGCCAGCAGGTAACTTTCACCCTAATTGCCTCTATTCTAGATCTAAAACACTATTTTACAGTATATGTGCATGTTTATGAAAAAATTATGTGAAAAGTTTCCTAAAGAATCAAGAATTTGGCTGTTGATGGAACTAAAACCCCTAAATTATTAAATTACCTCCCATGTCTATAAAACCCAGAATTTAAATATCTGCCTAGAGTAGCCACAGTTGACCCCAATCAGCTCAACACTTTCACTCACATTCATTCAAAGACCTTATAGATTTTTTTTTTCCAAAGGAACTCTAATTTGTGTTCCCAATCAGGAATATATTTCTAATTTAATGACATGTCCAGTGAATTTCATACCAGACACCTGCCTGCCCACAATGCAATCAAATAGCATCCATCACATTCAGCATTTCTTAGTTCACTCAGTCTTTTCCATGAGTGTCTGGCCTCAAAATATTTGCACAGAACTACTTTTATAAGCCACATCATTTTCATTGCAAACTCTGAAGATGATCAGTGTCTAATATTTAATTATCAACATACTATTCAGAGAACAGTGCTGCCTATTAAAATGACAGTGCAGGCAACTCCCAGTTTGGAACTAGCCTAAGACTAGTCACAGCTAGGTCACAGCTGATGATCTCACTAGGAAAGGAAACACCTTCCTATATAAATTATATGGCCATCAAATTTCATAACATTCTCAGCTTCTTTTTTAATTTTCAAAATTTCTCCTCACTTTTGAAACTTTTATCAATTTTTCATAAAGCTTTTATAATTTTTACCATTGTTCAATAAATAGAAACAAGCTTATCTATCCACGCAGTGTGAAAATCATACATTTCTTCAATGAGCACACAAATTTTTTGAATGAAAGTATATCATGGCAGCACTGAAAAACACACAAGTACTTATTTAATAAAAAGTACTACCTAAAGGCAGTCAACAAGAGCAAAAACTGACTAGGGTGAAGCAAAGGATAAAAATTATAGAAAGGATGAAACTGCACAAAAACTAGCACACATGGAATTGCCATGACTGTGGATGCCAAAGAAGGGGAAGAGACGCAGACCAATAGAGGTCAGAGTATATATTATATATTTTTCACACATATTATCTCCTTAGGTTATTTACTATTTTTATATGTTTTCCTGTTGCAATATTTTAAAATATTGGAGTATTTTTATACCTTTTATTCTATTAATTAAAAAGTATTATTTATACAAAATAGAAGAAATAGGAGGACACTCAGCTGTAAAGCAGTGTATTAAAGTTTTGTTGGCCAAATTACCTTCTGCCTGTCACACATCTTTCTTTTTTTTAACTTCTCAACAGTCAACATACTAATAAATACAATCCCAACATACCATGAGGTTGAAATTTCATTTTCTATATATAGCATGCCCTTTTGTGCATACTTATTTAAGCATGTATTTTATATAGTGCATTTAGAGTAACCTGAGAAAAAGGAGACAAAACAAGATCATAAATTCTACAGTGAAAACTGCTGAAGTCATTCTCACGTAGGAAAGATTTTAAGGCACAGCAAGTTCGTACACATTCACAACTTTCAACATGAGCTTCAACAACTTAGATGCGAATGCAACTCTGGAAATCTTATGAAAACTTCAGCACAAAACAGTCACAGCAAAGAAAGTATTAGGTTACATAAGAGATGAGACTAACACTAAATACATTAAAATGCCATTATATAAATTAATGAAACTGAAAGTCTGAAAATTTGGTCTCTAAATGGTAAGAGAAGAAATAAAATAGTTCCAAAGAACATCCATGAGTCTGGTTAGAGCACGGACAAGGGGCAAGCAGTGCTGCCAAGACATGCTGCAGCCCATCTGTGCCCTGCTGCCCATCCTAGGGTAGTATGGGAGCTGTTGGTGCAGGGCAGCTGGAAGAACCTGGCTTCCTGCTCCCTGCAGGGCTGCAGGTCCAGGTGTATTGGATACTCCAGTCATTGGTGAGAACAAAACATGTTAGGATATCTCAGGACTAACTTAGTCCAAACCTATTGTCCATACAACAGGGAAAATGTGAGTGATCCAGGTGATTCATGAACAGAATAGAGGAGAGAGTAAATTGTATCTATTTCTCACAAACAAGAAGTTCTGGACGATGTAAAGGTCAAGAGCAGCCCTGGCATCAGTGATCAAAACACTATGAAGTTTATGACCTGAAGAATAGTTACTGAGATTACCAACAAATTTGGACTTCAGGAGAGCAGGCTTAGATTCTCAAAATCCTAAGCAAGCATTGATGAATGTGGAGCTCCTGACTTGACCTTAAACACAAAAAGGAAATATACAGGAGGTGAAGGCAAGAACAGGTATATGGGAGGAATAAGAACACTGATCACACAAAGAAAAAAGCCAAAGCCCTTATCAAACTGAAACTACCAAAAGATATAAAAGGTAATAAGCAAGATTTTCTAAGTTCCTCAATAGCAGAAGGAAAGATAAGACAAATGTGAACCCATTGCTCACTGGGGCAAGAAATCTTATATGACAAGAGATAAGGCTGAGGCATTCACTGCCTTCTTTAACTCCAGTTTCACAGGTAAATCTTGTTCTCAGTCATCCTCCAAGCAGAATCTGAAGGAATGAAGTTGTACCCAGGGTAGAGGAAGTAAGAGTTATGGATTATTTAATTGCCTTGTACATATGCAAGTTTTTGGAATTGATGTTTATGGAGCTGGTTGTGTAACTGTGAGACTGTTCTCTGTCATCATGACAATCATCAGAGGTTCCTGATGGCTGGAAAAAAAGACCTATGTAATCCATCTTCAAAGAGGCCAAGGAGGATTCAGGAACATACATATTGGTCAGTCTTGCCTTAGGCTCCAGAAAGGTTATGGAGTGATTTTCCCTAGAAACCATTTCTTAAAACAAGAGACAAGAAGGTGACTAGGAGCAATGAGAGCTATTTACTATGGGCAAATCATTTCTGTCTAACTGCATTGCTATGTAAGATGAGATGGATGGCAGTGTGTGTAGGAACAGGGCAGTGAATGCCATGTACCTTGATCTTTATCATGTTCTTTGATACAAACTCCTGTAGCGCACCTATCACTAATTCAGTGAGATATGAGTGGGATAAATAAATAATGTAGGTGGAAACCTGAACTGCCAGATTCAAAAGCTCAGATTGTACCCAGTATCTAGAAGTTAAAAACGAATTAAGAACTTGACCATGGCTGTGACATTAGTTCTCAAAAAAGATGAGGGAGACAGTCATCCATTGAAAAAGGAGGTCACCATATTTCTGAATTTATATGAAGACATTGCAGTTTATCAAAGAAATATTATATAGCATCTGAGAAACACAACCATAAAATACTCAAAGTTTACAATTAAAGTAAATTGTGATTTTTCATAATTTTTCTTCTCTTTGAAGAAAATAACAGTGATTTCTTCCTCTGCAAGTTCTAATGATCTCAAATACTCCATTTATGTTGAATTTTCATGATGGTCATACTCTAGACTAGGAAAACTTAATGTGCTCTAGTCAAAGAGAGTTGCTTTTTTTTTTTTAAAGAAAAGAAGAAAAGCACCTGCGAGGAGACAGCATGAGTAGTATAAATGTAATTATTAGTAATGTTCCTGAATGTGAAAGGAAATAAAGATATTAGATAAACTCCACTATAAAATGCAGATTATATAAAAAGCAATACTGTGTAAGGGTATGTCACCTCTGACTAATGTCATGTCTATGTGACAAGTGAAAAAGCAATATCTTCTCCACCTTCAAATAATGCATAGAAGGAAAAGTTCATTTCAATTTCAAATACCTGGAACTCCTCTCCAGAATGCTCAATTCCCATTTGGCTGTCTCTCAGTCAGATAATTACATAAAACTTAACAATTTGGGAGAAGAAAGCAGCTATTCATAGTGACGGTGAGTGAGGACAAGTGACATCTTTCTTTTCTTCTTATCATCATTTGGTGCTAGCTGGCTTATTGTTAACTCGATTCATATTATTTACCTGCTTTATGTTTAGTTTCTTTTGTATTTTTTTTACATCAGAACACTCATCTTGGGTTTCATTATCTTGTTTCTTGAACACACTTTTATCCTGTTCCAAGAAGTTCTTTATTTACACTCCCCAACTTCTAGATCTGTTTGAAGGGTTAATGCATTTGTCATGTAATTATTTTTTGTGGTTTGGTTTTCTATGTTTTTCTTACTGTGCTGAATGTTTTAGTTATGGACAGTATTTGAGACAAAGTTTACAGAACAAGTAAAGTGCTTTGCACTGTAATTTTAATCTGGTTAAGTGTAAAATTGTAGCTACAGTAAAACCAAAGGGGGGAAATGAAGATACTGGATTGCAGAATAACAGAGTTTAGGGGGAAAAAATCAGCAGGTTGAGTGAAATCGAGTGTAATGAAATGGCAGAGAGGAAGCAGCAGAGAGAAACTGAAATGTGTATAATGAGATTAAAGTGTGCCCAAAGGATGTGGAATGCATAACATACAGCAATAAAATGAGGAGTTTAAAAGCCAATATGGCCAAAGGAGGGAAAATAGCAAAAAAAACACCAACAACCCACACAGTAAGGAAAAGCAATACAAATTGAACCTCACTGAAATTAAGTATGAAAAGGTTTGTGTGGTCACCTTGACCCACAGGTCTTGATGATATTGAAAACATCAAGTACAGAGAAAGATTTGAAGGAATAGAAGGAGAAGCTGTGAATACTAAAACTAATTAAAAAACAATCCTGCAGTGTAAGACAGCTGTACCAAAAATAGATGAAGCAAAACTATTTCAATGGACTGATGTAAGAAACTGGAAGGACCTTTATTTTTCCTGCCTACACATGTTCCTATCGCCCCTTAAACAACAGGAGCTGAAAAATTACAGACATTCAGGGCAACAGCAATCAATGCATGAGGCCTCAGGCTTGAATTGGAAGTGAAAAAAACAAAAACCCTGAATCTGTGAACAATAGTAATGTCTGGCATTAAAAAAGGTACATTTTTTTCAAAATTCTGATTTGGAGTGAGACAGGTAAGGACAAATTTTGAGTATTTTTTATAAGAGAGAAAATCCCAGTTAGGATATTTATTTTTAATGTGCAGATTTAAAGAAGTAGCAATGTTCAAATAAATAATTCTGTCCTTGAACAGTTAGGATTGTTTTGATTTTAAAATTGTTTTAAACATTACTTTTTCCATATTAATCCACTGTACTGTGAAGGTAGTTTTACTTGTCATCTGCACTACCTAATGAGCTGGTCCTCTTATAGGTGTCATTCAGAAAGTTGCTGAGGAAATAATTTTTCTCCTCTTAAGGGAGCTACAATACTCACAAAATACAATGGCAAATCTTGAGCTACAAATTCTTACAGAGACTGACAGTTCAAATGAGTCTTGAAACTACATTTTACTGACCTTAAAAATTTGTCATTTCAAAGTTTTTTTTTTGTAAAAAGCTAGCAGCAATCAGCACAACTCATTTATTTTAGTTATAGAAAGTAAAAGATTCTTCTACTGAAAGAAAGTAAGACTTTCAATTTTATTGAAGAGTATTTTCTGTCATAAACCAGTTCTGGAATACTAATTTCACAAATACTATCACACTTAAAAACAGTCAATAAAAACCTACCCTACCTCCCAAAAAAATATAGTTTCCATCCAAAAAATGGAAAAAGCAGTCTATTATCCTATGTATCATTACCTTCCTCTCCACTTCTTTCTATTTACCTGTCTGGGTTTCTCAGTCTGAATTTAGTTCAAATTCTTACACTACACTGGTGACTGCCACAGATATTCTCACAAATTAAAGACTACTACTTGATCTTGCAGCCTCTATAAGTAAGGATAGTGAGTTTCTGGAAAGGTAATTCAGAAAATCTAAGTTGTGATCCATCAGGGAATCGTCTTTTGAGAGCCTTATAGTTTATAAGTCTAGAGGGAGTCTAAGGAGATTAACTGAATAAGTCAGTTCCTGAAGTTGAACAGGTTAACAATGTTTTGTTTTTCTTGTTCAGTCATCTATCAGACAAGCAGCTTATCAGTAAACATCCAGGAACAAATATTTTGTGCTAGAAGGTATGCACCAAGCCATTAATATAGCTGTGAGTTAGATATAACATGTTGAGACAAGATTTAGTAATTTTTTTTTCAAATAAGGAAACAAGATTTTTTGAGACATAATAGTAACCAAGTGCTGAAGCAAGTGATTGGTAGTAAGAGAAGCTTGGGTTCAGTAGGATCCGGATTCATACAATTTTTCCTGGCTGACCGCTGACAGAATGAGACTACTGAGCTACTTGACCCAAGAGGAAAGCTAAGAAGGAAAAAAATAAAACCCCACAATGAAATTAGAGCACAAGAAAAAATACCACTAAATATTTGGAGTGATTTGCATTTCAAGCACCATTTATATATCATATCTGTTTCTGGAGATAATTTATCACTGTTGCTACCAGCAAGAAATTTACAAGTACATCTGTACCTCTCCAGTCATGAGATGAAACTTTTGAGAATCTTGCAGAGTAAAGCAACTCAAATAATTGCATAGTCCCTGCCACTGTTTTCTATCACTGTAGCACCATTGTCTAGAAAGGGAAGCGACTCTCAGCTACCTAGAACTGTCATCCAAAATACTTCAGAGGTAATTTAACAAAATTAACCTGGAAAATCTCCACATGAGAGGAAAATAGGAGTTGTAATTTAAAACAAATTCGAAATATGATTTTAGCAATACTGGTTTGGGAAGGGGGTAAGCTGACAAAGCTAAACTAAATTAAAATCTAAACTAAATTTTTAAAGCTTAGATTGAAACCAGGTTGGTTTTTTTAGTCATACTACTAATTCTCAATTTTATGCCTGTTACTTTTTATTATTTAAATGAGCCTGATTGAAGACTGAATTTCAAAGTTAGCTGATCATAAACTGGCTGTTACCCAAGTTGCTCTTCAACCTCCACATTTCTCAGCAAACCTTCTCCTTAGACAGTTAAACATAGATTTCTATGAAGCATAATAATTGAAAGTTAATTTTAAGGATATGACCACATACTTTGTTTTCCTCCTTTTATGCTATCAATTAGGTCATCAGAGCAGCAAGCTGATCATTCTTGTTTTGATCATAAAGGAGCATAGAGAGACATTCCAAGCTGAAAACTATTTTAAAAGAGAAACAAGAATCCAGGTAGGTAAGTGATAAATGCATCTTTTACCAATTGCACAGGAATAGTCTTCACAGTATCATTTACCACAGCAAAAAGACAGAAATAAACAAAGTTTCAAAAGTTGATCTCTTGTAGAAGATGTAAAACTCCATACAAAACATGTTATGATAGTGAACAAAATCAGTTGTGGTAAATCAAACAAGGATTAGCAATGACAAAAATAAGCAGTCACTATAAACATGGCCTTTAGTTACACAGTCTAAAGAACTCTTAGCAACTGCTGCAGACTTTAGACCTCCTCAGTGCCAAATATTTCTGTGAAGGTCAGTATTCTCAAAGCACTTCTAAAAACCACAGTAGGTTTTGAAGATTTATCTGGAAGTTCTTTAGAAAGAGGAATAAAACAAACAAAAAATCCCCTGAGAAGTTTTCTATGAATGCTGGAATTATTTTCTTTATTAGCATAGGATGAGATTATTCAAGGTCAAACATGTCTCAACTGCATGACTTGCTCAAGACCTGGCAGCTGTCAGAGCTCCCTGATAATTTACTCTGATGGAGATCCTAGACATACTAAAGGCAATAGGAGAAATATGTCCAAGACACAAAATTTGTTATTCCATCACAATATTGCCTTATTACTGAGTATTTCATTAGCTCAGTTTTACTCTGATATATAACTAATTATGCTCAGAATTCACTCTCACTATTATGGTGTAAACTTAAAAGTAATTAATTTTACTGTGACCCTTTCCTACAAAAATAAGAGATGGTGTTCAGCTCTCATTATCTAAAAACTTTTTGTAAAAAAATTATATAACCAAAAAAAACCTCAACAAACCCTCCCCCAAAAAACCCCAAGAACTCAAAAAAAACCCAAAAACCGAAACAAACAAAAAACAAACAAAAAAAAAATCCCCCAAAACCCAAAAAATAACAAAATAGCCCCTTCAAACAAAAAATCTAAATATTTCTTCTTACCAAAGAAAACTACAATGAAGAAAAAAAAATCAAGTTGACACCACAGAGACTAAAAAACATTTAGGTTTTTTAGTACTGTCAAATCACATATGTTATTTTCCATTTCACTCAATTGTGCTTGTATCTGAGTTGACAGAGCTTCACTTTTACATCTGCCAGAGGTATTGCTATTGTAAATTTACCTAGAACATACTATGCCGTATCCTAGTTGCCTGTCTTACACTTTGCATTCATGTTGCCTTAAGCAGAACACAAACCTGATCTCAGAATGGCAAACAATAAAAAATCCAAAGCAAACCCAACAAAAAAAATAGCCTTACTTTGAGCCTTCAGCTGTCAGTGTTGCAACCTGAACTTTTGGTTCTGCACTCTCCAGTTGAGAATCCAAATCATACTGATGTCAGTAAGCTCTGCACAGGAATCTGGAAGCACTGAGAGATACAAAAAAAGAACTGTGAAACAGCTTCCATTTAATACACAAAGAGACTCATCACCCAAAATTTATGTTTGAGTCAAGTCTGATCGCAGGTGGGAGGAAAATATGACAGCAGGCACTAGAATGGGAACTGATATACCCAGAACACACAGAAATAATCTAGGTCCTTGCATGTAGAAACTTGATTTTGTGTTTTACTTCCAAACACCTAATGAAGAAGTGGCCAACAGATTTGTTAGATAAATCAGTTGATACAAACAACTATGTTCATCAGCTGAGTACAGAAAAATAATTTGTAAATTTAAGAGGAAAATATCAGTTTGGTGTTGCAGTTCATATTACTACTCTTAAGATTGGTGTAGTTAAACAATAGCTGGGACAAGAATTTTTTTCTTTCTGAAGGCAGGTTGGAGAGGACATGAACAGCAGTATGCATAGCTATTACCAAAAAATATAGTAAAAAGGCAAGACATGCACATGTAGCATCTGGACCTTGTCTAATATTACAATAAACAGCATAATTACAGAAATCTTGGATGACATGAAAAGTTGAATTCCTACTGGAGAACTGGGAAAACATCAGAAGAAGCACTGAATGTGTTAAACTAGCACAGATATGCTTTTATTTCTGAGGAAAAAAGATGTGCTGTTCTGCTGTGTTTGTCTGTTAGTTGTTGAGAAGTCCAGAAGAGGTTAGGTTCATGCATTTTGTCAGCAGAATAACAGACAAAGCATTTGCTCTAAACTTGTACATGGGAAAGTACTTTGGAAAGAACTTAACCTACTTGTACACACAGAGGTGGATAACTAATTCAGAACCTTGTCACAGGAGAGATTCAAATGTCCATATGGACACTAAAAGTGGCTGTTTAGCCTGAATAGACTGACATAGGTCTGGAGAACAACACAGAAAGTTATCAACAATATCTGAAATAAACATCTCAACAGAAACCAGTCTACAAACTCACTCATTACCTATGTCCTTCAGAGTTCACATCACAAAGAAAAAATGCTACCCCCAGACTCAATGTTGAAATTGCAGCTTTCTATCTGCATGTTGGAGAACAGTTTTAGCCATTAAAGACATAACAAGGACCAAGTCTACCAGGATAATAATTCTGGGTCATGTCTCTCTGGACTATTTTTCTTTGTTTTCTTTTAACACAAAGTTATCAACAATATCTGAAATAAACATCTCAACAGAAACCAGTCTACAAACTCACTCATTACCTATGTCCTTCAGAGTTCACATCACAAAGAAAAAATGCTACCCCCAGACTCAATGTTGAAATTGCAGCTTTCTATCTGCATGTTGGAGAACAGTTTTAGCCATTAAAGACATAACAAGGACCAAGTCTACCAGGATAATAATTCTGGGTCATGTCTCTCTGGACTATTTTTCTTTGTTTTCTTCTAACTCTTTTTTTTTTTTTTTTAATGTATGTGCTCTTGTGCTTGTGAAAAGAGCACCATAGCAGACAACATTAATGTACATTGAGATTGTGTGATTTTTCCACTGGTCAGTACAAGTAGCTGCATCCAGAAACAAGGTTTTGAAAGAGTCACTGAAATTATTTCTCTTTTATGATTTATTAGAGTTGTCTTGTTACTAGAAGTAAACAACTGTGAATTTACTAGGCACACCATAGCAGACAACATTATTGTAAATTGAGATTGTGTGATTTTTCCACTGGTCAGTACAAGTAGCTGCATCCAGAAACAAGGTTTTGAAAGAGTGACTGAAATTATTTCTCTTTTATGATTTATTGGGAGAGTTAGGTTGTCTTGTTAGTAGGATATAAACAACTGTGAATTTACTAGGCGTACAGCAATTTAGTTTACATAATTTTGTTTTGTTTAAAAAGGCTATCTTGTACTAAACCAAGTTTGGGTTTACCGTTCCATCAGACTTGCTACAGAACACGAGGATGACTTCCTGACTGGAGGATGGGGGAAGGAGAGGTGTGATATTTTCATTTGTCTGGAGCCATGTAATCATGTCTAGTTATAAATCTGTTGTCAGTTCCACTGATCAATAATGGGTAGCAATAAGCACCACTAGTCTCCAGCTTGACACTGATGAATGGTATAACCAAGAATGGGATAAATCTCCTGATAACAGCATCTAGATTCAAAGAAGTCATCCATCTTCTTCTTTCTTTCTCCTGTCCTTCATCCCAAGAACTTATTGCTCTAAATAAGTACTATTCCTTTTTTTCCCTGTCTCAAGATGTGCTTAGGCCTAATTTTGCTTCAGTGTTGTCTTGCACATATACATCTTCCTATGCAACTCACTAATTACTCCATTCTTCCACAGCAATTTCTAAAATTAAGAGCAAGAGCTTTAAGTACATAAGTATTTCTGTTTCACTACAATGAAATTCAGAAGAGTCAAAGAATAAGAAACATTTATCAAGCAGCGAAGATACCTTTCCATTAATAAAAAGCCTAGCTGCTGAAAATTTTATTTTTCCTGGGACAAGAGTCATAGATTTCTACACATGTGCATATATGTGACTGTACATTTATTTTGTGTATTTATTTAATTTCAAGTAGCTTTAACTTTAGGTTCCCAAGTCCACAAGAGCAACATGGCTCACTACTGATAGCATTAACTTATGTCAGTGTAACTCAGAAAACTGAGTTTGTCTTGCACATTTATGCAGCACAGATGGAATCTATTAATTCAACACATGGTAGAAAAAATTTGTTGAATTATTTAGTTTTTAAGCTAATACAGTTATTATTAGTGCACATCATGCTGGATTTTACAAAGATGCTTCACAGAAAGAATAGGAGCACCTGGACAGTGGAAAATATTAATTCTGTCCAATTTCACCTAGTATAACACCTAAAATCTTCTTTGTTTGTACAAACACTTTTAAGCTAGAAGTTAAATAAAGCAGAATTTTAATTGAATTTGCAGAATTTGATTATGAAATACAGTTTTATTTGAATGCAGGTATATTTTTCCATTCAAATTAAATTTTGTGCAAGGAAATGCCTTCTGCAGATTAAAGATTGAAGTCAAGTGTTTATAAAACTGAAGAGCCCATTCCTATCTCAGAAAAAAAACCAAAAAACCATTATTTTGCTCTCAATATAATTTCAGTTTAATTTTCTTATTTGATCTCAAAATAATTATTTTTAAAAAGCCTAGATTGATTTTTAGATTTTTCTTTTCTGATGTTAGTTCAAAACAAAGCAGCAAAACACACTGACATAAAATTGCAGAATTTTCTTCAACTACAATGGGTTGGAAAACTGTATTCTCCAGAGAATCTGGGGAAGTAAAAGGAAGGCAAAACCAACACACTGGATTAATAAGGGACAAAGTAATACTACAAGAGTTTTAAGAGAAGAGTACCTGTAGTCTTTCATTGTTTGAGTCTTAAGTGAATCATGCAAGTATAGATCCATTTCATGCCATCTCGTTGACATTGGAATGCTACTTTTCAATTTATCTCACATTTTTTGAACACACAGGAAACCTTTTCAATGACACCCTCTGAAACTTCCATTAATTATTGCCATACTCAAAAATTATTCTAAAGTAGAACTATTGTAGTCCCAAATGGACCTTGTAGGAAAGGGGAAAATGTATTATAGAGGACAAGTCACATCACAATAGCCTATTATTTTAGCTAACACCTGCTTAAACAAAGGGCACTATCAACTAAAGCCTTCTATCAAATTTAACATGCACACTCATGCACTAGATAAGCATACCTAATTTTAACACAGCAATACACATCTCAATGTTCTTAACATACCAAGCAACCCTTAAATTCTGTGGCTATATACCACTCTTACAGAGATGAGATTTTGTGGCCAGTCTGCATTTTATATCACCTAATTATCTATTCATCCAATGAAAGGTAGCTGTCAGTCAATTGCAGAGTAGATGAGACATGTAACTGGAGAGAACCAAAGCAAAAATAAGATTATCAGGACAGAGGTCATACCTCTAAAGTCTTGAAAAAAATATAATGACAGGAAAAATTCAACCAGAGATGTTAAATGCTCAGATAAGTCTTTCTGTCAGATAAGTCATGATGGCAATGAAAAGAAGTGCAAAGATGACACTGAATCAGTGCAAAAAATATGTGCATGTTTGCTGCTTTTTTAATATTTTTTTATTATTTTTCAATTTTTGGCCTCTTGCTCACCTTATCTTTTTATATGAGAAATTTGAAGTAGTAAATATCAAATCTATAACCATCCTTCAATACAGCCCCGAAAAGTGAATTAATTTGTTAGCAGTACCTTTCTCAGTAATCATGGTGCTGTCACGAAATAATGCTTTCTAAATCCATTTTTTAAAACATTGTTACACTTCCCCACCTTCCTTTGGTCTTTTATGCAGCGTTCTGGTGCAACAGCTATTATTTCTCTAGCTTTCTCACCTGTATTCTCTACGTCTCAGGAGGATATTATGCATTTCCTCTGGACAGACAGGGAATAACACTGCAAAAAGCTGCATTTCTACGTGCATTTTTCTTCCTGTAACACTCAAACAATATGAGCACATTGATATATGGTCAAATTTAACTTGCTGCTTAATAAGTTACAAGTCAGATGATTAAAGACATAAGAAGGCATATTGCTTACTATTATGCAAATAGATACATCAGTAGTATCTTGGTTACTATAAAAAGTTGAAGGAAAAACCTGACACCCTATTTTCATTTTGAAAACATCCTTATTTTGTATTCTTTGTATTTGTGTAATTAGCCGTAGTGATTAATAGTACTAATTAGTAGGAAAACTCAGCACTTTGGTAAAGGGATGTAAAGCCACTCTTGTGGACACTGGAACTGTCATCCACCAGGCCAGGCTGGGAATGAAGAGCCTGCCAGGCTCACCAGGGTGCTGATTTTCCCAGAGCACTGCTTGTTGTGGCTCCTGTCTGATCTGTCCCGCAATGCTGACAACATCCACCTGGCAGATCTCTTTGTCCAAGGGCACCAAAACTGAGAACAGCCCTGGGAGAGATGTGGGGAAAAGCTATTATCCAAACGCTGACCAGAAACTCTCCAGAGCATTCCTTTTCTAGTCCATGAGATGCTTGGTGTGAAGAGGAAAGAGGCCAATTAGTGCTATGGACGAGGTTCTGCAGGGCTCCCATCAGGGTTCTTGGAGCTCATTATCCTCTAGACACCTCTTCAGAGACTGGGGGTCTCCTGTCAGTTCCCTGACATTCTTTAGCCTAAACCAAGGTCTCACACCACAGAACATGTGTGCAGGATGTGCTTCCCTCCCACTGGCATGGGCTGAATTCCAGTGAAACTTCTCTGGGAAATCTGGAGCATATCCAACCTGTTTATTGGGATCACATTGCTTTGCAGAACACCAGTGATGGTGTTCACTTCCTCAGTGGGAGCTGAGGACATGAGATGACCTTGTTTGGAAACTGACCCCTTTCTCTCCATGCCAAGCTTTGGCCTTTGCCTTCTCCTGTCTGATATTGCCACTGTCACATTATCCCTGTCCTACAGTCTCCAGTGCCTCTCACAGCTCCTGCTAGCATGCCAGTGCTAAAGAAACCACTGACGTTTCGATACCTAGCTTTGGCACCACCACATCAAAGTGAAATTGCACAGCTGATCAGGAAGCTGAAATTAAGGTCAAGGTCTGCAATTTCTTAAGATGGAGTCCTTCCAAAAGTTCCTAAAAGAGGACTAGTGGAAATTCTCCTTGTAAGCAGACTGAGGTCAGGCATACATCAGTGGGCAGAAAAGAAATGCCAGTGGGATTGTAGGTCTATGGGTTTTGTCAAGATATAGATAAACAGAGTCACTAAAAAGCACTAATCAACCCACAAAGGCAGGATTAAAGTATAATTATTTGGAGCATCTTTCTTATGTTTGATAAAATGCACTGACTATAAGCTAATATATCTACCAATATTAGATCCCTGCGAAGTCATGTTTAATGGTGACTGTTTTGGAAGAAATAGCCAGGCAGTCTGGCTTTCCATTATTAGTTCACAATTACAACCTATGCTTTTAATTAATCCTAAATAAATCTTGCACTTGTCACTATTTGACTTACAGGATTTGGAAATACAAAATACCTTTTCAAGCAATTCCTTAGTTAAAGACATATAAAAATAAAGAAAGTCCAGACTCTTCACTCCACAGGTGTCAAGCTACTTCATGAAGCAAATATTCATATTAATTCCACATCTAAGAATAGTATATTTCTAACACAAACATCCAGCCTAAAATAGGCAGCCTTCACATACTACATCCCACTAGTTATCACTTAACATATTACTTTTCTGTGGAATAAGATTAAAAATCTTGCAAAGGTTCATACTATGGTTGAAATGCAGAACACAATATACAAAACTGCAGTTTCTAAAAAGAATATTACAGTATAAGATCCTATTAGCTTGAAGAATTTCATGCCTAAGGTCAAATAATAAACACAAGTAAAAACCCAAAAAAAACCCAAGAACCCCAAAGCAAAAACACACGTACCATACTACTATCCCCTTCAAGAAAAAGAAGCCACAAACCCAAAATATTTGTCTATGCAAAGCTTCTTGCAACAGCATTTAAGTACTTGGCTGAAGTCACTATAAGCTTAGTTCCTTACTTATTTCTGTTCTGCTTTATTCCACTTGCATCATTGCTTTTCTAAAACTGTATAAGTTTGTACAGGTACCATTTTTTTTTCTCATGTACCAAATACTGTACTCACCCTATTTCTCTTTTGTCAATCCCTTGATGCACTATGATTGTATTCTGTCTTCTCTTTGCCTCTTACTATAACCTAAAGCCTGAGCTCAACAGATGTTAATGTCTTCTAACTCATACTAGTTTTTCGCTTAATTTCTCATTTCTTCTTTAATTTTTTTAATGAAATGTTATGGAAGCATTTTAATGGAGTTCAAGAGCTCAGGCTAATGAACAGTTATGAACAATTCGTAACTGCTCTTCCTGAAGACAAACTGTAAGAGAAGGTTTTCATCAGATTTTCTGTTTTGTGAGTGCCTGAGGATAGCAAAGGACAGTGGGGACAGCTATAAAGGGAATTAAATGTATTCCCTATTATTGTAATGTTTCTGCCTGCTAATTAAATTCACCCAGGGGTAAAGATCTTCCAAAATCATTGCATCTTAAACTCTTCCATACATTGTGTAAGCATGATGCACTTTGGAACCCCAGATTCCTTCCTGTTTATGCCAACATACCCTCGTATACTCATAGACAATAAAATTGACAGTAAGTATATTTGGAAGAAATCTAGTCTTAAAGAGCTGATAACAAACTTCTGAAAAACATTAAAGCAAAAAGTCAGGAACCAGGTTTCTATACAGCCTACTTAAAATACAAAGCAGTGATCCTTTGAAGTTCCTTAAACAAAGCAGAGTTGGTTCCTACACTAAATTCACTTTTAAAAGTAAAAATCAATTAAAACAAAATCCATTTTAAAGTATCCCATTTTTTTTCATCTTTGGATTGTTTTGTTTTCATATATTCAAAATTTCTGACAACATTTAAAACCTAACAATTTTGAGTATATTAAAAAGTTCAATAGCTGGCTTTACAGTATGCAGTGTCAGCTGAGTTACATAATGTAAAAGAAATTTCTAACAATTTTGAGTATATTAAAAAGTTCAATAGCTGGCTTTCTCAGTATGCAGTGTCAGCTGAGTTACTTAATGTAAAAGGAGAGAAGGATTTGTAAGAAAAAAAGAAAATTTATAAAATGCTGAAGTAAAAGTTTTTGTTTAAGTACTGTTTATCAGTATATCTGTGTCAGATTATGGTCCAAGTAGATGCAATTCCCACCTTATGTTGCCTGCAAAATGAATTATAGTGTTGTATCTTTCCTCGATTAATATGGGAAATAACTCCTTTTAACTGAACAGAATTTAGCCTTGAATAAAAGGGTCATGATGTCTTCTTAATTAGCCATTTCTTCAAAGCAGTAAGTATAGACAACATTCAATCAGTCTTATGTCTCAAAAAACTTATTGAAACTGCAATTTTACTACAGGAAAAAAGCATTTTTATTAATACAAATTGGCTGAATATTATCAATAATGAGCTTTCCATCTCCATTAAACTCTTCATACTATCACAAACACAGGTGTGAGTACTTTCCTGTCCATATTCCATTTCATTACTGATATTACATTTTTCATTATAAGAAACAGTAAGGAAAAGGACATATGGGGGGAGGGGGAAATCAGTCACCATTTTTATATTCAATTAAAATGATGAGAAAAGAAAGACTATTTATCTTAATTAATCTTCATCTGAATAAAATTCCCGCCTCTTGAAAATAATGCAGTAAGGAAAAGGACATATGGGGGGAGGGGGAAATCAGTCACCATTTTTACATTCAATTGAAATGATGAGAAAAGATTAATTAATTAATCTTCATCTGAATAAAATTCCTGCCTCCTGAAAATAATACAGAAGTTCTTCAACCAGAAGGAAAAATTCTGTTTTGTTAAAGAACAAAAGCAAGTTATAGGAAACAACTATATATTTTATTAGCTGTATCATCCTTGACATGCAGTTCTTAGACTCAGCTAAGACTGATAAGAAAAACAAAAAGGAGATGCCAAGCAAACAACAAACAAGGGACAAAGAAAATGGCATATTGATATTCTAGCAGTTTCAGACCTAATACCAAAAGGAGACATTAAGACAGATAGATAAAGCAAAGCAGAAAAACACATATGACCATTCTGAAAGCAAGTGAATTAACTGCACTTAGCAGTAAATAAAAGGAGTTTTTATTCAGTCAAGATTTTGGAAGGTATCTAGTTCAGAACAGTCCTTACTCTGGAGCTCTTATAGACAGAGAAACGTATATATGGGAACTGTGAGGAAAGTAAAGAGACCTGCAACCACCTCCTGGCTGATGACCAAGATGAAGCTGAAAAACAGCTTTTACTTGGAGAGCTCTCAAAGAAAAAAAAAAGTGTTTCTAGAATACTAAGTTTTTTGAAACTGAAAATGCTGCAAAGGTCCTGATTTCCTTACCTTCTTAAGATCCAAATAATTTCCAGTGTTTATAACAAAAAAACCTTAAGGTTCTCTTCAAGTTCTTCCCTTCTTCTGGCTCTTTTTGATAGACAGTTGTGGAGGGGGATGGGAAACATCAATTTGCCTTACTGGAATCTGGTGATTTTAGTGCTGTCCTATGACACCAAAGAAAAGTCAGTGCTCTTGTTCCAAAAATGGCTGAAGCAGGGAATTTCAGACTTGGTCTCATTTCATGCCTTTTGTATTACTTTAAAGGAAATCAATTACAAAACACTTCTGTTTCTCTAGAAGTGCTCAAAGTACCTAAAATCCTTCATCTATAATACTTTGCTTTAAAAAAGAAAAATACCAGGTCAAACAGAACCTTTCATCTTGATATCTTCAGATATCTTTTGGGACAAGTTGGAGCCTGGTCTTTCTATTTTACCACATTACTGAGTGCCATTTGTGTTCTTCAATCTAGCCACAGCAGATTAAAGCTGTCAATTAGTCTGACCCTTCACTTGCCCTTCAGCCACTTTAGAACACTAGGCTTAAGAAACTCAGTATTAAAATATATTGTTAAGTGAGTATCATTAATCTTTATTGTAAAAGAACAAGAAAAGTTCTTCAGCACTTTGTTCTTTTCTGTAATGGGATAGGAAACTAGTAGCAACAGGATCAGGACAATCTGTAGGATTTTTTATGTTCTTTTTTGGTTTAAGCTCAAGATGTTGCGTCTTACTATCACCTCAGCTGTGTCTCTTCATGCATTCAAGCTGTTCTACTATCAATAGCTGCGCAGCCTTTTAATATCTAGGAATATTCATATTATCTTCTAGTCTTTAAGCTCTATTAATTGCTATTTTATGCAGGCTTATGCTTTTAGTATAGTAGTTTAGAGTTGAACCCCAGAGAACACTCTGGAACACAATTATACCTTTTTGATTTGTGGGGGGTTTTTGCCTCCTGTTACAGCAGCAGTCATGCAGACAAATCAGAATAAAGTTAGGTATTCATGCCAATGTGTGAAATTATGTGCAGAAGTCCCAAGTATGACCAAAATTACCTTTTGATGTCTGTTGACTTCTTGCTCCTTTACCACCAATGACTGAAAGAATGACTGCATTGCATTGTGCATTCGAGCTTCCCATATCACAGTAAGACTGATAGTGAAATTAACTCTAAATTAAATACTTATTTATGTTACTTCAGTAACCTTTAGAAATTCTGAAGTAACAGGGTAACTTCTGTGAAGCAGCATCTGAGATTTCTGAATGGTAAAGTACCATACTTTTTGATTCACAGTGTGTATTATAGTAAAGCAGATCAGTTTATTTTACTGTAGTCTGAAGAACAAGGATCAAGATGTTCAAATTTACTCTGCTACTGGCTTTGTTATCTCACAACAGAGATAACAAGCAATAAATTTAAACATAACCTTTAAGTATTACTGCCTAAAAGCATAAATATTGTCCATTAATTTGTCAGTGAGACTCAATTTTTCTCTCCAGGTTCCAAAAATGAAAAAAAAACCCTCAAAAATATGAAGACTAACATGACAAGAAAAAATTAGGAGAGATCCCAAGAAAATAGGAACCTCTTTCCCCCAACAATTTCAGAGTGAGGGGATGAGGGGACAAGTTAGAATCAGAGTAGCAATGAATATGAACATTTCACCAGGATAAGGACATTTTTCATTACCAAGTTTCTGATATACCACATATCACAGTGCTTAAAATTCAAAGCTGTTCAGACTGTATTCCAGCCAATGTACTTGTTGGTTGTATTTCTCGGATATGTAATTTACTTGACAAGTAGTATTTAAATGCTTTAAAATAAACCATTGTACCAAGAACAGATGCAGTGTAGTAACAGAGCTTTAAGTTTTACTGGGCTTGTAAATGCAACCAATTTGTTAGGATAAAATCTTCAGAAATGAACCCTAAAACCTGTAAGTAGAGGAATCCATTTGCATTGCCTTTTTTTTCCCCCTCACTGAACCACTCAAACCTTTTCCATTGTTCATATGCAGAGGCTCCTCTAACTTATTATCTGTAGTGTAGAAGACTTGGCCTGCTGCTGTGACTGCAGCACCTATGGCTAATCTATATCTGGGGTGAGCACTGATGAAAACCACAGTCAGCAAAAGATTCTGCTGAATACATCAAAAGAGATGAAAACATTACACTGTCTTTTTATACCTGCTTATCCCATCCTCTATTTCTTCTTATATAAATGTAATCTAAAATGTTTTGTGTTATATTTGTTATTTTAATTTTTATTTCACCAGTACTTTTGGCATAATTCTGGATCCTCCAAACTCTCTGATGAAGGTTGCCTCACTTAAATGAAAGTTGTATAAATACATATTTAAAATCAAAGTCTTCACTAGTCAAACATGAGCTTGATTCTTCTAAGTCAGATAAACACCCTAAAACACATTACCATTCTACTATTTCACATTTTGAAAATTACATATCCCATTCCACATTTCAAATACTCCAACAGGATAAGTTATGTGAAATAGCTCATGATTAAAAGAAACAGAGTATATAAATTCTGAAACTGCAAAGGAAAAATAAAAAGTAAAAATAGAGTCAAGGTGATGAAATTAAAAAATTCCATGACTATTTTGTTATCTCACAACAGAGATATACAAGCAATAAGGTTAAATACCATCCAGGTTAAGTGGCCCAATTTTGGAAACCAACTGTAAAAAAAGGTGGTAGTATGAATTAAACCTCCAATTTCTTTAATACTTACTTCATGCTCTAAAATGTTTCCTTCTCCTTCTTGACTTGCTGAGAAAGGCTTTATAAATTTTTTCTGTTTGTATTTCAGTTGAGTTGACAATGCTTGCCAAAGTTACCTATTTCTCTTCTATTGATTAAGCAACCACTCAATTTTATTGTTAGATGAAGTTGTGGAGATTTGCATGCTTTTGTTTTTTAATCTTAGAATCCTGATACTTATAGATAACTTTTTTTGAAAGCCTATGTAAGCTCTAAAACAGAAATAACATGAAACAAATCAATATTTTCAAGTACCAAGTAATAACTTATGAGGAACAAGTCAGCTATTAATTTGTAACGCAAACAGGTAGAAGCCATACAGAAATGAACAAAATTGATTATATGCAAAGGTTTCTGGTCTCTTGTGGGCAAGACTCTGGATTAAATAAAAAAACCTCAGAGGCAGAATGTCAGTGGAGAAGATGAATGTATGAATCGAGATTTGCATGCTTTTGTTTTTTAATCTTAGAATCCTGATACTTATAACTTCTTTTGAAAGCCTATGTAAGCTCTAAAACAGAAATAACATGAAACAAATCAATATTTTCAAGTACCAAGTAATAACTTATGAGGAACAAGTCAGCTATTAATTTGTAACGCAAACAGGTAGAAGCCATACAGAAATGAACAAAATTGATTATATGCAAAGGTTTCTGGTCTCTTGTGGGCAAGCCTCTGGATTAAATAAAAAAAACCTCAGAGGCAGAATGTGAGTGGAGAAGATGAATGTATGAATCAGTTCCCAACCCTCATTCAGTCAAGACTGGCAGGTTCTGCAAAAACTTCTAGTATTTTAGGGAAACACCGGTATAGGCCAATTCTAACATTTAATTTTGGTATTCACAGTGCAAGTAGATTTTCGTAAACATATTGAAAATACTGAGATGAAATCATACATGGAAAGAAAGAGATGGTGTTATTTTAAACTAAAGTTTTACTGAAAAGCCAAGATCTTAACAAAGAAGCATTTTTAGTAAACATACTTTCTCATGTAAAAAGTTGTCAGTCTTATTATGAACTTTAGCTCCAAGACTGATGAATTAAGTATTCTTTGCCAAGCAAACAGCCCTTCTACTCACAAGCTGTGGAAATAATCTAGAAATTAATAAGAAAGTGCACCATTTTCTGGCAGATGTCTACAGTTTAAGAATAGACATAATCCAAACTGTTAGTATGATCTCTTGGTCCTTGCCTCCAAAGCAACATGAAAGTGACAACACCCTGCAATTTGCTGCTTAGGTCTAAGAATAGCAACTTCTATACCAACATATGCTAGGTAATCAGGACAAAAAGCCCCCAGGATGGAGCAGGAAGTTCCACTAGCAAGCAAAGGTGTGTGCATATAATGGGGGAGCCACAATACTTAAAATGCAAATGTTTACGCACAGCATATATGGCCAGGCACAGCAGTCAGAAAGAAATAATCATAAGACATTCTTTTCATGCACAGACAGGGATGACCAACCTTGAATGAAAAAATAAATATACTGAATTTAAAGAAACTGTTTCCTTTGGCTTCCACAGAGTTTAGAGCAGGACCAGATAAAGGAAAATTAAGATCTTTTGTGACATGAAGAAATCGCAGTTATTTTAATTGATTTACCTGTGCAACTTAGGTCTGGATTAATTGCCCCAAGTAGTACTAATGACTGGGTTTTTTTCTTTAGCTTAAAAAAAATCTTCAAAATTTTAATTATTCAGCATAGAATTTAAAACAGAAAATGATGTGTTCTCTAAGAAAATAAAATCAAGGAATTTCTCCATCCACTTTGTGGAATAATGTATAATTTCCAGCAACATCCTGAGAAAACCAAAATTTCTTACCCTGGTGGAACAGATTTCTGATGTCCTCACCACAAGTTAGTAAATACAGCAGCATGTAGGAGTAAACTCCTCATTTCCAAATAAGTGTACAAAATCCTGTATGAAGTTTAATCCTCTCAACAAATAATCATACTGCCCATAAAGCCTAACACATGCTTCATTAGGAACTCGTATTTCTTTTGCTGATCCAGTCTAGCAAGTCTTTCTTGTACAGAGAAGGTGCAAATGTGTTCTACATTGTATCTTGCACTTTTCTTTGCCTTGCCTCACATATCACTAACTGAAGAACTCTGCAATTTCTTAGTAAGCACAAGACATTTCCACTCATTCTTTTCCTTCTTTCACATTACATTCCATCAGTGACCTTATAATAAAACATGTTTAGACCCAGATATTTAAAACTAGTTATGGGCACAGTTGGTTCTTAGACAAACACTTGAAAGGATGTTTCTGTGAAATCAATATTGCTCTACAAGAGGCATAAGAAACCTGAAATTGATCACATCCCAGTTTCAAGACAGAATAGATCAAGACCTTTTACTTTTATTTTTTTTATTTTGTCAGTAATGGTGGTCTACAAGAGCTAAGCTATGCATCACTCATCTAATGGAAAAGGAGTTTTTCAAATTAGCATGGTACATTGCTTTTTTGAGATATCGCCCTTACATCCTATTAATTTTTCCTTAGCAGTATGAAGTAATAAGCTGGTCTTTAATTAACAAGTACTCAGCTACAAAAGGATGAATGAAGGAACACCAGAAAGAGACAATAAATGCTTTATTTAAAGGAATTATATTTTTGTTACCACAGATCAAATTTCTGCAGAATTGATATATCAAAATGATTTGTAAAATCTTCCAGATTTTGTGAAATGCTCAAGATATATGCATGCCTGTGCATTCACACTTCACAGCACTGCTACTCTGCGTTATCAATGAATGCTACAATGAAGTAAAATTTAGGGATTTTCCAAGCAGTTTCCAGACAGAGGAAGACTTGACTTTTATCCAGTAGTCTGAAGTACTGGTGTGTACTTTCAAAACTATCTGTATTTTTTAATTTAAAATATACATCTATATCTATCTATATTCTCTATATATCATTTAGCTGCACAGATAATGAGCACTTTGAGAGGACTTGAAGGTAATTAATGTTGACTATCAAAGAATGTTAGTGAGGAAAACATTGGTAGACTCTGAATTCACTGCTGTGTGTATTTAGTTTGTTTCGCAAATGAGGTAATTTTCTAACTTGAAAAAGCACATCTCCTAGTCCACTGTTGTCAGTGTTGCTAGGTCCAAAATCAGTACCTGTAATGTCAAGGGCATGAGACGTCTAGGATGCTGAGATCAATTTCAAATCTAACAATCTAAACTGGATCCTAGCTATCTTTTATAACATGACACAACCTAGGATGGTATCATGTACATTTTTATGCCACAGAATAAGCTAAAGTTGGAAGGGACCCACAAAGATCATTGAGTCCAACTCTCTGTCTGGGACAGCACAATCCCCAGGAGTTTCAACATGTGCCTAAGAGTATTGTCCAAACCCTTCTGTCCTTCTCCTTCCCCCAACACATCCCTACCCCCTGCATCAAGAGAGAAAGGCATTGGTTTACACCTTTCTTATTGGCTCTTTAGCCACAGCTAGAGAGCAAAGTGTACTGCCCACCTTCAAATAAATTTAATAATATATTTTTCTTTCCTTCTCATCTGTTCCTCTCAAGGATCAAGCACAGTCCAAAAAACCCCAAAACACTTCAAGAAATGAGTTAGAGGGTTTGCTCTTTCACAGTTCATCAAACAAATGAAGAACTGAAGATCATGTACCTGTGATTGAAAATAAGATTTTAACAAGCAGGGAAATGAATAATTCATTTTCAATGTGATCTTTGGACTGGTGTCCCCTGGTTCTTCTCAAATTCACTACTTCAGAAGAATTACTCTGAAGAGATTTCACATGACACAAAGATTCTTTATACTTGTCAGAGAGTCAAGGTGGCCTCCCATCAACAATATGGCTTCAGGTTGATTTTCTTTCTCCTTTTCAGAGTCCATTTCCCTCTCCTGAATACTGATTAGGAGCTGTGTCTGCTGTGTTCCTGCAACTTTTAACAGAATCAAACAAATTCAGCCCTGTGAAGACATTGACTTGAAACTGTTTGAGGCAGGACTGTGTGAGCTCTCTAAGATTGAAAGGATTTTCTACTTCCTCACATGCATTTTCGCTATACTGACCGGTATGAATAAGATGTATTTCTTCCCTTCCCAGAAACATTTTTATACAACATCTGTGACAAGAGCAACAAGATATTGACTTTTTATTATAAAGCTCTTATCATTGCAATAGGAAAGCAAAGTCAAAATAATGTATCATGGAGCATAAACTACAGATTTGAAATAAAATACTTTAAAAAAGCAAAGTTCTTGGACATCAAGATATACTGGCATTTCAAAATATGCCCTTGACATTTTTCTTTATTATTCCTGTATGAGCATCAGTTGCTTTTTTCAGAAGGAAATATACTTTGGCAAGTCTTTCTTCTGCTTACTTTTAAAAAGATATCTACTATAGATCTTATATTTAGTTTTCAGATCAGTAACAAGGTCTTCTAGGAACCCAGAATTACCTGTTTTCTTATCAAAAGTGCAGTGTTTTGTGCTAATCACTCTCAGATGATAATATTTAGGACAGGCTGTATTACTGATATTTTCTGTTTAGGACACCAGCAAGATTTGGGGTTAGAGCACCTGGAGGAAAGGCAGGCTTTTCCTTTGTGAACAAAAGCTTTCCAATATCCCATCATTGGCCCAACACAAGAAGGAAAGGAATGCAGATTCCACCACCCCCCCCCACAGAAATCAAAAGGGAAGTGGCTCTGTATTTAATGGGCACTAGAACATCTAACTGGGGAAAGAACCAGGAATCTGTCTGCAGAGCAGGCATGTTCCTCCATTATTGAGATCTTGGCAGTATCAGAAAGAGCTTACCCTGAAAAGTGAGCTACTGAAGGAGAACAAAGTCTATTAAAGCATAACAGACCATGCTGAATTGATAATTTTATATATTAGGCAGGATTTCAGAATAATTTTGATTATTAAATAACCACAATCCCACGCTACAGCAATACAGAATTAGTTGAACTTTTAAAGGATAGCTTGGAGCAAATAACAGTATAAACAAAAATACCTGTACTCCTACACACACTTCATATAAGACCTTGAGATGAAAACATCTGAGACACCATAAGATCAGGTATTCTTTATATGAAAATCTGTATAAATTAACAGCACAGCTTAATACAAAGCTGAATGTTACCAGAAATGACATCAGATGCATCTAGAAGTATAAAATAAAGCATAAATATTTTCAGAGATTTTCAATTCTCTGAACAGACTTTTATTCTAATATAGTCAAATTATTCAAAGTTATGCTTTATGCTAGAAATTCATACAGGCAATCACTTTTACCTCAAACACCAATGGTACTTAGTATTAGCAATATGACACTGAATTAAAATATCTTTCACTCTGATAACTCCTATCCATTTTGACATTTATATGCAGGAAAAGACAATTATGGAGGGCACAAAGACAGTGTGGTGTTAGTGCTAAGCTCCCAAAGGACTATCAAAGAGTGTAATTCTACTATTTCTTCTCTGCACAAAATAAACACTCCCCTCTGTCCCCAAGAGACAGTTCTGCACTGTTAGCAGTCAAATGACAAGCAGGATCTCTTGTGGTCTTCCTTCAGTCAGCCTGTGTTCTTTACTACACACTAAATTTTCCTGAAACAAACAAAATAAACCAAACCCCATTAAAAAAAATCCCCAAAATACCACGCCCCTCCAAAAACCTAAACAAAATTTCCAAAAACCCAAAAAAACCAACACACGAAAAACCCCCAAAGAAAACAAACAAACAAAAAAACCCAATGAAACAAACAAACAAACAAAAAAAAAACAAAAAAAAAACCAAAGGAAAGGCCTACTAAGAGAAGCATTAAAATAAATATTCATGGTTTTCAAAAGACCATATATATAAAATACACACACAGGCATATGGGCATTTATTTCTTCCACAGCACTTTTTGAGAAGGTGATCAAAAGAAATCAATGCAGTTTTACATATTAACAGTTTCTGTGAATTGCAACAGTACAAAATAAACTGTCCAGTGTCTTTCATATATCTTCAAGTAGCACATCTGAGTGGGAGCACATGTCAGCCTTTGAAATGGAATTGATTAGACAGTGTTTGTTCCTCTAGTCCCTGGAGGACTACAGACCTATTTCCACATCAGTAAATTCAGTGGGATCTTTCTTGCTGACACAAAAAATGGGACACTAGTGGGAGCACTGTAGGCTGCAGTGTGACTCTAGGCAGAGTTGGGAGATACAGATAGTATTTTAGCTACTGCTCTTGCTAGTCAAGAGATTTATACCAAAAGACATCCTAGCCCAGAAAGGCACATCAATATCAATTGCTCTCTCTTGTTTTCTGTTTCTTCAGGGTAGACTTTGTTATTTTAGAAAGGACTCTTGGCAATTTACTCTTCACTCCACCTAACCTCAAGCTAATCTGCTGTGGAAGCAGGGCAAGAGGCAGAAAAATAAGTATTAGACAAGGGCCCAGGTTGGAACAATTCAAATTATGGTGTGATATGGTGGGTTGAGGCATTGGCTACATGAGGACTTGGGAAGTCAGTATAAACCAGCTGTGGAGAAAGACTGCAGGAGCCACATTTTGCTGGGTGATGGATGTGAATGTTGGGTAAACTCAGACTCTGTCCTCTGTATTTCATGTCTCCAGAGAAATCTCATGCCCTGAAGAAGCGTAACAACTACTCTGCTATTTTCTTTTCTTAGGGTTTTTTTTCCTTCTTTTTCTCCAGAGGAAAGTTAATTACATCCAAATGTACTGTCATTTAAAATTATCCAAATTAAGTAATACAACTAATAAGGAAAAAACGATCCAGCTGTAATGCAAACAGGAGAAACTCTGCTCTTGAGCCAAACAAGGTTTTGTCTCACCTGTATGCTGATATCTAAAATGACCCCAGAAGTCACTCATCCTAAATTAAAGTGTACTAGTTAAGGAGTGGACATGTGATGTGACATGCTCCTCACCTGGGCTATCAAAGCCCAGAGTCACAGGCTCACACCCTAGGAGAAAGAATACAGGCATCTTTTCTTACCAGGCTGATCCCAGGCTGATCCCAGGCTGCTTCATTACAGAGGATGGACTATTCCAAGTGAAAGGCAATGTTAATTTTTCTGCAAGCAGAACATAAGGCAGAATGAAACAACAGCTTATGCAGCTGTGAGGAGCTGGCTTTCAGTCAAGGTCTGTCTCTTTCCTGGTGTTATTATTCTGTGTGTCATCCTCCTCAGTGCATCCTCCTTCACCTCTTGTTTCTGAGGCTGTGGAAGAGAGGGTTCAGCATGAGGATCATCAAGGTACAGATCACAGTGGCCACTTTGTTTTCATCCACTGAGAAATGGAATCTGGGATGCACAAAAATAAAGACAATAGTCCTGAAGAACAGGCTGATCATAGTCAGGTGGGAAGCACATGTGCAAATGTTTTCAGCCAGCCACCAAGAGAGTAGATGACAGCAAAGTGGATTATCAGCAGATGATGACTGTAAGTTTAGGAGATAAAGACAATGATGGTGTTCAGGATGCTGAGCACAAAGGACAGAGTGAAAAGCACTAGCTTGCTACTGAGACCCTGTGAAAGAGGAAAAGATCTTTGTGGGGATACTACAGAAGAAGTGGCAGATCACGCTGGTAGCATGCTCCCCAGCACTGCTCATTCCCACGCACACAGGGATCACTGGAAGCATAAGTCCCTTACACCACTCCCAGAGCTCTGTCATCTTTCTGCTCCTTAGAATGTTCCTGCCTGCATCACCAATGCCCACAAACAAAAGTGGTTAATGGTTACTTTCAGAAGTTTGAAGATCCTGCTTGAAAATAGCTTTTGAAATGAAACACTGAATCCACTTTTTGGCACTTAGGTTTTACACTTAACAAACACTAAGAATAAAAATAGTAACTGCACTTCTGACCATGCAATTTTTCATAAAAAGTACCTTAAAAACCCCACAACTGGTTTTCACTGCTATTAATCTAAGTCACTCTTTAGTGCTTCCATGTAACTGACACTGATTTTTGTCCTTTGCTCAATGTTCTTTCCTTCATTGTGAAGAGATGGGTAATGACTAAATAGTCAGAGGTTGCATAAGGGTCAGGGTCTTTGAGCAGCTCTGGTCTAGTGGGAGGTGTCCCTGCCATGGCAAAGGGTTGAAACCACACGACCCTAAAAGTTCTTCTAATCCAAGCTGGTTTATGATTCTGAAAGCTTTCTGAAGAGTAAAATGAGTAATAACAACCTGGGTTAGGGAAGAACCTCCATCACAATTTTCTAACATTTACTTTCCAAGAGATATTTAATGGGATATACACTGTGTGCTGCTACACCATGGTCAATCGAGCACCTCACTAAAAAGCACAGGGTAACTGAATTCATACAGCTAACTAGATTTTCACCAAACAAATTGACTTCATGTTTGTATTTTTCCACAGGATGGCAAATAATATTTTCTACGGACAAACATAAGCAGAATATAAATATCTATGTTCAAGATTTATTCTTAAATAAGCTTTTTTAAAATTCCTCACATGGTTTTCCTATCTTTTAAGTGTACATTAATAAAATGCAATTATACTCTGTGAGAAGTATAAAGTTATTCTGATGGATCACAGATAGGGTTAGGCAATTCCAGTCTGATTTGGAGTCAATACCAGCAAGAAATGCAAAGGGCAATAAGAAAGGATTATAGAAATACATAAGCAGCTAAAAGAAGGGCATGGTAAAGACTGAGATACTCAAAGTCTTATCAGCCTGCCTCTACTAGTAAAATCATCTTTCAGAAATCAGAGGTCCTGAAGACCAGAGGGAAAGTATGGAACATTCTGTGATTGTAATTTATGCCCAGAGGAACATCTTACACAATGCTTTAGGATAAATCCTTTGAAAAACTCAATACCACTTTGTTTTCACTCCAGGCATTTTGAAAAAGTGATATTTAATGCCTCCTTGGTAACTTAATTATGAAATCAATTAATTTGAAAGTTTATTTGTATTATTCTTCACTAGTCAGGAAAAGAATCCTGTTTGTCAGTAGGAAAAATATCTATCAGGCTCTCTAGGTATAAATCAGAGGTTAAAAGTAAAGGATGCATTTTATTAGAATGCTTTGTATTTAAGTAAACTAGAAATGGAGAGAACAGAAATGTGAGTGATTCTGATACAACTGCTGCACCCACTCAATGCCACTGAAAAGTGGATGCAAAATGCTCAAGGAATTTTCCCACAGACCTCAGTTAACCTGTAAAACACTGTGGTGGGAGACATTCTGAAAGAAGTTCCAAAAAGCAGTAACACTCAAAAAAGAGTTAGAGATTTTATGTATAACAAAAACACCTATAAACGTGAGTTCATATATACCAATCATTAGGGAAAGCTCCTTAAAAGGGAACATTAGGCCCTTGAAAGGTAGTTATATTATTTCCAGTATCAAATGAAATAATTTTCTCCTAAACAGTAACTATTCTAAGCAAAGGATAGTCCTACACTCATCGTGGCTTATTCCCCTAATTGATAGGATTCATCTGGATTTACAGCTACAAGAGGGAAATAGCTCATCTGGTGCAGAGAACAGAACTATAACTATGGATTTATCAATTTATATAACTGAAAAGGATTGCAAGTGTCATTATAACATAATGGTAGCAGCAGCACCTTTTCTTCCAGTATCAGTCCTCTAAGTTATCTTGCAAATATATCATACATCAGTGTAAAATAAAATCTGTGAGGTCTTTGTTAGATTTAGTAGTTAATATTTACATCTACATTTGCACTTTGAGATGCCCCATCTGAAGAACGAAGGAAAGACCTAAAGCTAGAAACCTACACGAGCCTAAGTAAAAAATATAAGTGCATTTCCCTCAAGATTCCTACAGCAATAACGTAGAAAATGAAGCATGGGTAAGTGCATATTAAATATTTCTTTTTTAGTTTCCCCTTTATTTTTTCAGATGGAATCAGACACAATAGTCAAAGCCTATCCAAACACATTTTACCAAAGGGAATCCAGCAAGCCAAATTTCTTAGCTGCAATATCGGAGAACTTTGTAGAATGTAATCAAGCAGCAAGTTATTGCAGGGCACTGGCTAGGATAGGCTGGAATTTCTGGTCATTTCTGAAGAAGGAAGTCATGCAAAGGAAAAAAGAACTAAATCTAAGACTCAGCTGAAAAGTGTTTGTGCAACTTTGATTCACAGAAACATTCAAAAGCATAATTTTCGTTCTACGGTGGAATGAATAGTAATGGCAAGACTTCACATGTTAACACAGATACATTCACTGTCCTTAGGCAGGCAGACAGAAGTCAAGGCCTGAGGGAGCTTGAACTCTTGTCTCCTGCATTCTTCTCAATCTCTGGTTCTCAAAGGGAAATGGGGGGGATTCCCTTACAGGAAAACACTCATTTACTAGATCACGTAAATCATGTTTAAAAAGAAAAAATCCCAAAGTTGTTCATTTAAGTTTATAAATGAAGAATGAAGTAACTATAATAGAAAATTAAAGATAATTTACATCTAATCATAGTAAATGTACTTAAGTAGCTTCTATAGGAACATATTACCAGTTTTATCTAATAGCAGAGAAGCGTTAATAAAACAGGATGGATTTTTTTCCCTTTGAAGTGTGCTGTAAATAAGCAGCAGCATTCCCACAGCTGAAAGGAGAATTGAACATGAATTATTTATACTGCCTGGAATAGATTTAGATTCTTTCAGACATTCAGTGAGTTTTGCAGTCAAGATACAATCCTTCAATAATTCAAATGTCATCAGAAAAGAATAAGAAGTTGTGTTTGGAAACATCATAGTAAATAAGTTTGAAGTGTTGAAAATATACAATGCAAGGACAAAATAAAGTTATTGTTTAGCTGGCGTTTGAATTAAATTGTTTCTATTATTAGGTTGACTATAAGCAACAAAATAAGAGATTTCAAAATTATGTTGTCCTGTGGAGGAGTAGGAAGAGCTAGCAACATTTATGACTATCAGAGAGAGAGGTCCTGAATGTAAATGTTATTACTGAGAGAATAAAACCAACTAACATCACCGAATTTGTGCAGATCACCTTTTTTATTTTAATTCAAACTAGTTCAAGAGACTTTTTTTGAAGTTAGATGTTGTTTTTCAAAGCTCAAAAAGGTTAACTATTAAATTGCTACTGTGAAGTCTGAATAAGAAATTATTTACTGATTTTATCCAGTAAATAGCAATTTTTTTTTGCTAACATGGTAACTCCTGATCATACTTTCCTATTTCCAGCAATCCTCAATCTTTCCTCAACAAGTATGACTTTGAGGTAGAATTGTACCATATTTTCCTTAACAGGAGTTCAAGCTACCTTAGGTGTTCTTACTCTCTAAAGATGACTCATCTCAGGGAAAGTGAAACAAGAGCCCCCTAAACAACAAAGATGAGAACTCATTGATGAAGCAGATAAAAATGTCCTCTCTGTCCAGTATTGCCTAGGACCCTTTCTTGCAGTTCTATTTTCTACTGTTAATACTTTCAGCAGCTCTCATGGTTGAATTCTGAGTCCTCTTGAATCCCTATAAAAGTTTCATTTCTTCTGCCTTGTAGCAGCTTAGCTCTTGGTCTGCCCAGAAGCCTGTGTCTCTGCCTGCACTTCTCTGGTTGCTTGTTTGTTCTATCCCCCTCTGCATGCTCAAATCCACACTTAGGAATTTCCTAGTCTTAGTACTCACAGCTAAGAGGCTCCTTCTAAAAGACCCAGAGTCAAAGTATGAGAAAAGCAAAAGCAGCCTCATTTCTTCTAAAGGTACAGTTACTGTTTTTCAAAAATAACAAACCTTGCAGTAGCCCATTGAACAAAGCAACAAGTCATCCATTTATGGACTTTTATAGTCACATTTAATGACAATTGACCTTTATATATTTCTGTCACATATATATGTGTGTGTGTATATATGTATATGTATGTATGCAGCAATAGGAACTTAGGACATTCCCAAACTGCACCACTCCACAGAAAGAAGAAGAGTCCAACCAGGCACTGTCCATCCTCCCATTCCAGTTAGCAGGACTGGGATCTATGTGATGGATGAAGAATACAAACAGACCGTTGCTGAAACGGTGGTCAAGGTCATATTTTATCCTCACAGAACAGAATAGGGAAGTTTGTCTTTTTATATTTGGTCCATATATACTTAAATAATATCCTTGTTTCCTTGACTGTTGTGCTTCCTTTAAGTGGCTGATGCTGTAAAAAATTTTCAGTACTTCCAAGTGGAAGACACAGAGTGGGCACATTATAGTGGCTGTTTTCACCTCTGCCTCAGGCATCATTAACAGGAGTGAACATCTGCTGTAATTCTTATAAGTAATTCTTATAAGCCCCATCTCTTACAGGACTGCAGAATATCTTAAAGGTTTTTAGACAGATGTGGCTCACAGCACCAGCCACAGCAGAGTGTTTTATCTAATCAGAGACTTTTGATTTCTGGTCTGCTATACTGGTAAGAGGTGGGAGGACAGTCAGGTTCAAAACTAGCCTGCCAACAGAAGTGCTAGAAGTGCCTCCAAGCAATGAGTTGTACACACAAACACACACATTTTCACAAATGAAGGCTAGAAAACATAGTCCATTCCTCACCTAAACTCTTAGTCACATCCATTTTTACCTGAGATGAGAGTATGCTTTAGTAAGTCCGGAGCCAAAGGACTCTGAGTGCAATGCAGAGCCAAGTGCCCAGGGAAGGGAACTAAACTGTGGCTTTGAAAAGCAGGCACCACCAATTTCAGATGTGTTTGCTTTGGGTAATCTTTCTGTCCTTGCACACCAAGGTCCTTTGAGTCTCACATTTCTTTTTTCTCAATCTGTTTTTTCCTTGAAAAATAAACTGGTTACCACTGATGTAACTGCAATAAGAGCAAACTCTACAAAACATGTAGCAATTTCAACCCAATAGGGTTTTTTTCCTTAACTGAGTAAAAGTAAATTGAAATATGTTAAAATAAACTATCACACAGTCCTCAGGTATAGGGAGTGCTAAATGGGAACATTAACTGAATACTGACAGCTTGAAATTACATTCATTACATGGTGTCACAACAGTTTCTGGAGCACAGTAGTGGAAAGATACACAATAATAATATCCCAAGGTCCTTGTAACCTCCTGCTGGTATGGGGCAGATTTCATCAACAGATGCAGAGAGCAGTTATTAGGAGACTATGCCTTAATGCAGAAATAACAGGGAAAGATTTCTGCTTTTCTTCAGGAAAAATTTGTGTTAAAGTCTGGAGCAAAATAGAAATTACAGAAAGGGTACATACAACTACTCCAACATAGAGGAAAAAGTGACATCTCAAGTTTTGCCAGGGACAACAGTTTCTTTCAACACCAAAAGTTTCTTGAGAAAAGTAATGTAGTCTGAGAAAGGTGCAGTGTTCCATGTCCTCTCTGCTCACATTTTGATATATGCCACACCCCTGAAGGTATACATTGCAGTGTGGCCAGATACCTAAATGCATCTTCCTCCATCAGAAAACCAGCATCTTGCTTAAAATGTAAAGCCCACAGGAATGTACCATACAACATTCTTTTAGGACAACCTCCAGTTCCGCTTTTTAAGTCTAAAAGTCTTAAACCTCATCACCTCCACTGGCTAACTCGAATTTCAGGTTCTTCCTACTTTTATGTTGGACTATGATCTTAAATGATTTTATCTTTTAGGGTTTTTTCTTTTTTTTTTTTTTTTTGCCAAAATCTTAAATGTTAATGTCTTAATTTTTCCTCAAGAAAGCAGATTTAGAGAGAAAAAAAAACCAGCTAAACAATACAACCCAAGAGTTATCTGATTTTTTTTTTTCTCAATTAGGCACACCTCTGTAAATATAAACTTTGAAGACAAAGTATTTGATGCTTGACACCTGTGTTTTTTTTAAAATGTTGGCATACGGTTTATTTGTATATTTGCTCCTTTTATTTGTGATTCCTTTCATTATTTCTGTGTGCCTAAGATATTTACAGACAGGATAGAGCTATGATCATCCAAAAAATAATTTGAATAACTGTTAAGTGGGTAAAAAATCTTGCAGAAGTACATTTATTTTAGCATTATGGAAGCTTCTCTCCTCTGTAATAAATTAATATGGGTACTTTCAGGTGCAATTTCATAAAAAGATAGGCACCATTTCATCCATTTTCATTTCCCCTAAAGGATGAGAACAGGAAGAAAGTGGAGCAAAGACAAAACCCTGTAATAGAAGATAACAACAAAGACCAAGGCTGAGAGGTTGGGTTTGAAGGGTGCTTCAAAATATTGAAATGCACAGCAAAAATCCTATTGTTACAAGTGCAAACATAAGCATTTCTGCAGCACTTACTGAGAGTGCATTCCTATGTGTTGATCAAGAATATTATTCCTTTTGTAAAAACCCTTACTGAGGCTCCCTAGGCAGTTATTTAATTTTCAACAAAATTTGCTATAAGAAGCATTTCTGTATTTCTTTTTTTTGTAGTTCTTACTTTTGTTCTATTGGATATTAGCATAATTATTTTTGTTAGAAGCTTATTCTTTACCTGGAGCCATAACATTTCCACTGAAAAATGACAATGATGTCACAGAAGCAAATCAAAAGAGGTGATTCTGTTTAAAAACTAACAATTACTGGGTTGTTCTAAAAGTGAGGTATCCCAATTATTGTTTCAAAATGGAGCTTCCCACATCCTAATTTTCTTAAAATAAAAACCAGACTGGAATGTTAGAATTCTTTCCTTTGCTCTGTATACACACCTTACCTATAGTGTTACCTGCTGCACAGCCTCTGGAACTCCTACAGATTTATGAGGCAGAGAAGCCCACCAACTCCCTTTTATCCATGTTACTGAAAATAACCCCTTCTGAATATGACTTCAACACACCTTCCTGTAACAGGAGCACCGACTGAACAGCTACTGACCATTCCTTCAAGGTTACTCAGGAGAATCAGCAGCTGAGTGGTGAGCAAAGAGCAGCATAGCCATCACTGCCACATAAATTAGGCCAAATACTGAGATTAAATAGTACAATCATGACAAATAGCAAAGGAAATCACAGAGAAAAAGAAAATAATATCACTGGACTTTTGAAATTCCATTGGTTTATTTTGTTTCATAACCCACTGTTCATGAAACAACTATTGGAATAAGGAGAAATTATGTGTGAAGTCAGATGGCTCCACAACTACTTTTTTAGCCTCTCCAACAGAGAAGAGTTGCAGTAGTCATGTTTAAGAGGGCTAGGACAAAAGCTAGTGAATAAAGGAAAGGGAAACTATTGAAAACTGCTACATCAATGAAATTGTAATGCTAGATTTCTAATACAAAGAAGGCTGAAAGAAGCATGCATACAACCTCCACAGCACAAGAGATTTCATCTAGGTCAGAACAAGAAAGCAAACTTTGAGATATAAGCAGACACTTTAGAATCACTGAGGTTTAAATTATAATCTGTACTTGTTCCACAAAAGTAGCATTGTGAGTCTCTAAAGAATTCCTTTTATGAATAAAACCTGGAGATCAAGTTATGTTTTCATCTTACTACATCACATCCACCACCACATCAGGCTAATAAAAACACCTTGAATATATAAAACAAAACAATTTGGCAAGTATGGCAAAAATTCAAAACTAAGCTTATTTTGAGTCTTTTCATGTGTTTAAATCAAAGATGTGTCTTAGCATAGTAATAAACTCAGACAAAAATCATATCCAGAGGGTGCTGGAATATTCAAATTAGGCTATCCTTATGGCTATCTGGAAATATTCAGAGCAAAGAGAATCTTGGCAGGAAAATCTTATGAAGAATTGCATCCTCTCTTCTGAAAGATTCTTAGTATTTTTTTTAACTATTTCAAGACTATACTCCACCCCATCTCTTTCTTCTCCACATTCTTATAGCAAGCCATTAGGCAAAAACAAAAAACAAACCAACAAAACCAAACCAACCAACTAACAAAAAAAGCACTGCACCAAAGGAACCCCCAACTAAACAAAAACCCACAAAACAGAATTAGTCAAGATCTGGAAGTTATCTTGGTTGAGGGAAGCTGTGGAGCTGAGCAAATTGTGGGCACGGCCAAGTTGTTCCACACCACGCACCTTATTATAAGGAAGGGGTGGGTTCAGGAGGAAAAGCTGGCTGCCACTCTTGAATTGTGAGATCTTATTTGGAGTTTAATTTCTGGCTGATGTTACAACCAGCACAGAAGTGAATCTCTTTTGTCCCCTGAAGCCAATATACTTAAAATACAACAATTTACCTTTCTAGTGACTCAGTCTTAATAAGCAATATAACAATCAAATCACAAATTTTAAAAATCCAGTACCTCTGAGCCCCTTGCCCAAAACCACCAAGCTATATTCAACCTTCTTACATGAATGGTAACAGTGTCTACATCACCTAGCTGTGTTGTCTTCTTTCTAACAGGAGTGCAGAATAAAGTACAATATCTCATCTTTATGGATGGCTATGTCTGTATTTAAAGGGGAAATATAAGTAAGCAGTAACATAAAAGAGTTGTGAAAACATCACCTTATAGTGTTTCTTATTGTACTGCAAGTTGTGAGAAGTGGATAAACAAGGGCTAAATGGGATCCAATCCCATTTCCTACACTGCAGGGAAGTTAGCAGGCAGCATAAGATAAATTACCCTAGTCATAGGTCATCTTTAATGTTTATAGAGCACTTTCCTTGTGAATGATCACAGAGTGAATCATGAATGTTATAAACAAATTATATTAACATGCACAGTGGCTTGCACTTGACAGAAATACCAATAAAAAGAATTCAGTATGCAAGTAATACATACAGTTTCTTGGCTAAATAAGAATTTTGCTTTCATAGACTGAAAAAATACTTTATAAAACCATAAATGGTCAAACTTTTATCATTCCCTACCATCTGAAACAGATGTTAGTACCAATCTAAAAGAGTCCCTGGCTCCTGGCCAAGAGTCACTATCTCTTTCCTTCCTAGCTTTCAGCAGAAGTTTGCTGTCCTGTTTAACAGCCAGATATAAACCTTGAATTGCTAGTGTTCTTTAAACACCCTGGTTATTCACACTAGAATTTTCAGCTAGTTACTACCAGCAAGTTGGATTTTGTGTTTTGCTGTTTCATTTGTTGTTTTGTGGTGTGGTTGCATCATCCCTCTCCCAGTTTCACAAACCTCTACCATAGAACTACCGCAGAGATGCACCAGACAATATTGATTTGGGGGTGTGGGAGGTGGTGGGGTGCATTATGTGGTGTAAAGCACACTCTTGGGAGAAATGCATTTGCTTCCTATCCCCTCTCTTCTGAAAATAAATTTTACAAACTTAGAATCCTTCTACTGGATTCTGACCAAGAAGCAACTGTGGGTTGCTTACTAAAGCAGGTTTATCGTGCTCTCATGTAAATTCCCACTATCTTCTTTCACGCATGCCAGGAAACCCAACCATGAGAATTGAAGCCATATTCTGACTCATCCAATTTCCTGAAGGGTTGGTGTCTCAATGAGTCAGTCTGTATTTTCAAGCACAGACCTGCAACCCTGGCAAGTGATTCAAGCTAATGGGTATTTATATTCTCATAGTCTTCATACATTCAGAGCCCTTACGCCCAGCTACATCTGTTATCCTTTTCACATCCCTAGTAATGGTCTATTCCAAAAACCTTTGCAGACCAACTGACCATATACAGATGCTTGTCCAAGTTCATTAATAAAATTCCACATTTCATAAAAGCAGCTCCATTTCATGTTGCAGCTTGGATACCACATTCTCATTGAAACAGATTGCTGTTATTGAAAAAAAGATCACTGCCACAAGGAAACTATTTGTTTGGAGAACTACTGTGGAAGAATGAAGTTTGGACTGTAAATCATGCAATTTCCAGCACAATTCCTGATGTTAGTGTAACCATACAACAGAATGGAATACCAAAATTTTAAATGTTCTCTATGTCGTGCCTCTCACATGTATAAAAGACATGCTCTTGTTCAACAGCCTTTACATTACTCTAATACAGTGTTAAATGCCCTTCTACAAAACAGGCAAAAGTTTAAGCAGATTTTTGTCAGTTGTAGTGCTTTGAGACTATTCTTGCGTAGAGAGATAAAAAAGAAAAAATAAATATTAAAAACCAGACACAGAAGAAAGAGGGAAGGAAAAAAGGTCATTTCCATTCCTGTTTTTCACTATAAGATTTCAAGCATTCATTTCAAGTTGTAGATAATTTAAAAGAAATAAACTGTGGAATAATATTACTGCTTTCCTTAGGGAAGTTTTTGGTTCTCCTATATTATAATACAAGAATCTTGCATAGTATTCCATATCCCTGACCATTCAGAGTTCATTCACATTGTGAAAACACAATTCAGTGCTCTTTCTTTTATTTTTCCCACAATTTCTGCTTCACAGATCTCTGCTGGTTGCCTTAAAATCATCAACACTAGTCAAGAAAAATACAGAATGTCAGAGATGAAAGAGGAAGTTGATACAAAACTCTCTGCATTTGTACTCTTCTGCATGCAGTGTGCACTGCATTAAGTTTTCATGTATATGAGTACAACATTGAAACAATTTTCTTTATGAAAACATGACAAAAATAAAAGCAGAACTGATCAGTGCCTATGAAATATTTTGAATTATTAGTATCTCAAATTGTTATTTCTCTGTGGGAAAAAAATCTCTAGTTTTTGGCACAAAACAAAAGCAAACAAAATAATCTATGTATCCTTAATACATAATACCTATGCTGTTACTTATAGACCAAGCAAAATTGTTTTTTAAAATTTTCAGTGCAAATAAGTTAATTCAACACCTGTTCTTATAATTGCATCATCATAATTTATTGAAATCCAGGAACTACCACCTGCTAAAACTAGATTCTTTTCCAAGTACAGCAGCGTTTTATCATCTTGGAATTAGGGGATGTGCACATAGCGGAAAAAAAAATCTGATACTAATTTGAAACTAGTTAAAATATGCATAGCTCAAAGCAACTCTGGGTTTTAAAGGTATTTGATTTTCTGATTGCTGAGAATAAAAGTAAAAAATGTTTTTTCCATTTCTCAAATGAAGCACAAACACTTCTGAGTTCATTTTGCTAGGCAGTATCACTCACAGGAAAAGAAACCTCTCCTAATTAATATATGGAATATATCTGGAGATGATATTTCTCCAGAATACTAATTAACTGTACCATAAAGTAATGCCAACAGGAACATTTTCTGATTTTAAAACATTTTAACTGCAAGAGCATGCTGATTCTATGCCATTGCATACTACCTCTCCTCACTGTTTCAGGTGCATAAAAGATCAAGAAAATCAATTTTAAAAACCCAAAAACCTCACAAAAAACCTGAACACTAATATGTCTATGCCCAATCTGAAATTATTCACTTTTTCTTGTCATGAGAAACTAATCTGGTAGCACGGTAGCTAGGAAAAAAAAATCCAAAACATAACTACATTACCTAACACTACACCTCCAGCAAGAAAATGAACTCAACAAATAGGTCAAAGATCAATTATCAGGGCAAAACACATGGAAGCTAGGGAAAAAAGGCTATATTAAAGCCTATGTTCAGGAACAACTTCATAGCCAAGAAAAGAACACATTCTTGCATACTACCTCTCCTCACTGTTTCAGGTGCATAAAAGATCAAGAAAATCAATTTTAAAAACCCAAAAACCTCACAAAAAACCTGAACACTAATATGTCTATGCCCAATCTGAAATTATTCACTTTTTCTTGTCATGAGAAACTAATCTGGTAGCACGGTAGCTAGGAAAAAAAAATCCAAAACATAACTACATTACCTAACACTACACCTCCAGCAAGAAAAGGAACTCAACAAATAGGGCAAAGATCAATTATCAGGGCAAAACACATGGAAGATAGGAAAAAAAGCTATATTAAAGCCTATGTTAAGGAACAACTTTATAGCCAAGAAAAGAACACATTGCAAGTAGCAATTCAATCCATAGTCAGCAGAAGTACTCTTAAAAACCTCAGTCACTACTTAACCAAATTGCACTAAAAGTTTCTGCACATTCTCATCCTTGAAGAGAAACACTAAAGTCAAAATTTGTGTTTATCTTAATGCAGACTCAAAAAATAATCTTTAAAACTAATGTTAATCAAGTAAATACTTCAGATGCCCATAGCAACCAAATCAAATGGGCAGCAGGCCCTATGAAAGCACTCCAAGAAGCAATGAGTTTTTAGACAATGAAAATTAAAAAGAAATACACCAGAATTCACTAAATCAACATAAGATGATGCAAAAGCAAAGAAAAAACAAATCCCAAAGCAACAATGCTACAAGTACACAAACATACATTAAACAAGCAGTAAAGCCCTCTTGTTTCTTACCTTTCTTCACCATTTTGGGTGTAGTCCAAATTCTCATGAGCATTTTGCTCCAAGCCACAAAGGCACTCCTGCTAGCTTTAGAACACTTTCTAGTTTCTGATCTACTTTTCACTTTTTTTTAAAGAAAACAAAATCTCATTAAGAGATTTATTAATAAATTAGCAACTCAAACCCTGAACTTAAAATAGCAAAAGATCCCAAACAACAAAATAAATAAAAAAAAAGTGTAAGCATAATAACATCCCTTCAAAAAAAAAACCCAAAAACTGCCCTTACACGTCCCTAGGTCTTATCCCACTAAGAAGCAGAAGGAAGGAAAGTATCTCTATTTACTTTGGTACATAAACTTAATTAAGTTCAAACACAAAATAATTTCAGTAAGAAGACAACTTAAGCAGTGGGCGAAAATATGGCACAACTTCTCAAATGTTTTATGGTTGCTCTAACAGTGCTAAAAAAAAAAAAAAACCAAAAACTGCCCTTACACAACCCTAGGTCTTATCCCACTAAGAAGCAGAAGGAAGGAAAGTATCTCTATTTACTTTGGTACATAAACTTAATTAAGTTCAAACACAAAATAATTTCAGTAAGAAGACAACTTAAGCAGTGGGCGACTGAAAAATATGGCACAACTTCTCAAATGTTTTATGGTTGCTCTAACAGTGCTAAGAATTACCTAATTCCTGACAGCTGAAAGTCATTTGAGGCTATCAGAAGTTATTAGGCTAGCTGGTCAGCAGGTGCTAATAATCCAGAGATCAATGTATGACTCTTTTAAGATCCAGGGAATTGCTTCATAACACCACCAACCTAGCACGTAAAAGTCCTGAAAGTTTATTTGTTTAATTTAGACAAGAATCCAGAAACAGATGTATACTGACTTTTCTTAAGTATTTTAGGATGCTTCTGTAAAAATTGAATTTATTAATAGTTACACCAATTCCATTTTATTATTTTGTAGATACATCAAAGGGAATTGAGATCTTGAAGTTAAATTCAGTAAAACAGGGTAGGCAGTGTAAGTACTTTATCACTGTGAATTAGATTGCTAAACTGCTGCAGGTGCTACTTTCCAAGAGTTTCAGACTAACAGCAAGGAATTCAGATGTGTTATCTATTTAGGGTTTCTGGAATCCACTTTCCATTATGGCATTTGAAAACTAGAGTACTAAAAGTAGCACTGATCATTATTGCCCTCAATAACAATATTCTGAGACTCCCAGGTAGCTCAGTGGGTGGGGTTTTAAGGCCTTTTTTCTCTACAGCCAATGTCACAGGTGTACCCTGTAAAGAGTGGACTGTTGCTAAAAACATCATCAGAAGGATTTTATGTAGTATCATAAGCTATGATACACATGTATTTTCTATATGTATATAGCCATCAAATCACAAGGATGACAGAACACAAATGCATGAGCATATTAATGAATTACAGCTTCATTGTTCCTACAGAAATCAGTATATCCAATCATCTGAAAAAATTATAAGGTTTTGAAAAGGAAAGTGAGCAAAAACCAATAATTTTTCTGCAAAAAGCAAGAATTAAATTTTAATCTGCAGGTTCCTTCTAACAAAGATTGGTGACTTTTAGCAAGTCATCTATGCAGGCTCAGCAAGCCCATATACCTTATTGACTAATTAAAGAATCAGGTCATGAATGTAGTCAAGGTTTGTCTTTAAAAGTGTGATATGACAGCAGAGCAGCCAACTATTTTAGTCATGGACAGATGACAAATGATAGCATAAGAAATAGTCAAACCTGATAGTTAAATGGGATAAAAAGCATGGTTGATGCCAACTGCATACCTGAAGAGATGCTTACCTGACAGTCATGGTACCATTCACTGCTGTATGTAGAAAAATCAGGATACATCAGAAGCATTACACTCTTTTTCCCTGGAAGAATTCCCAGAATAATGGTTCTTTTGATGGCCAAACTTTTTGTTTATGGGAGAACAATACAGAACAGAAGAAAACTGTCCTTATGTTTGTGTCAGCCTATTGACATTGGATAATCACAGATTTTAATTACTTTCAAGTGTGTAAAGATAGATGAGAAAATGCATGTGTGCAGTGTTTTTTTAGAGGAATTATTTATTCTCTTGAGCTGTTCGTGTAGGGTGGCTTTTCATGTGCAGCAGTAACACTGATGTGCTTTGAGCTATTTTCTTTTAAATTATTAAAAAAGTAAAAATGGACTCATATCACCTGGTGTGCATCTGCAAAGTTTAAGAGAGTAGCTCCATGAGACACTGAAAAAGAGATGGCCAGGAACTACAACAGGGTCTGACCCCCATTAAAACAAAATGAGGTGCTATTACTATGGCAACTGGCTTGGGTTATGAGCGGAGGTGGTTGACGTTATTCTTCTCTGCAGTACCCCTACAGGCCACATAAGAACTGAGAAAAATACATTTTTTTCTGGAGGTACAGATTTGTGTTTCGAACCCCACAGAGCAATTTCATCCATCATGCAGCATTGTTATCCCCAGCTGGAAACTCAGGACACACACACTGCTCACTTGCAAGGGTGGCAGGATGCCCCCTGCTTGGAGGACTTGTATTCATTTTCATCGACTCTGAATTCCAGACAATCTCTGTGGTTATTGCAAATCAGAGTGTAGGCATGAGACCCTAAGCTACAATTAATTTCTTCCTGTTTCATCTTTTCAAAGCCCCATTTTGGTATGGAATAGGCCTTCTCTTTTTATTTTCCCCTGCACTTCATGAGAGGACTCAATACCACTGAAATAGTTGGTAAACACTTTCCTGCAACAAAGGCACATACATAGGCACACATTTAACAATTCTTCTTGCTTGAACAGAGTTAAATGCCCTATGAGGTAAATTGGCTTTATCATTGTGAAAATGGGTTTATTGGCATCTTAGCCAAAACAGTAAGAATGTGTTACATTATTATGGAAGGTATTACCATGTAATCTATGAACTTCTCCTTCTTAAATGCATTCACATCCCAGAGACCAATTTCAGAAATTACATTAATTTTTGCAGAGAACAAAGAATCCCACAATAGCATTATATTTTTGAACACAGCCTTGGTATTGAATAAAGCTGATTTTAAGCATGAATGTTGGTTTACCATTGAATAAATTCAGATTCTCTATATTAAACATACATACATTTCCTCAAAGTAGCTTAATTACTCTTTACAAAATGAGTTCTGCATGATGCAGACTAAAGATTGGAAAAAGAGTGGTTTAAGTTTTCATTAATAATGTAACATTTCATAAATCTTTTTTTTATTATGCATATCTTCCTGAAAAACATAATACTATGTTTTTCAGGAAGATATGCATAATAAAAAACAACAGTTTTTCAAGGAAAAAAATTTCAACAAAAACAGGTGCTTAAAAATTAAATTCAAAATTTTCTCTGCGAAAAACATATTTTATTTTGCTGTAGTTTTTTCATTAAAATTTCTTTTAGCATTAAATTATTTCCAATGCATAAGGATTCTAAATGGATTCTAAACCTAATTCCTTTGCACTTTGGTTGGCCCAGGATGCTAGACAGCTAAATTTAAAGTAATAGTAGGGTTTTCTCCATTTTTTTTCATTTGGCAATTCTTCTTTTATAAGGGTCATAAAGGCAACAGTCTGTAAAATCTGCTTCAGGTTTTCTTGCTCAGTTGTACTAATCTTGGTATCTTATTCTTTTTATCAGAGTCTTGTGTATTTCTTTTTTCAATTAGAATTCTCTGAATGATTCTTCATGATGTGGAAAGTCTTCATCTCTTCAAGGAATCTGATTCAGTTAACCTAGAGTGACCTCAATTTTGAACACAATAGAAATAATTTGTTTTCTTTACCTCTACTTTTTAACACAGTCATGCTTAGATGATCTTTTCTGGTAACCTCAGTAAGAACTTAAAAAGGGGATTTAGGTAAAACATTATGGGAAGAGAAAAGCTAATTGAAATTTCAATAAAAAATTAATTGCCACATCCCACTACAATAAAGAGGTCAAATCATCCTCTTACACTCATTGTGCACATTGTCAGAAATACTTTGATGCAGAAAACGACCAGTAACGGTGCCATTGATCTTGCATTCATTTGCAGTTGGGAGAAGGGTAAAACAAAACCTTTATTAATCCTGTTCTCATCCCAGCACTGTGAACTTACTCAGAGGTATATGGATGTCCAGTTGTAAGCCATCAGATGTACACTGGTTTGTGTACATTTTTAAAGTCATATAATATGTAATTTGGGATACATCACATTTTGAATTTCTATCAACTAAGTCAAGAAAGGCCTGGAAAACTTCCTGGAAACTTTCCCTGTATTTCTATATCTTTTAGACACAGTATGATGGGTCTTTTCTTCCTGGCTGTAGTTTCTCCTGATAAAATACATGTTTGTTCGTTGCAGAGGGTACTTTTGGGAATATCTCCACAGTGCTTGCTGTTTTTCCTGACCTAAACTAATCCCACTCCCATGGTAATGTCGTATCCTTGACACTGCTGTTGGATGTTGCTGACAGGATTTCTGATGGATCTTGATATATTTTTCATATAGCAAATATAGAAGAGAAGTGTGATGTCTCTGTAATACTAATGGTCTACTTGTACTACAATCCGAATGTAAAACATCTGTGACTCATTTCTCATAACTCAACCAGTTACCTTTGTATTTTGTGCTAATAGAGTTCTATCTTTCATGCTTGATTAATCTGCTTACAATAAATGAACAGCTGTGTAATCAGTAATTTTACCAAAGAATAAACTTTCTTGAACCTTAACTATATCAAATTTGCTGATGACAGATACAGTTATTGTGAACTAGGTTTTCTTTAAGATCCTTTCTATCCAAATATTAATGTCTAGATAGAACTAAGTTGTTTGAAGTATATTAATTCATTTTCCCAAAACGTTATAAGAATCTTCATATATAGACTTGCATTTCAACTGAATGATCTCCATCCATTGCAAATATAAACTTCACTTTGTTGTTAAATGAAAAAATAAAAAAAGTTTCTAAAGCTTGTCTCAAATTCTTACACTATCTGGATACATGCTCCAATATATAAAAAACACCTAAAGACACTGAATTCAAAAACATACCAACTTTATTCTATACCATTACTTTATTGTTTCACATGACTTCATACTGCATTTATGTTAAACACATTTTGAGTTAGTTTGTTAAATGTTTGGGTTTAAAACAGCCATTTTCTTTTTCTTTTTCATTTAATATAAATTAGTATGCAATATTCCTCTAGAAATTTTTGTTCTGTGATGCTAGAAAGCATTTAAAATTGCAGTATCTGTAATTGTTTTCTGCAGGGAATATATGAAAAGCACTGCCTAGTCACAAGCATCATGAATGCATCATTTAGTGGAGTTCCATGTCCTTGCACTAATGATTTCAATTTCCTTTTAGAACCTTACAGAACTGGCAAATATGCATCTTATGCACAAATAAACTAGATCTGAACCATCTAGGTAACAGAAACATATTCTGGACCTAACTGATGCTGAAAATTACAATAAGACTATATTTTTGGTGTTCCAGAAATTTTGCCTAAGTACCTTTAGAAGCTGGACTCCATCTAGACCGTGGCATAAAGATGGTCTTGAAACATCCTCTTGAAAAACATTGTACAACTTTTGGAAGCATGGGGTTTTTAAAGCTAACTGAGTACTTTCAAACTATTATTTGTACAGTCAGTATTTATATGATATACAGAAAATCACACGTAGTTCTTAAATCAGACAGAAAAGATCAGAGGTCAGTGTGTCATGGCTTAATGAAAAAGGACCCCTCCCTCTCAGGAGTCAAGAAGAGCTAATTAAGAAAAGCATTTTCTTTATTCTTTTTGAAGAAAGTGTTTTGAAAAGGATTGAGCTGAATACCATTGAACTTTGAGTGAAATGGTATTGAAATTGTCATGTCATTTTCAGCTTGGCATTCAAGGCAGAATCAGTAGCTAATTGCCTGGTATAGCAGCACCTCACGGGGAGGGCAATACTGTGCTTTGTGGGTAAGAACTTTTCCAGAGCTAAAGAACAGGGGCAGAAGGCCAGCTACTGGAATTAGTACATGTCTATCTCAATAAAAAAGGGAATAGGGAAAAACAAGGTGATTTTGCTGTAATCACTGGAAACACACTTTCCTGCTCTTTTTTTCTTCCGTTGCCTTCCCGCACTTGAACAAAACCTGAAGACAGGTATTTTCACCTCAGTCTGCATTGAAAAACAGGATGAAGCACTGAAAAGACAATGACTCTTGCTGCATTAACTCACGTTGAGGAAAAAAAGTGTTTGGAACTAAAAAAAACCCACCAAACAAACAAACAGACAAAAACAACAAAAAACCCCAAAAACCCCAAAACACAAAACCAAAACAAACTGAATCAAACTCAACACATTTTCTTCCCAATTTAATAAAAATATCTCATCCTCAGTTATTTCAAGTTTTAAGCCACAACCTCTTCCATAGCTAAAAAGCCCATTTTAAGAAAAGAAATGTGGAATTAGGCTTAAATTTATATTACACATCCCCAGAAATAAAATCTGCCTACTGGATACAGAACATATAAATCTCCTTACCAGAAGAGTTATATATATATATATATATATAAATCTCCTTGCAGAAGAAAGTATTTAATAGATCTTTAATAAATTTCTAGATAGTGTACAAATGCTAGGCCATTGCTGACTTCACTGGGAGCAGCATTAGAACAAGGCAGAAAATCATACAAAATTTCAGATTTAGAGAATCAGAGCAGCAATGAAGAGGAAGACAAAGAAGGTGAAGAAACTAGAAGGGATGTATTAGAAGACTTTATTTAAGTCTTTTAATAACTTAAATCTGTTTATGGTCACAAGATGACATGAATTAAGAATGGCTTATAGTCAGTCTTATACTAGGCTGTTTTGAATAAATCAAAATAGTGTCCTAACCATTATATCCTCTAAGGCTACAGAGAAAAAATAAATCTATGTTATGATCTATCATGTAGCCAAGTGACTTTCCAGGTGTAAGCATTATTGCAAGGAACATTATTCACTATGCAAGGTACAATGAGCTGATTCACTTTTCTATGGACCAATCACATTTAGAAAGACAAAGAAGGTTTAAACAACTGTTTTATTGATGCATTCTTCAGAAGTGTCCTGGGTATCAATACCCTAAATAATACGCGTACAAAGTCAAATTATAAGTAAGGAGACTAAGTGAGAACATGAAATATATTTCCAGTCACTTTCTATTAAAAAACTAAACATTTTTTGCTAGTATCTCTGCCTTTTCAAAGGAACAGGATCATAACATGCTATCAATTGCAATCAATGGTATTTGCTGACATGAACATTTCAATTATGCATTACAGAAATATAGTCAATTCTGGAGGATCTTTATACTTGTATTCTCAACTCATAATTATTTCAACAGTTCTGTATGTCATAATTTGATCAATTGAAGGGCACAGGGAGCCCTCATGTATACATTACAGTGTCTGTAATGATACAGTATCTGTAATAAAAATGCAGCACTAAGCAATCTTCCTCACTGCTGCTTGCAATATTGTTTAGCCTTTAATATTAGAACTGACATTATCTACCTGGTGATAATGGCAGGCCCTGCTATCATTCCCTTGCAAGGACTACATGAACATAACGACCAAGAAGTAAATTATGAGCTGTCCAGAAGCATCAATGGTCTCCAAAAAGCTATGCCTGCATGAAATTATTTCCTCAATAGCCCACCACCTGGATTTCCACTAGGGGATCCTGAAATCAGCAGTGCTTTTCACAGGCAAAAGGGCTTTCCATCTTGAATGTTTAGCTTGAAACTTCCTGTGTAGCACAACTGAACCTTGACTATATATTTTGCAGGTCCTTCCATATGAAAGAAAAGACTGTCATTGCTCTTGCAGTAGTGGCTGTATGTTTATCATCAAAAGGGATGGAGGAGAGGTAATCTGCCCCTCAAATCACATTTCACTGGAGATGCGCAGGGCTTTGGAGCATAAACATGAGTTCACCAGTCTGAATTTGTGTTGTCAGCAGCACAGAAAGTGACAGAAAAGAGACTGACAGCAAAAGGTGAAGTGTGATGTGAAGATCTAGGAGGTGTCGGTTCAGGGGTGGTATTTAGTGACACCGTCTGTGAATGGGAGCAGATGAGGTGGCCTGAGGACAATCTGTAGGAGACAGAGGAGCAAGAATGAATCTCAGAGCTCTAATGGAAACTGAAAGTAGATAAAAGCTGAAAAGAAATGCTCCTTGGATAATAAGAATAGAAAGCTATCAGGATATACAATACTAGTCCAGATAAAAGAGCAGGGACTTGTGGATTGTAGTACTTGAGAGAAAGATTAAGGTCATGATACCTGAGAAATTTTCCCAACGTTGTACTGCTGTCTTCATGTAAACAGATACAATTTCTTAGGGGAAAACAATGAAGTATTTTTTAAAGAAAATTGAAAAATCATAATTGAATATAGCTTTGCAGTGAAAAGAGCCAAACTGCCCACCTATGCTCAGCCCTTCACCTCCTCAGTGAAGATCAGCTTGATAGGGGCCTTTGTACATCAGACACTGACAGTGAAGGATGTTTTACCAGCAACACTTAGTACGTGTTACCATGTAACTCATTAAGAGAGTTAATGTGAACTTCACTCTTTCTCAAGAACTAGGATTCTACACTGCCCTTCCAGGTCAGTGCTGCAGCACTGTATGGGAGCAGCTGTTCTGGATGCTCGCCCAAAAGACCTAGGATGTGGATTTGGATCCATTTCTGAAAAAGGAGGTATTAAATTTGTCTCACTCATATTCTAGGCAAATGTGCTAACTACCAAATTATTGTGGGAGACTGAGACCACCTTTGTGAAGGGATTAAATCAGCCAAGAAGGAAATCCAACTCCTGAATCATCATAGTCTTGTACAAGGTACACAAGCTTTGCGGAAAAAAAGAAGGAAAGATATATCTACATATTCTGTGCTTTTCATCTCCCTCTGAATAGGGAAGCAGTTTAAGTGATGCAGTCCTGTGCACTAATGTACAACAATCTAACACAAGACATACAAGATTTTTTGCTGTTGGATTTTAAATTGCAATGTAATATCAATTTAAGAACCCAAACAAAACCTAAAATTTTGCATTATTTTTAAATTGTTTCTTCAGAATGTTAATGACTACTGTTTGATCTAGGAGGTCTTCCTGTCCTCTTTTAGCTAAAAATATCAGATCAAAACTCAAAAATGTTTATGTGTATTCTGGAAATGAAGTACATTTCACTGTCCCTTTTTTGTTATTGACAAATATTTTTCCATTAAAAACACAGCTGAAAATTAACAGTTTTGGGTTGGTTTTCTCTTAGAATTATTAACAAGGAAAAGAGAATGAAACCATGCACGGAAAGGTAAATTTAACCATTCACTAAGCATTGTGAGGCAGGGTTGTATTGCTGTTTTTCCCCTGAGAAAAATATTGCTTCACCCTTGTAATAGAGCTTTACCTCTGTCCTTTCAGTTCACTGACATCTTGGTATGGAAGACCTAGACCAGAAGATAAAAATAAAATGTAGTTATTTATTTGAATCAGCTGAACTTTTGTCCTATGAACCAATGAGGGGGGAAAGGATGGGGAATGTATATTGCATTCAGATGACATCTGATGGAAAACAATGCTAAATTTAAAACATCTTACATTTACCAGCAGCAAAATATATTAAGTACATCACCAAACTATTACTGCCTTAGAGAGTGATAGAAAAATATCATGGCTATTATTTTTAGCTAAAAATATGCTAACAAATATCAGTCTTGCTGAAAGGATAAAATAAATAAACTAAAGCACTATATATAAGTATCTAGTAATGACTCAGTCTTAACAGGCTTTGTTAAGCGTTAAGATGCTCATAAAACATTTTGCAAATCACTTCGGCTTAGGTACCCAAATGAAACTATAACCCTTTAAAAATAGAATTTTTCAACTTTTCCTGGACATCAGTACAACAGAAGAAACAAAGCAAACTCTCAGCTGTGCATGCAGCACTTTCCATGCCCTCTCCCAAGAGGCTTTGGAGCACAGAGCACAACCTGGCTGGCTCTGCCATCAGCACACCCCCAGCACAAGCAGAGGAAGAAGAAGCAGCAGCTGCTTTGCAGCCATGCCCAAGAGAGACTGACTGGATGGGTGCCCTCCCTCTGGTTTCACTTTTTTGGTTTTCTGACTGGGTCTGAGGCAGGGGCTGCAATTCCTCAGTTGTGAGGACTGGAACCACACCTGGGATCCCAGCACTGCCTGACAATGCTCCAGACACTGGCATGGTCATGCATCCGAGTCTTGTCCTCTGTGCTGCTGCTTCATCTGCTCTTAGGCACACTCAAAGCTCCCTGTTAAGCCCGGATGGTCTCTGGTTCTGCTCTCTGTTTTTTTTCTTATCTTTGTGAGTGAAAGGAAATAAGAAAAAGTGTAAAAAATGCTAAAGTAGTATTTGAATATGTCAGAAAGAATAAAGTAAGACATCAGCTGTGCTGAGGCAACTATGGAAGAGCATTCACATGCAATTGTAATACAGATTTGGGACAGAGTTCAAATACAAGCCAAGCTTCACTCAAACCTGTGTTTTACTGCCAGAAGAAACAACACTAGACAAAAAGAAAAAAAAGAAGAAAAAAAAAAAAGATGAGCTGGAGAATAAACCATCACACAAACAGAATTAATGATCCAGATTTGGATGGAAGCACTCCAAGTTCAATTTTCATTAAGACCCAAAATAAAGTGATAGAAAAGACACATCACAGGAAATTTAATAGTACATTTTGTATAACAGTAAATTACTCATCATTACCTATGGATTTAGAATGTGCCTACTGGGAAATGTTGCTTATTGCCACAAATATAAGTTTGAAGATATTAAAAATCACTCCATTTTCCAGACCTGTGTTCCAGATCTTAAGATGTATTAAATTTTGTTCCAGACAAGAAGACCTTAAGGAATTATTTTATCACAAAATCACAGAATCAAGGAGGTTGGAAAAGGCTTCTGAGATAATCAAGTCCAAACTATGACCAAACAGCATCACGTCAATTAGGGCATGACACTGAGTGCCACATCCAGTCCTTCCTTAAACACCTCCAGGATTCCAACCTCTGGGCAGTGCATTCCAATATCTAATCACGCTTTCTGTGAGGAACTTCTTCCTAATGTCCAAACTAAACCTACTCTGGATCAGGTTAAGACTGTGTCCTCTCATCCTGTCAGTGGTTGTCTGGGAGAAGAGACCGACACCCACCTGGCTGTTCCATCCTCTCAGGCAGTTGGAGAAAGTGACCAGGTCACCTCTGAGCCTCTTCTTCTCTGAGCTGAACAACCCCAGCTCCCTCAACCGCTCCTTACAGGACTTGTGCTCCAAATCCTGCACAAGCTTCGTTGCTTTTCTCTGGACATGCTGCAGTACCTCAATGTCCTTCGTGAAGTGAGGAGCCCAGAACTGGACACAGTACTCAAGGTGTGGCCTCAGCACTGTTGAGTGCCAGGGAAGAATCCCTGCCTTGGTCCTGGTGGCCGCACTATTCCTGACACAGGCCAGGATATCATTTGAAGACTGAAAAGGCCCCATGTAGGAAAGCAGGTTTTCAGGTACCAGGGGACAAGATAAGAATTTGTTTGCACAGCTGTATAGACAAGTCCCAGTGATGAGTCCAAAAGACAGTTTTGACCAAACTTGTTTTCCTCATGTGATAACTGCACAAAAGAATGAAAGCTGCTTCTGGCTTGACACTGACTGGAATGTTTCCAGTTATGTATGGGGAGGAAAAGTTCTACTTAGTCTCTTTCTGCCATTCCCCAACATATCTCCTTAAACTTCTTGCCACTAAATGCATGTTTCCTAAAAATGATTTCAACTCTGCTGTTCCTTGAAGAAAAAAAACAAAAGCCAAACAGCATGAGGGGAAAAGAAATAGCATTCAATCAGCACATAAAAAATTCACCTTTAAATTACCACCTCAGCCTCCAAAAAAACAAAGATCTATCTCTGTTTCTTGTCTTGTTGGCTTCCATCACATTGTGTTTCATGCCTCATATCCTGCCTTTGTTCTGTGCCTCTCGCCAGCTCTTTGGGCAGCAGAAGCTCCAGCTTCCCATTGAACAACTCCTAGACTTCTTTCTTGAAAATAATATTGCTCCAAATAGCTACTCTCCTGGAAAGTAATACATTTTCTCACTCAATTGCTACTGATTTTAGCTCAATCACACAGGAAGCAGCAGACATTTCCTACATCTTTCTAGGTACTTTTATCTGTCCATTTTCCACGAGCTTCACAGAATAAATGAATCTATTTGTGTTTCACTTATTTCTAATCGGTTTATATTAAAACTATGAATTACCTTAAAGTTTTTCATTCCTCTATATGATAATGTATTCAGGTAGGGTATTTGCCAGAGGAAGAAAGCATTTAAAAATGCTACCAGACAATATTGAAATCTCTTGATTTAGAGCTTGACCTTGGTTTGCTCTATACAAGCAGAAAACAATAGCCACCAAACAGTACAACAGTACTGATGGTAAAGCACGGTGCTTTAGACTGACCAGAGAAATTTTTTCACATATTGTTTAGATATTTCAAGTAGAAGTTATCAGTATAATTTGCATTCACTTCTCAGATAAAACAAAAGGTAAATAATAGAGTTTTTTAAAAAAGTTCTAACATAAAATAAAAATTTTAAAAATAAAAAAATGCATTGCAAGTTGTCAAAACATTTCAAATACTTTGAAAAAAATGTTTTAAAGCTTTATCTTCAGGGTAGAATCTAAGGTAATGTCTGTATTGTTTTTTTGCTTTGCAAATGGATTTATCCTCCTTTATAAAGCTACCTATGACTTGACACTCACTGGAGTACCACTTTTGCAGGACAAAGGACAAGAAAACATAAAATCTTTTCTAAAAACACACAAAAAAATTCCAAATGGTATTAAGTTAACATAAATCAACTCTTTAATGAAAGTTTTCAGGTGCACAAATATGGCTGTATGCACACATGATAAAGGATTTCAACAATTTTTATAAGGCTAGTTAATTAATATATCTGGCAGGTACATCCAGCAGATCAGTTGCTCCAGTAACTCACCCTTGGGTCAGTCCCTCAAAGTTAGTCCGGGGTCTTCTTTGCCCCATTTCTTGTTATGTCTCAAGTTCTGGTGCAAAACAAAATGTCCTGGTCAAAAATATTTTCTTAGGCATAAGACTAGACAGAATTTTAAAATTGTGTTAGTAAGGGTGAGCTTATTGTGAGAAAGGTCAGGAAAAGTACTAGAAATCATACAACTATATATTAAAAATCTACAATGTTACAAATATATGAAATATATATAACAAGCTAAAAAATCTTTAGGCATCTATCATAGTAGGAAGAACACATAACTTACCATTATATTCTGCATAGGTATGTTGATTACCCTGCCTTCTTTGTCTGATTTTGCTACCCTTTATGGTCTGCTACTGATACCCTGATATGCTCCCACTTTCATAACCATCCCTTTAGGGTGCCTGTTAGGCTTAGTATGGCCAGACTCTAACAGCTGTAACAGCTTTTCATCCATTTGCTATTCTTATTCTATCAGAGAGAGAAACACATTAGGCTTTTATTCACTTCCCCTTAAGAGAAAAAAAAAAGAGAGAAGCTCTGTGGGAGTTTGACTAGAGAGCAAATAAAATAAAAATTGGGTTTTCTGTGGCTCAGTTACAATTAATTACTTTAGTTTAACTAGATTAGAGTTAGAGAATGATCCCTTCTTTAAGTGCTTTACTTTCAAAAGAGAACTAAAATCTTAAGATAGTCACAAATAATGGTGCCTCTTTACTCTCTTTACATTTTCATAAATGTAATTTCATACTTTGCTTTTACATTGTTCTTAGTACTTTTCACGTTACATTCCCTTCCTTTCCATTTTAAATCCATTCAAAGACTTTTTATGCATTTCTGAAGAAAGTCTGATGTGAGTTTTGATGCCATCTATTTGTTGTAATGAGAAATGCATTAAATAATAAAATATGAGTAGACAAAGGACAGAAAAAACCCAAACTGTCAATGTAAAGAATTTCCAGGAATGCATGGGAAATGGCAGTGCCTTAATTTCTACCATTTGAGTCTGTTTCAAGTCTGTCCTTTCTCAGGGACTTTGAGTATATACATATATATATATATATATATATGTGTGTGTGTAAATAGTAAAGAAATTTTATTTCTACTTCAAAACATTGTAAGCTAGGAAGAAACATTAAAATATTTTCTGATTTACTAGCTGCAGTTTCAATCTCTGCTACTGCTTGTTACTCAGTCCACATTTTCAGTAGTCTTCATTATGCATTGATCAATGCACTGAATTGTGCCATGGGTCACACACAGTTTTGTATTTAAATTACAAAACACAAAGAAATATGCCTGCTAGCTGAATAACTAGAATTCATAGAACATTTTTGATCCATAAATTTTCACATATTTCACATTGATGACTGACACCGTACAACAACAATTCAAACAAGAAAACAGCATGACAGAGAATGACAGATTTATTTTGACATAATTTATCTTGCTTAATGTTGAAGTTCTCCATATAAGCAAATTCTGAGCAAGCAGAATTCTAAATGCTGATAGTAAATTTATATTGTTCATTTCAAACACCTATTTTGATAGTTGTTTTCATCTTTCTGGACATTTAATGTCTTCTAAATATACTCCAAAAAGTCAAATTGATTTTTAAACTTTTAAAATATCGAACATTTAAACACCTAAGTACATTTAAACCTAAGTGCAAATACCAAATACTGCTTCAAACAAGGTAGCGACTAGAGAAGTCACAGTTTCTCTGGAGCCAAAACTGTTTTTTCTTTCTAAATGATGAGGGGTTTAACATCCCTTAGAATCTGAACTAGCACTTTCCTTGTACAAAACCTATGATCTCATTCAATACTATTACAACTGTGACAGAAACCATGATTGAACCAACATAGAACATACTCAATTTAGAGTTCTCATAAAATGCTTATATATGCAGACATTATAGCAGAGTGTCTATAAGGAATATACTAATGAATGGATATATAATTTCTCAACTTTTCTTTCTCTTGTCAAACTGGGTTTTTTCTCATAAGCGCAAAACTGTGAATTAAATGTGGCATCTAAAGCCCTGCGTTTTCATTCCTCTTTCCTGGCAAAACCCCAGATTTTGTCCTATAAGTGAAAGATCCCTTTAGCTACTGTAGTTTTTGTACCCATTCCTGTGCATTTGAATGGCCTGCATCTTTGGAAAAATATAGCCTCTGAATCTCAGACAAAAATTATTTTATTTCTCTGTGACAGGGAAACTATAAAGACAGCAGTGTCACAAATTTTGAGCAGTGCCCTTTTATACCAGGGTAAAGTGCAGTAGAAAAGTTGAGCCAGTTGATAAATATCAGACACAAAATACTCTATAGAATGCTACTTAACTCTTGTTAAGGTTTGTGATTTTATGTACTGCTTACTCATTATTCCAAGTATGTTTTTAAGTGCATCAAATTAACTCAATCAGGAATGGTTTCAGCTCACTGATAAGACATGCAAAAAAATTCCCTAAGAATTAAATCTATGTGTAACATCTTCAAGATTCATTAGGATGATTAGATGTTAAAAATACAAAGACAGTTATTAAAGTGAAAAGGGTGTTAGCAGTTCATATCTTTAGTCTGATGAAAATTTGAATACTCAGATACTGATTAATAAAATGTATTTCATCGCCACTTACTCTCATCCTTCTTAAAACATACATGACCATCAAAGGCTAACACTTCTTCTTTTGAACAGCACTTAAAGTCCTAAAATTGGACATTAAGAGTTTCCAAACAAAATTAAACCATTAGGTCAATGTAATTGTATAATGCAAGGTGGCAAACAAGACCCTCACTGGTACTCATTCACTCACCCCTGAGAGTGAATGGGGTGGGGAGAGAACTGAAAGAGTAAAAGAAAATTTGTGGGTAGAGATAAGGACAGATTGATAGGTAAAGCAAAAGCTACATTCACAACCAAAACAGAACAAGGAATTCATTCACCATGTCTCACTGATGGGCAGCCAGGTGTTCAGCATTCCCCAGAAATGTCCCCCTGTCCTCTTCCCCCAGATTTATATACTGACCAATGCACTGTATGCTATGGAATACCCCTTTGGTCAGCAGGGATGCCAGCTCTCCCAGCTGTGTCCCCTCCCTCCTCCTTGAGCACCTCCAGCCTCCTCACTGGTGGGACAGTGTGAGAAGCAGAAATGTTCTTGACTCTGTGCACTGCTCAGCAGTAACACCCCTGTGTTATCAATACTGTGTACAGCACATGTTCAAAACTTTGACTCATGCCAAGTCCTGTGTAAAAAAGTATTTTTATCCTAGCTGAAAGCAGCACAGCCAGGAACAGATTTTAGCTCTGTGTTGGTAAAGGAGGTCAAATCCATTATTTGGGTATTACTACTACATGAAACTCTAATGGAGAGGTGATCCTGTGAGAGGCTCAACATCCTTTTCAGGAAAATCTTCAAAATGCTCTCACCAGAATCTGCTTCTAATTGAAACTGATATGATCCTTTCCTTCAAAGGACCTTTGGAACATTTACCTCTGGCATGTACAACCACTCTATACTCTTAGGAGTTTTTTTAGGCCTTGAGATGTAAAATAGTATGGGACTGAACTAAGAATAGGTAGATATAAGTGTTTTGTCACCATGACTAATGGAGTTCTAAGCAGCATGGGCCCAATTTTGACAGTTGTTATGTTAAGCTGAGCTAACAAGAATAACTTATTCTGTAAAAAGCACTCGAGATAAAAAAATCCATCAGAGCCTTACATGAGCCATGATTATTTAATAACAGTATTAGAAAAACTAGCTTTACTGAAGGTAGGTGTTTCTGTTCTTTACACAAAGTTGTTAAAGAGGTGAAAAAAATTACAAAACTGGACACAGAAATTCAAACCATGACAGTGTTTCTTCTGTACTATACATTTGTTTACACAGAAGTACCTTTTGTAGATACTTCCCTAAAATGTAGGTTGTTGAGAAAGATTTTTTTTTCTCAAAGATGAGTATTTTGTCAGTGCTCATTGATGCATTTTTTAAAATGCAGAAATGTAGCCTTATAAAATCCCAGTCATCTCCAAACAAAGTATCAGCCTACTAGCTAAGGAAGTCACTTTCTGAAGTTTCCATTGTAAATGAGGAGCTTTGCTTGGTTAGTTTTTTATGGGATTTAAACGTGCTTGTGTTAAACAGCACATAAATATTACATGGACACCATTTATCACAGTGAGCAGCTTTGCTCTTTATAAGCATGGGTGCTGTTTCTGTGACTGTCAAGCATTTCTCTTGAAGACTTTATTCACTTAAAAGCTAGTATCACTGCTGTCAGGGTCATCAGGTTTCTCTTGAAATGTGAGAGATCAGAGGCAAGAATGTGACCAGATCTTAACCTCTTTTAAAAAAAACCTCATCCTGAGGCAATCAAAAACTGGAGCTTCAGAAAACCTCACATGATTTTTCTTATGAGTGAGGAGTGCATGTCTGAAAGGTGCATACCTTGTATTTACAGCCTCTCTTCTGTCTGGGCTATAGAGGAGGTAATTAGCAATTCTGGGGCAAATCTTTAGAGATTTTAAGCATCTGCTAATTAGCCCAAGAGCTGTTAACAGCAGGAGACACTATAAAGTCTTAGCACATCCATAAAACACTGAATGAAAAGCCAGCATTGCAGTTTATCATTTTATTGCAGCATGTAATTTTGTAGTTTAGTATTTTCTTGCTTATTGTTTTACTTTTTCTGATTGTTTTATGGAGTATTTTATTTTTAACTCAAACCAAATATTCCATCATTTCAAAAATATTCACATCCATAGAAAAAAAGGGGGAATGAATAACATGACACAATCAGGATGCTGACAGTCATCAACTCTACCATACTTGTCTATGCACAAGTTCTCAGCTACTTTATTACCAGAAGCTATACATTATAATTTCAAGTAATTTTTCTAGTATAGATAACACTTGAGGAGAACATTCCAAAAATAAAGTACCTAAACACGAAAACAAGGAACATCTTAGTCACCCGCCAGATCTCAGCCCACACACTGAAATGAATGACTCATATGGTCATCTGATAACTTCTGCCAAACCCTTTCTTATACCTAAACTTAACATCCTCTCATAAGAAACACTTTGGTTATTGTTTACGTAATTTTGTCTAATACTTTTTGCAGTCCCCTAATATATCTACTTATTTGTTTTATTGATTAAGCTTCAAATAGGAAGTACCTTCAAGCATTTGATAAAATTCTATTCACATAGGAATTTTGGAGAAAATGCCATGCAATAAGATCAGGCCATTTTTAAAAGTCTAATTAAAGACATCAGAGAGAAATTCCCTGAGGGTAGGAAGAGCAGTTAATGGATGTTTCTTGTCAGAAGTTGTGTTTTGCTGAAAGGATTAAATAATCCCATTGAATTCATCATGTCATACAAACATCCATTATTTGCCAGTTCAATCTGTGAGAAGGAGAAATACTTCCCCATATCTTATAGTTATGAAGCTGCTACTCCTATGGTGACACAATATGTCATTACCTATTTGAGAAAGAAGCCGCTCTAAATTAGGAGAGCCCAGTTTTCTGAATTCCCTAAAGTCCATAAGTTAACCTCCTCTTTTCTCAACTCCAGCCTTTCTAGGAATGTTCACAGGCTTCCTTGTAACCCCAGCAAGGAAAACAGGACGAGAAGCCCTTCCTGATGGCAAGATACTGCTTTCATCTGCTGTGCATGCCTAGCATACTATGCCACAAACCTGGAAGAGAACTAGATCTTCTGAACAAGGAAGGCACTAAACCACTTGGTATTTATGACTCATTATGATAGTTTCAAGCAAAGGCCAGCATTTAAAAATGTGGGCTTACTAATATAGAAAATAATTACTCAAGGTTTGTTTTCAAAAAATATTTCAGGTCTATATATGCTAAACACAGACAGATCCTCACTCAAAATTATGAGTCACTTGTTTACTCTCAAAGTTTTGAGTAAGATATAAATAACTGAACTGTCATACTGAATGTCTCTCTTAATCTCTCAGGAGCTTGGGTTCATCATGAGATGCTTTCCATCATAGGACACCCAGCTGGTTTCTGCATTGATCTCTTGAAGACAGAGCCCTGAGTGCTGTTGGGGAACTTCTCTGTTCAACCATCCAGGAGACACTTTGGCAGTCACACCAACACCACCTGACACACAGTCAGACCAGGTTTCCTTACTAGCTCAATCCTAGATTTCTCATAGCAGATTCTCAGTTGTCTTTATCCTTTAATCTCAGTGCAATAATTAAGTATCAGTTTGAGTTGGTGCCTCTGAGGCAGGAACCCAAAAAAAAAAAAAAACAAACCTGTGGGATTTTATAACTTCAGCGTCTCTCTTAATCTCTCAGGAGCTTGGGTTCATCATGAGATGCTTTCCATCATAGGACACCCAGCTGGTTTCTGCATTGATCTCTTGAAGACAGAGCCCTGAGTGCTGTTGGGGAACTTCTCTGTTCAACCATCCAGGAGACACTTTGGCAGTCACACCAACACCACCTGACACACAGTCAGACCAGGTTTCCTTACTAGCTCAATCCTAGATTTCTCATAGCAGATTCTCAGTTGTCTTTATCCTTTAATCTCAGTGCAATAATTAACAGTTTGAGTTGGTGCCTCTGAGGCAGGAGCCCAAAAAAAAAAACAAAAAAAAACTGTGGGATTTTATAACTTCAGTCTAAGGGGGCAAAGGTCAGGCATCCTTGGCTCCTTCTGTGTCCCTGAGTGTCTGGTCACCTGGCTGGGCCACAGGTCTCTGGGCCCTTGGGTACACAAAGTGTCAGCACTTGAGCTCCCACCATCTGAAGCTGAACATGCAGCTCCCAGTGCAGCTCCTGGGCTGAATGTGTCCCAACAGTGCTTCCCATCACAGCGCTGTCACTCTCAGCACCAGCTGGCTCACATGACTCCAGCAGCTCTTAGTGGTTGCCTGTCACAACAGGATTGCATTCAGGAGTGGTGGGACTTGGAACCCCTCAGGGAAGACCTGGGTGGAATGAAGCAGACAGATCCACATGGGACCTCATCAGGTTCCTGGCTTCTCCTTGGAAGAGAAGCAAGGTAGGAGACTGCTGCAGGCCAAGCTCATCACAAAGCAGCACTGAGCACTCTGTGTTTCATGGCTCTTGATGCTATCACAACAATTCTGCACAAATGGGATTTTATTTAAAGCTAAAGCAAAAATGGAAATTCTGCAGACTAGAAACACAAAACTGATAATAATTCAAGTATTTAAATAATAATCCAAGTCTCATGAGGAAACTTCATGTTTAATTTTATGTATCGTGTGCAGACTGGGTTTATTATTGGGTACTGATTAATCTTTCTGCAAGATTTGTTAATTTTTTTTGCAATGCCTACTGGACAATGATAAATCATTGCAATTAAGATTGGGTTAAATTATTCTTGTGGCTTCATTTTATGTCTGTTCTATCTCACTAGGTTTTGATGATCAGCTTTTAAATTTGGGATGATGGCAGCAAATAGGTAATGTCACGGCACAGCTAGAAATCTTGTAGAATTATGTATTGCTTTTAATGTCATTTGCAATGTGTGAATTCACTATGTCTGATTTCTTTTGCCTGATGAAAAGCTACTTTTAGGCATACCAGAGGCTTCTGAAACATCATGACACTGATTTACTACTGATCTCTAGGAATCACTGACATCCTGGTTAAACTACCAGCCATTGATTCAGGGGGAGCCAATCATACTGGCATGGTATTTCTTCTGCATATGCTTTTAGTCTCTTCCAGGATCTCCATTCCTGCAGTTATGTCTTTTCCTTTGGTAATGTTAGTCTGCAGCTCATTAAATGGCAGAGTTACCAGCCTAAAAATCTGGATACAAATCTTTTAACTGGCATCTTACACATAGAATTGTGCATTTTCTTACAGTTTTTAGACTCTGTTGGTTCTTCTCTCCAGCATGTACATGTGTGATCTATGCATCCATCTCCAAAGGTGTCACTAACACTTCAGAGGCTGTCCCAGAATTTCCTGAAAGTCTTCTTGTCTGTTTACACTTTGATTGTTTTTATGGACTACAAAAAGCCATTATTACCTTATCATACATTGTTTACCATCTCCCACTAATAATTTGGCAAATGCAAAAACTAACAATTGTCTTTTCCAAGACTGAAAAAGACAATTTTTTACCTTTACCTTTTTAGTAAAAAAACCCAATTTTTAAACTTTTTTTAAGTAAAAATATTTACCTTTTTTTTTAGTAAAAACCCCTGTTATTTTTTGATATTTGTAGACTATTGAAAAAACCTACAAAGAAGGAAAGCTTGGGCTTTTTTAATCTATTTTTCTGATACATATGCAAAAACTCCCCAGGTTTATAAAACTACCCAGGTTTATGGCAGATCACATCCTGATAAAGCTGCCAGGACAACTTGCTTCACCCTAGAATAAAATCAAAAAACCATTCCATTCTGCCCATTCTTATTTTACATCTCTTTTCCCCCATTCATTTATTATTGTACTTTATCTGCTTAATAATTCCAAGCCGTAGATACGTATCAGTAATGAATATATATCATCAGGATTTGCAAGCAAATATTCCCAAACAATTCCAAAACAGTCCAAGGCGAGAATAATGCATTGTATTTCTGGAACACATCATCTGTGATCTATTTTATTAGCAATGTATGATGCTTAGTTCTTGCATAAAAACATCTTCTGGTCAATATGTAACACTCTCACACTAGAAACAACTTTAATCCAAATTGTATTAAACTGAAAATTAATAGAAAAAGAAACCTCAAGAAAATCAGTTTTGCGCAATGTCCATTGTTATCAAATCCTTTCTGCCTTGATGGTCAGAAAAAACCACTCACTCCAAATCTCCCCTCTGTTAACTCTTTAGTGAACTATCAATACACAGAGTCAAAGCCTTGCATGCTTATTGCCAATGTTCTTATGAGGATGTCACACTTATTCAGAGCAACAAGAGCAATAAATGAGTTTTAGAAGGGGCTGGCAACACAACTCCTGAAAAGCAAGTGTGGGTATAAAATGACAAAAAAAAAAAAAAAAAAAAAAAAAGGAGAGGGGGAAAAAAAGGTAGTTTCAGATTCTGAAGGTTTCAGAATTTTTCAGCAGGTTGTCCATGAACAATTTTTCTAAAGGGTGTGTGACTAAACACACACAAAACCTAAGTCCAGTATGCCCATCAGTATCAGCAGATATCCCAGAGCCAAGTGGTGCAAAAGGACAAAGGGGATGAGTAGTCGTATCACCTCATAACCTTTTGAAGACAGAATATGATAAGTGAATAATAAAATGCTAAATAATACATGGACCAGCATAAGGCTCAGTGATTTTGTAGCTCCTGGTGTACGTGTGTTTATTCATGTATACACATAAACATATCTGCTGCTATTTTAGTTATGCTCATATAGGCAACAGCATCTTGACAGCTAATAACAGCAGGTTATGTGGTTTTGTCTTCCTAAATGTCACCATTTGGTATTTAATAAATACCAAGAAATCTCACCAGGTGTCAAGTGTGCTGAGTGACTTTGCACTGGTTCTTTAACACATAACCCCTACTTTTTTGACTCTACTCTTGTCTAACCAACACATTATCTATTTTTTATAAATTAGGAGAATGGTTGCCAAACTTCAGAAAGGATTGACATGACAGTATAGACAATTGTGAAACTAAGCAATAGATTACACCCTTACTCAAAAATGGTCTACTGACTGAGAAAGCCTAATTTCTTAACCAACTCAGCCATCTGCTTAAAGCTATCCTAAAATGGAGTTCTTACAAAATTTTAGAGCTAGCTTCTCAGTAAAATGTGACTTGAATCTAAATCGAATTTACGCACCAAACATTGATCATGTTGACGTATAGAGCCTAAAGAACTAAACTCTATGAATTAATAGTTTTACTCTTTGAACAAAAATACAGCTGGAAGTCCCAGAACAACTGAGTGCCAATATGGGCAATTCTATGGGAGTGTACAATTTAAATGAGTAGAATTAGATTTTAACTTCATTTCATTTTCTTTAACTGGACACATCGGTCTTGTCTAGACTGACAGAATACTAAAGTACCAGAGACTGAACAGATTACTCATGGAAAGGTTATTAGTATTTAGAGTTTCAAAGAACCTCTTTCTGATGCTCTAGGCTAGTGGATCATAAAGCAAAAGCCTGCAAAATGGGTAATTTGGCTTGCAGCTCTCTGTGCAATGGAAAAAAACATAAACAATTAGAGTCCATCAATGTGACTACATCATACAGTTAAAAGCATTTTAGAAGCATTTACAGTTAGAAGAGTTAATAAGAGTTCAATTTTTCAAAATCAGGAAAAATGTGTATAATTATTTTTATTAGATTATTGCTCCTTCAAACAAAGCAAAACCAAAAAAATCTACTAAATATTAGACAATATTTTAGTATACTGTAGGCTTTGAATCTGTTTATTCTGCTAGGAATGTAAAAAAAGCCACAAAACCAAAGAAATAACAGATTGATTAACCAGTCTGTTTCATTTATTATTGAGAAAGGCCATTTGCATTTTCATCTTAGAAGAAGGAATGTGTCTGCTTAGAGTACTATGAGGAAGTCCCAACTCATTCAAGGCAATTGCATTCATATTTGTTTAATTTATGTGAGCATTAAAAATGTTCCATTACTTGCCAGTTTTGTACAATAACATGCAACATGTTTAGGACTTATTGTTCTGTTTATTTAAAGGAAACAAGTATTTCATCTTTATGTATTTGCAAGAATGCATAAGCAAATGGTGTGTATCCTGTCAGTGTTTCCTTATACATTTCTCAGGTTGCATAGGTTGCATCTGGCCATCTAGGGTGACTTATTTTTCCTTTTTTAATTGCTACTTTTATTGCAATAGGGAGAAGGTCCCTGATAATCAGTCTTGGGCTGGAACTTGAAGTGAGAATTGTCAGGATTTTTTCTATGTCTCCTCAGGATTTTCTAAGTGAATGTGCTCTTGTACTTAAGTTCATATTCAGTGTTGGGGGCCAGTTTCCATTTTGACCACTCACGTGTGTCAGGTTAGCACCTGCTAACCAGCACCTGGCTAATGCTGGAGATAAAATTGCTTGAAAGCAGATGAGAATTTCCACATTTAGAACCTTTGCCAGCAATTGTGATCCATATTTTTTCTATCTAATATCATTAGGACAAGTTTTCCTTTCTTGGCTATGGTTCCTTATTTCAAAGGAAATTCATTAGCATACATTAATCTCTTACATCTCTTCTGCATATTTTAGCTGTAGCCTTATCTCCTCATTTATATTTATTACCTGCTTTATTTATATAAGGTGAAGTATTGTGTTCATGGTGTCCCCTCTTAGAATACTAATCACTTCCTATATTTTAGGCACTTATGCTTTTGAGTATTTAACTTAAAATAACTGAGAAAGGTGTTTTATTGCTTCATCACTGACAGAAGGATGCTCTGTGTGGATGCTCTGTGTTGAGCTGAGGGAAAAGAGTAAGGTCATCCAAATTCCAAGGTGACTCTTCCTTCCATGGAGCCAGAAAACAAGCCAGAAGAGGAAAAGACCTGGAAAAACTTCTCCCGGGATCAGTGTACACTGATTAACCTAATGTCAGAGAGTAATAATTTATGATTCTCTGGGTGCAAACAGAGGTTGATCTATGAATTTCATGCCATTATCCTTATTAATCTGCATTATTGATGAGAATTGTTTCAACCTCTCCCATGAGCAGGGTTAAATCTTAACACCTGTACACCTATACCATTAGAAGTTGTAATAACTTTTCTCTTATTTCTACTCCAGATAAGTGTTTCTCATTAAATTTTAAATTCTGTTTCACTCTACCAGTGAAATTAACATTTATATAGCTGACCCTCACTTCTGATGCATTTCAAAACTCTATAGTCAATTAATAACAAATCTAGAAACCATAATTTATGCCACTGTAAAATTTAACTAACCAAATGGGAGTCTGTTGAAAATGAGTGTTCCTTTCTTTACTCTGCTTAAAGAAACATTGCGCTACTTTCTTTCCTTTCCACACTCACTGGTGAAAATTAATTAATTTGTAAGAATATCCTCCAAAAGAGGCAATTGTAGCTAGGAGATCTAGTCCAGTCACTAATTGTTCCATGTGGAAACTCTTTTCTTTAACAGATTCCAATCACATAGAATAAAGAGCCCTTGATTAAGTTTATCCAGACTGGTTACTTGCATAAAGCATACAAACAGAGCAGAATTTACTTCAAAAGAGGACCCTTTCTCAACTTTCCTAGGGAAAAGAGATGGCATGAAACTACCAGATTACAAGGAAAGATAAACTTGACAAGACTTGACAAAGTAGTAGTAGTATATGCTGATTTGTTGTGAGAATTTGAATTGCATGAGTTAATAAAATTTGAAATTGTGGTATACAGTAGCAGAAGCTTCTTTTCAAGATGTATCTGCAACTCATATGCATTGTCTCACAGGTTTTCCTTTTCTAATCTCTCCACAGGCCCTTCCCATGTTGCTAACAGCAAACGACTCAGCATTCATACTGAGCAAATTTCAGCATTGCAGGCAGCTTTTGATTAATAATCTCAGGTATTTCCACTCCACAGAGCATTTCTGGTTCCATGACCTCCTGCATGAGAGGACTGAGAAGAGGAATTCTCTCCCACAGGGAACAATTTGAATTGCGTGAGAAATAAGGGACATCCATGTGATTTTCCTTGCACCAGACCTTGTTATGTTTTCCATGGAGAGGCTCTATCTCCATGGAAAGGGAAACAGTATCTCCTTTTCACTTTTCTTTATATCAGATGATTGTCTTTCCTCAAGATGTCAACTTCCCTAGGCAAGACTCCATTTCTCCTTTGGGAGAAGTGTGGGCTGGAGCAGCTTTCTGGTTATTGGTGCTGCAATGGGAATGCACTCAGCCGTGATGGGATGGATTCAGGACAGCTGTGTCCAAAGGCAGCAGCTGCTGTGAGACAGCAGCCAAAGATGCCTTTCTTGCCACGCTGATGGTAGGCTGGCAATGAATGAATGATATGGACACAAGCTGTCAAGAGGGGTGCAAATAGACAGAGTATTGATTAAATAATGGTGATACTTACGGCACCCTGCAGTGAGTCATCATATAGATAAATCACCAGATATGGGGGTTGACAGATGGTGAATGACTCTTATATAATTGAAAAGTACATTTGAAGCCTGCCGAGAATGTTCCAGAAACAATTTTATGATTTCATTCAGTTTGGAGGAACAATGAATGACTGGGGGTTTTCATAAATTTCACATTTGTTTGTACATTTTTCACATGAATATTATAGATGACACTGTGTATAATTCACAGTCACTTCTTCCTAAAATAATTTTCATATTTTCTAAAGGGAACTATTAGATCTATTTTTTTGAAATCTCATCACTATATTTTGTGAGAGTATAAATCTTTGCAACGATCATAGTTCTAAATATAACATGAAAATAAATTTTTTAAAAAATTAATGTTGCAGTTTTCAGAAGATACTTCCATTTCCCTGACACATTCTGCCAACCATTAAAAAAAAGATAGAAAATACAGAGCATTTATTAATCAACAACAAGAGAAATGATAGTATCCATTTTGTTTAGGGCAGTTAAACAAATCAATATGAGTTTATCAAGATACTTGGATGTAACAACCTTCTAGATTAAATGTATTATAATATAATGCCTGCTTAAATAAGCTCTGAAAATTATACACTATTCCCTAAGAAATTATTTATGCAATTGCAAGTACAAATATGTACTACAAAATCAGAGGGGATTTGATGCGAACAAAAGAACAGAAAAGGGTTCATAATATACAAGGCTGATGGAGGAATTTTTTTTATAAATATCAATATTTTTCAATATATGAGTAGAGAAAGAGAACCTAGCATTCACCTTGTAATGGAGGGCTAACATGAGGCTAATGCAATGACCAGAGGCAGAACAACTTACTAAGAATTGATTTTACTTGGACAGTTACCATTCTGTAGTAATGATGATGTTTTGTTTAGGTTTGGATCTTCAGTCTGTGCTGACCTGGTCTATCTGCCAAAAGTCTTTCTGTTGTTTTACAGGCATTTTGGAACTACTGTGCTTACACCATTTCTCATCCAGGAGGAAAAATGTCCCTGACATGGCTCAGAACAGCACTCTTCCTCTCCCCCATTCATGTATTTAATTTACACCGTTGTATTTTTCATTAATAGGTGCTCATGCACTAAATGTGTGACCAGATTTTTTAAGACCGTTGAAAATATCTTTAAGTACATAAATAAAAAGATAACTTTCATACATTCTTTTTACTGTTGAGTATATCTGTCCATCTTTATCCAATGAGAAATATATTTTCCTGTCTCCAGCATTTACCTAGTTACTGTGCCTGTCTGCAAATTTCTAGATATTGTTCAATGAGTCTTACAGGCCAGACTTCACTAAGAATGTGCTAAATACAGAATTCAAAAGATCACTTGAAACTGGAAAAATAAATAAATTATACATTTTCCCAAAACTATGGAGTTGAGCATAAAGTCAACTAATGACCTATGCCTGGCAACAAAAGTCAGGACCTTCCTCCTTGTGAGAAAAGGAGAAAGATTAAATAAATAAATCAACAAACAAACCAAGAGTTCAAAGAGTATAATACTGTAGGAAAGCATATTTAAGATCATCAGTGTTTTTTATGATGGTGCTTTGATTATATTGAGTGGAATGTAGTGATAAATATGAATAGAAACCTACATAAGAAGTGTTTTACATAGAGCAGATTGTGCTTCCAGCAGATATCTGAAGGGGGTATCTGATTTATAATCAGGAGTTCTATACCTTGCCAAGCAGTAAAATATGATTCAATTGAATTATATAGTTTAAAACTGAATAAAAAAAATTAATGATAAGGTTATGTATTAGCAGGCAAGAAATCAATGTCCATTTGTGTAGCCATTCAAAGAGTATTCACACATTTTTGCACATGCATCTGAGAAGCACTGTATGTAGAGTTCTGCTAATGAAAGAAAACCATTCACCCTCAGATAATCAAATGCACTGAAGGTATGTGAAACAGGATTATTGATATTTGAGGTATATGCTTACTTGCATCAACACATCATGCCAATTTCTTCTTTGCCATGGAATGACAATAATTTTAAAAATTAAAAAAAAAGAACAGTCAATATCAGACAGGACAATGTGAGCAATGATTTATGGCTGATAATTTACGAATGTAGAGTAATTAGTGAAGATTTGTGATTTACCAATACCTGTCCAAGTTGCTGTAGACAACTGTATAAATTGTATGGAACCAACCTCAGTGTTTCTTTTCTTCAAATCAGTAAAAAGAAATATAGCGATTTGGTAAGTTTGGGATTAGCTCTTAATACTTGATCAGCTGTGCTTGGAAAGAACCACAAATGAAGAAAAGCAATTCAATGCATAATGATGTAAATAATAAATGCACCTGGCTCATAGATGACAAATGCAGATAAATACAGACTAATGAGTTTGGATCCAAAAAAAGTAACAGTGTGTAGCTGCTAAATGAAAAGTGAGCATCAGGGCATCGACCTAAATAGAGATTTGGGAACTATTACAGACAAAGCCTTAAACTCTGTAGCCCATTAGGTGGCTAAACCAAGAAATATAACTGAGATACTGGGATGCAGCTAAAAATGTGCAATATAAATCAAAGTCTAAACTTATTTTCATTAATGAAGCAACAATCACAAGGTTGTACACACTAATTATAACTAACAGACAGGAGTTCATATCAATCACCAGGCAGGATAATTTTTAAAGATGGAAATAATTAGGTATCTGTATTTAGGTCAAAGGGCAAGACACTTAAAATCCAGAGTGATAACCACTTGGCAGCATCCATTCAAATAAGTACAGATGCCTAATCCCATGCCCTGTACAGACAATGCACAGAAATAAATTACCTTCCCCAATATTTCCAGGAGGCGATCAAGGCTTCATGAAGTGAAGTAGCTGAAATGCAGATTTGGAGTAATTAATATGACTTTGCATGAAATTGTAGCAGATTTCTTGAGGTGATTGTGAGCAAGGAAAGCTGCTCAGGTATTGCTGTTGTGTGTTGCTGCTTTATGGTTGCTGTGTATCTCCTCAAAGTGGCCTTCAACATAACTGCCCATGGCATACTCCGTGGCAGTTGTAGATATGCGTTTGTATACACAAGCATGCATGTACACAGCAGATGCTACATTGTATAAAAATATATCTGTTTCTCAATTCTGTAATGATTTCTGAGTTTAGAATAGTGGTTTTGAGGAAACTCTTAGTTATTCAATATATATATTCCCCAAATATTCTGAAAAAATTATTTTCATAAGAACATTAGTGAATGTAAACTAACTGCTAACCATGTAACTGGCCTTTGATATATTTTTACCCTAATGTTTTAATATCTTAACTATTATAAGTGAGGAAAATACCAGGATTTTGTTATTAACAACTAAAATGTGAATGTTATTTCCTTCTCATTCAGTCAATAAGCCTCTACATTACAAATGGCAGAATCCCATGAATATTTGTAGTGAGAAAGTCAAATCAAAGTGTGCCTTGCTCCTTAAGAATCTGACAAAACCAAACCATTCTCTCTAGCCTGGAGGTCAGAGCACTTACAGGAAAGATAGTGAGGACTTTCAGCCAGAAAATTGCTGAACCTTATCTAACAGGTAACAGTGAATCTAACAAATATAACTCTACCCAAGGCCAGTTGGAAGAGGAAAGGCCAAAGGAGAGCCTGAGGATGGTGGAAAAGCCTTGAGGGGAAGCCATATGGGAAGCTGAGGTCACTTGGTCTGCTCAGCCTGGAGAAAAGGAGACTGAGGGGAGACCTCACTGCAGTTACAACTTCCTTGTGAGGGATAAAGGAGGGGCAGACACTGATCTCTCCTCTCTGGTGACCAGTGACAAGACCCAGTGACCAGAGAAAAAAGCATGAAGCTGAGATGGGAATCAGGAAAAGGTTCTTCACACAGAGGTTGGTTGGGCATTACAAAAAGCTCCCCAGGGAAGTGGTCACAGCACCAAGCCTGACAGAGTTCAAGAAGTGTTTGAACAATGCTCTCAGACACATGGTGTGATTCCAGGGGTGTCCTGCAGCAGGAGTTGGAATTCAATGGTCCTGATAGATTCCTTTCGACTCAGCATATTCTTTGATTTTTATGATTTGTCCAACTGAACCAACCTCTGCTCCCAGAATAATTTTTTTCACAAAGCAACTCTGTCCTAAATTTGCAAGTCCAGCACATATCTTACATTCTCCTCTCCACAGGAATCCCTTTAAGGGCAGAGGGTTTCATTCAATGAGCTTCTTTTTATGTCTCAGTTTTGAAAATGACATTCTACTTTTCTCTGTCACCTCACTTAAACATTTGGTTCTCTTATCTGAGAAGACATGGTTTTCAGTTAACCACCTTACTTTCTGCAGTGGGTATGTGATGTGATCTGCTTGGAGATCTGCAGCTTTCCCAATCAAGCAATACTTTTGATCCCATTAAACTTCTGTGTTGTTAATATAATCGACCAAGATTTTGCTGAATCTCCCAAAATAGTGCATTTTCTTTAAGTAGGCAGGGTCCACATCTCTCATTTTCCATGGCCATGATAAAAAATGTTAATTTCTTCTGACGTGGGAAAAAATAATTTCTTTCAAAATCGTAAGTCCTCATTCATGGACTGGAGGTTTCCAGCAGCCTTCCATTTCAGTGAAATGTGGAATGTATATAAGTACAGATGGTATTCAGCAGGCTAGCAAGTGAAGGAAAGATAATGTCTAGAGGAAAATGACTATGTTTAAAAACAAGACAGGTTTAAAAATATTTCTAATTATAATTAAATTTTTCCAAATTGATAGAGTTCCATTTACATCTTCTAGAATTCCATTTACATCTGCATATGTAAAAGGTGCATGTGCATGTATATAGAGAGATAGATGCATATCCTAAATTACCAGATAGTATCCTCTAACATAGAATCAGCTTCAATTCCCATCCATCTATAGATGTCACAGTATATTAATCACTGAGATTGAAAAGAGCTATCATATCTCTAATGGAACATCTGGCATAATAGACAGGCAGGCGTATTTGCATTCAGCCACTGAGGCCTCAGCAAATTATCAAAGCTTTGGATTCTGAAAGTACTTTTGTTTAAATGGAGCCCGTTTTGGTAATGATTATATGTTAAAGCATAATAAAGGAGTGTCTTTATAGTTCCAATAGGGAAGCAAAGCACACAATGTGGAAACATTAGAAGTATTCATCTCTAAATGTCACTCAGCTACAAAGTTTGACAGTTGCACAGACTAGCCCAAATGGGAACTTGGGGAGCAATACAAAATCCTGATATTGGACAGATTTTGAAAGGCATGTGGGGACAACAAAACCACATTGTAAGTGCTGTCTGACTCTCATCACACAGTAATTGTTGAGCTCTCTGGAACAGTAAAAGAAAGAAAATTAAAATATGATGCATTTGTTCAAACAAATATGAGTTCAAAAAAGAACAAATGTTAGTCTGCTTCTCCAAAATGTACATCTTTACAAATCCACTGTCACATGGAGAAAAAGACAAAGCTTTTGAAGGACATTTGCATAAGATATTTGGGTACTTACTTATTTTGTATATTTCAATTGATCAAGCAAAAAATCTTTTTATACATCCTTAATTTTATACTTGAATGAACTATCATTTGACTTCTACTGACTTTACTCATACAAATGAAGTTAAGGATACACAGATATGCTTTCCTGGATTCTTTATCCAAGTACTGATCCTTATCATAGGCCTCTGTATGCAAAATGATTTTTTTTCAATGGATTTAAACCAGGCAACTAATGTAGCAAAGCAACAGCTTCATCATTATAGCTGTCATTGTTATCTCCATTTTTCAGTTGTTTCTCCCATTTTTCATACAAATGTCTCTTATTGATGCTCAGTATCAATATTCCATGATCGTGCATTATTGAGATTTAATGTGAGTTCTGCTATTGATTTCAGCAAGACCCCTGGTGAGAAAGGAAAACAAAAAAGAGTACAGTGTTCTGTAGGTACCAGACCAAATTTCATGCTGAAATCAATAAGTTTATTGGTAGTGTAAAGCCAATACAGAATTTAGACTGAATAATCTTGAGCAATTAGATGTACCCAGACTTGCATGGCTTCAGTCTTCTATTGATTTTGTCATTGCCTTACAATGTGTGTTTTAGTAGCAATTATACTTTCTGGCAAACTTTTTTTTCTATCTCAGCATCTAAATTGTTGCTTCTTGATTAATCAACAGGAAAAATCAATGTTCTATCCATTACACTTCCAAGCTTTAATTCAATTACCATCTGTGAACTAATCAAACATTGATCTAGCTATGTCAATAGGCAGAAGGCAATTTTTTTTATACCACTATATTTCCTTGTCATTAAAGGTTACATTTTAGTACATTCAGTTCAAGTCTAAATATTTAGTGTAGTTCAAAACCAAAAATCTTGTCTCAACTTTAATTTCATTTAATTAAAATCTCATAAGACCTTTCATGTCCTTTTGCTTATTTTCTGCCATTAGTTCTATACTCGTGCAGGGTTATTTTGCAAACTAAAGTCCAAAATACTTTTTCCAGGGTGATTTTAATAGACTGAAACAAGAAAGAACAATTCCTTTTTGTTTTCATCAGAAATTTCAATTGTTTTGAAATTTATTTGTCCATCATTTCAATTCTATTGCCACTGACTTCCTCCTCTCTTAACAGCTGTTCTGTCTCATTTGAGGAAAAAGGGCTCTAGTTTGTGGGATTTTTATGAGTAAATCCCTAGTAAGGGGTTTTTTTTTCTTCCATGAGTTTCCCTGTCACTGCTTCTACAATTTTGCTTACTGTATGTCTCTAGATAAATATCAAATAATTTTATCTAAAAACCAGCTACCAGCAGTTTTGAGAAAAGATGGGGTTAAGCTCTTACTTACTGTTTCTGTGGAAGCAATTACCAAATGGTAACTCCACTATTTTTATTGTCCAGTCATAGGGCTATCATTGTTGAAAGAAGTAAAATAATCATAATGATCAACATTAGCCCTAGTAACATTATTACACTGAAAAGTGACAATCTAAAACAAAATAGACAACAGATAAACAAAACCCACAAAACAAACAAAAAAGAATTCCAGGGCCCTTTCATACCTTGGATTAAAAGACTTAAAAAACACAGAAGTGTCTGCCCTAAGGGGAGAGGGACCTGACTGTCTTTCCTTCTATATAAACAATCACTAAAAATAGCTAAAGCAAGAATTAAATAGGTAAACCTCCTTTATGGCAGTTAGCTTTGCCTTAGGGAGACTGGATACCCTGAATATCTTTTAACAGGTCTAGAGGTTGTAGCCTAAAAATAATTCCAAAACCCCTAAAGATAATAGCCAAGTAAATTACCTAGAAAAGGCACATAAGAAGTTCAGGCAAGACTTTGAAGAGCAGGAGTCCTGAATTGTCCTGTCTCTTTCTTTCCACCAAATCTTAGCTTATGCCTCCGCTTGAGCACAGATCTCTGAACAACCTGGTGTTTCACTTTTGCTTCCACTGCCACTCTACAACTTCAGTAAACCATGGCAGCTTTACCTAAGTGTTTTAAAATTAGTCTTTAGGCGTGATTAAAACTCTTTTCCCCTCAAAATTCCAGATGCCTTTTAAGTATGAGCTGTATCTTTTTTTCTTTTACTCATTTAATATTGTGTTTAGCTGTCTCATTTGGGTTTAACAAGTGCTTATTTTTCTTTTATTTCAAAAATAAGCAACTATTAGATTCTGATATAAATCATCTCAAATTCTGAAACAGTATTAACATCCTCTGGAACGAGCGCTCTGGCCTTGCTGTGCTTGGAAGGAATTTGCTTAAGTGTTGCCAGGTAATTACTTTCTCCAGTTGATATCAATATTCTTATATTAATAACTAGTTATATTATCAAATGACCTCAATATACTTTTCATAAATCATGTAATTATTCATCTACAAGAGTATTAAGAAATTATTACATGAAGGTTACATAAAGATACAGAGCATTTACAACATGTCTTAAAAGGCACTTGTCATCTTAGCCATAAAGAAGAGCCAAAATTTATTGTACTGAGAGGAAATATGAGTCAAATAAAAGCTAACTGTTGCTTTTACTATGTTCTTTTATTGAAAACACCTTTCTGTGAATCTTAGGTCTTCACTTGTGAAAGGAATAGAAGCAAGTTAATTTCGTAACAACACTTACAGCTCCAATGAGAATCCCGATACCACTATGTTCACATGTTCCTCCATGGAATACCCTTACATTGTTCTACACAAAAGATATTTAAAACCAATCTCAACCTGATTTTTCCAGACAAAAATAATTCCAATATTCCAATTCAATTCTCCTAAATGGTCCTGTTTCTGAGAAAATGCTCCTTATTAAATGGTTTTAGAGTTTTTGAGTATTTATGACTTACAATTACAGAAAACTCACAGTAATCAATATTTATTCTTCAATAGAACATGAAATAATATTGAGAATTAAAGGGGCATGTAAATTATGGAAATCTACATTTTGAGGCCTGTACAAAGTATGGTGTTTTATGATCTTGAATTATACCTTCTGGACATTGCTTCAGCTATATACTGGGACTCCAGAAACTTATTGACGTGTTCTAAACCAGTAAAGTGATAACATAAACACCTGAAACAAAAAGCTACACTAGTATACTGGATGGTGGGAATATCCAGATAGTGGAAATATCCAGATCTATCTGTCTTCAACATTAAAAAGACTCAGAGAAGATTGCAATTACCTAATCACACAATAAATACTAGTAATTATATTAAAAATCCACTCTTGTAATTCTAAATGTGTCTGTGCTATTTTCATACTTCAAAATAGCTCTGTGCTGTAAAAGTTTTAATATCTTCAGAAAATCTAAAGAAGGTACTGAAACTCCAGTACCTTTCTGTGTCACTTTGTTCAGTACCTCACCAATCTTATAATGAAAAACATTATTCATATATAAAAGTACAAACTTGTTGTCTTGCTTCTGTGGTGACTGTCATTTGTCATTATTTATTTCACTGTACTTGCCTGAAAAGCCTGGTCATAGCTCTTCTTTAGCTCTTAAGTACTGGAGGAAAACTAGTTATTACTACAGACTTTTTTTTCCAGGCTGAACAAATCCCTTCTAGAACCAAGGAGCCCAAAACTGAACAAGGCATACTGGGTGTAGCATAAAGAAACCTGAGCAAAAGGGAATAGTCATGGCACTTACCCTCTAGCTACTGTCTTTCTAATACAGCTGAACTGCTGTCAGCATTCCTCCAGCCCGAAGGAGCATGGCTGACTCATTTGTGAGATGCTATTCTACATTTTACACCATCATCCGCAAAAAGTCCCAGCTGCAGCAGTCTTCAGGATAAAGGGAGCAGAACAGAGTGCTTAAACAAGTGGAGTTACTAAGCTCAGAGGTTAGTGCATGCTTCAAAACCTCTTGGAAAGGGACTATATTTAAACATTGATGTGTGTGTCTTCCTGAGCAGGCATCCCCAGGCATTAATATTCAAGGCAGGTTCAATTAAATATTAACCTACCTGACCCTTCATTCAAAAGACCTGAGCATATTTCCACTTGTTACACTGGGAAAAAAAATCTGGGAGTATTCTTCTATTCTTGGGTCTACCTGAGTAACTATGGGACTGGAGCCGAGTGGCACTGCCACCAACTAAAGCTCTAGCCTGCATTTGCTGCTCAATCCTGATGGCTCACCCAAATGCAATCCCATTCAAATCAATGTGCAGAAGGTAGCTCAGCATCATCGCTTCCCTACATGACACTTCATACATTTCAAATCAATTCCTGCAGTATTTGCAGTCATAGGATACAACTCTCTCCTTTAGATCTTTCAGTTAGAATTAAACTGAAATTTTAATTTATTTTATAATTCTGTTCAATCAGCAAAAATTACTCAAATCAACATTATGTTATTAATTTTATGACTTTTTCAGAGCATACAGTGTTCCACTTTTACACTGTTTGTTGATCATTGACTAACATGATCAATTACTCCAGTCCTTGTTAAGTCACAGGATAATGTTGGTTTTAGTTCTTGGGTGTTAAATTTTAACATGCAATGCTGACCTTTTTGCTTAGTTGCTCTTTCTTAAAGTGCATTTTTGGGAAAAATTTACAGACTACCTCTCATGCCACTTACAAATAATGAGATTTTCCTGTTATAATTTTTTTAATAGTGTGGCACACTCACCTCCCACCAGGCAGCTTATACAAATTACTACAAACATAAAGGTAAATGTTATTTTAACACTTGTTTTGGACTCCAACATAGAAATATATTACATATTTTATTAGCTCATTTACCACCTACTAAGATATATTATTAGCTAATTCATTGAACATGATATGTGTTAGGTAGATTTCATTACCACTTTAAAGGGACTCTTCTCTGAGTCTGGTCTGTGCTTTTCTGAACCCACAGAATTTACTGTTTGTGTGCTTATAAGTGAAAAATGAACCTGAGAAATGTAAAAAGGCATAAAATTAAAGAGAAGGATCTGCCTCTGTCTCACACACCATACCTTATTATTATTATAATAAGTAATTGATTTCTCACTGCCATTGTTCAATAGCTCTGATTCACAGCCCATTAAGGATAATGAAAGAAAAAGACTCATGAGTGAGACCTGAACTTCATTTAAGTACTTGTTAACACTTACAATGACTCTGTAGGATTGGGAATTTAGTAAATGTCGAAGTGGCAGAATCTCAGACAAATCTCTTTGGTCTTGAATTTTGGTGGGACATATAATCCAAAATTCCCAAGCTCTGTTGAAAGTCTTCATAATAAAAGAGATATCAACTAGGACTTTTAATAGCCTAATCCTACTGGGCATTATTATAGCCTTGTGTTTGCATAAACCTGCTACAGTTCAGGTTGCCAGCAATAAATGAGTCATGCATGTTACAATTAATGCATAGAGATTTTAGGGATTGTCACCTTTGAAAGCTGGTTCTGTCTTAATAAAGAACTCATTCTATTAATGTACTACATGTATTATATGTAATCTGAAAATAATTTGGGGTAGGTTTTTTTGCTGTATCTTAGCGAAAGATTTTTTCTTATAATTTGACATAGCTTTTCTCATAATATATAAAAAATATGTTTTTAATAGCATTGTAGTCTACAAACACATCAGACACTTCAGGGCTCTAACCAGTCTTTAGAAACCTCCTGAGGATCTTAATACTATTAAAAATGTGTAGCAAAAAGCCATGGTGACTGGAGTGAGAATAGAAAATGAGGAGCATCAGTTAGTGTAGGAAAGAACAAAAAAAGATATCAGAGAGAGATGTTCCAATAGCCACCATCCAGCAGAAGGATTCTGCAGTTTTACAGCAAGAGGTAAAGACAATCCCATGCCATAAAGGGGAGACAGCTTAATGAATGATACCAGGTCAAAAATAATAGGAAAAAAACATAAGTCAAAAAAAATTGAAAGTAGAAGGCCAAGAAGCCAAATTGTGACAAAGTCCCATAGTATCTAGAAAGAAGGTAATTTGTTGATAAAGTGGAAAGAGAGGTTGAAGATATGGTAAGTAAAAATCATTGATGACCTAATATAAAAAAGAGGGATCATACCTCTGAATGCATGGTGTCTCTTACAGCAAACAAAACTAAAGAACAAAGAAATAAAAAAACGGGAACCATGCTTAGATCGGAGACAGAAGGGAAAAATTTGCAAACAGAAAAATGAAAGTACGAAATACAAGAATGGACTGAGGAGCAATAGGAGAAATTCACCAACATTCTGCCCCCCTCACCTCGCATCCCAACCCTGTGGTAATGAGACAAATAGACAGCCAAAACTGAGAGAAGCAAATAATTCTTATCTATGATTCTGTCTCTCTATCTGAGCTTTGTCCCATATGGAGGACTGAAACTAGGCTTGAGAATGGCTCCAGATAAACTCCTTTTCTCTCTCAAAACATAGCAGCATCCTTTTCTTTCTCAAAACACAGAGAATCAGTACTTCTTTAGCATTTTCAACTCTCCTATGAATTTAGTAAAGGGTTGGAGGAAAGCAGAGGTCCCGTGGAGACTATTTTACTCTAATAGTAAGGCTAATTAATACTTACAGAAAATAAAGAAAACAGAGGAAAAATATTCGAGAAGATATTGTTCAGCCTAGAGTTCACCCACCCATACTTGAAGGGTGGCCAGCTGTAATCATGGAATAAAATCTGCTTCCAAAGCTGTCTTGTAGTATGGTTGGCAGCCTCCAACTTCTCAGAATAATGCTTCTATCATGACTATCCTGCACATTAAAATATAAAAAATCAGCATGACAGGGGCAGACACTCAGGAATTTTATTGGCAAGCTGGAGTCTTGTATTTCCAATACTGCCCCAAAAAACTAAAATTTTGCCAGCTATGTTGCTCAAAATTTCTCATTAGAGAGGTTTTGAGCCTTCAGTATAGGCAGTGGCTATGGAGAAACCCAAATTCTTCATGCTGGATTTTCAATGAACTCACTTGGAACTATGAAAGAGGGCTGGGCTAACCTTTCTCTAATTAGTAGCTTATATTTAATATTAGTTGTAGTAATAGCGTTGTACCTATAGCCGTTATATAGGACCAACCTGATGTTTACTCAGCTGGATTTGTTTATCTAACAACATTCCACACTTACCACTGACCTTTTTTGACAGAACTGGGTCAGGGATAGGGACTGAGAGAGCCAATGGATATGCTCCAAAGCTTTCTTCATGCAAAAAGAATTAATTCCTGTATTTTACTAGAATTTACCCATTTGTTTTGTGGAACAAAGCAGAGTGTATTAGTGTGACCCGTTATGCTACCAGTGCCAAGAAAGCTTTGCTTTTCTGTTTGGCTCTCTCGGCATGAAATCAAGGCCAATTGCCTTTTTGCCTCATAGCTTTTTCTACAGAGATGAAAGTGAAACCTTACTGACACACAGGATGGCAGTGTGATCACTGAAACAGCTTCAATCTATTGGTACAGGCATGATTAAGCTTCTCTCTTGTCATTTCCCTTAATGCATGCCAATTTGGCCTTGTCAGTCATTTCACTGAGTTTGACAGGAGCTTTCATCCACAGAACATCTCCAGGAGCAATCAAAAAGCACTATGAGTAGGGCTGGACTGGAAGTACTTTTCTTGTACTGAGTGCTCCTTTTGTTCAATTAAAAAAAATAAGCATTCTCCATTACTGAATTGTAAAATCAGTTTTAAATTTTAGAAGTGATCAGCACATCCAAAGTAAAGTAAAAGTAAGAAATAAATAATAAAAAAGGCAACATCAGAGCTAGCCTCCTAGTCTTAAAAAGAAACATAACTCCCAGTTAAAAAAAGAAAATTATTGGGGTTTTCTGGCCAACAAGTTGATCAAAAGAGTTCACCTTGCTTCTGCAACAGCCAGTCCCTGATCATTCTCTGCAGTGCAGCACTATATGTCTGTGAAGTATTTTTGCCATATTGTTAACTGATCTTCAGTGCATTCTGCCGGATGTCACTTTGATAAAGATATAACTTGATTGCTGTACCATCAGGCAAATCTGTCTCTAGGTCTGTCCCTTCATTCCTCTTCATCAAAGCTTTATGTACAGAGGGGAAAGTAAAAGTAGGAAAAACCACCAAAAAGACAGTTAAGAATGAGAGTGCTTTTTGGGTCAGTGTTTTTGATGTTTAATATTGCATAGCCAGTCTGCAAAAAACTGGTCTTTTTGCTGTTCTTTTTCAAGGGGCTTAAGTTAACTGGAAGACTCTTATTTTCTCATTTTCTCATTCATCCAAAAGTTGTCCTTCCATGAAGAAAACTTTTGAAGAGTCCCGGTTATCAAGTATCAGGAAATCCTGACTTACATCCCTTTGAGATGGAGAATGCTTTTAACGCTCTTTTTAAAAAAATAATTTTTAATTTATTCCAATAGGATTAACAAAGGTCATGAAAAATCTTAGGACTTTTTCATATTGGGAATATCATACTGCCATAAACATTCTCTTTCCTTTTTGCTGTATTTAAAAAAAAAAATGAGAAGTTATTGAAAGGACAAGTATCACAGCTGAAGCTGATCTTTGTCTCCTAATGCTTATTGGGGACACAGGCTGAAGACTTGAAGAGGCATACAGTTGTCTGAACCTGTTTCACTGCACAAGACAACTGAAGATATATTTCAGGGTTAATGACTTCCTCTGTTTGAAACAGAGAGAAAAACAACTCATGGATCAGAAAGTGACCCCTTCAGGGAATAAAACAGGTTGGAGAGTAGATATGTTTTCTGTTTCTTTTTACATTTTCCAGGGTAAATCTTAAGCAACTCTGAATCTAGCCTTTATAAGACACCCCTGGGATTCTGAATGAAATACAGAGGGCAATGAATAGATAGCTGAGATGAAGAATTAGTCATAACTGAGTCTGTTGTGCAAGAAGAGAAAGTCGTTGAAGTAAAATGAATATTTTTCTTGCAGGATATGAAATGTTTACTCATAATAGCATAGATTTACTTAGTCCGCTAATCCCTGTGACATTTTTGGTAATAAATAAGGCTGAAAATGCTGATGACATGTCCTCCCTTTTGTGTTTATGGATATGCAGCATATCATGCTTACTATGCTTGCAAAGCAACTGAAATGCTGAAAAGCACAGGAGGGATCCTTCCTGTTTGTAACTTCTAGAGGAAGATGATATAACAAGTTCAATTTGAAAAGGAGCCTGAACTGTTCAATCTTTTCTTCAGTGTCACATATATGGCTCTTGCTAAGAAGATAACTTTGAATGTCTGAAACTTTTCATTATCTTTAATTACAACTATAATAACATATAAGGCAATTTCTTGGCTGATTTTTCTTTATAAACTGACAAGCCCATCCAACATCCCAGAGCAAGTACTGATGTGCCTTCCAAAACTGAATGGCAGATGCTGTACTTGACTTTGTTCCTTGTTCTTAAAAGTAGGCTTTGCCAGCTGAGTTTTTTAATAGGAAAAACAGAACAATATTATTTTGGCTGGTACTATCTGTCAGTTATAGATAAACTGTGCTATTTTCTCCTTCCTGAGTTAACTATTTTTGGAATTCTCCTACACCTTTAACAAGTTCCAACTACATGAAAACATATTTAAATAAATTCAAGTATTTGTGAGTCTTCTTTTCTAGAGCTCACATGGTCAATGTAAAGCAAAGTATTATTTGCACTTCAATGGAAACAGAATACTTAGGAGAAAAAAAAGATTGCAAAACAAGCAATGTGCACATTGCTTTGCCATTCCCAGCGATTACCTAAGCAAGAATAGATAAGGTTGTTCTTGTCAATGTTGCAGGCATCTACAGAGTAGATTATTTAAGCAAAATACTACTGCTGGAAAATAAGATAAGAAAGCATCTGCACTGGTTTGACAAAGAGCCAGCTGGGCTCCAAAGGATTACAACTGTGCACAAACAGAAAAGCAGATGCTCTTGTAGAATCCTCCCAGCAGAGATCATATACATGTGGCTACTGCACGCAGCCATGATTAAACCATACTCTGCCCCTGAGCTGTCTCATCTGTGAGGCAGCACACAGTTCTGTGCTTTATACTTTGCAAATATCTGCACCAATGACTCACTTCTTTGGAGGGTGTCCTCCCCTTCCAATTCACAAGAGTGTCTTTCATGCTCCATGAGGCTGTTATATATTTATTTATTTATTTGACTTGTCTCTTGCCAAGTCTCCAGCACCCACTGATGGATTTTCCATGAACTAAATCTGTTCTTGCAGGTAAGAGGCATTCCAGAGATAGCACCCATTATATAGCTGCAAGGTGGCTCCAGGTCTCCTCACTACCTACTGCTGCAGCTGTCTCACCTGCAAGAGATAACCTCAGGGGGCTCACAACATTCGCCATAACTCAGAAACAGAGCTGGGTGTACACAGGTGGAAATGGACAGTGGAAGAACCTTATCTGAAGATTTCTGGCAGCTGCCAATGTTCCACATACCAAAGTTGTTTTTGGTTCCCCCTGAGACACCATTATTAATGAAGAAAACTGTAAATCCTGTTTCTGCCTTCAAAGGAATATCAAGAGTCGAGTCTACAAATTAGAAGTCTCTTTCACTGAAGTAGCTCTGTTAGCACAGTTTAAATTAAGCCATGGCTGGTAGAGAAGAACATGTGCATATCTATTTATTCTGTCATCTAAATACTCTTACAGTACCTGGTAGCTAATTCACTGAATATACTAAAGGGATTATAACAAAACAGTTGCATTAAGTTTTCAGGCAAACAAGGGGTCTTGAGAGGTCGTGAGGTCTATTTGGTTTTGATCAAATGTGCAAAGATTTGGTTCTATAATGGATATGCACTAAAGTAGATACTGTGTGCAGCATACATTCAAGAGAGATTAATGGTCACTTTAACCTTTTTAAAAATGATGAAACAGATATATCCCTTTGCAATTGGTGTGACAGAGCAATAAAAGCACAGTAAAATAGAACAGCATTCATGTCTGTTCACCATGAACAAGTAAAATAATCAAAGATTTACAGCATGAACACGGGCATATAATATTTGACATTTCATCTAAGAAATTGAGAGGCACAATTAGACAGATGATAATAAGGTGTTCTAAAAAGTGGTTGAAAACTGTTCCAAAACTAATTTTGACATTAGCTGAAATGTCGAAACTAGTCGACTAGTGGGGCCATTACCTTTAATAAAATGCATAGACACATCCAAATCAATCTCTTGGAAGGTCCTAAACTAAGAAACATTTTTCATCATGTTAGGAATGGCCTTTTATGCTTGGCACTATTTACATAAAGTCAAAGTAAGCTAAGATGTGAAAGAAACTGACCAGAAATAAAAATAAAAACTGTCACATTCATGAATGCTTTTGCAATTGTCAGTGCTTATCCGTAGTGTTGATTTTATGATCTTCAAAAACTGGCCTCTTTTTTAGGCAAATATTATTATTATGCCCAGCTTGAAGATACTATTTTGTTTTTGATGTAAGGAACCTTGAAAAACTGAAAATTCATCAAATACTCTTCATAAATCAATTTCTTTGAAAAAATAATGCCCGCACCATATCTAAAACTCATAAAAATCACCTTATGACTATCACTGTCAAAACCAAATGCTTAGAAAAGAAGAAATCAGAAATGGCACTTCAGTTGTGTGTACATTGCTGCCTACCATGAATAATGTCTCTGTCAGACAGTCTCTAAAACAATCTGGTCAGGAGAGCAGCTGCCTGTCTGTGCACCTTCACCTGTTTTACCCATGTTCTTACTTGGGCTCATTTTCACTGGACTGGACTTTCAATCAGAGAAACTCAAACTGATTAAGTAATCTCTTCATAGACAAATTCTTACAGACGGCATAGAATGGACCAACTTTGGAACCAAAGGTCTGAAAGGCCACAAGAATGGAAGTTGCATGCTGTGCCTGGGAGGCATTTCACTGAAATTTTGATGATTGAAGGTCAAACATCTGGTTGAGGGTGGTTGTCTTGGCTCTTATATAGAAAATAGAAGACACAATGACCTAGAAAATGTGATTCCCACTTTGTGAGTGTTGACTCAGCCTTTTGCATCAAGTCCTGTCCTAACCGTCCATGAAGAGGAATGCACGTGAAGGACAGTCGTTGATTTTGAGAATTAAATAAATAAAAATTATTATTTATTTATAAAAGTAGCTATAGAGGCTTGACTCTGGCTGAGTGCTATGCACCCACAAGAGTCTCTCTGTGACTCCCCTCTGCAACAGAAGAGGAGAGAGAAAATATAACAAAAGGTTCATGAGTTGAGATTAGGTCCAGGAGAAATCACTCACCAATTACTATCACTGGTAAAACAGACTCAGGTTGGAGATATTAATTAAAATTATTGCTAACAAAACCAGAGCAGAATAATGAGAAGCAACCTAAGACCTCAAAACCACCTTTCCCTCACCCCTCTCTCCTCCCAGCTCTTAAAGGCAAAATGAAAACCAGATCACCAAACACAAGGTTTACATAGCAATGTATGTGGATTGGAACAAAACTGATTTTTCTTTGTAACTTTATAACAGTGTTGTTACACTGGAATGTTATAACAATGAGTAAAATATTTTCACCACTATTTCCTGCAGAATTACACATTGAGTAGCAGTCTGTGTATAAAAGAACAGCACTGCATTTCAGTACCTCTCTGTTGAAATTAAATTTCACAAAAAGGACCTTGTAGGAGGTGATGAAAACAAGAAGAAATTGACTAAGTGCCTGTAGAGGATTGCATTAGATATTCCCAACAAAAGGGTTCTTTTCCACAGGGCTTGCTCTTGTTTTGTGTTCTACAAAACCTCCTTGAAAATTCCCAAAAGCTTCCCTTATCTGCTACGTATTTTAAAAAATAGTCCAAAGTGTCTTCTTCCTTATGTCCCTTTGGGGTAAAAACAAACAGTGTTGCAAAAAGCAATATGCTATTAAATATAAAAAACTTTAGAAACTCTATCACAAACTTGCAGTATCATGTATGTATATCCAAGTCAACATTTTATAGCATCAGGGACTACCTAAGGGTCTTTTCTGCTGATGGTGTTGTCACTAAAATGTGCATTAGTATTGATCACTTATTCTACCATGATCTTCTTGCAGCTAAGTCAGCAGGAAGTTAGACCAGAGTGAAACATACCTTTTTCTGAGAACATCACAGATAAAAAGGAAAGAATTGCTCATGTGAAATATTGCATTTAAATCCACCGTAAGTATTTCCTAGCTCTTGGATATATATATATATATAGGGGTGTGTGTGTGTGTATGTATACTCCTTAAAAAGCTAGCAAATAACAATTTGATAACTGTAAAAAACCTATTATGCACATTACATGCTGGGAAAAAATTAAAGATGTACTATATTTTGTGCATTTATTTTATGTTAGCTGATTACTTTCAAATTTTTAAATTAAAATGTCTCTAAATTAAATCATTTCACAAATTTTAGATCTCTTCCATCAGACAATGTCTGTTGCTAACTCATTTAATCTGGATGTTTAACTGCAATAACCACTCATTATCTTAGCAATTATTCAGATGGTTGAAATACTAAAGTATTTCCTTTGAAGTACGGAAAGTAAGGAAGAAAAAAATAATTTAACATAATAAGAGTAGAGTCAATAAAAATCATAAGAAATTTAGGAAAGGCTTGCTAGAGGAAGAGATGAAAAACCCAAATGCAGGATGGTTTTGCCTCAAGCAGAATCCTTGGCAGGTATGTCATGCATACAGCAAATGAGGAGTCTGACAAAATCAGCACTGTTCAGAAAACAGCACAGGGTTTTACACTATAATTTCAGTACACATGGGCTTCAGAAGAGGATGCATGATTCTTGGAGCATCCAGTTGACTATCTTCTGTCACAACTGAATGATAACTTGATATCATTCTTTGAACAAAGGCACTGTATTGAAAATTTCCATTAAATCTCCACAGTAGCTAACTTTCCACTAAGAGTTTTTAACTGATATTGATATTTCAAAGTCTTTTGAAAGAGTTTGTGACTACCTGAAGCAAACACCTGCTGTCTAATCCCATAGTTTACATTATAGGCAGCACTTAATTATCTGAAACACATCAGGGAAGGAATTTAGCTACTGCATAAAATATTAATTAAAGATTTCTTCTCACGCCAAGTACAATTTACCAGAAAGTCTTTCTGTCCCTATGTCCCAAGTTCTGGGAGTTTGTACATTTCACTATGCACATGAAGGAGTCACAGGAGGATGGGACTCGTAATATGGCAGAGGAACATTTTGTCTCAAAAAGAACACAGAAAAGGTAACAACGACAATAGACACACTCAAATAATCCCTGTCAAATGTGTATTATTAAGTAGTGGGTTGACCCTGGCTGGACACCAGAACCCAACAAAATCTCTCAGTCACTTGCCTCTTAGACACACTCACATAAATCCCTGTCAAATGTGTATTTTTAAGTAGTGGGTTGACCCTGGCTGGACACCAGACACCCAACAAAAACTCTAAGTCACTTGCCTCAGCAACTGGACAGGGAAGAGAAAATACAACGGAGGATTCAGGAGTTGAGATAAGAACAGAGAGTTCATTGCCCAAATACCTTCACAGGCAGAACAGACTCAAACTGGGGATATTCATGGAACTTATTACTAACAAAATGAGAGCAGGATAATGAAAAAGTAAAATATAACCTAAAAACACCTTCCCCTCAGTCCTCCCTAGACTCAAACTGGGGATATTCATGGAACTTATTACTAACAAAATGAGAGCAGAATAATGAAAAAGTAAAATATATCCTAAAAACACCTTCCCCTCAGTCCTCCCGCCATCCTGGGCTCTACAGCCCAGGAGAGCAAGGAGACAGAGAATGGAGGTTGTGGTCAGTTCATTCCACACAAGTTTCCTTTCTCCAGTGTGGGGTGCCTCCTACAGGAGACAGTTCTCCAAGAATTTCTCCAGTGTAAGTCCCTCCCATGGCAACAGCTCTTCACAAACTGTTCCAGTGTGGCTCATTCTTCCACAGGGTGCAGTTCTTCAGGCACAACCTGCTCTCAGGTGGGTTCCCCACAGGGTCACAAATCCTACCAGAAAACCTGCTCCATCATGAGCTCCTCTTTCCATGGGTCTGCAGGTCCCTGCCAAGAGCCTGCTTCAGCATGGACCTCCCACAGGATCACAGCCTGGTCTCAGGCATCCATCTGTTCTGGCATGGGGCTCCTCCATGTGCTGCAGGTGGATATCTGGATCCCTGTGTCCTTCCATGGGCTGCAGAGGCACAGCTGCTTCACCATGGTCTTCACCATAGTCTGCAGAGGAATCTCAGCTCTAGTGCCTGGAGCACCTCCCGCCCCTCCTTCTCCACTGACCTTGGTGTCTGCACAGTTGTTCCTCTCATATATTTCCACCCCACTTGTCTTCGGCCACAATTATATCTGTGTAATAAATTTTTTCGGTTTTTATCCTTGTTAAATATTCTGTCATAGAGGGGTTTTCATCAATTCTAATTGGCCCAGCCTTGACCACTGGCACATCAGTCCTGGGGCTGGCTGGAACTGGCTCTGTTGGACATGGAGGAAGCTTCTGGCAGCTTCTCACAGGAGCTGTTGCCTGGAATCAAGAGACAAAACCTTTCCAAACAGTATTAAGAATGATAAGAAAAAAAACAACTCTTTAATTTAAAGCTTTCCAGTGTGCACAAATATGGCTATATGTGCACATATCTAAACTGTGAGAGAGGACAGGAAAAGTACTTGAAGCTATGTAACTATATATTAAAAATCTACAAAGCTACAAATCTGAAAAAGGCTAAAAATATTTAGGCATCAAAAACCACCTCTGTAACACTCCTGCTACGAAACCTGGCCATGCAACTCCAATACAACTTCCCTCAGCATATATTATATTTGATAGTTACATGATTAATACTGTACATTATATGGTTACTGATCAATACGATTACTTGGCTCTCTTAAGTAAGATCACTAAAGTGTAAAAAAAATAATGCTGGAAACACTCACCCTGCTTTAACCCCTCTGGGTGCTGTCCAAATTCTTACTGTTTAAATGATATTACAGAATGGTTTGGCTTGGAAGTGACCTTCAAGATCATCAAGGTCCAACCCCTCTGCTACGGGCAAGGATACCTTCCACTACACCAGGCTGTTCAGAGCTCCATCCAGCCTGATCTTGAACACTTTCAGGGATGGGGTAACCACAGCTTCTCTCAACAATCTGTTCCAGTGCCTCACCATCCTTACAGTGAAGAATTTCTTATTATCTAATCAAAACTAATGTCTTTCAATTTGAAGCCATTGCCCCTTCTTCTGTCACTACATGCTCTTATAGTTTCTCTGTTAGGCTCCTTTCAGGTACAGGAAGGCTGCAATTAGGTCATTCCACGGCCTTCTGTTCTCCAGATTGACCAATCCCAATTCTCTCAGCCTTTCCCCATGGGAGGTGTGGTCCAGCTCTTTGATCATCTTGGTGGTCTCCTCTGTACTTGCTCCAATGAGTCCTTCCTACACAGGGGTGCCAGAGCTAATGCAGTTTTGCAGGTGGGGTCTCACCAGCATGGAGCAAAGGGGCATGGCCATGCTGCTTTAAATGCAGCCAAGGATACAATTATGTTTCCGGAATACAAGTGCGCGTGCTGGCTCATGTCCAACCTCTCATCCACCCAAGTCCTTCTCATCATGGCTATCATGGCTGTTCTTCATCTCTATCAAGCCCTCTCAATTGCCAATGTGAAAATGTCCATGGGTATCACAGGTTTTTCTGCACAACTTACAGTTGGTGGAGAAATGAAAAGTCCTGGTGATTGAACAGAGCTTTATCAATCCACACTATCACTCTTATTTAAAAATACACAAAAGCAGCTGTTTGATCAGTCCTCTGTCTTGAGCCAATGACTCAATTTGTGGGTAATCTATAGTACAAATGAATGGAACTTCATGAGACTAAAAGAATTGCAGGAAAAAATACAGAATGTGAAGAGAAAACTCCAAATAATGAACTTGGGGCCAAAGGAAAAGTGTTGCTTGAAGAGAAAGAGGTTCTCAGAGTGCAAACTTGCTGTATACAAATACCTAAGTTAAAGGAATCTTTTAAGACATAGCACAAGATTTGTGATGAGTTGTTGAGAATGAATGTTTCCTCAAGTCTCCAAGAAAGAAGAAAAATGCTAGAAAAGCCAGGGAGCTTAAAGATCTGTGAGGCTATTGGACATTTCTGGCACATCTCCTGGTGTATTTGTATCATAGCCAGTTTTTTCCCTGGTGCCTGCACAATGAACCTTATCTCCCTGCTCTCTCCATGGTATCCTAATCCTCTCGTCTCATCCATAAGCTGGGACAGAAGGCATAGAGCAGAAGATAATGCTATTATGAACATTTTAAGCTGCCACTTGTTTTTCCCACTGGGTATCCCCAAAAAACTACTCTCCTTTTTCTCTACACATTTCCATTTTATAGCTTCACCTTCCAATGCCAGGTATTTGGGGATGATTATGTCATTGCTGTCCCTGGAGCATACAGTGGACACATGAATAGTTTATCACCTATTTTGATAAATATTTAGAAATATCATTAATTAAACATTATATCACCAAAAAGGGTTTAGAGAAAGAGCTAGGAGTTGTGGGGACACGTATAGAAGTAAGAATTTTGTAAGAACTTAGAGAGTTAGGAAGGTGAAAGGATAGGATCTTTGAAACAAGTAGGGAAGGAGGTAATAGAAAAAGAGCTCAACAGTTAAGTAGTTGCAGGGTCAGGTATATTCTTATGAGCCACTTCTACATAAATAGTCTGAATAATCCTGAATAACATGCAGAGTTGTCAGTTTCAACAAAGACCTTAAATAATTATTGAGGGTTTTCTTCACAGAAAGCCAAAAAATACAATGTAAGAGAAATGAAGCTGACATTTACCACTGACATATTTAGCTGTTTCTATATGAATATTTTTTTTAAAACTGTTATGTGCATGAATGCATCTTCATATTTTTGAATAATGCTTCCCTTAAATAATTGCCATCTATTTTATGAATTTTCCAATTAATTTCTTCTCTTTTTTTTTTCTATTAAGTCAGGTATTTATAGATTAGATGGGGTTTTTGTTTTGTTTTGTTTTTTATTAAGTGTACTGCTCCCTCCCTGTCTGTAAAGTGAGATGAGAGCTTGATGTTTATGTGGTTAAACACGATTTGTGCTTCCTGCCTTTGAGGCACAGCCATAGATCGTGCTGTGTTATTTATCTTGCTTACTCTAGCTTTTTGTGATGAATTATTAAAATATGCCTAGAAGCATGGAGCCATTTGGAAGAAGGGTCTTACTGGAGAGTAGAACAGATAAAAGCACTGAGATAAAACAAGCAACCCTGTCACCAGCAGATGCAAGCAATATTGCAGAGAAGAAAGAGACCATTTTATCGGTCAAATTCTGCTTACAGCCACACTAATGAAACCTCATCCAGTTCAGTGAATACAGCTGGCTGCTTGAATTCATCAGCTGCTTAGAAAACAGTATAGTGACTATCCAAAGGCAGAACTGCCACATGAAGCATGGAAATGTAGTTTACATTGTTAGTATACCTGCAGCAAGACTGCAAGATGACTGTAACAAGAGACCAGTCCAGGGAAAAAAAGTCCTTCTGTCTCTGAAGTCTTCATGCAGCTCCTTTTTTGTCTCAAGAGAGGTAAAGCACTACAGGATTTTTCTCCCAGGAGAAGCACTTGAATGGTCCTGTTATTGTGGTGGGTGAAAGTATGCCCAACTTTTGAAATAATCACGAAAGAATTTATTTGTCAAATATTGTTACCTCTAAGTTTATAATTCTCCTTTATTTTATTTGATTAACTATGACTAATTTTGAAAAACTTAAAGCAATACATTAAACTATTACAAAGAAGTATATCTCAGATTTTTAGAAAAATCTCAGGCAAAAAAAATAAAAGTGTTTTTATGTCCTATTAAACTCTTAAAGCCGATTCGCACAGAAGCCCTAAAGCCTGCATCAGAACATGAAACTTGAAAAAGGATAGACAAGAGATAAGGATCTGCCTTTTCCATATTTCCTTAAGATCTTCCTCTATTATACAGCTATTAAAATGAAGTTTGCGTATACTGAAGCAACATAGGTCAGAATTTTGCAGTGAATTCTGCAAAGATTTGCCTTCCCTGACTGTAATCCTGTGCTGTGCAGGACACGCACAACCATCGCATTCGGCACCTCCATGGTACTCCAAGAAGAAGTTACTCTGTTCTCTTAAGGGAAGGGAGATGCTTTTTCTCCCCCAGGTTCTCCAAATCACTTCTGGACTTCAGCTGCCAGGAGATAACTTGATGCCTATCCATAATTAAAACACGCCTGGAGAGAAAGAACAGAGGTAGAGGCTAGAGCATAAACAAGCAAAGACAACCACAGATCATCAGACTGGGACAAGCTAGTCAGAATCAAGAAGTAGAAGACAGCTTGAGGAAAAAAAGAAAGAAAATTGAATGAATAAAGGTAGGGGAAAGAATTGAGGAAATTACTTGGAGTTGTTGGTTTGGTTTTTTCCCCGGTGATAGCTGACCCTTACTATATTTTACATGAAAACGAGCTCTGAATAGGTCTGAGGAGGACGTGGATATTTTTCCTGACTGAGCAATCAGGTGAGTTGGACAGGAATATATCACTGTCAAGACACAAGAAGATTTTCCATGAAGCTGAAATTGGAGTCCATTTACAGTTCAGATCCCCTTGGGATTAGGCAGTAGCTCAGCAGGGTTTCCAGGACGACAGTTTTGGATTTAACTGTTTAAGCACTATTCAAATGTCTCTTTCAATATCTGCAAACTTCAGCCTAGCCCAACAAACCTTTTCCATTCAACTCCTCCACAGACCTGACAAAATTAACAAAGTAATGAAATTCTGAGTGTGAGTCATAGTATATCACGTAGAAATGCAGGAAGAATAATAACAGGACAGAATTCTCCCAAGAGAAAAGTTTAGAAAGCCTTCAAAGCCCAACAATACAATCAAAAAAATAGCTCCTTTTCAATAATTGAATGTGACTATTAAAATAATTTTTGGTGGTAGTACCTTAACACTCATGTGAAGTGCACCTTGATGTGCTGTAACACATGCAGCACACCACACTGATTTCCAGCTTTGTGAATCATACATATTTCTTTCCTTATCAAAGGGAATAGGAAAACTGGACAACTAATTCTGTACAAACAGTGTTAAGGCCTTACTACACAACCTTACATACTACAGATTTTAAGTGCAATGAGGTAATTAGGATAACCCACAACAGAATATTTAATCACCTTGTGAATTCCTAAAAGTTTTGTGTGTCTTTTTAAAACCAGCTTATGAGGAGTGCAGCTGGAGCTTGTTTGGAATGCAAAAATAAAGAGAAAATGACAGGTAAATGAAACACATGCAGGTGTTAAACAAAGAGATAATGGCACCTTGGTCACAGTGCGGCTTTCAGAATCTACATGGGAACTCAGATGTTCTCTTGCTAAATTAATATGCTCTAAGTTAAATACCCTGGAACCCAATAAATGCATTGCAAATTTTTCAGTAAATTAGAGGCAAGTCAGTTAGCATAGACATTTAGTTTAATTAGCTAAATTCTATGATTTGTAAATACAGACAAAAACCTAGGCATAATTTCTCTGTGAGGTTCACAGAAATAATGAATGAAATATGAAATAAGGAAGTTAAGCAATTAGATTCCCAATTTAACATATTGCATGCAAAGCTTCAGGTGTATACAGATATGTAAATAATGCTGCTTCTATGCAGCTAAGCTTCGAACATTTAAATACTTCTTGCTAGGACGTGTTTGTTGCCATTATTATATTCCTCAAAAATGTACCTTGAATTTCAATCTAAAACCTATCAACATTCTAAATAGTTTGCAAACAGATCACATCTTAGAACAAGTATTAGTAATAGTGCCCAACACCCTGAATACACTGCAGTGTTTTCAGCCATAGTATTGTTCAGTAAGCTTATGTAAAGTTGTGCAAATGTAGAACTTCATCATTTTGATGATGGAGTGCTGAGGGGTTACCTTGACTAAGCTGGAAAATCATCAGTAAGATGAAGAACTCTGCCTGTAAGCAGAATATCTACTTATTCAAAAAAGGTGCACCCATTCCTGATGTATTCAAGTTTGATACTGCTTTTTTTCCTGAATGAAATAGAGACAGAAGAAATGGGGTGAAGCAGAAGAAATGGGGTGCAAATAAGAGGAGCAGGGAGGAGAAAAAGGATCCATGTAAATTGGACAGAAAATTTAACATAAACTTTGACAGTAGGCATTCTCTCCAAGGAGAGCAACCTGAGATACAAGAAATGATGCATATAAGCAGGATCTCATGAGGAAATCAGGCCAGAGTTCCCAGCTGGTAAGAGAAACTATTACAATTTTGTCTCAAACATCCAGTTTAAACTTGGTTTCTTTTTCTTTCACAATGGTGTTCTTACAGACATTTGTATCTATGTTGTCTGTGTTGGGAAATGTAAATGGACATTTTTTTGTTGCATTTCTCCTTAGCTCAAACCCTACAGATAATTTCAAGGTGATGATTTTCCTCTTCCAAGCATATTGAGAGGCTAAGAATAGCAGTCCCCGAGCCCAGTGTCACAGCTTTCTGACATAAAGGTCCAGCATATCAAAAAAGCCTAAGATTTTTTTTAAATAGAAAGTCTATTGAATTATATATTTTATCAACAGCAGCAGGAAAGTAGCGGGCTCAGCCACTGTCGCAAAAGTTTTCTGATATACAGTTAAATGTTTAAACCCTGTTTAAACCCTGAAAGTTTTTTAGTTTTCTGTTTAAAACAAAACTTTTCTGAATATTTTATGTGTTTATATTTAATGACAGATAACAAAGACCTCTTGATTTATGTTGTGTTTGTCAAGGTAAGGAGAGATTTCAACTTTTCAGGTTTTTTTTTTTTCCTACCCTGTTTTGTGACAGGCAGAAGTTCATTCAAACAAGCAACATTCAATTCAGCCAGTTTCTGCAAAAGATTGGTTTGATAGCATATACAAGACTGAGTGAATAATTTGTGGTTTATATTTTTCTGTTAAACATTACAGGACATGAATAGAGCAAAGATGTACAGTCAGTCTCTCTTGCCTGCCATTAAAATGTTTCTGTTTGAAAGAACAAGTTGTCACTATTTATATTCTTCTATATAACTTGGAAACAAGTTATATAAAAAATAATTCTTTTAAATTAATAAATGCATAATTTTGTATAGTATCAGCCACCCTTTTACACTCTATTTGTAAAAAATATGCACTTGGAAGAGTGTTTGGGTTGGTTTTTTTTGAGTTTTTGCCTTCTGCATTATTAAAGATAAAATCCAAATAATGGATATTTTCGTCACCTAATAAGATCCTGACTTTGCTGGAAGCAGAAATCTTTATTCTGGAAACCCATAACCATTGTTTTAGTATTATTCCCTGTGGCTGTTGTTTCCTCTCAGTATACTTGCAATTAGAGTTTTAAGATAAATAATACCAAAAAACACATAATTTTTCCTTCTTTTCCATCAAAGGATATATTGCATCTAAGAAAATATCTTCACATTTCTAAGTTGCATGTGTATGTTTCTATTTTCATTTTCTAATTTAAAAATTAACCATAGCTCTTCTGACTACAGAGAGCATGAGAACATTTTGGGCATATATTCTCAGACCTATTCGGGATATATATTTCACAGAAAGGGTGTGGCCTTTTCAAAAGGAAATAAAAAAGTAATAAGCCAATTAAGCCAAACACTTTAATGAAAGAGTATTAAAGAACATAGCTGTCCTACAAACCAGCAAGTTTTAGTTACTATACAAGTTGTGTGTAATTATATTTCTTACAGAAAACTACACCAGAAAGATAGGATTTCCTCTGCAAATAATTTAACTGTTTTACATAAGGCCAGTTATGTTGAAAGTCCAATTTTTATTTTTTAATTTTTTTTAAATAAGGAGCAATATTTAGTTTTATAAAGTCTTCATTTGAGGCTTCTGCAACCTTACTGGAATGTTATGGTTTCTAACAAAGCAGCACGAGGATTGGTGGCATTTCCAGTATCTTTTTCAGGAAACAAATCAACTTTGAAAGAAAATGCAGGCCCCATTCATTCATGTCCTGACAGGACCTCTGGAAACTTTGTGCGGGAGTTTTGCTTAGCCCTGATGGGATATTTCATTGCTGGGTTTGTTAATGCAGCAGCAGTCAACAGTTAAATGTTATTAAAAACTTCATTGATGTAAATAGATACAGGTTTAGAGTAAGGACTGGACCAGAAAGAAGGGTCTCCAGCCTATCTACCCTCTCCAAAACAACCACTTTTTCCTCTATTAAATTCCACTGCATTCATCTTTCCAAGACCCCAGATAAGGGTTCAGTGTTTTGATGCTCCTTACCAGTTATGCTACCATTCCTCTAAAGACGCAGTTCACAAGACTATTTTTCATTCAGTTTCATATTCACTGGGAAACAATAAGCTCTAAAAATAAGGCAACTGAACACAAACCTTTTCAAAGAAATAGACACACTAAATTATCTTTGCTTTAGTCTCCAACGTATGCAGCAGAGTATTTTATACTTAAGTTTGTATTGAAATCCAGTATCCTTGCTGAAACTGCTAATTTTATTGAGCAATAACAGGAAAAAGCAATCTGACAGTGGGCTGAGCAAAAACCTTGTACATCTTGGAATGACAGGACCAAATATTATGTGGTATTTGAATATTTGTTACTGTTAGGATTGCAATACAGGTATTCAACTTCCTAAATAAATTTCCTACCTACTGATAGCTCTTGATATTCATTTCTTTGTGTTAAGAAATCTTAATAAGCATCTAAAATGTTTTGTCAGGAAAATATGGAAAAAATGTTCTATGTGCAAATATGTATATACATGTAAATTTCTCCAAACAAGTAGCTGAGCAAAAGAATGAAGCCAAGCTTCATACAGTGGCACTTTAAAACTTTTTTCTAAATAAATCCTTGTCCAGTGGAGATTTTTGACTGAAGATTTACTGGTGCTAAGCCATGTGCTGAAGTTTACAACCATATAAATGGTCTGCATTCATTTCAGTAAGGAGCCCTCCCTCCTCACAGGAAACTGTCCAAAGAAGACAAAGAGCAAGGGGCACATCATATCTGTAACATATGGCTCAGCTTCCAAACAGTTTCATATGCTGGCTGTCAGTTCGTAACTCTTGCCTTGCTCAGCTTAAAAAAAGGCATGGTCAGACAACTGCTGACATGGCACATTAAAAGGAATAAAAGTAGAATACATCACTACCAAAAAAGTCCTCACAGTTTTCTGGGTGCTTCTCTGAGGGCATGATCCAGTACCTAGCCCAGTCCGTATGAAAATATTCAAATGGCCCATGGAAACTGAAATAAATAATTTTTAAAACAATTCAATAAAGTTATAAATGAAATCTACATCTTGAAGAAGAACGATGTGTGGTTCTGATTTCCAACTTTTAATGCAATCCATCCATCAAAGCTTAAGAAATGGTTTCCGTGCTTGATCACAGCAGAAATTCTTTGTTTCTTTTTCATTACTGCCGGGATTTTTTTCCCCATTCCATTAAGAAAGTGTAATTCCAGCTTGGGCCATTTGATTTTTTTCTTAGTATCTTTAAACCTCTGCTGTAATGGAATCAACAGAAGTACTATCTAATCATATTGTTCTGCTATTTATGAAGGTTTATAAATCTCTCTGCAAGTAAATTAGTGTCATATCAAACTGCTGAGCCTGAATTTTGCTGGCAGAGACAGATATAGGGCACTTTTTTTTAGCAGGGAACAGCAAATCTAGTTTTAAAAATAATTCCTCTCTCTTCACTCCTAATGTAGTGCATTCAGGAGCAGGACTCTTATGTGGGTCAGCTACTACAAAGATGAATTCCTTAAGCTGCTGTTTCACAAAGTATATGTCAACTATTCATTTTAACATATTCATTACTGCTAATTTAAAAACCAAAGCATTTAAACTCCTGCTAATATAATTATATTAAATCTTACTGCTTACACACAAAACCCCCCCAAAACTCTTCAATTACTTTTAACAGAAATCAGCTTCAGTGAAAGAACATTTAGTGATACCATAACAACAGCAAATCAAAACCTTTCCTTACACAGTGAAGCCCGTAAAGGAATGTGCAACCCTACTTAAAAAGACAAATTTACAGAAGTGCTCACTGAGCCACTTTCCATCACTTACCAACAGTGCTGGCTGATTGGAGAGCTTCCAGTCAAACAAAACTTCACAAAGTTTGAAGTGATGCTCACCTACAAGAAATGTTGGAAGAAGGTGAGATAGTATAATCCTGTCAACGTGACCTCAGTGCAGGGGAAGCAGATCATCTGATGCCATCTCTCAGTATGCCCAGGGTAACAGGAGCTCAGGCCCAAACAGCAGGGGTTTATGGAAGGCAGGTCCTGCTTCATCAACCTGATCTTTCTGTGACAAGGTCACCCACTTAGTGGATGAGCAAAGGTTGTGGATGCTGTCTGCCTGAGCTTTGGGAAAACCTTTGATGCTGTTTGACGAATGTTCCAGCATTCTCCTGGAAGTAGTTGAGTCACCATTTGGTTTAGTGGTGGACTTGGCAGTGGTAGGTTAATGGTGGGAATCAATGGTCCTTAAGGTCTTTTCCAACTGAAACAATCCTGTAACCTAGGATTCTATAAGCTACTTTGAAATAACTCTTTAAACTTGTTATTTACACATAGGAATTTACTATTTGCTGTCCAAACTCTTCCAAACTAAATCCTAGAACCCTTTTTAATGTGATATGCAGACAGTTGACTCTAAAATAATATATTCTTAGCCATTCAATACATACAATCATACCAAGCTACTTTCACATATGATAAAAATTCACTTGGTTGTTGTAGGAAAATAATAAGCTTCAATGGACTGGTTTTGCAAAGAAATAGAATGTTTAGATTTAGGTTGGGTTTTAGTTCTGAGTCTTTATGTTTGCTTTGTTTTTTAAATGTCTGCTAATGTTCTGGTATGTTTTGAGTTGTTTGACTTATATCAAGTTATGAAGACTCTACAGTCACTTCTGAAAATACTTTGCTAGCCTTCACATGGTTTGTATTTCTAATATTTTAACATTGTGGTGTTGTAATAGGCAGTCTTACTTTATGTGGCTTTATAAATACTTTGAAACTTTGGCTGTTTACAGGATACTTGAGACTTTTTCAGAGTACTCAGGTCCCCTGACATTAAAGTTTTTAATGAAACTTGGGCATTCTTTCAACATGTAATCAAGAGTGAGTAGTCAGAACAAGAATATTTATGACTACTTCAAAACAGGAGCTAGAGAAGAAGGAGACTAGATTGGCAGTGTTGAACAAAGTTTACTAAAAAGTGATTAAACACCTCTTGGTTAAGAGGGAAAGACTAGAAAGACTAGACCGTTTCTATTTATAAACTGTAAAGTTCAAGCCCAGTTCTGAATAAATACAGATAAATTTGCCTGATGTGTTAAATTCTGTTGGCAAATCTTACTAAGAAATAGAATGCTTCTTTTGCTCCAAAAATTATATATGCACAAAATTTATTTTTTGTACTATGCTGATCAAGCGCAATAGCAGCCCAAAAATTTTCTTTCGAGTAATTTGTGCTGGCAAAAAATATTCTTCTAGCCCTTGTCTTTGGGGCTGCTGTATATTCCATATACTTCTTTGTTACTCAAAAGATGTTCTAGATAATTTTCTTTCACTTCTCTTCATAAAGCCCTTTACTAACACAGTACTGCATATCTAAGTTTTCTAATCTGATTATTCAACTGATTATTCCACATACTAACACTGAGGAACATCTATCATATGGAGAGAAATAAATCAGTTTATGCGTATTAATCTTAAATTCTTTATAGAGCTGATCTCAGGTTTTTTACCTCAGTTAAAGCCATTTCTTTAAATAAAGCACCCTGGTAATCATTTCCTTCATTCTGAGCTGAACTAGGCTATCACAGGAGAGAGTTAATGAAAATAATGCTATTGACTTAAGCTGAAGTAGAGCCAGGCAGTGTATATTTGAAATGAAGCAAAAAAAAAAATCTCACAACACTACTAATTATACCCTGGGGAAGACAGCATCTGAAATCTATAAGCAATTAATTCTGCTTTATATTCCAGCCATTAAAGTTATGCCGATTAATAAAAAAATAAAATAAAAAGTTTTGAATTTTCTACAAAAACTTTAGCATTTCAATTACTTCTTTTCTAAGTGTTTATGAGAAAGGTGCACAATACTTTTGGTTTTGTTCTGCTTAATGTTGGTATGTTACTTCTCTCTTAGATCCCCAAGGGAGATTTCAAGTTTTGAGGTAGCAAACTTCACCACATTGTCATCTGCCACCCACCTCAGCTGGTGGGAAGTACTTTTCTATGCTACATTTACTTTAATGATTATGAATTCTTAATAATATGAAAATCTATTACATTTGGGAGATAAGGTGATTATATGCAAACCCAATCCATTAAATGTTTGTAATTCTATAAAGCAAAACCATTCCTTCAGTGTACAGGTCCTAAAACAATTTTTTTTAAAAACACACACAGTCTGTTTTTCATGCCTGTAATGCCAGGGAATGGCCCTGCTTAATCCCTCCAGTTTTGTTAGTCCTGAAGACAAAGACATATTTTCAAAAATATGAGCAAGGAATTTTTATCACAAGAAGTTTTCTCTTGAGAGCTGTTGGATCTGTAATGACTTGGATACTTTAAAAGTACCCTGTAAAAGGATGACACCTTTTACAATAAAGCCACCAAATCTGAAGAAAAGAATACTACTAAACTATACTAAAGGAACTACAGATTTTCATAGAGTTGAGGAAAACAGACACAGTAGAACCAGCCCTCCCATGCAGAAATTCAAAATGGCTTGACTGATAACCACGAAAGCTAACAGTAAAAGTTTCTGTGTTGCCTGACCATCCAAAGCACCACAGTATCTGATACTGAGAAATGGATTGTTAAGTGCAGTTGCAGAAGAGCTGGTTATCCAAAACTACAAAATATTACAAACAAAGAAGGAAAAATAAGAACAGCTAACATGAAAGATTATTGATAAAGGTAAAAAACCAGGGCACATAGCAACAAAGGTGCAGTTGGCCCGAGCTATCGGAAATTATGTGTTCTGGCAATGATTAATATAAATTGGGAGAGGGCCAACAATTGAAAGAATAATACTAAAGTTCAGTAATGACCCTCATGAAATCTCTTCCTTCAGGACCAGAATAGTAGCTATAACACACTGATGCAAAAGTGTGGAAAATTAAAGCATCTCTTCATAGCACCCTGTCCACCAGTTGGGCTCTTCTCAGATTAATGGGTGGACAACAGAATGAGGGGATGAAGGTGAGCAGACATTGCTTTTTCTACCAGTCCTCTATGCCTAAGGAGCAGGATAGTCAGGCCACTCTCTAAAGTACTATTCAGGCTGTTGGGGAAGGAGACAGGTGGGAAACAATCTGACCTTTCATCTTCCAGTGACTATTTTGTTGATTATTCAGTGAATTCCACAACTGTACTGGAATGTTGAGATATTTCAGAAAATGCACACGGTCAGAATAGCTCTTTCTTTGGGTCTACTTGCTCAACTTGTGAGAGAGTGGAATTTGATTCTCTTTGATTCTATACTATGAGTTCCTGTCTCAAGTTTCTGCATAGGTTGTATGCTGTCAGTTACTCAGGTATCAGTGCTGCCAGTCAGCGATAGGAGTTGTCACAAACCAAAGTGCCTTTTGCTAGAACGTGTCATTCATCTCAAGTAACATGGTTGTGAAAGCCAGGATACCATGAAGTGCAGGCTCACCTAACATGCTAAGACAGCTCTGCTGCTTCTGGTACCCATTCTGCTACATGATCCAGCTTTTCCTCAAAGGTTTTAGCCAGAAGAAGGGTCACAGTGCAAACTAAATAAAAACTGACAGTTTCCCTCAGAAAAAAAAAAAAAAAAGAAACCAAACAAAAAAGCAACAACAACAAAAAGCCCCAAAAAATTAAAAAAAAAAAACCAAACCAAAAAAAAAAACACCAAAAAAACCCCACAAACCCAAAAAAGCCCAACCAAAATGAAATCCCAAGCCAAAACAAACAAAAAAAACCAAAAAAAAACAAACCCAAAAAAGCCCAACCAAACTGAAACAAACCAACCAAACAAAAACACACCAAAAAAAACCCCACCAATCACCAATCAAGAAATTACATCTGCTGTTTGCCAGTTTCAAAAGGTTTTTTCTAGAGGGTAGTTTATATTACATTTTGCTTACTTGTGGGGACATATTATAAAAGCACAGCTGCTAATTTGCAACACATACTGACATCATAGAAAATGGCAAACATTCACCATCTTTCCATATTCGTGTTGTGTCACTTAATGGTTTTGAAACTGTGATATAACAAACAAATAAGAGATTATGTCAATAAAACTTTATAACCTGGCTTCAATGAGAAAAAACAAATAAATAACAGACTGAGCATAAAGGACTGGGATATTTTAAGTTTTAGATTGCTGTTTACTGAAAACAGAAAAAAATGGAGCAACATTTCAATTCATTGCAATTCAGAAGCTTATAGCTTCACAGAACTTTATCTTGAACTTTACTTACGAAGTAATCTGACACAAATCTGAGTTCAAATGCAACCGTATTCTCCAATTTGCCTTTTAATCTTCCATTACAAAAATTGCTTTCAGTAAGTGTAAACAAATTACTGTCCTTTTATGTTGGTTTTATTATATGTTATCAAAACTATATTACTTATTTTGTTGTGGAAGTTTGATTTTACAATATTTCTTTCAACTGCAGCTATGGAAATATTTTCTGAAAATATTGCATTTTCTCTGAATTCCTTATAAAAAGTAAGCATTCCTTTAATATTTTTCATTTTATTCAACCAATTTTTAAACATTTGTGAACTTGAGCTTCATTTCTTGAAAATAATTCCATCATATACAATATGCAATTTATTCAGTAGAAAAGTATGTTCTGCCTTTTTTTAATCTGACAAATGAATTGAAAGTAAAAAAGTCATCTGTTTTGTATTTAATGTCTTAAGTACATACAGTCACACCTTTCTGAAAACAGATATTGTGTGCAAAACTAGGGACATACTAACTCACAACAAATTCTTCTCTTTGTTAAAACATTAAGCCTACATTAAGCCTTTCAAGAAATGAAGTTTAAATGTCTTTCTCCTGCAGATGAAACAGACTTTAAATCATCTTTGCATAAGGTTATGGGGAGTTCAGCAGCTGCAAGGGGCTGTGGATGTTAGATTGTCACAGTTCTTCAAAGCTGCACTGATCAGAGCCTCTGAAGTAATTTATCCATGCCCCGCTGATTCCAGCAGCAACCAGCTCAATACACATCTCTTTTCCATGTTCATATGTCAAGATCTACAAGAGGGTCTCTAAATCAGAGTAATCCACCCTTGTCTGTACTCAGGGCATCTGACAACAGTTTAGATAGTATCTTTTATCTTAAACTCATTTTATTCTCTTGCTGCATAGAGTAGACTGTGGTCACCCTCCTAGTCAATAATGAAAGGTGCATTTGGGGATTGGGGATTTTGTCTTCCACAAGTATGTAAATGTCTGTAAATGTTGCTCTGCTATACTGAAAGTCACTGCTCTCACATAACAAGATCTTTCAATAAGGTATAAGATTCTTCTCTGTCCCACTGAAGACTCCTTGCTCTTCCTAAATGTTCTTTCTCTGAAGTTTCTGTTTCTGTATAGCTTATTATTGCAGCCCAAAACCAGCAGCAAGCTACTAGGTGAACAAGCGGGTGTTAATTGATCCCTGCAATACTTTTTAGGCAAATGACAAGGGATTAAAAAAAACCCAAAAAAACAAAAGGAAGCAGACAGATGGTAAGGAAAATACATGCAAATTCAAATGTTACTGACTTAATTTAAGAGGTATAGGTAATTGTAATTAAATTAATAGTCCTGCAGTAACAATGACAACATACACGTCAGATTTTACTTGAAAACAACTCACATACATTATTCCAAAGATGACAAATGGATCAGGTTGGATTGCTACTTCCTTTTACTTTATTTAGCTCTGGAGCAAAACACTATTATATCAGGAACATCAAACAACTTCAGTGGCAACAATCCAAATGTAGAGTTTGACCTACAATTATCAGGTGTACCTCAACCTTCATCATATGCTCAGAATTCCAGAAACACTATTATATCAGGAACATCAAACAACTTCAGTGGCAACAATCCAAATGTAGAGTTTGACCTACAATTATCAGGTCTGTGTACCTCAAACTTCATCATATGCTCAGAATTCCAATGATGTCTTTCAAACTCACAATGCACATGTGACCGGAAATGTACTGCAGGTGTTGTCACTCATACTTTGAATAAAGAGGAAAAATACCAAGTCATTACTAGACTTTTTTTAATTTTGAGGTAAAAATTAATTTAATGCTTCCCAATTCTGTCAAAATATTTCAGGAAGAAACTACTGCTAAGAGTGACAAATGCATTGATGCTGTCACACAAATTGGAAAAGAAATTTGTAAAAGTTTCTTGTCCTTCAGTAGTTTGTAGGTGAAGACTGTTAATCTTGAAAATTAAAAGTACTGTATTTGATGGAGTGCACAGAATAGATATGGAACTGTCTCCTGAGAGTTTCCTACCTTTGCAGTTCAAAGCACAGTTATAATCTCACAGAGCACTCCATTTTGGCTCAAATAATCTCTTATCTTACAGCATTTCAAAGTCTAACTGCCTAACAATAACCTTCCAGAGTTTAAGGCAGTGAACACACTCATCACTCTTTCAACAGTAAAATGCCAAGCCAAAAATCAACTGTCAGTGCAATTTCATTGACTTCCAGGCATGCATTTGATATGCTGTAAAATGCCAGAATGAAGTTAAGTTCTCCCACAATTTTTAAAGTCTAACTTTAAATATGATTACTAAAATTTTACCTGTTTCCTTATTAGTCACATAATGTGCCAAAGATCTCAAAGCATGGTTATTTTATGAAAACCTTTATATAGGAGGTAAAAATTACATCAATATCGTAAAGCAAAAGTTGACCCTAGGCTCAAGATCTCCCTTTCTGCAGTTCTGGAAGAAGATGCACCTGACTAATACCTTTTGCACTGCCACTAGGTGGGATAAAGCTAAGTAGAGAGAACAGACTTGCCCTACCAAGACGATGGCCAGATGTTGTCACAGATACGGGATATCACAGATTGTTGTAGCCCATGTTAAACCTGTCAGTAAAGCAAAAAGTAAAAGCCAGTTCAATCACTCATATGGTCACAATCGCATGATCCTGCAGTCCATATAAGTGCAAGGGTGGCACAAAACAAAGAGGAAAGAGTTCATAAATCAGATGGGCAGGTATATTTGCACTTTGCATTTAGACTGATCATTGTAAGCATTTCCTTACACAACAAATACTGGTTTTATTTCAGTCTGCTTCTAATATTTCTCTGCATCTTTGCATTTTACCTATTTAATCTGAAACACCCCGTTAATAGTACTTTATAGCAGGGTTCTAACATTGCTTGGGATACTCCAAAACTTTCCTTGGTATAAGAAACTATTACTTTATTTGTGAGCTCAATATACATTTGTATCATTTAAATACAAAGCAGTAGTAAATAACAGAACATACCTGATCAGTAAACATTGGCTATGAAGGACAGGCTCTTGCAAGCTGCTTGCAGAAGCAAAAAATGAAAATTAATATAAGCAAGTCCAGCCAAGTACCTGCAAAGGACAGACAGAGAGATTGTCAAACAAGCTGCAGTACTGAAAATACACAGAAAACATCTTCTTGGCATACTTTGTGTTCAACCACTTGTGTTTCTCTGATCACTCTACTGACAATAGATCTAAACACTAATTAACCAGTTACCATGGAAAAAAAAATTGGAAAAAGTTGTTCTTGGGTAAAAAGGGGGAGAAAAGTTTTTTGAGAGATCATGAGCCCCAACACACAGCTGGTAAATTAATGCATAACCATAAATTCATACAATCCCTTTTACAAAAAGATTTTAAAATTACCACATTTGAAATGCAATAAACAAGTATTTTTCAGTACTACAATGAAATACTATAGTACAAGTAATTTATAGATACTTCTCTTCAGCATTTGACTTTCTCCTTTTCTGATGGATCTGGATCCAAAGCCTGCAGTTACTAGCCCTGACATTGTTGTAGCCATAACTGCAAGAGAAGAAGGGACATTTCACAGAAACCTTAAAAGAAAGGCCAAAAGGTTTGTAAAGAAATTTAGCTGAAAAAAAGATCAGGATCTCACCTAAGGAATTGAACTGATACCTTCAGAATGTGTTACAGTAAAATGCCATTGATTCTAACTGTGTGGCACTGCTTTAGATTTGCAGATTAATTACATCTCTTCCTGTAGCTGGAGCTATGTATTTGCACACCCAGACTTTTGCTGGAAGTGAGAGTACTGAAAAATGACCTGTGTGACATTTGCAGTAGGAAACTCATTTATTACAGTAGGGTCCTGGAGATAAAATCTCATATTGTGAGGTGATGAATAATGTATTTTATTTAATTTCATCATCTTAAGGAAACAAATAACAAAAAATATTAACTCCAGACATGAGAGACTGAAGGTAGTGGGGTGAAAAATACACAGCATAGACTGAAGAGAATTATGTGGAATCAATTCAATGAAAGACAAAAGCATGAAGTTTGAATACATGGCATTACAAACATCATTTACAGAGCTTGAATTTTGACAAAGTGGACTGTAGAATATGCACATGGCTTTTTATATTTTTATTAAATTAATTTTTAGACAGTGATAACACTATAAAATAACTGTCTTGAGGACATTGAAATATGATTTTGAAAGTTGCAAGGGCTCAACATGATGCTAAATGTTTGAATCCCAACACAATTTTTCTCCCTGATTATATTATTACTCTTTTAAAGGAAGAGGAAAGCTTCTTCTCTTGTAAAACAATCAATTATAGCACTCTAAACTATCTTGTTCTGCATCATACCCTGCTGGGATGAACAGGGAATGTTCTAGTCAATCACGTGTCACTTGAACCCTAGAGCAAATTTCTGTCTTTATGAATCAAAGGATTAGTGAAGCCAGGAAGGACACCAAGAAACAGAGACATGAGGGGAAAAATGAATTCTCAGTAGACATAATCCACTCTTGACTCAGGACTTGAATTTGAACTTATGTCCTTTCAATGAATAACATAGATTTGATACGTCCATTTGATTGTCAGCTTTTTTACTAGAAACTTTATTTTTTCTTGTTTTGAAGAATCTATATGGATAGATTATGATGAATAGAATGAGATACAAAGAACAAAGGCTCCAGTTGGATGTTCTAATTTGATTAATACTTACGTCACTCAATCTGAGTCCCAGGCATTTTAAAGCTATTAAAGAAGACAAATGGGTTTCTCAGGAGTCTGAGATACTAAAAGCAATATTTTAAATGGTACAAGTTTCTGACTATTTTTCTGATGATAAAATCCCACTGAATCCTTAAACTTTGAGCTGGCTGCTTTCTCAAAAATACTTTTCTTTTTATTTAGACCGGCTAGAATATAGATGTATATTTTTCAGTCTTCCACCCCTTATTCATTTCCTACGTTTTTTCACATTCCAATTTGCAATAAATGCTTACATTTCATACACTTTCCAATTCAGAAGTCATCACATCTTTCTTTCTATTAAGTAGCTTTAAATGTAAATCAACATTGATGCATTAGAGTAGCTAAGATTCCCTGGACAAAAATGCAGGGAAGGGTCCTACCTCAGGCCCCCAGTGTGACGTTGGAGGGCCCACCCTGTCTTGGGGAGCACCAGGCACAGCATCACCAGCTGGGCAAGGGAGGGCATTGTCCTGCTCTCCTATGCACTGAGGTGCCCTCATCTCAAAACCTGCGGCAGGTTTGGGTGCCGCAACGTAAGAAAGGCATTAAACTATTAGAGAGCTCCAAAGAAAGGCAACAAAGATGGTGAAGGGCCTTGAGAAGCTGTACGAGGAGTGGCTGGGGCCACTTGGTCTGTTCAGCCTGGAGAAGAGGAGACTGAGGGGAGACCCCATTGCAGTCGGCAACTGAGAGTCTACAGAAGGGAGAGAGGCAGGCTCTGATCTCCTCTCTGTGGTGACCAGTGACAGGAACAAAGGGAATGGCCTGAAGCTCTGTCAGGTTTAAGGTTGTATATTAGAACAAGATTCTTCACCTAGATGGTGGCTGGGCACTGGAACAGGCTCCCCAAGGAAGTGGTCACAGCACCAAGCCTGATGGACCTCAAGGAGTGTTTGGACAATTGACTCAGGCACGTGATGTGACTCTTGGGGATGGTGCTGTGCAGGCTTGGGATTTGGACATGAGGATCCTTGCAACTTATGTGATTCTGTGATTAATAGTGCCAGTAATATCTATAAACCACATCCTCTTTAAGATTCATTATTGATGATCTGTTAATCTCATATTTGCATTTTATCCCAATAAATATCAAGTTTGGCTGAAAAAGAAACAAAATATCTTCTTTTTTACATGTTATTTAGTCTGCAGAACAGTTTATGAATCTTTTTGATTTTGCTAGAAGCCATCCATCTTGTTATCATCTATCCATCATCTAGCTTTAATTCTTTATCCAACATAATTACAACCAATTATTGATACATTTTATTTGAAATGGAGTTTCTACTTTATTCCCACCATTAATTCTCTCTCCTACTCTCACATGCACAGCCAGATATGTATATAAAGATGTTAATAGGATGTGAAGAAGGTTAGTATTATGAGATACATCCAGTATATTTTTAGGCTACCTTATAGCCCCCTCCTATGGATTACAGAGATAAGCTCTAAGAAATTAAAGAACAGGGAATGAACCAAACCTCCACAATCAAGTACTGCCCCAGAAACTTCTATAAACTGTTTTATCTACTCACTAGAAAATCATGCATCAAATTTTAGACACAAAACAACAATTTATTTCAGCAAAGGAGTGGGAGACACAGAGTATCACAAATATCCCAGGTTTCTCAAACTGTTATTATTTTCTATTACAATTTAAAAGATTACCCTCAAGTCTTCTTGCTTTTATTGTTAATATTCCATTGTATTCTCAAGTGCATAAGAATTTGGGCTAGCTTCATAACATGTTTCTCAGTGTTTCTTCTTTCTTTCTTGAGCATTTAAAATATAAACACAGCTAAAATCTTAAATCCCTTTCTCTACCATGCTCTGAAAGTACCTCAGTGAGAGAAATAGAGGAAAGTTGTCTGGGTATCAAAGGAGAAAGGAACTACAGTACTCCAGCTGGGTATGAGGGCTGAGCCAAGGTGTGAGAATGTTGGCAAAGGTGTGCAAAGTCTGTGAAACTTGACAGCTCTTCCATCAGAGCTTAAGGAACAGGAACGACACTACTGGAAATATGGGATTTGGACAACACATCTGTAGTGCAGAAAAATAAATATGCAGTTAAAGAAGGAAAGAAAGTTCATTAGATAGAAAAATCAAAACTACCAAAAGAAGAAGAAAACAATGGGAAGGATAAGCATCACAATATAAAAAGAGTCAACAAAAGTGAGGAATTTGTACATTGCAAAAAAATTTCATCAATTAAGTTTTACTTCTACAGAGACCACAAGAAGCTTTGATCTAGACAGATCAGAAATCATACCTTGTGGATGAGATCCTCAGAGTGTGTAATTATTTGCTAGATATGCAAATTGAGGAATCAAATTATATAATTTACAGATTCATCCTACTGTTGCTTATCTTAACTTTTGTTTTAATAGCACATTTGAAGTATGTCAAAAGAATGAAAACTTGAGATTTCTTACACAGCTACCAAATTTATTCACATGCAAATTAAATACTGAAAAAAGCTTCTATCTGAAAAACAAAATACCATGGCTGATAAATGGGTGTTGATCCAATTCCTTTGGATTTTCAGCAGGAAAATTAGTCTTTCTAATGTGAAGTCCTTCTTCTGTCGCACCTTGGACAGAAAGAAAAAATATTCAGACAGAAGAAATTAGAGTTACTTATCCATCCCTGACAGCAGCTATGTGTTAAGCTGATTTTAGCATTTGTCAAAAGAATGAAAATAGGATGACACCATTCTCCAAAGCTGATGATCTGAAAACTACTAGTGGATCTCCCTGGCTGATCACTCAAGACATAAATACACTCTAAAAAATAATTTATCAAATATAAGTGGACCTTAAAGAACAGACTGCAATGACTTACACCAGAGACTGTAAAAAAAAACACGTGCTCATGTTGCTGTGCTTTATGAATTACTAGAAGGATGAATGTACTATGGGATTTGCATTAAACCAATACCTTATAGTAAGAACAAAACAGAGCAGAATATTCTCCATGTTTCTGCCATCCACAGAGTAATTTTTGCCTTATCTCTACCTGCTTTAAAAAAGTTACATGTTGCCTTATTTATATTAGTACTCAATTATAATTGCATATGCAACAATGTCAGCTGGTACCTGAGATGGCCTTTCTACTAAGATGGAATCTCCATTAGAAAAGATTTTAAGCCACTTTTGCCAGCAGTGTGCAATGCTATGGCAAAAGAACAAGACCCCAAAGACTCCTGGCACACCACTCTATATGTAGGTTTCTGTATCCTGTAGGCAGCTATAAGGCGTTCTTTGGTAAATCATATTTTCACAGAGAGATTGTTGACAAATAAGAGCTTATTTTTGCTTAAGTCCTTGTCTGTGGTAGTTAACTGTGAAAACTTGCCACTTTTAAAAGTTCTGCTGAAAAAATATGGAAAAGAGAGGCTCTAAACCTCTTCCTAGTCTGTGTTGCCTTTAGATTAAAATACGTATTTTCCTGTTTCCATCAGTCAAAGTGACAAGCAGTGAAAATAAAAGCAGACTTAACATTGCTAAGATGCCATTCCATAGTTGCTCATGCTCAGATAATGTATTCCAGAGAAAAAGACTAAGATTAGAGAGAGATTTATTTTTCTCTCCTGACTGCCCCCCAGGAGTAGGTATAGTAGACAAAAGATGATGAAATTCTGTCAATTACAGGAAACTACATAAGCCAACCTTACTCATACAAAAAAGGGTATTTTCAAGGAATTATAACTTTTCTTTCTAACATATGAACTGAGATGAATAGCTATAATAATACTCTGAACCTTGCTGAGATAGATTGTCTAACTTTTCTCATTTGAATTTTATCTAGCACATAAATATTGATCATTTTAATATGTGACTCAATTACAGTGCCTCTTAATAACTGTATTTCTGTATTTTGGATTATGCTGCACAATATCTTATCTGTTGTATATAGCTATGAAATATTTCACAACCTTTCCTTCAGAATACCTCAGGTTGGACAGGCTTCTCAAAGCCTATCTCTGATTCAAGGTTTGTCAAGGGGAATTGTGCTATTTTTTAGTGGATTTCTGAAAATTTCTACCAAATACTCTGTTTCTCACCAAGTCATAAGTTACTGGAAGAAACATCAGTCAAAATATGACAGCAGAGCTGAAATGTAAAGTTTTTTCACTAAATTGTTTCTTAAGAACCAGCCTGTAGAGAAGTTGAAAATAAAATGTATGGAGCTTTTGTAAAAAACACGCAGTTGGCCCTATCGATCATCCCCAGTGATTTAGAAGTGCTTATTTGGATTCACCTCAGTCATGTCTCAATATTACATTGCCCTTTTTTATGCCACGTATTTTAATAAATGTTCATAGAAAAATATGAGCAAGTTGCCCAATAAACACAGCAGTGCCTTCACACAGATAAAAGATAAGATTTTTAGTCCAAACAAGTTGAGTTAGCTGAGATGAAATAATATAAAAAAGTAAATGAAAAGGGTATAGATGGGATTCTATCTTCTATTAAAAGACTCCAGGAAACTGTTTCTGTACCAGAATAAAATGAATTACTTGAACTGCAGGCTGAACTGAACCGTCAAAAAGGCCAGTTCACTCATCCTTATCTAAAGAGACTTGTTTGCAAGCCTTTGAACCTCTGGTGAACAGCCTGATGCAGTACTAATCAAAAGGTGCGTTGTTTCCTTAGATCTGAAAGATGGAGTTTTTTGCTGAAACTGTCTGATATTCATTTCAGCCTCAAACTGCTGGTAATAGATTGCCACTAGCCAGTAAAAAGTTCACTGTAAAGAATTATATGTCCTTTCTGTCCTTGGTCACAGTTACTGTGTTATCTACAGTAGGCAATTTTCTCATGTGTTCTTCAGAAGGTCATTCAAAACTCTCTTACTTGGCAGGATGATTGGGATCTAAAAATATTATGATCTCCAGGCATTTAGCTTTAGTTAAATTTCCCAGTGTTCAAAATTAGATGTAAGTGAACATGAAAGGTTAAATTCAAACAATCTGGTGCTTATAATTTACATGATATAACCAGAGCCCAATTTTGTAATTTTTTCAGGAGTTTGAACAGTCATTGTTAACAGAAGTACCAGGGATACAATACATACAGTCCAATAAATTCCAATATATACACTCCAAGACTATATCTGCCTCCTAGATATATATAATTCTGAATTAAATGAATATAGTTTGTGCTTTCTAACTTAATTTTTCAGTAACCAAAAAAGCAAATAGCCTGGGAAGTTAAGCATTCGTATTTCATCCCTAAAAAGATGCCCTCATTATATGCAAATCCTACTGCTTCTAAAGCATACACAATAACCTTGGAAAATTACATACAGAAAGAAAAATCCAACAAACATCCAGGAATATTTATAGAAAAAGGCCTCAAGCTGTACAAGGTTTTAAGAAAGGTTTGGTGAGGTTTTTGGGTTTGCTGTTTGGGATTTTTTAGGCCAAAATTACAATATATTTGTATGGTACAAAAATTTCAACAGCTGTCACATTCATATTCATTCATGACTCCTTTTAAATAAATATTTCAAATTATCCCTTGATAAATCAGTTAATGTATTTCACTATTTGCATTAAAATGGCTTACATGCAGCTTCCTTTTGAGCACACGATTATTGAGAACAAGAGTTTCGTACACAACTTCCAAACTTACAACTTTACTACTTCTCATAAGGCCAGCATAAAAAATACCATAAATACAATAGAGAAGGGATTCTTACAAACACTTGCTTCGGCTGACAAGGACTAAAAGAAAATGAGAAGGAAGGATTTGCATTTTCCCATAGTCACCTGCCTTATTTTTGGCTATGAATGCTCTCCTGAAAGGAAAGTTTTACAAAGACATAGTCTCTGGGTGGTTTATAACTGGTATGAAAAACATGAAGGAAGAAGAATAAAAAGATAAAAAGCAATATTAGAAGTAAAAATTTACTCAGGTGCAGCATATATAGCTGTTCCTCAACTATCGACAGCTATTATACCCCCATCCTGTAATTTGGCCTCTGGAATTACAGTCAATCTTTAATCTTCAGGAAATAAGTGTCTGAAATTTGTCTGACTGGAGATTTAAGGGTGTTATTGGTCTATAATTTTGCTGGTTAGTTGCAGGGCAAGGTTTATTATCTATCTAATGGGCCCTCATGAAACAGAAAACCTAGTAACCTCCTAAAGCTCATCAGATAAAAGGATTATAGACTGATGCACTATCTTTAATGAAGCTCAAGAGCACTGAAGCCTTACTTTCTATGATGAAAATCGTGCTTGGGCAGAGAACAGAGCCCTGCACTATCCATTTAGTGATGGACAGATGGAGAGACCAGACTATGCCATGTGGGCATGAAACAACTGCTGTAAGAAAAAAAAGATGATGCGCAAAGGTTTTGATAAATTTATAATTCCTCTGGCAACATCAGTTGAAGACCCAGTCCTATTAAATATCACTGCTATCAAACTGAATTCTCCCAGAATTGTCATAATGCTGATGTAAAAACATAGTTTAAAATTTTCAGCACCAACTATTTTAAAGAATTCAGTTTTCTGAGGTTTACAGATGAATTTTTAAATTGTTCATAATACAAAACATGCCTGGAAATACTTCTTTTGCTCAGGCCATTCACTCCAAGAAATAAAGGGATAAGATATAGGAAAATTCCCAAATGCAGTCAAATTGAGCTGTCTGTGGCTGGACTTCTGAGTTACACACTCACTGAGTTTCCCAAGTGAGCTTACAAAGTTGAAAAGCATTCTTTTGCTAGATTAAATACACACAGCTTTGACTAAAGCAGGTGAAAAATGAGGGGACAGTGGGCAAAGGGAAATAAAAAAAACCCCTGATACCTAATTGAGCACCATCCTTATCTAGCTCTCCCGCTTTGACTAAAGCAGGTGAAAAATGAGGGGACAGTGGGCAAAGGGAAATAAAAAAACACCCCTGATAACTGATTGAGCACCATCTTTATCTAGCTCTCCGTGTCTTCATTCTTCACGTCTGTTCTGCTGAAATAATTGCTAAGGCAAAGCAGACTTTAAAGTATTGATAAAATAAGTCTGTTGCAGCAGCTCCCCGATGTCTTTCATGCATTCTCTCCTGCTAAGATCACCACAATGAGCCATACAATCACCCTATTCTGACAGCATTGCCATAGCTGGCTTTATTTAGGGACATAGTGTGAAAATAGTAGTCAGGATCCTCTGTCTGCATTTAATCCAGCTGCCTGCTACATCACTGAGCCAAGTGACTGCAAGTGTATTCCTCAAGTGACAGTCTTTCCATGGATTCTCAGTGCTTTTCTATTCCCAATTCCAAGTCTTAATTCTCCAAGTGATCCACGGCTCAGGGTTTTAGCTACTCAGTGATAGTGATTTCAGTGAAGCTTTTAGCTTTGCGATCAATGATATAATATGAGCTTTAGTCTGAAATTTTGGATTTAGCACAATAATCAAAAGCAACAACAGCAAAGTGGTCTTCTCTCTTAAAAGGATATGAAGCCTTATGATACTTCCTAAGTAAGTTAAGCTAACTCATCGTAGAGGAATCAATTTTGGCAAACGTAGAAGTATAAAAATTAAAGGATTTGTGTAAACTGTTGAGTATGTATTAGCACAGGAAGCCTGTAACAGAATGCCAAAAGTAACAGAAAAATAATATAAATATAACATTTGTGACAAATCTATTTAAAAGGGGAGCAAAACAAAAGAAACACAAACTGTTTTGAAGAAAAGTATTAGTACTGTTTTGTTGGATTATTGTAGATAAAAGGCTTTGAAGTATTTTGACATATTCTTTTTTTTAAATATCCTAACCACACACAAGAAAAACTTTCTTTAAAGAAGTTCAAGCACTTTCTACAGTTTAGCAAAGTGTCAATGAACAAGATATGTATGAGCAAAATAATGTTTCCATCTTCAAGTTTACCTTCATAATTCTTAACGGCAAAGTCTATCTGTTATTTGTTGAAACACTTCATAGGAAAATAAGGGAAAGAAAAAGATATTTCATTTTCTCAAATAGGATTGCAAAAAATGAAATTAATTCATTCTCAACTATTTTCTTTCTACTCTATTTCAGCTATCTAAACATGAAATAACTAAGAGAATAAGAGAGCTGCTAGTGTGTGCAATGACTGTTTCCCATGAAAATAATGAGGAAAAGAGTATGTCTCAAATCCTGAAGCTTGAAGTATAAGAATCCCTGGGGTCACGATAAATGGTTTGTAGGTAGTCCCTCAAATGGCATTAAACACACAAAGGTTCAGATTTAAAAACAGTAACTATGTAATTTCATGCAATTTGGGAGGCTATCTTATGTCAAGAAGAGCTCCACTTACAAGTAGTCAACTGAAAGAAGCACTACAGTATTTTAGAAGGGAAGGATCCTGCTTTACAGTTTTTGATGTGAGTCTCACTAGGAACATAAGTGATATGGGGTAGAGTGGAAAAAACTGGATAGAGTATAATGATCACATAATCATACAGAGGGGAAGAAAAATAATTTTTCCAGCCATACTCATGAATGCTTTCTAAGCATTCCCCTTGAAACAAAGGGCCATGGTCTATGAGCTTACATTCTAAGTGTAGATGTGCAGCGTTCCATTAAGATCTCACAAACTTCTCCTACAGGTGTAAAAGACCTTTCATGAGGAGTTTCCAAAAGGCTTTTAGGGGCTTTTACAGCAGTTAAACCCACCATTCCTTTTCATTTTCATTCTCCAAGATAAGACAGTTACTTTTTGATTATATTTGGTTAAAGCTGTTAGTATTCAAACACAGAAATTACAACTAGGTGAATCTTCATTATATTCTCCATACCTCTAAACAAAAATTCAGTGTTTTTCAAGCTTTAATCAACTGCATTTTACACTGTTCTCTTGAGATACATGAGAAAAAATAAAGACTTGTGAAGCACAATCAGAAGGATGATCATAACTGCCAATATAGTCAATATACATGTGTTATACATGAATTTTTGTTCAAAAGAAGACACCGTGAACTGAAGCACTATTTCAGACAAGTTTTGGGGGTTTTTTTTCAGTTTTGGGTTTAATTTTTGAAAAGATCTTTGGATTACTTTCTTTATTTGATGGAAGATATTTGATGAGTGAAAAATTCCTCAAATCAGCATCCCAGAATTATTCTTAGCAACTCTGATGACCTTAACTCTGATATAATTTATAAACAAACATAACACCTAGAGCTAATAAAATCATACTAAGGAATAAGGCATTTGCCTTATTCAGGCTCCACAGAATTCACTGAATATATGCAAAGATTGAATCTGTCCTTAAGTGTTTTTTTTCCTATTTGTCAAAATGAGATGGACCAATCTGCTCCTACACTTGGTATCTTAATGTGAGAAATTACTGGCTTTATTGAAGGACCCAAGGAAAACACAAGGAACACAAAGCAGAAATTATTTCACCAGAAAGACAACTTATAGAACAATAAAAAGTAGTTCTGCTGCTCTCAATTGGAAAAGTTCAAGGAAAACAAAAAGCATACTATCAAACTCGTCACAAACAGCTTGTCTATTCAAACTGGAAGCAAAATAATCAAATGCACTATACTCTATAGCTGTAGTTATTTTTTAATAACTTTAAACTTTTCTCCCTTAAAATCCCAAAATAAAAAACCCCACAAAACATCTTACCTACGTTTAGTAAGAGAAGAAATTATGTATTAAGCAGAGGCATTACTTGCTAATTAAAACCATAATTAATTGCTTTGCAAAATCTATTTTGCTGCCACAAAACCAGGAACACCTTTTCTCAGAGTTATTAATAGGTAATGACAACTGGAAATCAAGGAAAGACACATATGTCAGTGCTATAGGCTGCATTAACTAAACATTTAGGACTCAAAAAAACAAAAAAGGGAACAGAATGACTCATCTTATCATGTAACTCCATATGCTGTAGGAATTAATTTTTAATGTATTCTCTGATGAGACACCTAATCAAATAACTAACCTATGAGTATCTTCAAAGATGATGCCTCTTATCCCAGTCAAAATATATTTTAAATAATTTATTATTAATCAATGGAGCAACAATCTCCCTCTAGCTCTTTCAGCTGTAACTTCACATACTTTGAAAGTGCGAAAAAAGGATTTATCATTGCTCATTAAACCTGCAAAAGGCTGTGTTAATTGGATGTCGCCCTAATTCGCTTACATGTTTCCTGACAATAAAGACCATATGATTTAAGTTCCACTGATTCTAAAGTCATTATTTACTGACTTTATTGAAGCTCATAGCCTGAAGTTGAATCAAGAGTGGTAAGAACTATCTGTGAGAAAGGAAGAGGATCAAAGAAACACAATTACTCTAAATTAAGAGGAGAAGGAGAGAAAAAAAAGAAAGTATAGAACATACAGTAATGCCTTTAGTATTTTTAAAGCTATCTGTGATGCCCACCTATTCTGAACCCTCTCTTCCACTCACACTTTTCCTATCACAACAGTCAGAACATTTGAGACAAAACATGCTTAGACTGGGTCCTCTACAGTCCAGTTCTGTTACTGACAAAGTATGTTCACTACAAAATAAGTTACTGATTTGACATGTTAGAAGCTCTACAAAGCAAACCAAACTATTTCTAATTCACTTTTAAAACAAAATAATTGGAAATATAAGTGAGATATTCATTTTAGCCACCTTGTGTTACTGAGATGAAAACTCTTCTTAAATTAAGAACACTGGAATCTTGACCAGAACATCATAGAACATCTATGTGAAAAAGAGTGCGACCAATGAAAGAACAGCTTCCAGTGTGAGATGGATATTGACAGATTATCCGGTATGCACTGCACTACAAAACAAGTCTCTATCAGAGTCAGCTGGGATATGATGCAAATGCATTGTAATTGTCTGTGGGTATGTGAGTGACAGATGGCTGAATTGAGTGGAGGGATAGAAATAGTGTATTCTATTCAGGGGTAAAGGGAAGACTATAAAAGTAGAAGTGTAATTTTTTGCAGCTGCAAAGGCTTTTTGACAGCAATTTGCTTCCAATCACTTTCAAGTAACATATGACTAGGATAGTAAACATCATTAAAATAATTGACTAGTCATCAGGAATTATAAATTAATAGAATAATTTATTGTTCACATCCATGCCTAATGCAGAGACCTAAAATATGTGGCTTGAGACAGCACTCAGAATGCTGATGTGTCAGATGTGATACTGAAATCCATTCTTTAGTGTGCAGCTCAGACAAGGATTTTCAGACAAGAAATAGTACTGGAAAGAACAGTGACTGGAATAAATTCAGTGGTATTTCTCAACCATTTGCCAATGAATTTCATCAACACACTCTTGCTAAAACAAACTTTAAAACTACTAAATTAAATCAGATGTTAACTTGAGGTACTGCAAGCATGATATGAAAGAACGTAGACCTTTTTAGGCAACCTGTGTATTAAAACAAAAACACCATGTAGAAAAAGACTTAAATCTAATATTTGTCCTTCCAAGGACATTTAATACATGGCTACTGATCTCTCAGGGAACTCCTTAGTCCATTTTAAACAATTTAATAGAGTAATAATTTTGTACGGGAAGAAATCTGTATTCACAGGGCAGTGGCTGTGACTGAAGCACCACCGCAGCCCAGCAGTGGTACTTCTCCCTGCTGTCACGGTGGCTTCTGCATACAGATGTGCACAAGATGATCTTTGGTAGCAGTCTATAAACCTGTCTGGCCCAAGGGACCCTTAAATCCAGGCTGTTGCCTTTTTCTGTAGAGTGAAAAAAGTTAATGCCTGCTTGGGAAGAAAATGCTACAGGACAGTGGCATGACTCTGAGGTTGACCACAGACCCCCTCACAGCCTTTTCTTGCCTCTGCAGCAGCTTCTTCAGCACCAGTTGCCCACCTCTGGTACTTGAAAATAAATCAGCAGCTGTAGGCTGTGCAAACACACTCTTGTGTTTTTCCCATGCTGGATTTAAAACTACATCTAACCAGATAACTGAGATTACCATAAAGGGATCAACTTGTCCCCAGCCAATTGAAGAAAAGAAATTTGCATAATAATATCTGCATATGTTTATAAACAAAATCTATTTAGACACAGCACTGATCAGCTGTGTCATAAACCCTCAATAACAACAGCAAGATCAGCACGGCTTTTGGGGCTGCTAAAGAATAATTAGCAAGCCAAACAATGAACTTCAAGCATTCAGAGGTTCAAAGCCTACAGTCTTCATTCCACTTCACACAGATCATTGCAAAAAACAGTCATTGAATTCAAAGGATGGATGACTTAATGAAGGGCATTTAAAAGTTTTTAGGGACCTCTGGATTTTACTCTAACTTGTCAAAGGTTTTTTTGTGAGCAAGTAGAAGAAAACATTGGCAGTGTCACTTTCTCATTATCTTTTTTAAGCTTTGACTTAATTTAATTAATTGTCTAAAGCAGAACTAAAATTTAAAAACAAAAGCAAAGCCAAAGAAGAGCTAAGGCATTATGCCTACTTGTAAATCTATCTTGATTTCATAATGCATACTTCCAGTGGAATCCTGCCTGCCCAGATCCTGAATTTAAAGTGGAAATTTAATCCCACTTTTAAGTTATTAATTGTACATGCAATCAGGCTAAGATCGGGTGGACACTGTGGAGTTTTACCACAGCAAGAGTATTGCTTCCATTGTAGAAAAGAGAGTTTGCAGTTTTCATTAGAGAGGAACACCAACCTCCAGACATGAGATTCCCTTATACATACATCTCAGAAGAGGTAATGCATTTATTCAAATAAATGAAACACTATACTCATTCTGCCTTATTTAACAATATGTTTCTTCCACATGGCTCGATGAGTTTTATTCCCAATACGGTGACACAAATACAATAAAAATCTTTAATATTTTAAATCGGGTTTGTTTTTTTTTTAATTATCAAGCAATGATAATGAGTGAAACAAAAAGTAAAAACACAGTCTTAAATAATTTTATCCAGTTAATTGCCAAATATACCATAATGCTGCTCTCCATTTTCACCTGAAAAAAAACCTCAAAACCAGAAAAATATCTTTTTTGTCAGTTTGTACTTGGGAAGCACAAAGAGAGGTCTGAAAAAAACTGTAACTTTTTTTTTTTTTACATTATTAACAAGTGATTGAAGAGCAAATCAGAATTTACTAGCCATTATGGTGATCACTGTTCCCACAGCAAATTTTATTTTTTTTAATGTTGCTTCTGTATGTATAACTAAATATGTGTCACAGTTCTTTTTGGGTGTTAAAGTGAGCGGATGTTAACTAATACTTCAGAAAAGTGTACTATAAATTATCTAGTGACTGTTCAAAGTTTCACTATTACTTTTAATACAAAGGCCAAATCAAATCACTATGAGCATATTCCTCTGATTAAAAGTATCACCATGAAATTAGTTTTTGTCATACAATCAGGTCAGTTATTTTTACATTCTCATGCTTTATTACTAATTTGAATCTTTGGTGTTTTAGAGATTTTGTTAAAGTACTTCTGGTAAATGTCAGTTAATAGAATTATAATGAGAATTTGAGTAAATAATAATTCTACTTAAGAAAAGGAGAATAAGAATCAAACACTAACTTCGTAAGATTTGAAAACTGCCTGTTTGCAAATTCAAAACACAGAAAACTAGTAAATAAAAACATGTTCTGTTTCTTATCTTGGTAAATTCATATTACAACACTAAGTATCCAATACCTAAATCATAATTAAAATATCAATTGTATTGGAAGCAAAAAGAATGAAGATTGGGACAGATATTGCTGTAATTATCAGCAAAGTTTACTATTTAAGAAATCTGTGGCTGTGGACACAAAATAAATATAAAATTCAATATAAGACCAATTTTATCTGAATAACAAATCCAGGTTAGGGGCCAACATCACATATTGAGATTCTTGAGACATACTATCTTTATTTCACAATCAGTATAGACAAAATAAAGATACATGACTAATTAAGTGGATGTTCTCAAATCCTCTTCTGTATAGAAAATATAATTTAACTAAAGTTTTCCCATGAGCACAAGATATATTCTTTGCAAGATTGTTGTGCTTTTAGATACTGGATTGGTATTATATCTGGCCATCAGAGGCATTTTCCTAATCTTCATAAACCTCAGAATCCCTGTGAAACACAAGGCAATTAGGGCTCAAGTCATTTACCTTACACAGGCATGAAATGCCATCCAAAATGCATCTGGATACCACAGACAACATCCCCTATCAGCTCCTCAACAGCCCTCCTACAGGTCCTATGTCACATTTTCCAGCTACATGTAGACATCCTAGAAGATCTCAGATGACACTTCTGAGCAGGCAAGAAAAAAACATCATGTTACTGGACTCAAGCGTGAAGCTTCCTGCACCATTAATGTATTGGAAATTAATGTGCCAAAATGCTGCTCAGCACATTTGAGGGGATTCTCAGCTCCTCAGAACAAGACCAGATCTCAGAGAATAAGTATAATAGTGCATACATTTTCTTGTTAAAATTTGAAATCATATTCATACAATAAATATGAGTCTGTCCTCAGCTGCTGTGATGACTTTTTTACAGCTGTGACAGACAGGGTGTCCAGTGATATGGAAGAATAGGCTCAAGGAAGATGAATCTCACAGCAGAGACTGAGGAACAGAGGGTGCTCTCCTCAGCCTTCTCTTATGTCAGCAAGCATATGAGCCACCAGCTAACTGAACAAGGCACCAGATGCTGTATCAGCAATCTTGGGAAGAAATAAGCATGAGCATCCAGGATCTCAGAGAAAGTTTTACTGCCCTTTGTCCAAAACAGCCACCAATTCAAATAAACACCAAAGTTCTGTCTATTAATTCCAGATTTTCCAATATTTCAGGTATCACAATAAACCAGTTTTCATGTAATAATGTCGAAGAGTTATTCATAGCTTGTTTTCTAAAAAAACCCAGTTGCAAACACACACAATGGGCTACTTATATTCTGCAACAAAAGTTCTTTTGACTTCATTGGCACTTTGTGAAACACAGAGTGCAGCAGCTTAAAACTGCACATTAAGACTATCAGATGAAAAGGGCTTTGATCTCCTCATTAAATTCTAGTTTTGAGGTAATACAAGTTAGATGAGAGCATACAGTGAGCTTCATATTACATCTCTTTAACACACAAACATTTAATGCTTTGAATTAGAGTTCTTTCTGCTGCAGAAAAGGACCATGATGTCTCAGCAGGAATTCCAGTTGGTCATCCCAAGGACATTGGTTTGTGTGAATGTGCAACGTGAATGCCAAACCCAGTTAATTATGAAAACTCATTTTTCATTGAACTTACAAGGCAGGAGCACAGACAAAATAAATAGATACATTCAGTGTACATCAAAGCCCCTGACATTACAAATGACTTGTTTTCACTATTTGTAATGCATTAGTACCACAAGATCCTACAGTGGGCACTATAGTTGTGTTTGCATCATTTTGTAATAGTGACTTTCAAAGTGCCTGTGCCCCTGAGTTTTTTAATAGTTTAGTTCTAAGTTCTCCTGCCTTCTGAAACAAGTCAGTTTCTCATGTGCAATCCAGAGACTGGCAATGCACATGCTCTGGAAGATCTGGCAATGTAACCCAAAGAATACATGAGAATGGATCTTCCAACCAAAGCTAGAATGGCTTTTGGAGGAGTTTAAGAGACAATGTTTCACCCATCAGGCGATGTAACCCAAAGAATACATGAGAATGGATCTTCCAACCATGGCTTTTGGAGGAGTTTAAAAGAGACAATGTTTCACCTGAATGGTGGATTTAGCTGCCTTTAAATAACAGTTTAGACAGAAACTATTGATGAGAACAGAGGACAGCAACTGCATGAGAGAGTAACCCCTAAATAAAGCAGAAAGAAGCACAAATCAAAAAGGTAAGACAAGGTCAAAAATCACATCACTGGAGATCTGCAAATGGAGCTCAATGGCTTGACTTTTACATACCTAGTTCATACCACTTCTGAGGCAATGAACAGATAAACCAGTTATAGGGGATTTTTCACAATTTCAAATCATTAATTAAGGGATCCAGAATATAAAATTCATTTTCCTCAAGTAGAAATGTCACATAAGAAGTGCCCTGAACTTTTCTCACAATTAGGTCACTAAAAGATGCTGTGGCTCAAGACCCTGACATTCTTTCCCCCACAGTAATTTAGAAGGAGAACACTTTCAGACAAAAGTATTCAGCTTCAGATATCCTACTTATATTTAAAATAAATTAAATTTTATTCTGTAAATTAAGCATTTTTTTCACAGTTGTTACCTGAATCGTCCTCTCTCATGATTTATCACCTACTGCCTTTTTGTCATACTATTCTTTGTTACTAAAATACAAATGACAATCATCTCTGTATCGATGAGATACAGATGATCTAAGACCCATAGTTTTTCAGCCCTTAGAAATGATAGATTTATCAATCAATATTTTTCCCATTAATATATCTCCTTTATTCACTACTTTTTCAAACTAAATGTTGTAGGTCTCAATAGTTTTTGCAAAGATTTATTATTTTATATTTCATGGGCTGTTTGTCGTATGATAAGTTTTTGTGTGGATGAGGATTAAACAGCAAACACATTTGTCCAAATATCTTTACAGAGGCAATCATCTCTCTCAAAGTATACAGCAGCTTACATTATTTATATGTTAGTGGTCAGGGTCACGCTGCCAACATATTCTGAAGTTCTCACTCTTAAGTTCTTTCTCAAAGAAAAAAAAAATTAAGTATTAAATAATTCAGATATTATTGAAAAGAAATTGGAAGACTTGTTGGGCAAATATCAAAGTAATGCAAGGCTGATATGTGTAGAAAGCATACTGTGCAATGACATGAGCAGAGTTATTATTTTGGGAACACTTCTGTTTGCACTGCAAAGTTTAATAGACCACTGTCTGTGAAATGAGATGTCTTCCCCTTACATTTTTCTTCCTTCCACCTCTTTGTAATTTTGAACCTTCCTCTTTTGAATAAAATATCTTAATTATTATTTGGCATTATTAGTCTCCCAAGTGCAATTAAACAAAATTAAAACAAATTCAAAGACAGGCATTCAAATGATGTGCAAAAACAATGGACAAATTTGTTGAGAACAAATTTCTCAAGAACCCTGTTCTTAACAGGCAGTGTAGGCTTACTTGTAAAACAGCATGGTATAGTCCAAAAGAGAGTATTTCAAGTCTAAAAAAAAAGGCTAGGAGGGAGGACAGCAATACTGTAATATAAAATCTTTTGTTCTCCACAAGATTATTCTTGATGGGTTTTAATGACATCTTTATTATCTGCAAATTCAAATTTTCTTGGGGGAGGTATGGGGGGAACTAAGAAAAGAAAACAATTAATTTTTTGTTAATTTACTCTCAGCATTATGCTGAGCCTGATCTCAAGATGAGACACTCTCCTCTTCTATGGTGTGTTACCTGGAGTGTTCATGTGTTACTTTGCCTTCACCAAATTTTAATTGCAGAGTCTTTGACTTCACCAGTGAAAACAAAGGCACAGTTCAGGACATACAACTTAAAAATTTTACTGTCCAGTTCTGTATGATAGAACAGCTTGTGACAGAAGTGACCTTAAAGACAATCTAGGTCCGATCTTCCTGCCACAGACAGGGACACGTGCCAGTAGATCAAAGCCCCATCCAACATGACCTTGAGCACTTCTAAGGATGCAGGGTCCCTAACTGGTGATTTCAGTGCCTCAGAGGAAAGAATTTCTTCTTATTATCCAACCTAAACATACTCTCTCTCAGTTTGCAACCATTCTCCCTTATCCTGTCACTACAAGCCCTTGTAAACAGTCCCCTCCAGCTCTCTGGCAGGCTCTCTTTAGGTACTGGAAGGCTGCTCCAAGATCTCCCTGCAGCCTGCTCTTCCCCAGGATGAAGAACCCCAGCTCTCCCAACCTGTCCTCATACAGATGATGCTCCAGGCCCCTGAAAATCTTTGTAGACATCTTCCAGAGCCAGTCAAACAACAGCATCTCCTTCATATGCTTTCTTTTATCTTCATGTTCTGCTTCCCTGAATGATCTGATCACCAGTTTCAAGAACAAAGGCACTTGAAAGTCAGTTTAGCTATTGGCTCAGATCAATACAAGGCCCAATATTTAGATTCTACACTATTCAGCAATATTCACAAGCCAAAGGAAAGCATGTGATCTTCTCACTGCATAGAAGAGTTTAGGTACTATTAATAAGAGTCAAAAAACAGAATGAAGAATGACTTGCTGCTTAAGTGTCCACCAGAACTGATGAAATTCAGAGCCCTTAAAAAACCAACCGACCAAAAAACAAACAAAGAAATCCCCAAAATCAAAACACATACATATGCAGGATAACTCTTTCCCCTCCAGATAGATCTCAGGGCTCACACCCAGAAACTATATTGTGTCTACATTAAGTAAACAGCAGTATTTTGTTTAAAAAAATGGAGGAACTGTGAAAAAGCCTATCCTTGTCATACTTTTATTCTCTATACACATGTACAGAATTTTTTTCTGAAATAGGTGGGATACCAAGATTCAAAATCCTCTTCTATCTTTCTGGATTTAAACCCAGAATTACTCTAAACCATGGATTAAAGGGGAACCTGGACTCAAACACTTCCTGGTTCTTCTGTTGAAGGTGTTGCCTATGCAAACATACCACATTTATTCAATAGCCCTGCACAGCAGGCCAAAGAGATAAGCATGCCTTCCCTTTTCAGGCAGTCCAGCTTTTCAGCTTTCCAGGCTGTAACTCCACAGATTAGCGCAAGACAACATTCCATGTGTAAAGCAGAACAGCAACCTCTTATATTTCCCAAAAGTTTCTTCAAGACACTAACAGAAAGGCCAGCTGGTGATGTTAAATGTTGTGAGTCCAATAAACTGTGCACTTCAGGAAATTGCTTCACTAAAATGGATGGCTTTCTGCTCCTAATGCTGACTGTATCAAAAAAGAAAATGTTAGTAGTCCTGTCTCATCAGGTTTGTAATCAAATTGCTTGCTTTGGTAACCTTTAGCCTTACAAAGAGCTTCAAAAGTATCTCTCCCGTATTTTCTCTTCAATAATAAATCTGACAATAATAAATGGGCCCTGTTTGCTGTCCAGAGTCTTTTAAATCACAGTCCTAAATAAAACAAAAGGTTGGCCTGAGGAAATAAGATTAACAGAATGAAGTGAGTCTCATTTTAAAATTAAGTAACCATAGTTAGAATTCCTTTTCTTAATGTAGTGGAAGGCTCTAGCACAATATGAGAGACTAAAATATTTATAAATAGTTACACCATTTCTTGAGAGACCTAATAACTCCTTTGTTTGCAGAAGCTCTTTGAAAATTATGCAGCATAAAAAAGAATAATAATGAACCTTTTACTCCATATTTTTTTCTAACCTTCAGGTGTAGAGGCTTGGTGCTGTATTCAGGTGGCTGTTAGTTTTGTAAAGCTGTGCTAATGCATGGCCTCGCAGTTCTAAGAGTATGGCCCTGAACTTTTCCACCACACATTTTTCTGAATAAGCTCATATTTTCCATTCCATATCTGCCTCCGAGCCTTTACAATGAATTTATTATTTTAGTTTGGGGCCATCTAATTCCAGATACTTTGAGTCCCAACATTTTTGGCTACTGTGGGGGGAGGACAAACTCATGTTTTACTCTCAGAATTTTAATGCAATTGCACTTGGCCACCATCTGTCTGCCTCCAGTAAGTACTTCAAGCCTAACAGTAGCACCTCTTTCCATTAGTCTATTTAAGTCAAGCTAAAGGTCTGAAAATGAAGAGTTTTAACCACTTGTGACAGTGTAAATTCATGTAAGGCCAGGCATCTCACCAGCCTGAATTGTTTCCACCCACTCATATCCTGTCTTTCATTCCAGTAAATAGAAAACAAATAAAAAACTTTTAAAAACTTTCCTCTGCTATATTATCTTTTATTTTATTTCCTGTGAGAAAAGGCAAAGGCTTCTTATCTTTAAGGATTTAATGTGTGAATCTCGGAGCTCTGACATACATTTACAAATCAGGTTTCCTTTGTACAACCTGTGAATTTCAGCATCTTTACCATCAGTTGGTAGTGTCAGCCAGCCTAACCCTGAGACCTTTACCTCCCTGTCTTTGTCCTCCCTACTCCCACATTACTGACTGACTGCTTTCCTTTACAAAAGCATCAATCAACACATTACTGAGGAGATTTTGCCACCTTAAATTCTGTCAAGAACTTATTCCCAAATAAGCCCTCTGCCAGCTTTAGAGCTACCAAAAATTAGAGTTCTCACTATTCATTCTCTAAAACTTTCAATCTATCTTATCAGTACAAAACTCTATCATCTTTGCAAAGACAATGAAAATCCAACAATACTGCACATACCTAAGGTCGTAACAACCATTCATAAATTATGAATTATTTAAAATCAAAACTACATATCTAATATATATTAAAGTCTAACATCCTTCTTCTTCACTGTTCATAATGATATTTTCATTGCATCACCATTTCCTAGATTTATTTTTCTTTTCAATAAAGAACAAGTCACTTTCTCTGTAGCAGAGATACTGGAACGATGAGAAAGAGCAGTTCTGCTAACGCTTACACAGACCAATGTATTACACTTAACTTTTCATGTAAGAACCCCTGTGACTATAGAAAGAGCATTCTGGGAATAAAACAAGGATCAAAATTTTGCTAATTTGCTAAAATTAATAAGATCACAGAAAAGCATCCGTTTACAATCTGATGACTTAGGAGATGAAATGCGGATCGTTTCTGGAATGTTTCTCAGTGTCTGGCTGAAAAGGAAAGTAACAGCACACAAGAAAGTAGTCCACATTCCAGATCCAGGGTGAACACTACACTACAATTGCTAATGAATTAAACATAAACCTGTGAGAAGTTGCTACATAGTTTACTATTTGTCTGAGAAGTAACTGGCATTTTAACATACGATTTTTGAAAACTGATTTAAACAAGAAAAATAAAACCAGCTTTTATGTCTTCTAAAAGGAAAAAAAAAGGCTAGAAATACCTTCCTTTAGTTTGTGATTATTGTTGCTCTGCTGTTAAAAAGTGAAATTAAGTCTTTTTAATCAAGTCACTTGTTTCATATACATCTACAGATGCAAAGGATCATTAGGCACCCCTAAATTATGAGGAAGTCAAAATCATGTTAGAAATATCGTTGATGTGACATATTTGTTTTTCCCTTGACATTATTTGCTGCAGAATAACTAATCCAAGGGTTTGCACATCAATGTTTTCATTTTACATCCATGAATGCAACCAGCCTGTATCATCAATTGCACATCAATTGTTGAGGGTACATGCCAAGAGGCCACAAAAAGATATTAATTGCTTTTTGCTCTAACTTGCACTAATGCCATCTAACAGTGATGCCTTGCTCTTCATAGATTATAACATCTTCAATTTACTCATTCACTTACAGTAACTCATTTAGTAACATTAAGCACTATGCAGGAGAATTAATGTGTTAATATTTCATGAAAACATGTGGTTAATTAGGAATTTATTGCTTTAGGGTTGGGGTTTTTTTTGTTTTGTTTCATCTCTGTATGCAGACTGTGAGCAATGGTTCCTGGGAACCACACTCACTGCCACATAGCATGGGCAGAACAATACTGGATACTGTGATGGTTTTGGTGGTTATGTAAAGCAGCTAGACCAAGTGGTGATGTGATTGTCCTCTAATCATATGTACCAATGTACATGAATTACAACATTTAAACATGATGAAGGGTATGAGCTAAATAAAGCTGCCACTCTTACATCCAGCTGTCTACATTTTCATTCACCAAACTGCTCCCTGATGCTTCCAGGTCATAGGGCAAGCCTAGAGAGCCCCAGGCTATGGTTACAGAAGTCACCTGCCACACCCATCCTAGCAGAAATTACTGGCTGTGCATGTCAATTATGCTGGGCAGAAACAGAACCTTTCCCTTAGCTGTACAAACACTGCTCAATCACTTTGTAAAACACCAAGTGAGAACGGAAGCTTCATCAAAGAGCAGCAGCTCAGAGCTGAGGTCCATAAACCAGGAATACCCAAGAGTGTTCTAAGACTCTTTGTTACCATGCAGTGTCACAGTCCTTTACACAAACTGCTGAAATCATTTAAGAATATGCTGCCTCTTTAAAACAAATAGTTGATTTAATCAAATCCTCTGATTTTTCTTTGTGATTTGTTTTCACTTGCTTATCGAGGCACTGTGAAAGTAGATCTCCATTAAAGCCATCATAAACATTTTTAGCCTGACCCCATTAATGAGCTCTGCATTCATGTAAAGGATTGTTAGGTGGTAGTGGTTTATCAGGAAGAATACAAAAGTGATTGTTCTAATGGTTCTAAAATCTGGAAGAAAGAAATGCTGGTGAAGTTTTTCTCCAAAGTTAGACACTTTAAAAGCCAAAAACTATAACAAAAGGCATTTCTGTGTCTATGCCTGTGTGTGTATTTATATGCAAGGGTAGTAGCAGGAAATACTCTCAAGCACTGAAATATACATATGTAGCATGCATAAATTAATGTTATAGAGCTTTTGTGTACATGCCAGGAATGGTACAAGCAGGAAAAATTACATTAATATGTTTTATTTGATTAGTATTGGCATAAAAACATCACATTACCATTTGTTTCCTTTATGAAACCCAAGACTTAAGTGGAAATCTAACATAATATATTTACACCCAAGGAAAGTAAACATGCAAGTTAGCACCAAAATAACAGTTACAATAAAAATTATAAGAAAATACTTTTTACTTTGAAATATTATCTGCAGTAAGAATACTTTTAGGGAAAATATGCAAAAAAAAGGAAAACATACTTTCTGATGAAAACCATTATTTTAATCTCATCTGTTTATGCCAGATGTCAAAAAGCTATTATACTTGAAAGAATAATATGATTATTCTATTATATTATAATTATTCTATTACTTTTCTCCTACTCTGTATACCATTATGACATTTTGATATCTATTAGATTATTTTAAGGACAACTAATATTTCTCACACATTTCTTATTTAATGCAATACAGAACACAAAATGCAACATTTCCTCCAAGTACCTTCTGAAAAACGACCGTAATATCACATTAATATTCAGAGCTCTGACATTCAGTATTCAATTGTTTGTATCCCTGGTTTCTTTTCAAAAGCAGGACATGGGCTCTTACTATCTTGCTACAACACCTTGGACTCACAATAACCTCCCTTCACTCACATGCCACCACTCCACATGACCACTGCAGTTTGTTTACTGACTCTTCTCTCCTATTGACAGTGCATCCTGCCAGCCTGGCTACTCACCTTTCCAAAGGCTGCAAAACCTTACCCACTAGACCAAGAAAAACCTGACCTACATTACATTTGCAGTTCTTCAGATAGTTCAGTTTGTCTTGTGCGTAATATTTTTTTGCATGCAAGTTTAGCCATATCAAGAGAGTTCAAGAAGTTCAGTGGAAAAATTCCTTCTCTTTGACATATGAAAGAATAAATAAAAATGCTTAATGCTTTTTAAAAGTGTAGTTTATATACTAAAACCCAGCAGGATTTCAGCCATCCATTTTATACCTTTATATTGTTGTTAATGAGAATTAGCATGGAGAAAACAAGAGAGGCTCATCTTTTTAGCCAATTAGCATCTGACAGATAACACAGTAGGAATTCAGTTTGCAGCTCTAAATTGTAGCAAAGAAAGTGCTTTTGACATCAGCATCCCTGAAATAAGCCTCAAGGCAAAGTTAATTTTTAAGCATAGTTGAATCAGATGCTAATATACAACACAGTGCATGCCAGACATTGTTTTTATTATTTTAATCAAGCTACTGCCTTGACAAAAAGCCTGATTAGTAAACAAGGTTTGTGGCTTAGAATTTCTAATTTTAAAAAGTGGACTTCTTTTTAGACAGTGTATTTTAGATTCCTTTCAGTTCTGCTGGCTAATACATACAGGACCCAGTATCAACAAATTCTTTCTGGAGGTTAGACAATTCATTTTTCCCAGAAAAACTGAGAAATTACAAGAAACAGAGTACAGACATATATTATTCAGCTAAATAAGGCACAACAAAAGTAATGACAGATGCTTTTATACACAGAACTATTCTAAAATAGTGCCCTCAGCTAAGGTGAAGGCAGGGGGAGGAGAGAAAGAGGAGGAAGAGAACCCCAAAACTTCAAGTATTTCTATTTCAAGAGGGTAATGCATTTAGAGGCAATTCTAAAATCTCCAAAATTCATTACACACAGGCTATATACACTAAGAAATAAACACCATGTAAAACTACCCAAAATATCTGGCTCGGATACAAACTCTGATTTATACGTTAGTTTTCTATGGTAGTGAAATTACTTTCTCTGTGATCAGAGGCAGTGTTTTTATTAGAAAGTCAATAATTTCTGCTTTCTACTTTAAAAATGGTCCAGTCAAGTCTGTATTGGGTTTCCATGGCAAAGTTTTAGTAGCAGGAGGGCTACAGGTGTGCCTTCTGGGAGAAGCTGCCAGGAGCTTCCCCCATGTCCAGCAGAGCCTATCCCTGGCAGCTCCAAAGATAGACATGCCACTGACCAAGGCCAGGCCAATTTAATGGAGAAATGGTGGTAAGGCCTCTGTGATAACAGACTGGCCTTCTCCTGGGCTGCTGGTGGATTTCTGCCTCCCCATGGTCCCGCAGGGGCACAGCAGCTTCACCATCATCTTCACCACAGGCCCCAGAGGAATCTCAGCTCTGGTGCCTGAAGCCCCTCCTGCCCCTCCTTCTCCATCTACTTTGGTATCTGCAGAGTTTTTAATCTCACATTTTGTTACCCCACTATTCTCTGGCTGAAATTACATCTGTGCAAAAGTTTCACTTCCTTCTTAAATCTGTTGTCACAGAGGAGTTACTGTCTATTCTTGGTTGGCTCAGCCTTGGCCAGCCGAGTCTGTCCTGGAGCCAGCTGGCTTTGGCTCTGCTGGACGTGGAGGAAGCTTCTGGCAACTTCTCACAGAAGCCACCTCTGTAGCCTCCTGCTACCAAAACCTGGCTATAAAAACCATTACAACATATAAGAGAAAAACCAAAACAAGGTAAAGGTTTGGATACGCCATTATAGGGTTTCCAAGAAGCATAGGCTTTAGAAACATATGCTAGCTCAGCTAACCCATTTTCTATTTTCTCCCATGTCTCCCTTCATTTTAGGGTAAATCAATAAACTATCTTCAGCCAGAATATTATTCCTGAAAAACAGAAATCTTAAAACATTGAGCATCTATAATAAAACTAAAATGCTAAGCCTATATCATACCTGAAAATGCAATATCCAAGAGCTCCCAGCTGTTTTTCTCAACATGCAGAAAAACAATTTTCATCCATTCTTATTCCTAACCACATTTTCAAGAGATACGCAACGTATCCACAGCTGGGTTCTATTATTATGACAGAGCATCATACAGTGTCATTTTATACCAGGAGTTGAGATAATGTGTTTTCACTTAAGTGCTTAATTAGAAGTCCCATCACTGTCAGGGAAGGGTGGCTTAAGAGAGAGTTATACAGTGAGTAAGCGAAGTCTAGAAAAAAAAATTCCTTATTTGAGTAGAACTCTAGTGCACTTATTTTATTTTTAGTAACATAAAGGAGTGTGTTCGATGGGTAATTCATTTTCACAGCTCTAGATTTATAGCTGTCACAGTTTATTATCCTGTTAATAAGACCACTGCAGAAATGGTCAATTTTTATATGAATTGGGCAGCCCTTCTCAATGAGATATACATCCCAATAATATCATCTGTACCTCATTCAGCTGGTCTCTCAAAGGAGAAGTCATTTTCAGAAAAAGCTCAGGAATATTTCCTTAGCAGCTTATTGTCAAGGGATAGTCATAAGACTTGATGAGTTCATTTAAAAGAAAACTATGGATGTTGTGGTCACAGATATAATCCCCTATACAGTGTGTCTATCAACACTCCATGTCACATTCTGACTTAGAAGCTAACAACATTTTCTCACATTTCAGTATTCTTTATTTGAAAAAGAATAATATAATTAAATGTAGCTTCTAAATACTTATGGAAAACACAAACACTCTGGGATATAACAAGTAAGAAATGCGAAAGCTTAGTTGGGAATACACACTGCATCTTACAGACACAGCAAACATAAAGAGGCTACTATTATCTTCAAATTCCATTAAGTTTATATGTTTTTAATTGCTAAACAAAATAAAAGCATCTAAGCATATATGCTGGTATGGTTCATGCAGGCTATAGATAAAATATTTTGCCTCAACCATTGCAGTGCTAGCTGGTGGCTACAGGATCTCCTGATGATCATCTACGAAATAGTGAGGAGAATATTAGAGAATATAAGCAGCCTGACATATACCTAGACTACTGAAACAGATAAATAATCTCCCTTTTCTTTAAAGGAACAGTTCTGAAAAACTCTGCTGCTTAGATGTTTGACATTGACTCATGACAACAATGTTCATGCACAACAAATGTGTGTGAACTACACATTTAGTTTACCAGAGGCCTGACTGAAGCAAATCTCTGCCTCACCTGGGCTGTCCTCAAGAGAGGGCACTAAAAAGCTCAAGAATGTGATAACGGAATCCAAGAGAAGTAGTTCTTGAACAGCAAACAGAAAAGAAGCCCACTGTTGTTGACTTTTCCCTTGCCATTTTCCAGTATTTGAATATTTTGTGGTCAAAGGTTTGCCTCCAAGAATTTTGAAATGGCAAGTTTCACTTCTATTATGTTCTTTGAAAAAACGCTGTGTTAATAGTTTCATTAAATCACATTAACCATATGTACAGTGAATGCAGATATCAAAACACTAAGAGAAAACTACATAAGAAAGATTTTTATTTGCCTTTCTCAACATTGGAATGTGTTTCCTTAAGGACATATTTTCATTTTACAGACCATACTGGATATAGTAGTAAACATCCATATACTGCCCTTAAGTCCATTCTTTCCTCACCATTTCTAACAAATTGTTCCAGGAAATACACAATGTAACCAAGATATATTACGTTTCATCTTGCTAGACAAAGTCCTTGCTCATAGGTATAGATGTGTATGTTGAAAGGAAGAAACAAGATTTTCTTGCAACTATTCCTTATCTCATGCAGCCAGAGCTACAGTTAAGATGATTTTGGAAGTATTTTTACTAAAAAAAAAAAAAAACAGAGTCTGAAATTAACTTTGTGGATTACTCTGTAGGTTTAATGTTTTCTCTTTACTGAGCTGTTCTGTGAAATGCAACAGTACAAAATTCCTCAGGTTGCACACCAGGATAACCCACAGAAGAGGTTTTCTTGAAACAATTCTTTGTTTGAGGGGACAAAACTGAGGTTGGCTAATGTGTGAGCATGCGCTTCTTCTGTTGCAGTCAATAACTGCAGGTGTCAGTGTAGTCCCAGCAACAGCAGCTGCTGATTTCTCCATAAGAAGCAAAGCACAACAGGCCAAAGCCAAAAATTGACTATAGCTTTAATTCTATCTTTACGTGCCTCTAGTAATAGCAGAAATTCTCAAACATGTATGCAAGTACTGGAGTATCACTAATCTTGACTACCAAGAGTGCACTGATCAAGGTAGAGTGGTTCTTCCCCTCTGCTCAGCACTTGTGAGTGGAGACAGATGGAGATGACTATCCCTTGACAGATGGAGACAGATCCTTCTTGATAAGGACGGTGGTAGGACAAGGGGCAATGATCACAGGCTGAAGCACACATCAGGTTTCTCATATAGGTTATGCAATCTCCATCTTTGCAGATAGCCAAAACTACAAAACAGGGCTCAAAGAAGCATGATCTGATCAGACCTGGGTTGAACTAGATGATCTGTAGAAGAGGCTCCTCCAGCCTAGACTTTAATTCTGTGCAATTTGCTAGCAAAAAGCATGAAGACACATCTGTGGTGAAGCAAATCATTACCTAGTAAAGGGAAACCTGACAGAGCAAAGACAGTTGATTGGGAGCACATAGACTTGTTATCAAAATTGTGTTGGGCAAGACAACCTTACAGGAAAGTAGGAAAGAGAAAGACAGTTACTACCAAAACAAGAAGGGTGTTTACACACTGCTCAAAGAGAGTATTTGTTGAATAGAAGTAAAGACAAAATCTTGTAGAGGCCAATAAGGATAAAATAAAGTAGACAATAACAGTGGGAAAACATGGTTCAAAACTATCTGGTTCTGCACTTATGTAGTGATGCTGAAATAAGAATGCTTGTTGTTTATAATAATCCTGTGACCAAGGGTTTGACATTTTACTGCTAAAAATAATTTTATTTTTGTTAGCATCTTTCTTTAAACTTATTTGTCACACAACTATTCACATTTTTCAATCTGGGGCCAAAATGAGACATTTTAATATTCAGATGTAGGGTTAGATATTTCACTTTTTTTTTTTTTTCACTTTTGTCCGTCTGTATAACTTCATCACTTACTCAGCATCTTCCATTAAAAATAGTAACTGCAGTCAAGTAAAAATTTTCAAAGGGAAAAAAAAAAGAATGAGGAATGAAGAAGACATCATTGACAATAAAAAATATAAGGTTTCTAAAGCATTTTTTATCTTCATTTTTTTAAAGTTTTAATTCATAACATTTTCACAAACCGTTTCTAACTCAGCTTCCTAAGCAACTTTTACTGTGCTATTATGAGTTTGTCTGTTTATTCCTCCTACACAAGCTTTTGAATCTATCAGCAAATTTCAGCCATATTTGAAGTAAAGCCCTTTGGGTTAGACTCCTATGACATTCCTCCACAGCACAGGTCTCCATGGCCACATGAAGCCATGAGAAGCTAAGATTGCAATGGGTTCTGCTGAGTGGCAGCCAAAAGGTGGGAGCCAGTCTGTGTGCCAGCCCACCCACATAAAGTAATGAAGACCCACTTATTTATGGCCTGACAGCAACAGAAGCTGGGGACCAGGATCCTGGACTAGCCCCAAGTTCAGGAGGGAAATTTTGCTTCTTGAACAGCCATTCATGAGCCTAAGTATCCAAAATATCTGCAATTTGAACAGCACATAAGCTCTTTTGTACAATGAGAAATCATTATTAGGAATCTGTCTCTCAAACTTGGGAAAGAAAAATTACCAAAAATAGTCCGTTCCATTCCATAACTGGAATGTCTGCTGTCTGTACATTACACATTATGTTCAATCTTATAATTCCTTAAATTATGTATCTCAAATCTTCTCTTTCCATGGACACATCAAACTGTGATTATAACTATGCAGCCGAATTAAAAATGTACTTCCTTTACAATTTGCTGTAGATTTTTAACAGCATTATCAGAAAATTTAAGGCTTCCTGGACTTCAATTAGGCCATATCTACTCTGAAAATGTTATTATTATGATGTGTAAGATTATGCAATCAAACCAATTATAATTACATTGGAGAATAATAGCACATGGCAATTTCAATACAAATACTATTTCAAAAGCATCCATAATAAATTTCTAGACATAATCCAACGGATTTCCTGTCTTTGAAATAGGATTTTCTTCTTTTCTGAAGGTGAAAAACCTATTTCCATTTTTTAGGTTCAAAACTGAGTTAGACTGTATTTTTAACGTAATTTGCTTTCTTAGTACAATTAAAACTATAACTATCTTCCAATAAATGCATTAACAATTCAAAATGAGAGATGTATTAGCATCTTAATCTCCAATTATGTTTTTCCAGACACAGTTTTTCTCCTTCTAAGTCATCTGCGAGGAAAATTTATTCAATTGCATTTTAAAATGCCCCTAGGGCTGGCATAAGTACTGAGGATCCTATTGACAAAAGCGGAACCTTTTTGTACATCTGCTTATTTTAAGATCTTGTGTACTGAATTACTCCAATCCTACAACATTAATGACTCTTTAATTATAGTCTTCTTTTGGCTTCCACTCCCATCCTTCTGAATTCCGGCCATCAACAGCCAAACCTTTGCCCACACGAAGAGCTCTCCATATAGAGAATCAGGGAAAAAAATCAGTGGCAATGACTTTGTGCTGGTTTTGGCTGGGGTAGAGTTAATTTTCCTCATAGAACCTGGTATGGGACTGTGTCTTGGATTTGTGCTGGAAGAAGTATGAATAACATAGGGATGTTTTCATTATTGGTGGGCAGTGCTCTTCACCCCACCCAATCAGTAAGAAGGCTGGAGGTGCACAAGGAGTTGGGAGAGGACACTGCTGGGGCAGCTGACCTGCACTGACCAAAGGAATATTCCATACTCCATAGCATATGGTCAGGCTCAGCATCTACAGCTGGGGCAAGAGAGTAGGGAAATGTTTAGTGATGGTATTTGTCCTCAGAAGGCAGCGCTACACATGATGGAGCCTGGCTTTCCTGGGAAAGCTGCTTGTCCATGGGAAGTGGTGAATGAATCCCTTGCTTGGCTTTGCTTCCATGAACAGCTTTTTCTTTACCAATTAAACTGTCTTTAACTCAACTTGTGGGTTTTCTCACTTTTACTCTTCCAATTCTCTTGCCCATCCCACCAGGAGTGTAAGCAAACAGTACTATGGGACTTGGTTGTCTGGGGTTAAATCACATCAGATTTCCAGAGAGTTTCAGCGGTATATGTCCATTCATCTGAGTGATTTTTGCATTCAGTATTAGTGAGACAAGTATTTTAACATTGTTTTATGGTTTGTGATTTGCAATAAACATTCTGTTTTTTGCAGCACTAGGCTTAGCACAGCCAACTAAAATCCTTGAAGTAAAAATACATATCACTTTTCTACAGGAAAATAATTCTGAAAGAATCTATCAATCTCATGCAGGAATTTCAAAAAAGAAAAGGCAAGTATTAATAACTCTGATATATGTGAATCCCCTTTAAAGCTACAAACCACTCTACAGAGCCATTTCTACTGGCAAATTACTCTGATTCTCAAAGCAACTTATACAAAATTTTACATTAATTTTTTATCTACTTACATGATGCTTTATGATTTGTTTTGAATTCTATAAGCTGCTGTAATAAATATGAACGAGACCATTAGGATCATTGGACATCAGAACAGAGCATTTCCATGACGTATCCATGTGCTAGTCTCAAAAAGGTGCCAAAACACGATAAGGAAAAATATCCACATTCCCCTTTATGAAATAAGAGTGAAATTAAAAAATATTTCTCCAATTCCAAAATATTTCTCCAGTTCTCCAATTTCTAAAAATCTGTACTGGCTTTGCAATGATGAAAGAATATTTAGAATAAAAGTGCCACAACTGAAACTCCAAAGTGCCTTTAGATATCTACCCAGCTTCCTGGCTTCATGTATCTGTGATACACTGAACAACTCAAAATACTCCAAGGAGATGAAAATGCAAAGGAACTCCTATTCTAAATCTTTCTGATTCTTTTAAAAAATTATGACATAGAAACCTTTCAATCCTCTTAAGACAGCTGGCAGAATGCTGAAAGTTTTCATTTAGCCACTATAGAAATTCAATTTTCTTGGTAGGGAATTTTATTCTGAGCCCTTGACCATGTTTTGCTAGTACACTTTCTACACTTTTCTACATTTTTTTTTCATGTACACTTTCACATTTATTTTGTTGTATGCAGATCAAGCACTCTTTTTTCTGTCCCTCTCAGATATGTGCCATACAACTACAGTTTGTCACAAATATCTTTGGTGGGATACAGAAACTGAAATCATCAAAGAGGCCTTTCCTGTGTTAGTCTCTCTGCAACCATGGAGAAGCTCCTTATAAGCAATAGAGTTGCTCAAACTCAGAATAACTATTATGGAGTAATCTATTACTGAATTTTTACAGCTCTTCTGAAAGAGAGGAGAGGTACTGAAACATCAGGGTAATAGAAAGTTTTCACTTATGCCTTGCCTCAGCATTTACATGATGCACTGACAAATTTCCACAAATCTGTATAGGAGCTGTGAACTGCTGCTGGTCACAGGAGTCTCTTCTACAGGACAAACCCAGAATGTGCTGCTCTCCTGATGTATCCCACAGGCACCAAAGGGCACACCACACTGAAAGGTGGAAGCAATTCTGCAAGAAATATTACCATTAGGAAACAATGGGGCATTTCTCTGAGATACCATGAGGTATCATGGGAGCTCTTTAAGCACCAGCTAATCTCAGAATGACAAAAAAAATCCCAGTTTCTCATGAAGCCTTAGAGCTATTTTGGTTTTTTACCGAGTTCCACACAAAATCTTATTGCTTCCATTTCTAACAGCATAGCATTTATTATTCTTCTTCCATTTCTAACAGAATTACATTATTTTTCTTTCAGAAAAGGACATTTCCAAGCTCTTCATCATTTGTTTAAAAATATTTTGAAAGCAGTAAGGTTTATGAGTAAATGTGTGCTCTGGGACAGTGCTTCATTTTAATAAATGAAAGGAGGAGGTCTTCTTTTTTATGAATTTCAGTGATACTGAATGCAGGGAGCAACATATTGTCACTTCAAATTACTGAAATCCAAAGATATTTACAGACTTCAATCTGAGTGCCTTCACACACTAAGCACGCCACAATTGCAAGATTTTCTGCAGTATTAATAGTATTCCCCAGGGCCTTCCTAATTGTGTACATCAAAGGTTAAAGTTTCTCTTCATTTGCAACACACTTTTGAGTACTGGATTAAAAACAGGTCCAGTTCATGTTTATTTACAACCTGCTCTTTCTAATTAGATCTTTCTAATTTCTAACAGCTGCTATGATAGATTTTGTGTTACATCATGCTCCTAACCTCTATTATTTTCAGCTGAAGAGGTAGGCATTGTCATAATTATTTTACTTTTTATTTCAGCTGCATGATTTCACTGAGTTTCTTAGTCTGTACCCTTCATTTTACCTCTGAAAACAAAAAGGTATAAAAGGGATTTTAGGAAGGGATTAAAGTATTTAGTCTTCCAAAGAGCATTAAAAGTAATTTATCACCTCAACTCATGTGAAACTCAAACATCTATAAATCTCTTGCCATGTACCAAAGCACAAATAGTGACAGGAGGCAAAACTAAAAAGTACCCAAACTACCACAAAACATTTTATCTCAAACTATATGTGATGTAATGTCTTATACCTCATCTACTATGTTATCCACATCAGCAACTAAATTAACCAAATTGGCACTAAAATCCAAAGACTTTTTCACACAGAACCTGGCACACCAGCCAGTGCCAGGACTACAAACACCATTTTCTTCAATACTGTTAAGATGTATCTTTGTCTTTTTTTGGACAAAAAAATGAATTTTTTACTATCTAGACAGCAGGATTGATAGGAAACCTCATGTTCTAGTTTACTGGTTTGGAAGTTCTTATCCTGCATGCCTGTTATCTTATCTCTTTTTTTTTTTTTTCTGTTTTCTTTAAAATTCCTTTTAGGAGATTTTATGCAATTATTCTTGCAGGGGCTAAGCTGTGTCACAGTTTTTTAATAGAAAAGGCTACACTGAAATTAATTTTGTACATTGAGTGGTGGGTATTTAGCACAAGTCTTTGCTTAACAACAGTATTTCCTCTCCTGACAAGGAATGTGTTCTCTTCATGCCTATTCAAAAATAGCTAATGGAAGAAAAATTGGTGCAGTAACTCCAAAAATTGGCTTCTTTGCTGAAATCAGAGAATTTACAAAAACTGGATTATGTTGCAATTTAAAGTAGCTAAATAGTTCTGGCCTTTAACTGTCAAATCATTGTTTTTTCAACATCACCAGTTTTTATAAAGGCATAATAAAATGTCTAAATTTTAATGTACAACACCTTTTTTTTAAAAGAAGATACATTTTGATTATTCTAACTTAAAAAAATCTAGCTTTTTGTAGCAAAAAAATTCTAAAATGTTAGGAGTTGTTTACCGGGGAGGCAGGAGGGGGTAAAAAGTTATGTTAGGGCACAATGTAAACAGTATATTGGAAAGCGAGTGAAAGGAAAAGAAATACAGTGGAAATATCAGACAGCTCCAGGAAATCAAGTAACACAAGAAATTATTCTTGAAAGCAAGAGCTACAGTGAGGTTAATTGTGCAGGACTGAAGCGTCACACATCGCTGTAGCTGAGATTTTATTGTTTCTGGACTGCCTTAGTCTCAGGGAGGTATCTTGGCTCTAGTCTCTCTCTAAATGTCCTCTCCCTTTCCCAAAGAGACGGAATTTTCAGTTCAGACACGAGCAGCTTCTACCTCAATTTGGTCCATAAATGCCTCCGGATGAACTTGATGAAACAGACCAAACTTTCTGAATCATCCTGGTCACATTTAGAAATCCACAGGGGAAATGGCAGTACACAGTGTAGAAACAAACACGGCTGCTGGATTTACATAATGGTTCAAATGGCTTGTGAAAATCTTTTTTTTAAAAGTTGTTGAAAGAGAAAAAAAAATAATTGCAACACTGACATATCATCAGCTTTCAATAGATGTTGAAAATTGTATTTCCAACTTAATCACGAATCAGCTCCTTCTACAAACACAAGGAATTTCTTCTGTCAGGGTTATCTCTACTTCTTTATTCCTCACCATTCTGAAAGCATTGGATGAAACTCAAGCCACACATTTCAGATTTCCTTATTAAGAAGCTGGGACATGCACTGACAAGTAACACATACATCTGTAGAATTTGCAGACTGACAAACACACTGGACACAGGACTTGTACTGGAATAATACTGACTGCACAACTCCTTAAGGACCCTTCTAGCCCTGTTTTTCTGTTATTAAATATGTTCACGCAGAACACACCTAATTTTCACAATGCTTTCTTATGAAACTCATTGTGGCTTTTGTTTGAGGCTGTAGCTGCTGAAAGTGTGCAAGGCACAGATGTGCAAATTCTTAGTTGTGTGCAGCATTGGTTTGCTCCATATATCAACTGCAGCAATGAGCTCCAGACTTGGTTCTATAACCCTGCCAGAAGGCTGGAATTCTTCCCTGGGGGTCTCAAGGCAGGACAACATTGCATGCAGACAGATACTAAGCCTGGCATGTTACATTTTTTCTTCCAGAAAAACAAAATAATAAAAAGTAGAGATGAAAGAAATCCTGAGAGATTACACAGCCCATTTCTGCATCCCAATGAATAAGAGACACTCAACTATTTCTTCCCCTAACGTTTTGTGGCGGGGGGTTCCTCTTTTTCACCAACAATCCATTCATCTCAATAATCAAGGTTCCTTGGTGGAAAACATCCTGCACCATGGCACAGGCCACATCTTAGCTCTGCAGGCTGGAAATCATTAATCACATACATCTTCAGGAGAGAAGACAGGGATATTATCTGTTTCTCTTCACTCTACTCTTGAGTGAAGCACACAGACTGCTTTACACAGGAGTGCAAAGAAAGCTGAAAGATCGAAGACAGATGTGAAGATCTACAAGCCCTAAATGACAAGAACTTTTTTTTTCTGAGAGTCTTTGGGTTCATCAAAAGCAAATAAAACCCAAACCTTAATCCCATTGTCTATATCATTGTAAATCTTAGATGATTAAGCTTTAACATACCGCTGTGTGCTTATTGTAATGGGTGAGGTGCTCAAGAGAGCAGTAGACACCCCACCAGCTTTCTCTGGTACTTCAATATGTGAAGCACAAAAAGGCTGTTGAAAACAATTAAGGAGCCTTCCAGAGGAATTCTGAGACTTCTGAATAGCAACCATCTAAGAAGGATTTTAATTTCTTCTAAAGTTTCAGTCTTAAAGAGAAAAAGCACAGTAGAAACCAGACAAGACACCTTTGAAGACTATTTCAAAATGCTCCTGAGGACCTAATAGCAGGAGATTTCACAGTGTAACAAAAAGTCAAAATTTTAGCTACAGACTGTGTATTTTCAGAGTGGAGAGCTGCCAAGGTATTTGTGACTCACTTCATCATGTCAGATGATAACAGCTCACATGAGCCAAGGTGCACACCTGTTTAAATGCTGGCAGAATCACAGCTTTAGATTCTAAAAATGCAACTAAATATCAGGAAAATTTAATTTATTTTGATTATAATTAAGTTGACATTTCTTCTAACATGGAAAGAAGAATGCCAGTCTTGCAATAAAGGCAGCAGTCTCAGCCACTGGGGTCTTTTTGATAAATAGAATACAGGCTTCCCATGAGATTTCTGATTGTGATTCATAAACATGATAAAAAAGCTGCAACATTCACTCCTTAAATTCATATACATACATACATATATATACACACATATATATACACACACCTTCTTTATAACCTCTTTTGTACAATGTTTAAGAAAAGCCAGGTTGAAGTTAGGCAGATCATATAGCAGGACACTACCAATGCTACAGCCTAATGCATCTCACCAAATCCTCAAGTTTCATTGCCTATCTTTTTATGCTTAGATTCTAAATTGTTTGACAGGAGAGCATTATTTGGTCTTTCTAGTATAGTGTGTTATAGGGTAAAATTCTAGCTTATCATAGAATGATCTGTATACCAGGAAATGGCAAAAAATGAAAGTAATAATATGTGATTTACTGTCTGTCAAGTAATTTTCACCATATAACTCATACTCAGTAGATAATACTCTTTGGCTTCTGAACAGTAGGATGTAGTTTATATTTTATTTTAAATATACTTTATTTCAGGATTTGTTATTTAATGTTTGTGTACATTTTGAACAGCAAAACACAATGAAAAGCCTAAGTATTATTTTCAGTATTTGATCATGATATATTGTTTTACCATTCTATATTCTGTAAATATTCGCATACTGAAAAGACACTAAATTTATTCTTGTTTTATTCTGTGTACTATTTGTGCTTAGTGGGATGTAGGTAAATCCATGTAGTGGAATGTAGCTAAATCCCTGAGTGCAAATATTAATATTTTCGAAAAAACTTCAGATAAGAAACAAGTCAGAAAAGGAAAGTATCTGGAGACACCATTCATATGCAACCCTCAGACAGAGTCTATGAACCAAAGAGCAGTTTGGGGCAGTAAAGTTGTATGGCTTTCGATCAGCCTTCTGAGAAAACTGCTGAGATAACTAAAAGGAAGTGAAAAAAAAAAAAAAAAGCTATGTGAATTAGGGAGCCTAAAAACACAGAAAAAAAAGTCAAAGGTAGATGTGAGGATAGTTAGCAGTATGAGAACTCAAGAGGAAAAAATACTGACATTAAAAGATTTAAAATGCTAAAATGTAATGGAGAAGCAGAAGATGGAAATTCAGCAAGATAAAGGATCAAGCTCAAGGAAAAAGCAAAGATTATTGACCTCTCCTCACCTGAGCAACAAGTTCAATCTCATCAGATTGGTGAGTATATAATGCTTATCATCTGGTAATATTAACCCTTACTTACAAGCTCACTAGTCCTTACTATCTACAGTGTGCTTACCCACAAATAAATGCTCTGCCCTCTCCACTTGTTTAAATCCTGTCCTTTATGTTCACAGTAAAAAGAACAAAAGGAATAAAAGTTGTCAAAGGGAATCAGATTAAAAGGGTTAAAAATTTAATTATCTCTTTTAAAAAGACAAAAAATGAATAAGACCTCCATAGAAAGAGAGGGAGGTCAGGAAAGTGAGTTATGGTTGCATATCAGAAGCCTGGTAAGCCCTCAAGGCATTTTCAGATACAACATGCTACCAGGAGCCTTTATATCCACATTGAATAGATTATTATGAAATATGCCATCTCCTGGAGTTATTGCGTTCATTCCATATAGAATCCATGCACAGAAACTTTCACCTGCAAAAATTATATGAACATAAGATTGACATGTAAATAGGCAAGAAGAAATAAGGTTTTCATATTAGAAAATAATCACAGCATTGCAATCAAACTCAAAGGGTGGCCTGAGTGGAAGCTTTCTAATCAGCTTCAGCAGTAATGTCTATATTGCCTTTGACTTGCCTAGATTCAAGCTTCAATTTGTCAAGACAAGTGCTGTGCCTCAGTAATATGCATTCTGTAAGCAGCCTTTGCCCCCAAGCTCAAGAGAATAGAACACACTGCAGAGGTCAGTCCCTTTATTGTGCTGCCCCCCACCAGTGCGGTGTAAATTGCACTCCTTGGCTGACGTCCTGTGCTGTGTTCCCACCACAAAACTCTCCAAACACACCCCCTTAAGAGGGGGCTGCAGCTCATCATTATGATGCCTGTGCTAAATTTGTTTGCAGGAGCTTTGTACCAGCTGCTGGTGAGAGATCAGAAGCCCTTCATTAGAGAAGAACTCAAGCCTGTTTCTCTGTGCTGGCACTGGAAGGCACTTTGTGCATTTAGCAAGGGATGTCTGTCCTGTAGTACATTTTACAGGAGACAAGATAAGTGAGAATTATCTTCCTGCCTTCTGCTCAATGTCACCTGTGAAATCTGCAGCTCTGGCACATAATGTTTAATATCCTCATCTAGTTCATAAGAAGATATCATCATCTCCCTAGATTTGGTATTTCATTGAGACTAGTATGGAAAAATGCATCACTATGTCACAGAAATAGGAATAGTCATGCAGCACATCTTCCATCCCTACACATTTATGTCAAAGATGATGCTATTCACTCCCCAGCTGGCTGTCAAAAAAAAAAAGAAATGCTGCTCATCTTCCAATCCCCTGCCCACTGAAAGCATCTATTCAAAATTATCATGGCATTCATGCCAATGTCTTCAAGCCTGCTGCCCTTGCTGTTAGCCTCACAAGTGGAGAGTTTTCACCACAGGTAATGTGTGTGCTCCTGCCATTGCTGGCCTCCAAACTTCACTGATTTTCAAGCAGGTGCTGACTCTGCATGGGGGTAGGAAAGATGTGCATGTTTAGCTGGCTACCTCCAGTGGAGTAAATTTCACACTATCCCCTAGAGACCAGAATCTTGACAGCCAAATATCACCTTTTGGTCCTACACACTCGTCTGTCAAAACTGAGGTGGTGCCTAGTTCTTCCCTATTTTTCAGCTGAAGTACAGCCTGGAGTAACTGTGTGGTTCAGCTTCAGCGTAATTTGTGGTCTGTAGGGGTAGAGTGGAAGTCTGACATGATCTTCTCCCACCCACCATAGTTTGAAGCTCTTTTGTGATCCAATTTAATAAAGTTACAACTCATGGGAAGTACTCAATAATCTGGTACTAAATAATTTGTCTTTTTGGAGCTTAGACCTTTATCTAATCTATGTCAGATGAATTAGCCCACACTGGCCACACAACTTTTCCAACAGATAACGTTCTGAAATGAATCTGCTAAATACAAGGAGGAATAAGACAGTCTCATACAAGCTTCTGCACATTCTCTCTAAATTACAGACAACATATGGGTTCAGAAATCATGTGTTTTACCTCTCCTGACACACAAATATATACATTTCTTACTCAGAGAGCTAAAAGCAGATGTTTCACCTAACCAAGACAACCATTTGCATACCTAAGTAATGCACATTATAGGCAATGGATGCAAAACTGACCACACATAAATATCCAGTATTTATACACATTTCAATACTAACACTTCTGAGCAGTTTTCATTTTCTAAAATATCTGCATTAATACAAAGAAAAGAAATAACATTTGGGTTTAAAAATTCACACTGGCCCATTCTCACCATCTCTGTAAATATTTGCATTCCCAGAATCTCATGCACATGCAAACAAATTCAGAATTAAAGCATCACGAAATGCTTTCTGAGGAGTTGCTGAAATTGCTGCAGGTTTTCTGAAAACAGTCCAATTAACACACAAGTACTGGGGAAATATGGACTTGATTTACACAATGGTAAAACCTGTCTCAATATGCATAGGGAAGAAAATTTCTTCTCTAAAGTACAGATGCCATCTATAATTAATGTCTCTTAAATTATACCATCTTCCTCAGAAGCATTAATTATGAACCAAAACATGCAATTATAAAAATCAGTGGTCACTAATCTATAAGAGCAAGCGTGTGTTTCAAAATTCATACAAGCTACAAAAATTTTCCTTTTTATCAATAATGAAACTAAGTTTAATAATTCCAACTCTCACACATTTTGATATACTGTGTAGGTCTTATTTTACAAAGATGTGAAGTACATTTTACATGCACAACATGTGTCTGATCTATGCTAATAATGAAATATAATCAGAAATAGGGCCAAACGGGGAATACTGTATAACAGAGAGCAATTATTTTTGTTTTTTCCCACATTTAGAAATTAAAAAAGAACTTGTAATCACTTTATGTCTAAATATGAAGGAATCAATACCAACATTTTCTCGTACTTGCAATAAACTATCAGGCTGTTACAAAAAAAAAATAATAAATAAATAAATAACGTTGATAGTCAAAGAAGGGAAGTTTTCCAAGGATACCCTGGTCATCCAAGAACTCTCTGTCATTAGGCATGACAAAAAGATTAAATTAGGAATATTAACCACTTTTCTAGGTTTGAACTCTGTGACATTAAGATTCAAACTTTAAAAAAACTATCTCCCCAGTGAACATCAATTATTAGTTCTGTCCCATCAAAAATGTGTCTTCAAACCCTTTGCATTATTAATTAATTTTTTCTGTAGATGACGTCCCATCAAAAATGTGTCTTCAAACCCTTTGCATTATTAATTAATTTTTTTCTAGTGCTGTTCTGGAGAGCAATTTCTAGCAGGTATCTAAGTGTTTTCCTGAGTAAAAAGGAACTGTTACAGAGGTTCAGGTTTTATAAATAAAAGAAAGGAAGATGACAACCTTTAAGTTCATTTGTGGGGACAGGCTCATAACTGTAACTAACCTGAATGTTCAAAACCAGGAGGAAAAAACTCACAGTGTAGCCCTGAATTTTCAGACTAGTAAAACTGAAGTTGCTATTTCATATAGATAGAATTGGAAAATACTTTTTTTCCTGAAATATATTAGTATTCTAGATATTCTGACCAACTGTGATTTACTTTTTAGATGTAAAGCACTACAAGCTAGTAACTGAGGGAGGAAGAAGATGAATATTATACATTATGTGCCTTCTAAAATCTGGGATCTGGGATCTGATTCATTACCACTCTATGTAACACTTAGAAGATGAATATTATACATTATGTGCCTTCTAAAATCTGGGATCTGTTACCATTCATTACCACTCTATGTAACACTCTATGTTGCAGCTGTCCTGTTTCCAGTTGTAGGTAGAGAAAAACAGATGCCTCACATGACAGAAATGTCCGGATGGCTGTCTTTTGCTGCTATTGCTCCATGGTCCATGGAAGCTATGCAACACTTGTTACTCAGAGAAGCAGAAGCTTTCCCTTCCACATCCTTTCTCTGGGAGGGAAATAGCAGCAGGGAAGTCTAGTCCCAGCCCTTCCAAAGAAGAAACATCCCAAAACCTGGCTCATCCTTCACCCCAGGCAAAGACATTCAGTTTGCTGTGTGGCAGCCTTGCCTAGAGCCATCTCCAAGAAGGCAGATCTCTTCAGTGGGCTGATTTCTGACCTCTGCGAGTTGGGGACAGGTAATGGGACTGTGGAAGCTGAGTTTTAGGAAGGGGAATAGGATGTCTAAACTATATGAAAGATAACTCCAAATCAAACTTGTAGCTAGTATAAGAGAGGCATAACTATGTTTAGTGGGGCTCTATCAATTTACATCACCCCAGTTTAAGGTTCTTTGTATATCCAATTAAGATGAACAGAGTAATTTCCAATGTTTTCCATGTTTCTTCAGATGTTTTCAAGTTTCCAGGGCAATTTTCAAACTGATGCAATGCTTACCTCTTAATAGTAAAATGTATTTTAATAGTTTCCATTCAGTCAGGTTTTTAAATGATCCTGTTAAGTAGAAGGATAAGAAGATTTAATGTACTTTTTTATCAGACCCTACTTTCCAGTCCACAGATTAATCCTGAATTTTCTGACAAAGCCAAACTTTTCAAAGTGCAACAGATAGAGTTTCAAAGACCCTCCACAGATGGGTCTCTCCCATCTGCAATCAGCCTGTTCTCCAATTGAATGTGCAACCTCTCTCCATTTGCAAGCCTGAAGGTATTTACCAAGTACTGTTACAGTACTTGGTAAGTCTTTAAAAAAACAGCTGGGACTCCAGAAATGGAACACATTAATTCCTGACACATTGACACACGCAAAAGCTCCAAGTGTAAAAGAGTCAAATACTTCTGACAGTCCATCTCCCCTGACTCAAGGCCTTAGTCAGATTATGTTTTATTGGGATATAAAAGAGAATATTACTGGAGAAGAAGAGATGTAACACGAAGCAAACTCGTTACTTGAAATCTATGCAGTGACATTTATTTTGCCACTTCATGTAAGAAAAAGTGAGAAGAATTATGGGGGGAAAAAAACCCTTTCAACAGGATGGAGGAGTTCTATCTTGACATGGATGGGAAATAAACACAACTGTGTCCAAGATTTCTGTTTCACTTGGCTCTGAGGATAGGGATATGAGGGAGTCCAGGGAGAAAAACAACAACTGGCACATGCTCTGGCTTGCTTGTCTGTATGTTATAAGATTTCAGACACTGAATCATCTGTCCCTCAAACTCACAGTATTAGATGGAGGAAAACACAAAGACATCATTTATTATACTAGAACCAGTAGCAGTTTTCAAGGCATTGCAGGAGTAACAAGAAGGCTGGAAGCAAGCAAAAGGTTGTAAAGGGACACAGCCGGGCTAGCTGACCCAGAGTGGTGAAAGGGATATTCCACACAATGTAATGTCATGCTCAGCAGTGGAACTGGTGTAGTGGGAGAAGGAGGGAAAGGCAAGTTGGCTTTCAAAAGCAGCCATCTCTCAGGGACTGGCTGGGTATCACTCTGCTTGTGCAAATAGGTAAATCATTGCTTTTGCATCACTTTCTCGGGGTTTTTTTTCCCCCTCTCCCTTCACTTAAACTGTCCTTATCTCAATTCATGAGTTTTATGAGTTTTGCTCTTCCAAGCCTTTCCCCTCTCCTGCTGGAATAGGTGTGGATGGGGTAGATAAGCAGGCGGCTGGCACACTGGCCAGGGTTAACCCACCACATATTACCTTCTAAAAAAAATTGTCCTCACTTCAAGGAGGAGATTCTGTCTTGGAAAATACATTCAAGCTCTTACAAAAACCTCACTAAAATATTAATTCCAATATTTTCACCTCTATAGCTCAGAAGAGAATTATATTAACGTTAATAATGGAACACAATTTTTAACTAGCAATTTGATTATTTTTTAAAATAATTTCAGTCTTATGCCAATTATTATAAGATTAATTTCTTTCTATAAACAGGGTTAAATAGCTGACTCCCATTTAATCCTTGTAAAAAGATTGCTGGAGTCTCCAAAACTGTACCTCAAGGAGAATATGTCACCACAGTGGCAAAGCAGAAAACAGCACTGGCTACTGCCTAGTATTCCACAGACTTCAGCTTCATTAAATAATGTAGCAAAGAAGAATCTCCTTTTTGTACAGGAAATTACTTGTCGTTTTATAGGATTATTTTTATTATTAGAAGTGAACATAACATCTGAAAGTCACATGTATTCATATGGTTACACCGATCACTTCTTATTGATCAAATAAAGCATTTAAGAACATGATTTACTCTGTCTGGGATTTCACAGTTATCATTCATAAGTATCTATCATCATGTAGAATCTCACTGGTATTTGATAAACATAATATTTGCATAACAGTAAATGTAAAATTTTGTTTCAATTTGCTGCAAATTAGAGTGGAGGATTTGTAATAACTTAATATTCTTGCTTGGCCCCAAGCTTTTCCTTCTTCTCTTTCCAAATTAGCAAAATTTCTGCCCAAAAGCTACCCACTCTTGCAAGTTCCCTGACTTAGATCTGTAAGAATTTTCCAGACTATGGACTGAAAAATGAGATAAAGATTACACTGCAAAAAGAATCTAGAAGTAAAAGCCCAACTATCCCAGTGTAAACTGTTTTACTGTGCTTCAGCCAGTTTTTCTCAGGCAGAAGACTGAATGCATTGGATTTTCACCACCACCTAATTTACTTAACGGAAGCTCTCCAAGCCAGTTCTCATTATTATCCAGTTTTAGGAATTCAGCCCCATGTTTTTTCCCCATTCTCATAAGGTGGTCAAGGGCTTTTTTGCAACACTTCTCACTATCCCCACACTCACCAAGAAAAACACAAAAGAGCTCATTGTTTATGGCCTGAAAAATCCGTATTATCTCCCTTTTTATTGCTGTATGCCTTTTCCCTGCTACCTGATGCTAGGGGAGTCCTCTGATAAAAAATTTGACATCACACAAGTTTCTTCATGCAAGAAAATAGCCAGCAAGTCAGGATCACTGGGAATATGTAGATAATTAAATAAGTTAAGTTGCTTTTCAAAACTAAGTTGTAATCAAGGCAGTGGTGAACATCCATTTTTGCAATAGATGAAAAAAAAACACTTCCCTGATTTAAAAAAAAAAAAAGAAGTCTGAATGTATGATAGAATTATTCATAATTCAGAAAGATCAGACTCAGGAAAGAGGGTCACAAGCTTTTGCTTTCTTCCCCCCCCAAAAATGGGTCATTTTAGTGGTTTTACTAATTTTTTCCTCTGCCTTGAGAAGTAGTAAGTACAATTTAAGTCTCTTCCTGCAGAGCTTGTTTATGTAAAGGAATAAATTGGAGCCTCTTTCCTCAAACATTTAATGGGATTTATATCATATTCAGAGGTTTTTTGCTGATTATCTTTTTAAATGCAAAATTAACAATGGGTTGCTGAAAATATAATTATTATTGTTTTTAATTGTGCAATTCTACAACATGCAAAATCCATGACAAAGGTTTCAAAAGCCTTTGTCTGTATTAGAAAGGAAGCTATGCAGCCTAGGAAATAAGCCAAATGTAAATAAACCCTTCATGGTAATTTGACAAGGCTATATAATCAATTTCAACACATAAAGTAATACCATCTACTCCTCTAAAGATTCTTCATCTAAATGCATCTTATTTTGACAGTCATAATGTTTACTTACTCCATTTTTCTAATGCTTACTCTTTATATGACTCAGGGATAAGTACTGGAAAGGTCTAGGTAAAAATGAGCCCTGCTTTTAAGAGAATATTCATTTTCCCATAATGATGATTTATTTTTTAAGTTATCTTTGAAAGCGCAGCCCAGACCTCCTTCCTGCTTTGGCCATTTCCATGCCAGCTTCCTGCTGTTACACATCAGCATGCCCAGACACAGGAGCATTGGAGTGACTGACAGAAGCCACTACTCTGAAAAAACATTGATTCAAGACAACAGGGAGCCACATGGTAGGTCGAGAGAAAAAGAAAAGTGTTGAAAAAGAGATTTGATAAATATTCAGATTTTCACTGTCTGTGATGCTTGAAAAGACAAATACTAGTATTTTCGTTGGTAGCTAAATCTCTGCAAAAAGACAACAAGAAGTAGCTCAAAACCCCCTTTAAATTTATCTCCAGATTGCCATCAGATATTTGGTGGGGGTTTTTTAAAGTCCTAAGATTAGATAGGATTTAGTGCTCTGACAGTCTCATTAGAAACTAAGTGTTCACAGAATCAGGCAGAATTGCAGAACAGGAAAACAGAGCTTAGTATCTTAAATTATTCCATCTTTATCAGACACAATTCATTCACTTTGGCATAAATTATTTTTGGCCAGAAATTAGAGGGATTTCCAAGTTCTCTTCACCTTAACTCACTTGTTACCAAAGATAATTGCAAATTTTTCATTATCTGTAATAACTGTAAGTTTAACTCCATGTAAACTAAAAAAAATCTACTCTGCTTTCTAAAGCAGAAGTACTTATTTTTGGGAATGGTACTGTAAATAAAATACCTGATGTGAATCAAATTTCATTTTATATATAATTCATCATTGCTGTGAACATAAATAATTCTGGGCCTGCTCAGCTATTTTCTATCGAATCCTTTACTTTGATTTTAAAGACTGGATCCTTCTTCTAGTGAATCAACGGGAATTTTGGCTGAGTTACTGTTTCCATTGCATCAATTACAGCTTAGCTAGTAAAAATGTATATTCGCTTTAACATATAATTGTAAGGAACTGAGATCTTGGTGTAAGGACAATAAAATCACAAAGATAAACAGGAAAGCCTGGTTCATAGCACTAATTAAACAGTAAAGAAAACATTTACTATAACTTTGTAAGCATAGGAATCATTGTGTGTGATTATACAACCATTTGGTGAAAAAAAAAGTGCATAATAAAAATCATCTTAAATCCATACAGACAATTCAGTACAACACAGTGGTCATTTAGTTCATTTCTATATTAATTTTATTACTTTACAAAACTGTAAATTTAGACTTTAAAAGTCATCTAAATTATCATCTCGTTTTGTTGTATTCCAGTGAAGTGCTTGTAAAATTGATAAATAATAAATAATTAGAATTTTCTTCCTTCAGCCTTCTTTTCTTACCTAAAGATTTTTTTAATTCTTTATTCACATTCTGTACATGCCCAAGTGCTTTGCTTTACTGCTCCAGCTACTTCACAACAAACCAACAAAACAGCCACTTAAGCAATTTATTTGACAACAAATTCTTATCTATGCAGTCCATGAGAAACTGAATCCTAGTCCTGAATGTCCTTGAACTAAGAGGAAGTTTGTCTGCTACATTCTCCCAGTGTTTCCTTTATTTCACCAAATTATTATTATTATTATTATTATTAGCTTTACAAGTCTTCTATTCTGAAATTTTCCAATGCTCACTCACACAATCTTATTGCCTCAAAACATCCTGCAGTACCTCATCAGCATGAAGAATTAAGTCATTAAGGCACACATTCTTTATCTTGCTTAAGAGCTCTCCTTCTCTCCCTTGATTCTTACCCAAGGAGTCCATTATTCAGAGAAGGCTGGAATAATACAGTGGGAAATCCACATTCAAGCACCTACTCCTGCCAGTTCAAGACCAGAAACAGAAGACATCCATGCTGCTCAGGGAATCAGGATGTGGAGATGCCCATGGTGGCAGTGCACAAGCTGATGGCTCACCTGGAAGTGCCTATGGTGCTCAGTGCAGGGTGATGCTCACCCTGCTCTTCCAGCCTGAGGGAATCACCCAGGTACCACTGAGTGAGATGCCAGCCCCCTGCTCACACTGTTCCACCCTGTTCTGCTCACCCTGATTGAGCCACTGATTTACTGGAGTACTAGAAAGATAAAAATCAGCCTACTTCATGAAGTAATCTTAGAAAGGAATGGGATTAGCTTAACTCGCAACATTCACTGAAGACAAGAAGCTGCCCTAAAGCAGAGATTCAGGTTTGTGTTTTTGCTTTCATTTTTGCAGAGCAAGGACTTGAGTCAATCTCTTCCATTACCCAGGTAAGTATCTTTACTCCCAGTTTACAAGTTATTATGTAATGGCTCACTAGATATCCTTTTGTTCACAGAAACTTACTCATCAAGACGTGTAAAATTCCATTAAGCAGTTTTGATATAACAAGAATTTCATCACGGCTTCATACAGATATATATACACACACACATACATTCATTCCTACAGGCTGGGTAAAAAAGCTCACCAATCAACCCCTGCAAGTATGAAAATTGATCATAATTTTAAGCACTCAGTGCTGGCTAGACAAATCCTCTGCAGAGACCATTAGAAAAGACCCTGCTTAATTTTTTTTTATGGTTCACACCATGGAGCAAAGCCAAGAAAAATGTCAATTATACATTGTGGTAAAAACTATTTTCCAGATGAAAGAAGAAAATAAAATGCAAGAACACAGTCAAAGACCTAAGCACAATTTTTGGGTAAACAAATACTTCCTATGTCAAATACCTATTAGTATAGTAATGTACTGGTCTTATAATTATTTTCAATCAAAATATTCTTATGTATTCTTATTATGTCCTTTACTAGTTTTAAACACAAAGTTTTATATTAAATATGTTTGCCTATTGATATACATTGACTGATATAGAATATAGTTGGATGTACTCCAATATTTAAGCTATCAAACCCTTTCCACAATGAAAATATTAAAAACAAGCAGATACATTATTTCATAGTGAGGAAAAAAATTATTTCAATCAATCATTTGTATAATGTTTTTACCACCTTTGTTTCAAGAAACACTTTCAATAAGTGAGCTGTCATTAATAGCTGAGGTCAGACTTCCAACTGTGCTGATGCAACAAAACAGTTAATTGTGAGGTTTCAATTAACGATAGGGATGGCTTGGCACAGGCAGTGTGCAGGTTCGGAAGCAGGCACCAAGACAAAGGAGACTAACCACAGAAAGAAGCAGAAGCAGGCAGCTGCCTGTGGGGATGCTGAGAGCACTTTTGGGAACCTGGATTTTAACTTGCCTGTTATAAAAGCAGGGAAAGCAAAGCATTACAAAAGTTGGTCAGATTTTCTCACCTCCCTCTTCCTATCTACACACAAACTCAGTAGGGGACAGAAAATAGAATCTCATTGTCAGCATCTACAATCAGACAGACTACAATACAATTGTTCTTTCTGGCACTTGGAACATAGCTCACTAACCACCCCAGTCTTAACATGCCTAATTGAGTGAAAAACTAATATGAGAACATAGAAGAGTATTTTTTTCCATAAGCCTAGACAGAATTTTCCAAGTTTAAAAATTTCCAAACTGAATCTTATTATTTAAAATATTATTTAAGTTATGCCTGTAACTCGGTGCTATATATTCTATTTCCTCCTGAAATACATTGCTTGATTCTATATTTTGCCCCAGATATATAAGAAAAATTAGCAGTTGTAGAAAACAGTTCAAAAGCCAGAGAATGAGGAGAAGATGCAGGTGGAAGACTTGGTTATTTTACTTCCAGTTTTGTTTATCTCATTAGACGACAGTGTGAGAACATATCACAGTTCCCCTGAGGTAAAATATGTTACAGAAATGGGAATTCAGCATCTTTCAGGGGTTGCTGGAGACTGGCTACCTTACAAGAAATTCTGTCTCAGCCCTTTAGCAGTTGTAGCAACATTCTTGATCCTCTTATAAGCAGCAGATGTTAAATATCTAAATTTTCAATATTAAAATTAATCTTATTACATCATTATCTAGCTCAGAGGATAATCACTGTCTTGTGATGGAATTCTGCATTAGAAGACTACATACTCTCTTTTGCTATGTTATGTTTAAATACGAGGAAATTAAATCATAGGTATTTATTTCAGGAAATCTGTTTAGTAACATAAAAGTTAAAACATACTAAGAAAGCTCTATGAACCTATTCAACCAAAAAAAAAAACATTAAAAGCAGTATACAATGAATGTATCTCCTGATCTCTTAGGCTGACATGATGACACTCTAAAGATCCATAGCTTTTTAAATGGGATAAATGTCATAATAATCTCTTGTGCCCCACTCAGCCTTCTGTTCTTTGAGTCACGGGCAGGACCATGCCATCAGAGTCCATGTCCCTCCTTCCAATACAAACCCTTCTATGACTCTGTCATTAATTCAGGTGTATTGTCAATTCTACTGAAATATATGAAACATAAAGCTTTAACTAAGATCTAAATTCCTTACCTCTGCTTTAATATATGCTTTATTGCAGACTGAAAGTTAAATAAGGAAATGGGGACTTCCTTACACAACACAAATGCAGCCTAAAACTGTTTTATGTTCTCAATAGCTTAAAAGTGTTACCCCACACGTGCCAAGCATGAATGTATCAATATCTTTTTGTACTTTGGTTTGGTCAGAGATAGTCTCTGTCTGGATGCTACATATATCCAAGAGGAAAAGAGAGTATTAAATTAGAGTATGATTAGAACCTATTCACAAAAGAGCAAATTAATTCATATTGATGATTTGCTGATAAACCCAAACTGAGTAAGGAAATCAGGCAAAATGCTAGTTTGTGAAAGTAAGCAATTCCACCCACAAATTTGGTTTTTGCTAGGCAACAATTTCATCTGGAAAAATATTCCATTACACAAACTTTTAGCAGAATGCAGAGAGAAATATGGAAGACTGTTTGTGTGTCATGCTCTGTTATTAAACACTGCCAACTATGTGTTCAAGACTGTGAATCAGAACTCTCTTATCCCTTCTTCTTTACCAAAATGTAACATATAAAATTAGCAGGAAGATAAACACTTTGGGTATCAGTATTCTCTCCTTACAATTAGGTTATATTTTCACCAGAGAAGCTAGAAATTTACATTATTTAGTGAAGTGGAGATTCCAGTAGAAATTGTCAGTTGCAGCATCTGGAGCTCTGGAATTACTGCAAGACTGTCAACTAAAAGATGAGATTTCTTTAATTGTTTGGCATGCGATTTTTTGTTTACACTCATTTTTTTGAGAATAATTTGATAAAAAAATAACACTACAGATATGAAAAATTTGAAGACAGCTGTCTGACAAGCAAAAAAAATTGTTTTGTTGGCATTGAATTGCTTCTTTACAAAGAAAAAAGTTCCAATAATTCATAAACACTGCGGGATAGGATTGGCTTGGGGGGTTGTGTGATTTTGGTTTGTTTGCATGATTCCCATGCAGTCTTCTTTGTTACCAATGCTATCTCTTATCAAGAAGTGGAAGAAGATTTAATGCAATTAATGACACTATAAAAAAATATTATCAAACCATATCTCAGCAGAAAAAACTGAATTCAGATTTTGAAAAGATGCTAAAGTATGTTGCTTTGTCTATTCAAACTACAGAGCTAGTAAAACCTTGATACAAAAGCAGGTTAAAGAGGAAAGTATTACAGGTGATCAGTCTCCAGGTGGCCCTGAATTCTACTATATTTTAGTGATCAATTCTATCTAGTAATGCCCAAGTCTTAAAATTCAGGTGCCCATACTATCTAAATATTATGTCTGTGCCACTGTGAGTGAGTGATTTGCTAATTTTTCAAGTTCACAGACACAGACTCCCAGTGAGTGATTTGCTAATTTTTCAAGTTCACTGCAACATCCTTGTGAATCACTGATATTCCATTACAGATTCAGGTATATTCTTTAAATAATTTTACATCTGCAGAGCACAAGAAACTGACTCCTATTGAAAATCATTGGGAATTAGGTACATAGCATAGAAACTACTCATTTCAAAAGTACTAAAAGTAGCTAAAAATAGGGAAAAATGTGATTGGGATCTAATTTGTAAGCAGAATTTATGTGTTGCATCCCAAATGTTTCTAATGAACTGCAAATGTAATATTAAGTTATTCTGCATGTGTTCACAATGGCTGCTTCTCTAAAATGTAGAAGAAACGAGAGCATTTTCAAAGATAGAGAAGACTTCCGGTGATTAATATTATGGCTCATGTTACTCTGTAAAAGATTTCTTCTTTTTTGATGGACAAAGTTGTTAATAACATTTCCTGACCTAAGAGGTAAACTCTGCAGTAGCAGATACATATCTACACTGAAAATTGCACTCATATCTTCCAGCTAGAGAATAACACATGAAATACTGTGCTGCAATACTGAGGGTGCTTGAAAACTCTTGCAAGGCAGGATTAAGTTCTGCAGTAAAATTTCAGAAGCTGTCATAAAGCTGAATATTTTTGAAATCTAATTTATTTCCTCTTAATCTTTTAGGATTCCAATTTTAAGACATGAATGAATAGATACAAACAACTGATGACTCATCTTTAATTGTAATGCAGCTTATCCACCTGGCATGTTTCATAGACACCTTTAGCTCTTCTTGCTGAGATCAGCACATATTAACCGCCCGGTACAGAATGAGAATAATTTTCCTCCAAATATGTATGTCTTATAATTTACAGGAGGATGAAAATGGTTACTAACTATGAAAAACCTATTTAAGGAGAAAATATTTTTGAGGATTATTCTGTTTAAAACCAAGCCACTAATCAATTGCTTCCAAAGGAGACCAATAGGGATTTATCTTGAAAGCTACTACTTGGCAAAAGCCTGCTGAGCTGCACTGCAAGAATTACACAGATGTACTAACATTGCACATGCCTTGGAAAAGAAGTATTTCTGAGGTATTTCTTTTCCTTGGAAAAGAAATACCTAATTTTGAGAGGATCCTGCAGTAAAAAGTCTCCTATGGGGCTAAAAAGCTAAAACACAGCTAGAGCTGACTACAAAGAAAACAGCAACATCTTTAAAGCTGTAGTCAGGAGCAGGTATTGTTTTATGATATCAGTTTCTGCTTGTTCACTTCTTTGTATTCCATGCACCTGTGAAACTCACTCTATATCAGTTTCACAGTATGTAACTGAAACAAGAAGACCTCACAGGTAAACTAGATAAACAATCCTCTCTCTGTTGATAGTATATTACTGCTGCATGCAAATACATCTGCACATAGCCCAGCATGAGAAAGTTATAGCCCCACTTTGCTTGAGAAATTATTTTGTATCTAAATACATGTAGCTGATTAATTTACAAACAAGAATCTTCTTGTCATAGTACATACACATTTCACCTTTCCCTTAATATCATCTTGTTAACTATTTGAACCACTGTGGTTTTTTGTAAGGATTTTTCTTCCTCATTGGTTTTAATCTTCAAATATTTTTTGGCTATTTCCATTCTCCCCAGAACTATTGTGGGAAGGCCATACAATTTGCCTTCAAAGTATGCAAGGTCAGGAAATGTCAGCTGCATCATCATGTCCTGGAGTGATGCCAGCATTGTTTGGAACTCGTCAGATTTCTAGGCAGAAGGTCTCACTATTGATCTACTTTTTAATAGTTTAATCAATTACTCAGCACAGTGCTAAAATATTCTCCTGACATCTCTAAATTTCTACATTTAAATATGCTTTCTTTTTAGGTGTTTAGGGGATGGAATGTGTAGATATAACTCTTATCTGATATGTAATATTAATGGACTTTTTTCTGGTTTATAATGGATGCCTCTCATGCATTTTAATAAACTTTTAATGGCTATAAAGGAACCGCTAAACCGCTTGCAGCAAAAACAACCCACATAGCACATCAAGTGAGATTTGTGGTTCTTTTCACCTCTGCTTCCAGATTGCTACACTAAATGTTGTGAGTGATGAGTGAATTATAGAGAAGCTCAGCAGAAAAACCTTTCTAGATGTGAGCTTCTCAGAAATACTTACTCAAAAATAGTTTTTTCCAAAACACCAGACCCTAAATAATTCATCTGTGAATACTCTTGATCCATGACAGAAATGCCACATCTGGTTTAACATGATGCATTTTGAAAACAGTTTGAGCTAAAACATTGTGGCAATTCTGATGTTCATAAGGACATTCTAGGATAATTATCCTTTTCACAGAATCATCAAGGCTAGAAGAGACCTGCAAGATCATCTAGTCCATCCATCAACCCAGCACCACCATAATCACCCCTAAATCATATCCTCATCCGGTGCCACATCCAGACAAATTTGAACACTTCCAGAGCCAGTGATTCTACCATCTCCCTGGGAAATTTATTCCAGCACCAAACCACTCTTTCAGTGAACTTTTTTTTCCTGATATATAATTTGAGCCTTCTCTGGTGGAACTTAAGACCATTTTCTCTCATCTTTTCTCTTTAGACATGGCAGTAGCAGAAGGGACCAATCTCACCTTGCTACAACTTCCTTAAGGCAGATGTAGAGAGCAATGATGTCCCCCTGACCCTCCTCTTCTGCAAGCAAAACAACCCCAGTTGCCTCAATCACACCTCAATGGAAATGTTTTCTGGACCCTTCACCAGCTCCATTGCCCTTCTCTGAACCTGCTCCAATGCCTCAAAGTGCTCCTTGCAGTGAGTGGCCCAAAACTGGACACAGGATACAAGGTGCAGCCCCACCAGTGCCAAGTACAGTTCTACTGCCCAGCAGATCCAAGCCAGGATGCTGCTGTCCTTCTTGGCCACCTGGGCACAGCTACCTCAGATACTGACAACCAGCACTCCCAGGTACTTTTCCATTTAGCCACTGTCCAGCCACTCTTCCCCCAGCCTGTAGCACTGCATGGGGTTATTGTGACCCAAGGCCATGACCTGGCACTTAACCTTGCTGAACCTTTTGCAGTTGTCCTCAGTCCATTAATCCTTTCCAGATCTCTCTGTAGAGCCTTCTGGCCCTCCAGCCCCGCAACACTCCTGTCCACTTAGTATTGTCTGCAATCAGACCAAGGGTGCACTTGATCCCCTCATCCAAATCGTCAGTAAAGAATGTTAAACAGGACAAACCCCAACAATGACTCCTGGGGAACCCTACAAGTGACTGAAAGCCAACTGGATTTAGTTCCATTACCACCACTCTCTGGGCCTGGACAGTTTTTCACCAAGTGAACAGTGCACCTGTCCAAACCCTGAGCCATTTTTCTCCAGGAGAATGCAGTGTCAAAGGTGTTACTGAAGACAACAGACAGATGACACATGCAGTCTCTCTGTCATCTACTAAGCAGGTTACTTGAACATTGCTCATGTAGCTCAAGCAGGACCTGCCTTTCATAAGCCCATGTTGGGTGGGCCTGATACCCTGTTTGTCCTGTACCATGTATAACTTTAATCCAAGTTATCCATCAAGAGAAAATAAGCCTTACATAACTAAAGTACTTCAAAAATGCATGGAACAGAACAGTAACAGAGCTGTAGACCGCAGAGTGAGAAAGACAGAACAAACATCACAATAGCTACTCACTCTTCAACAAACCTAGTCTAACTACAGAAGGAAAACATGTATAAGACAAAATTGAGAAGTATCAAATCCAGATCATAAGTAAATAGAAAAACTCTGGAAAACAGAATATATAAGTAGAAGAATACTGACATAAACAGCACCACAATGTAAGAAGGGAAATGCACTAATGACATATAAATGATATGTTGTTTGTTAGAACATTAACCAAAAAAGTTGAGGTTTCAATCTTACTTCATCCCGTCAGGATATCTTAATCCCCATGTTAATTGACTGAAATAGCTGGATAAACAGTGCTTGCTTTTCAGTTTCTTCCTAAGACCTTATGGGTCTAAGTGTAAACCTTTCACTTCAGTCATGCTGCACAGAAGCCCTGAGGTCACCCAACCCCATGAGAGAGTGAGCAACCTGTGGGCACAGATCTTCTCTCAGCCTGTGCATCAGTGCATAAATTTCAAGGCTGAGGAGTCATTTACTCCAGTGGAAAGCAATAGCATTGTGGGTAATTTGCAAACTTTAACTCTTCTTTTGACACAGAAACACATATGGTTTTCTCTATTTGAAATTCATCACAGAGAAGAAACCAGTGCCTTTATATCCCCTTCATTGTCCAGCTTCCCTTTTCCCAGTTTCCTGTGATGTTTCTATTGTTGCTCAAACTGAATATTTCTGTGCATATGAGCCTCAGTTCTGTTTTGTTTCTCTGATTGCTTCGCATTTTCACTATTTGACATGTTTAATCCAGGAACATGGAACTGCCATCCCAAAGTTACATTTCTTTTGTATAAACAAAATTTCTTCAATTAACAGAAAGAGATTTCTTTCTTGAGACCTTCTAGTCCCCTTGATCTCTGAGGAGGAGCTGGAATACAATGGGGTTTATTTTCTGCTAAATTTCAATACCTTTAAATGCAACAGTGGTTTCCTCTGTGCACTGTTTTTGATTATCATTGGCAAGAGAATCACTCCAGCTCAGCAGCCAGAGAAAGGGCTTGGACTGACCTCCAGTCACAGAGGATGGCAGTCTGCAGAGAAGGAGAAGGGTTTTTTTGGGGGAGGAGGGGAGCTGGTGAGCAGACTCTGATCCTTAGGGGTACCTGAAGCACTAGCACACTGCTGTGGGACTGCTGCTTAATCTTCACTGCCTTCAACTCCTAAGTCTTTTTTAAAAGGGAAGTGGTTTCAATATAGATCAGGTGTCAAAAAACCACTGAGTCAAAAGGGGAACCCTTAAGCTTTGGGCCTTTTCCAAGATCAGTTCAAAACAGTACAGTTTGGAAGGGATAATGTTGGAGGTTTTCTTTTGAAAAATTCATTACTTGGGAAGGTTCTTAATTTTATTCTGATTATAGGGGATGTGAAAATCTCTTTGTGTTTAATTCAAACACCCTTCATCAAGCAGTCAATCTTTTCAATTCTAGCACTAATTTAAAATACCATTGCAATCCTTTTATTGCTGTAACCACAAAATCTGCTGAGCTGTGAGGCAGTGCGTGTCGCCTAAGACCTCTGTAGCAAGCAGTATGAAGCACAGAATAAACAAGGCAAAAGCGACATAAGTTATATAAATCAAATGCATAAACAGTTCAAAGCACAGTACCAGAAGAAAAAAGCAAATGAACTGCTATTTGGAAATCTGATGAAAGATTGGAAAGCAACATTCATGAAATCTGTAACAACAGAAACATTTCCACTTGGACTAGATTGATTCCAGTTAATGTATTTCTGCAGGTATAAGTCTCTATAAATTATCTGCTGATGTGCACTGGGCGGCTGAATGTTTGTAACACAAGGTTTGCACTCCCTGCCAATTTGTGTACAAAGGCTTGATCTTGACTATGACAAACACTGCTTTTGAGAGCATTTTTCCAAAGTTGCCTGGGCTAGACTCTTCTAGCATGGAAAGCATAGATGAGTATTTTAACAGAAATCTTTGGGCAAGAGCACAGATCCAAGTTCATAGTGGCACAGCCAGGGTACCCTGCTCATGAAATATACAGCTACTTTGAAAACAGGAGGGGCAAGTAATTTCTTTTGACGGAGTGTGCCACGGAAACAAGTTTGGAAATGTTTGTCAGGAAACAATTCTAGCAGAAAGAAAATATGTTTGATTTTTTAAAAAAAGGTTTGAAATGTGTTTGAAGCACCGGGCAGGTTCAAAACTCGCAGGCCTCTGGGTGTGGGAGACACAGAGTTCAGCTTGCTGAACTGATGATACACTCAGCAGCTCTTTGGTTATGGGCTCTATGTGGTTTTGATTAGGAGACACAAATAAGATTGCATCCTTTGAAGATCCAAAAGGGAATCTAAAAAGGATGGTAGCACTGAGCTGGGAACAATGGTCCGGCATAGGTACCTTTTACTGCCTAGTAAAGCTAAACCTGTTGCCTAAAATTGAAGGGGCTTTTAATATGAGACAATTGTTGCAAGCAGGGAAGTGAAACATTTTTATTTCCTTCTGGTGAGAAGGCAGAATTGGTGGTTTGTAAGAGCCAGATGCTGAGCAGGTAACCTTTAGGAATGCTCTGATGAAAGCCTTGTGAAACTTTCCACTGTTTGGGCTTTATTTCTTGTGTTTGTTATATCTATTTATAGAGTCCTTTTTGTAGAGGAGTAGGAGACAACAGGAGCCCAAAACAGCAGCAGTTAAGAAGGGGCACATGGGGAGCCACAGCAGGGCTTACAGAGCTGTACCACTGCACAGTTGACTTCAAGGCCACACCATAAATTAAAGCCTTGAAAAAGGCTTTAATTGAAAAAGTGGCAGAGGAAAGTGGAAATAAAGTTCCTCCCAGCAACAGGTACGTTTGAGTGGGGCTGAGCTCTGGCTTCATTGCTCTGGGCAGAGAGCAGAGGCATGTCTCCAGCCCAGCAGAAGCCTGGCACAGAGAGATGGCATATTAGAAGTCGAGAGTGGGCATGGATGATGTGCCACAGTGCAGATCCTGAGCAAGAAAAACAGAGCAGGGAAGAGTGTGTAGGAAGTAGCAGTCACTGACCTCTATTTTGGCCACATCACGTTGCACTAAAAGCCTAGATCCAAACATTGAGATGATCCAGTGCCAGAAACATCCTGTCAGACAGTGGGCTGGCTCTCACTCACCCCTGGTAATGGCACCTCATCCTTCCCTCCCTCCCACATTTCCATCATGAACTAAGCCAAATGGCAAAGTAAGCAAAGCAGCTGTCAGACTTCTTGCCTGTTTAGGAACTTGGAAATCTTTATTGTGCCTTACCTAAGGGTTAATCAAGGTGTCAGACACTATTTATCTTTTGTATCTCTAGTACCAAAGCTGAAAGGCAATAGAAGCCAAAAGAAATGTAATCTACCATAATAGCATTTAAGTTTCAATGCCTTAAAATGTTAGTATCCTAAATATGTTTGCTGATGACTTGAGAGCTGGATTTATAACCTAGAGCTGAACTTTTTTTTTTTTTGCTTCAACAGCACAAGATCAGATACTTTATTACCAAGTTCCACATACACTATTCATAAGTACAGGTAGCCTAATAAAATGTGGATAAAAAACTCATACTTGCTTTTTTCATCATCTCATTTGATTCTCTCTGACAATAGTTGCTAATTTTTAGCTACAAATATTATTCTAAAGAGATAAACAGTGATGTCCAGCAGCTAGAGCTGACAAATCCCTTTAAAGTCATTTAATTGGTGCACTTTCATGTGTTTTTATCACTCTGACCAGATACAAGTGGATTTTTTTTTTATTACTTGAAAGCTGTTGGTGACAGGTATTTATTGCTGCAATCATCCACTCTTAACATTTAGACTGTAAAAATTGACCCTAGCCTGTCAACCATTAAGCACCAATAATTATGTCTGAAGTTGTGAAAGTGAAGTGTGACAGCCATTTCATACCTATTGCTTTAACAGGCCTTATAACCTTCTGAAATACTTTTAGTCTTTATTTTCCATGAACCAGACAAAAATATGAGTGTTTTTAGGGAGAAGTGGAAAGTTTGTGCATGATCAAAGAGTGAAATTTTATAACACTATCATTGTGAAAGAGTATTATCATGCATCAGGTGGCTGTTAAGTGCCAACTCACAAAAAAAACGTTTTTCAGATATACCTATAACCAGGATTTTTTAAAAACTACATACAGTGACAATGCACAACAAGGTCTTTGCTACCACTACTAAGCAAGAATTAATAAATTTTGTACAAATGCCAAGTGATACACTAATGGAAATATTTTTGTGAATTGTTAGAATTTATTAACCACATGACTTTGATCACAAGAGCAATTATAAATAGCTCACATAACTTTTCTGCTATGTAAGGAATACATCTCAAACACAGTTTATGAGGCCTTTTAGAGCCAGCTTATTTATTAAGCTGTAAAATCTCTTTGGACCTGCTTGTAACTCGTTGATGCTTGTTCATGTTCTACCATTCCTACGGTATATATTTCTCTCTTTTTTTTTTTGACAAGGTAAAGGCACTGCTGTTTGTCTTGCTGGGCTCTTTGTGGCATTAGCTTTTTTTTTTTTTTTTTTTTTTTTTTCCTCTGGGCACTAGAAAGAAAGAGGGAGATAGTGCCTCAGTCATTCATTTGCTACATTGTCTTGGGCCTGACAGCGAAGCACTCCTTCAGGTAAAATTTCTGGCAGACACCTCCCAAGAACTGCAGCAAGATCTCCACCTGCAACAGCTCTATAGGCAAGGAAATTATTAACAGCTGTTACAGAGCATGCAGCTATATCATTAAACTCCCTTTCCCAAGTTAAATGGTTAAAAACCCATCAGTATAGAGGCATGAAAATAATTCAAGTGTTAACAATGTGCTGCAACCATTATGCAAAACCCAGAGACACTTTCAGCTTGTTTGATTTTAAATTATTTTGGACTAATACAGTTCATGTAGAATGACTGACTCATCATGGGAGTTTTGCTAAGCATTTGAAATTAACTTTATTTTTAATGAATGAAATTGTTGTCATAACTTGACATATCCTGTAAAGTTCTGCACTGACCTAGTCATATATCTACATCTTGCTGACATTCCAAAATTTTAATGGAACAGAATTACAGCAATATATACATGTGTAAAGAAATATTTGAGTTGCCTGTTTTTGTGTATGGCACCTGAACTTCTCTCTGAAAATTTTCCTAAGACTACTCCTGGTAGCAGAAACAAACATCCACAGTGCTTCAGCAACAAGAAACAGATGTCTGAAAAACTGTTAGTCAAAAATCTAGACATGATGTTCATAATTTAGTACTCAGGAATAGTAAAAAAAAAAATAAAAAAATTCTAAGCTTTTTTTTCCTACTAATTCTACAGGAAAATTCTTCAAACTGGAATGTCCTATGTTTTAGTAGAGAATCGGCCCCTTTAAATTAAGTAGGCATCATCCTCACAGAGTCATACATACTTGCTAGGAAACAAAATTGACATATTAATAAATTAAGTCTAGCCAGCAATACCAGATATTATCCTCTGAAGACTATGCACATAGCAGGAAAATTGCACTGCATTTATCTTTTCATCCACTCATATATTTTCTCATTTATTCAGAAGACCATTTGCTGAAGGTCAAAGTCTCTGTACTACTTAAATGTCATTTAACTATTAGTGCAGGTTCCAAAACAAACTTAAGTATTCCATAGAAGAAAGCCAAATAAAACCAGAGGTCTGACAACTTACATTTCATATTTTTAATAGGAAAAAAAAGACAAAGAAGTATTTTGACAAAATCTTCCTGGCAATGATTTTGAGGTTTAATCAGACATGGAGAAAACAAAAATAGAACCATTAAAACTTTTGAAAGGCTGCAGTACTTTTATAAACAGCATTCTCATAAGAGATGTCAATAGGCAAAGCAGCAATGGGTATTGGCAAGAAGTAAATACTAAGAAAAAAGCCATTAAGATAAGGTTGAATTATTTAATTTTTCAAACCTTACTCAGAAAAGTTGAAAGAAGTTCAACATGTTCAAGATTAATTGCAGGAATCACAGGCACATGAGAAAGTACTTCAAGATGAAGTCAACCTGCTTTTTTATATATATATATGTACATATATATATATGTATATATATAGTTTATTCTCTCATCTTATTGAAGACTTTATAGCTATTCCCAATTCTGAATGATACTCCCCAGAATGCTGTATTGTTTGGTTTCATAAAACCAATCTTTTTAGGCCCACCTTAAATTAGTTCCTGAGGCAGGAGTTACCTTTCCTTTCAGAGCTTGACACAGTAGATACCTACTCATTTCTGCCTGATACAGCAACACTGAGAGTATTGAAAATACCTTTTTTCATTGCAGTCCATGCATGAGCACGCATTTTAGAATGAGAAGAACACATGGAATACTTTTTAAAAGCTTTAGAGTATTTTTCAGGCTGTGCTGTCAAAGGTGCTCCATTTTGTGCAAAACACTTCAGTACTCATTAAAGCAAAGCCTAGCTCCTACATCCTTCAGATAAATATGATCTCTACCAGGCTATAGCTGTGCAAGGAAACAGTGTGCTGGTATCTGAAGAAGCAACTACTTGTTTTCTGCTTTCATTTAATGGCAAAATTTTAGAAATTCTTTTTCTGTTGTGAAAACCAATTCACGTACCTGACATATGCCTGGGAAACCACCTTCCCCAGTAAAGAACTCATCAGTACACTTCAGAAAGCTCTGATTTCTCTCTAACAAAATTCTGTACTTGTGGTCTCATTTCCTTTCTCTAAAAAATCATTTTTCAGCAAATGATTGACATCAGGGGGTGCTCTATGAAAAGCAGGCTGGAAGCATCTGGACAATATGTGATATGCTTCAGAGTACTTCTGTCTCCCCTAGATCCAACTTGGTAGAGACCTCATTTAGGGCAGATAACAGACTTGGCAAGGCAAAATAATGATTAAGCAGTGCAGGGGCCCATCAACAGTTTCTAGTCTGGCATTCTCACCTACATGCCTTTGCAAATTATCTGTTCCACAAAGAAAACAACCTCCCAAAGCAAACTGATTCAGCAGCAATGCTCATCAAATCAAGTACCAGCAACACAGCAAGATCCAGAGTGCCCCTCTACCTCTGACCCATTCTAGTTTATTTTATTTGATTTTTTCCTACAACTTCTGCATTTTACCATCACTTATACAAAAAGCTGGGAATTTGCAATAGTCCACAGCTATCTGGGGAAGAGATAAGCACACAGAGATTTTTTGTGGATTAAGAACCATCTTTAAATAATTTTAATTTTCTAAGAAACTGTTGTGTTCTAAATAGGTATATTATATATATATGAATATTGATTAATTTTGACATACTGCCTTGATACCAAGTTCCAACAACAATGTGAAAAGTTCCTACAGATGGTGCAGGACAACTTGGAGGAAATTATAAATCTAGATTTCTCTTTCCTGATGATGTGGGGATGGGAGAAGAATATTTGAAAAACACCTGTGAACTTGGGAGAAAACTACACATTCACACACATTATTGTGGACTGGAATTTAGATAAGTTTCCAACACAGCTTTCTAGGAAGCCAGATATCCTCATCGTAGGCTATCAGACCTGGAGATAAGCAATGTCTGCTCCAGGAAAGGGTTGATGGGGACACTAGCAAGCATACTTATTTTAAAGTACCTTTTTTTTTTTTTTTACTAGTCCTAATGTTCTTAATCTTCACTCTAATGATTCTCACCACTTTCATGTCATTTGATGTTATGAAGCTCCTCATATTTTTTACTGTAACATTCCTATACATAGTACTTCTTACATGGGGGTCTTATGTTTTACCCCATCATTTCACAGAAGTTACCTAAGAATTTTAAGGCCAGCCAATAGGTTTGCTTTTGGTACAACATATACTTGCACTTGGGTTTTGAAGTCAGTTTTGATCGACAAGATGAGTGGTGGTGATGTGAAATGGGAGGAGAAAGTAGCACATGCAATTTTTTTAAACTTCATTTAAATTTTGTTTAAATCCCTGAATTCCATTAACATTTAATGGATGGAAAGTGGTGAAACTGAAATACTGAAATAAGGACAGAACTGAGAGAATCATGAGAACAGAAGGAAATTCCACACTAACAGAAAATGGAGGTGGGGGAAAGACCCTCACCTTACCATAAAGAACTTGGATTATTTGAAAATTTTGTCTGTTTTCAGAGGATGTGTAACTCAAATGGGTGGACAGGGTTTAAATTATCTGCATCTATATGCACTGTACAGGAAAAGACTGAAAAGTGAGTTGTAAAAAATGAACAGTCTGCCTTAAGGGTTATACAAACTACTACAGGATGAAGAATTTGCTACAGTCTAATCAGTGTGGATTTCACTGCTGTAGTAAAAATGAACAAGATAAAAGGAAAGACAATGTTGTAGCCTGTGCTAATCATAGAAACATAAAGGCGGTGAATAAATAATAAAGGGGAAAATGAGAAATGAAGTATAGAAGAAAGACATTAATGGTGAAATGAAAAATGTGTCTGAAAATGAACAGGGGAAAATAGTATTAATGTAGCCATGTTAAGCACCTACATCACTTACAGCAGTTTAGACTTCCTGACTGATTTTTCTTGAGGTTCCAGTGCAGAAGTGCATGAACCAAACTTCCCCTCTATGTTGTGAACAGCACACAGTGCAGACATGCTGTATCCTGAACCTTCCCTCCTATTATGACACCCAAGGGAATGAAGAGTTTGGCCATTCTCATTCTTGAGGTAACAAGCTTATAATGGGAGTGAAGCAGTATAGCAGCAAGAAAAGAAGTTTAAAAAACCCCATCAATGAAAAGAATTAAATGATGCATTTACCTGTGACACAGGAGGACAAGATTCAACAGAAATTTCCTTTGTCCTAAAGCCCTTTGCTGGAAAGGCAGATGAGCAGGTTATGGAAAGCAAAAATTTAACTTCTGGAGTCACTGAGCCATTCAAAAGTGATTCAGTTTGCAATGTGGAAGTCCACTGTGTGAGGTAATGATCTTAACTTTTCCTTTTATACACAGAAGGCATAACAGAGATTCATGGCCAGCTGGAAGCCCCTACTTTCAAACATCCCCTCCTAATCACATCCACAAACCCTGCAACTAAACCAAAGGAAACCACCCAGTAGAATTAAACCTTCATGTGGAAGGGAAGTGGAGGCTAGCTGCCCACCACTAGAGCTTTATTAATGCTTGCAGCATCACATTAAACATTGACATTCTGCAATCAAGATCAATATTGCTGGGTTGGGGGTGTTTTCCTGCCTACATCCAACAAGTTAACATTTCTTTTTCCACTTCTGTGCTATTCTTCTTTTCTGGGTTTTTTAAAGCATAGCATCTGTAGAAATTTCCATTCCACTCTTGCTTTCAGAAGACTGCTATCCCAGGTAGTCTGTTTTATGAAGCAATTTCTGTTACAAAAATATATAACAACTTTCAGTCTTTTGTATTGGAAATCATGTTATGTTGTAATTTAACTATGTTAGAAGACATTGGAACTTAAGCGATATAATTCTTTAGGTACTGCTCTCTTGACGCCTTTGTAAAGAGTACCAATCTGTAATTTTCCTATACACTTGAGCAACAAGAGCTTTTGGTTCTATCTCAATATCTCAGGTAGGGTTTTTTCAGCACTATTCATGGAATTAATTTTTAGGTATCTACCTAGAACTATGTGTATCAAATAAGCTTGAAAGTAAATATCTATTGTAGCAGAACTCCAGATTCTTCTCTCATTATGTTTGACTGGTGTCAAAAAACCAAAACAATTTCTACTATTATTTAAAATCCAATTTTATTAGTGCCCTCAGTGTTTTTATCATTCTATACCATATTTGGTCTGCTCTATAGCAATCTATTGAATAACATTTCAGAGAATAATTTTACTTTCATGACCACTGGTATTTTCCTCAAAAACTACTGTACAGAGCTTACATTCCCATTTCAGTTCCATGAATATTTTGAACTCTGTTCAAATTTCAGTTCATTTTCCCCTTCCAAGTTTATTAATGACACTCCTGCCCACTGAACTCTGTTAAGCTTACTTTAAAGGGCTTTTTATTTCATGTAGACATTTCTGCTGCTCAAACTACTATCTGTAGTAATACACAGATTCGTCTAAGTCCTGCTTTATCTCAGCTGCAAGATTGTCTCATTCTTTTCATAGATTACAGTTAATTTCCAATGGAAAATGCCTTTTTGTGATATTCCATTTCCAACTTCATTAGAAAAATCTTCAGTGAGAAAATGATAGTGAGAAGGAAACTGAAGGATATATCGGTATAATGCAGTCATGAGAACTGAAGAGAGTGTAAAAAAGATGGAAAACTATCAAAACTGTCCACAGTTCTAAAGTTCTAAAGAACACATAATTCTTTGTGTAAAACAGATTTAGCATATATTTTCATAAAGAAGGAGGGAGGGAGCTAACTGAACAGAAAATTATCTGTGGTGCAGCAAGCAAAATTATGAATGATAGAGAGAAATCTGGTGTCAGAAAATTTTTTAAAAATATAAATTCAGTAGTCATTGTAATAGAACAGAAGAATTGAAAATTAACTTTAATATTTTCAAAGCATAATAATGCTGCACTGCAGACTCATTTCCTATCAATAATGAAGTGTGAGTTGCCAGAGAAACAAGCATTTGTTACATAGAGAGAATATAGCAGAGAAAGCCACTTGCTGAATAAACTAGGAATTTGCCATGAATCTACAATATAAAAAAGAAGGCAGCAAACATGCTTTACATATTCATGAAATAGTATCTCTAGGATTACCCCAAGATAATACATGAGTAAATCTGCAAATTCATCCCAGAAACTGTTTACGAAGAAATAATAGCTGCTTTGTAGAGTTTATAGATTTAAAAGTAGCAGGAAAATGAGCTAAATCTCATATTTGCAAAGGAGTTTTCCAGGCTATTAATAAGACATTAGCTTCAATGAAGAACTTAAGAACATCAATGAGCATTTCATTATGCTTCTTTTCCTTGTTAAAGGACATGAATATGTAATACAGACATTGGAGGATACTTAACCTTAGCGGTATTACTAGTTGCATTAGACAATTTGGCATCTTAGGAATTCAGAGTAATTTACAAACATGAATTTAGCCATGCAACATCCCTCTGTAGTAACTGCTATTAGTATTTACTATTATGAAGGGAAGATACATGGAACGCAGATGACATTTCCAAAACTCAGCAGTCAGACAGCATAATTAGTAAGAGACACAATAGTTCTCCAACTAAAAAGGGACCATTAAATTTCCCTTTTTGCTAACATAATAATTATCTTGACATGCTAAATGAAATAAACCATTCAGTAAGTCAATATAGCCACAAGCAAGAGATTCAGATCAAAAATACTGAGAGAGCAGAGTATTTATGAGGATTGAAGAGAAACCTCTTCTGTCTGCAGTGCAAGACTATATGACAAAACCAATTTTAATAAACCGAAATGTAAAATAATTTTGAGAAGTTATTGAGATTCTCACCTGCAAAAAGGTAAAGCAGATGGAGCATCAGGACAAGTAAGCAACTGCACTAAAACACTGAGAATACATCCAATACCATTAAGTCAGTCATTGCTCTTTCTTGTTTTCTTGCCTGCACACTATTTTCATGCACACTCCAGCTTCCCCACCATTAGCCTCTGCCAATGCTTGATAAATCAGGCAGTGAAACTGATCCAGCTTTATTTTTTAGTAAAACCTAAAACTTCATATCATCCAAACATAAAAGAACAGGGATGGGAGCTGACATTGTTGGGCTCCAGTTGGACCAGCTCTTTTACCCAGCTCACTATTTGAGCTCACCAGTACTCTCAGCTGGACAGCACATGCAGAAGTGAGAAACATGATCAGACAGAACCACATCTCACCCATCCCTCATCTCTCACCCGCAAAGCCTTCTGACTCTTGGTTATATCTATTGAGAAAAACTAAAACCACAATCGACCATTTGGGCAGTTCTGGCAACTCAAAGAAATCTGAACTGGCCACATCTCTGTCCTTGGGCCAAACCCTGAAGTGTATCCACGCCACTTGGAGGTGGTTGATAGCAACACCCCCAAGCCTGAGTAGGGCATATAAGCTTGGTGAGTCCATGACTGGGTAGAGCTGTACTGCTCTGACTGACCTGCCTACACTAATTCTGAGGCCAGTCAGGAGGAAACACAACTGTGCATTTCACATCTCAGCTTGCTGTGAGATTCTTTATGTGTAGGTCAAATCTCTGAACTTTCTAAAGAGAATCAATCTGAACAGTAAGGAAGTAAGAAACTCTTTTGTAATGTATATCACACATCAGTCATGGCTGAGCATCCTAAAATCCCTTTTATCCCCCTTAGAAAATACCTCGAGGCTAGTAAACCACAGGAGGAGTTCACAAGTGGGGAAAAACTGATAGAAAGCTTTTCAGACAGAAACACTTGCTTAAGGCTTTGACTCAGTAAGATCTGTACCAGGTCCCTGAAATTAAAAAAGCAGATATCTACATCCTGAAATATCTAATTATCTAATCATCACCTAAAAATTTGATCCCACAGATTGCTTAACTGGAGTCTGGGGTGAAGATAGTTTCAGAAAGTACCACAGAAATGAAACTACAAACCTATTTCCATCTGTTAGCACAGCTATAAGCATGATCCACTGTGTTATAGGGCAGAATATGTCGATCAGCAAAATCAGATCATTTTGGCTACTTCATAAAACTGATACAAATTAATACTGCTGTCTACACACTGCTCTGCAATAAATACAGCTTTTCTTCTGAAACAGACAATCTAAAGCTAAATAATAGAAGTAAATTGTGTCTGATTAGGTTTTTTATTATTTCAAATAGTTACAGCAGTCACAGAGAAGTTTTTGGCAATAACATCCAGATATTGTCAAATCACAAAGGCAGTGATTTAAGAAGTCAAACTTTCAGATGTGCTTTTCTTTTGAACATAATAACATCCTCTACAGCTGAACAACCTCTAAACTGTAGGCTTGGGGAAGGAAAAAGGATAAAGTTCAAGAACAATAATATAGAAAACTAATTGTGCACAAAACGTATAAGAAAATTTTTAGGATATCTACATGCATTAAACCTCTAATACTTGAATGAAGTCAACGGCTTATTGAGCAAGAGAAAAATTAATTTCTCATAAAATATGACCATAGACATGTGTCACAAATAAGACACACATAAAGCCAAGCTTACTGCTCAGTCATACAACAAGTGCCTTTATTCTAGACTTGCATCAGCTGTGGTCTGTAGCAATATCCCATCAGGTAAAGGTCCTTAAAAATATACAAAAAGTAAGCACTTGAAAAACTTTCTTCTGCCTTTGGACATAAATTCAGAAACCTTCTAAAGGTGCTGAAACTCATTAGCACCTTCAGAAGGAAACCCAGCAATCCACCAGCTGCTCCCTCAGCCAGTTAATCCTTGTACCTTGCTTTAGACATACCACAGAATATGCTGAGCTCTAAGGCAACCACAAGGATCAAGTCCAACTCCTGGCCCTGCACAGGACATCTCAAAAAATTACACCATGCACCTGAGAGGGTTGTCCAGACAATTCTTGAACTCTGCCAGGCTTGGTGCTGTGACCACTCCTCTGGGGAACCTTTTCCAGTGCCCAACCATCCTCTGGGGGAAGAAATTTTTTCTTATATCCAACCTAAACCTCACCTGACACAGCTTCAGGCCATTCCGTCAGGTCCTGTCACTGGTCACCACAGAGAGAGATCAGTGTCTGCCCCTCCTCTTCAGTGTAGACAGATGCATAACCAGCTTTAATTTAATTTATTTCACCATCTCATGCATGTGTATAATCTGTGATTTAAATCAATAAACATTTATTAAGCAGATTGTCTACTGAGCCACAGATGCTCCTGCTGCAGTTCATTACGCCGGCTCATGTTCCAGTGCCCAGTGAGGGCTGGAAGGATAAAGCACAGAAAAGTATGGGAGAAATGTCTAATGCCTCCAGCTCTTCAAGGAGGAAATGAAAAAGAAATATTGCAGTGCTCAAAGGTTCAATGTAGCAGCATTAGTAAGCAGTGGGACTGCAACTCCAAACTGGAGTGCTGTAATATTAGTTGATAACAGTGCTGATTAATTGATATTAGTGCTGATATTAGTTGAAAAATAATCTAGAACAGTCAACAGACTACTGCAAGACCAAAACTACTTCACAAGAAGAATCCACAAAGTCTCAGAAAACTGAGAAGTTGCTCTGAAACTGTAAATGCACTGCTACATTGCTAGTCAGTGACAGGACTGGAAACATAGAAATATCATATGCAAACTGCAGAAGTATCAGAATAGTTCATCAAATACACATACCATATTAAAAGTTAACATGAAACCTAATGACTTTTTTAAGATGACTGCTTTTGCAGATACAAGGGAAATGAGTATTATACTCACACTAAATAGGGTATTTAAATTCCCTGTAATGAATAAAAGCAGACAGGAGAGCAATAGAAACAAGCCCAGCAGATTGCAGACAGAAAAAAAAGTGTAATTTTGTCCAAGATGATTATTTAACTAGTAGCTGACAATCATATTGATTAAGAATATCAGGAAAACTACTAGATTTCACTCATATGAATATGAGTTTCTGTGAAAGCACCTAGGGAGAGTTCAAAATAAACTGCATTTAAATTAAAAAAAAAAAAAGAACATTCCTTCAGGGCAGCATTTATTCTTTGGGGCTATAATATATACATTTGGTTCATTGCTCTTTGACAGAACATGCATGTTCTAGATGTTCCAAGCCATATATTCTTTCAGGAAAAGATGAAAAATCTTTGTCTATAATGACAGTTAATCTTTAAGAAATAAGGAGTTTTCCACAGTTCTTGGTACTTTTGTACAGCTGGTATTCTAGGTAAATATCTTACAGTTGTTAGAAAGATATTCACCCGCAAATTATTTGGGTTATTATTTGTGAATCCCCAAAACCTGGCCACTTAAACTTTGCAGAAGAGAAAGGAATGCCCACCATAGAACCCAACATTTAACATTCCTACCCAGTACTGGTTCTCTTCCTCTGAACATAGTGGCTCATATTAAGCTTTGCATCAATAGCTGAGGCTCAGAATTCCCAAACAGAGGTCCCTCAGTGAGACTTTCACGAGGAAAACTTACATAAATTAGCTGTTGTTGGAAAAGTGCAATACTACTGGCACTAGCAAGCCTGAGGAAATTACCTGAACCTTTACCCTAGCAGAGTGAGGGGATGGAGCCCCAGGAAAGAACTTCCTCCTTCAGAAGATCATCCAAGAGAGCACTCAAGACATTTCATTCCTGACAGGTGAAGTCTGGTAGATGGGGAGCTGGAAAGGCGACATGAAGCAGGTTTAGCTAGACAGTCACCCCTTGAGCTCAGCTCAAATTCATAAACTACTCCAAGTTCTCAGGCTAAGCACGTTTCTTCCCCTTGCATATAAAACATAGCTATTTTTTTCTCCATTGTCCCTTTCCTCTCTAAATGTGCTTAGGTTTACATTTTTATTTTGTCTGTAGGGTTCTTCTAAGCAGAGAAGCAGTACCTACTAATAGCACTCTCAGAACCCACTGTCAGGGGGCATTTGAATTGGTGGTAAGTTACAGATTTAAAGAAAAAAACCCAACCCAAACACAAATATAAATAACATATTTCCACAGAGAAAATACTGAGGTCCTTTTATACTTAAATCTAAAATGCTACATTTCAACAAAATATTTGTGACAAACACAAATCTTCTCAAATCTAGATAGCATGACATAATTATAAATACAGGTATTAGCTAGTCCTTGAGGATACTCCATTAGTCCCTTCTTTTCGCATATTTAAATTGTATTCAACCATCCAGCTAAGTTATTGCACCCCAGTGCATCATAAAGTATAGTTTGTGCAGTGTCATTAACACATAAAGAACACAAGCAATCATTCTTTTCATGGATACTAAACAAACAGCAGAATAAGATAGTCTCCTGCCACCATACAAATGTTTCTTAACTGTTCAACAGCTGCAGCACTCTAGTGGGAGATGCTGTGAATTTAAAATTGAACATTTTTTAGCTCTGAAATGCCTTCAGGTAATCTGGAGAGGCAAGGAGGGACATACATGCTCTATCCTGAAGGCTGATTATTTGCCCACAAAGAGAGACTACACTGCACACTAACCTGTGTGAAACACACAATGCACAACACACTGATGACCATGCAAAGAGCACCCTTCAGCAGCACACAGCACAGCCAGCCTGCAGCTCTCTCCAGCAAAGCTGGCACATGCACATGACATATCAGAGAGCTATGAACCAGCTCAACCTAAATGGAGCACAGCTACATCCATGTCACTGCTTCCATTTCTGAAGCCAGCATGGGCAGCTCTGTGCTATGCATGTTGGATATGTGCTCTAAATTATCTATGAAAGGGGCTAGGATAAAGAGAGAACTTGAAACAAATTATGTAGATATTTGTTTTTATTTTCCCAACAACTCCTCTTTGTAGACAAGTCCTGCTATTCCACAGGGCATGCTTAAATCATGGTTTGCATTAAACAGCCATGAAACTGAGTGCAGAAATCTGAAAAGTTTATATCAACAAAAGACTGTCATATAGACAAAGAACCAAGAGGTTTTAGTTTTTTTCAAGCTTTGGAGGATTTAGACAGTTGTAGTCTAGCAGCTTTTAAGCACAGGTTCCTCTGTTGCCTAAATCTAATTCATGCAGCATAAGAAGTCATAATTCTAAAAAAAGACTGTAAATTGACAAAGATTTTCTTATAATACCACATGTGCTCCAACTTTATTGATTGAACACAAGTCTGTGTCAGGCAACAGAGTTTAGAAGTTGTCCACATGGTGGGAAGAACTTAAATTGTAATTTACACAGTACTTCATGCAACATATAAGGACACAGTACCAAGAAGAATTCTCACAGCAACATAGCACAGAGAGAAATCAAACTTCTGGGAACATATTTTACTGATTGACATGAAGTAAATAAAAGTATCACAGAAGATCTTTCAAAGTTAAGTGGGAACGTGACAAGAAACAAAGACCAAATTCAAGGATTCTGATTTTGATAAACTCTGCTCATTCATTCCTTTTTACCTGGAAAATAAGACAAGGGAAGTGTCTCATACCATTTGTCAATTAGATAGATCAAGAAGGCATGTGAATTTTACATCTCTGAAGAGTGAACACCTTTCTACAGTCTGGTTGGCTGTAGTTTATTTACATGCTCTGAAAGGGAAAGCTGTCAAGTTCCCCTAGGTGCACTATGAATACCCTTTGCAAGACATTTATGCAGACTTCCCAAGGGCAGCCATAGTAAAGCAGGGACCCACACATTGAATGGTGCTCAGAATATGGAATTCTTGCACTATTATGTTAAATATAAAATCCCAAGCAACCCATGTTTCTGAAGGGTGCTATTTTTTCCAAGATCTACAATTCTAGTCCAAAAGAGAACCTAAGCCACCTGAGTACAGGTCTCATGAACAGTAGTAAACCAGTGGGGTCAACACACAACACAGATCTCATCAAGTTTCAGATTCTGAAACAGGTTCTGAAAAACAGCAACCTTGAAAGCGTTTGGGAATTCTCACACTTATTTTTTCCCCTCTTCCATTCTGACAGAAATTTTAATTTTTAGTTTGAATAACCCACTTAAAACTAGCAACACTAATACCTATTCCACCTATTCTTCATTTAATAGATAGAAAAAATACTGAGTAGTAGTAACAATTTTTCACCTGCACTCCCCCTCATTTCCATCAGTTTGAAAATATCAAAAAATTTCTGCTATTTCTATCAAGAATCCAAGCTATCCTCAGCACTACACAGTATTTTCCATTTAAGACAGCATACACTAAAGCAAAAGAGAGAAAAGCACACAGCAATGAAGACTAACAGAGAGGGAGGTAGTGGAGAATAAGACAGGGAGAAAGGAGTGTCAAATAGGCTCTATTATTTTTGAATAATTTCATCATGAAAGCCAGCAACTAACAATAACATTGCTTGCCCACTCCCCCCTGCCTCCCAGTGGGATGGGGAGGAGAATCAGGAAGAAATAGGTAAAACTTGTGAGCTGACATAAGAACAGCTTAATAATTGTCACTAAGTAAAATATAATAATAGCAATAAAAATAACAATAATTGCAATTAAAAAAAGAGGGAGGGAGGGAGGGAGGGAGGGAGGGGCTAAGAAGAGCTAGTGATGCATGGTGCAATTGCTCACCACCCACTCGCTGCCAGATGACCAGCTCACCCCCAAGTCACACCCATTTCAGGGGACTTCCTCAGTTTACTCTGGGCATGACATTTTACAGAATGGGATATCCCTTTGGCTTTATGGGTCAGCTATCCCATCTATGTTCCCTTCTAGATTCTTGTTCACCTCCTCACTGACAGAGCACAAAACCCTTAAAAGTCCTTGACTTGGGACAAGCACTATTAAACACCAACCAAAGCATCAGGGTGTTATTGACATTATACTAAATCCAAAACAAAGTACTATACCAGCTACTAAGAAGAAAATTAGCTCAATCCCAGCTGAAAGGAAGACAGAAGTTACTGGGGCTTTGCCAGTTAGTATATTCTTATCACGCATAATTGAGTACTTATCTTGGTATAGCTGACCAAGAAAAGTTATAATAAAATGTACCACAAAGTTCATTGTTTCATTCACAGCATTGTCTATCTAAATAAAGATGCCTTCATGCAGCTGTGTGCTGGGGCTGAGCATTTCAAGCATTTGATGCACCAATCAAATCTGAGCTCCCATAAAGTGCTTAGTATCATCAATGCAATCTCAGGACCAACAGTAAGAGTGTTCTGTATCACAAGCTAGTGGAAAAAGTCTTGAGGTTATAAACACAAGATGCATCTATTTAATTCATCCCATATTCAGGAAAACAGATTCTATAAATAAAGTGACAAGGAAACACATCCAATTTCTCCTTATAATGAAACAAGCTTGAATGTTGTGCTGCTCAGGTCAAGAAATGATAGTAGTAATAGTGCCTGTAACACTTTCTATTTTGTGTAACAACTTCTGAGGAGCAAATCCCATCGTGGTGAATGCCAACAACACTTAAGATTGCAACTGAAGAGGCCTGAGCCCAGGGAGAAATTATTGCAAGTTTGTTCTATTTGGCTTAAGTATAGTTCACTATTAAAGTAGAATATTACATGCCTAGAGAAGTTGTGGATGCCTCAGCCCTGGAAGTGCTCAAGGCCAGGTTTGCTGGAGCTCTGAGCAACCTGACTAGCAAAAGGTGACCCTGCCCATGGCAGGGGGGGTGGAACTGGATGATCTATAAAGTCCCTTCCAACCCAGACCATTCTATGATTCTGTAATTCTATCTGCACTCAGAAATTCAATAACACACCTGTAAAATGAACATCACAGATACAGCTAGGAGATCTTGAAAAGACAAAGCATAATCCAGAGGATGACACTGCATTACATCTCATAAAGTAACATTAACATTAAATTCCAAATATCTAATCTGGTTTTTTACTAATTTTTGGGAAAAAAAATTAGATAATAGTAACTGGAAGATAAATACACTACAGGCAAATCTGAACTGAGCAGAATTTAATGCTGGATACCAGAGGTTTTAATAAAGAAAGAAAGGTCTTCATAAGTACAGGGCTTCCTTTCTCATAGTGAAGTATTTAGACAGGATTAAAGTTTTTCAGGTGACCTTGGTTACCACAAGGCTATGCAGACCTGTCACTTGAAGGAAAATGTTATTACCTTTGGGGGCTGAAGTAATTACAATCCATTTTCTGTGCTGATTGGCCAGCAACCTCCTCTTCAACTTCAGAATACAGAGAAAGCTCCAAATTAAGTGAGTGAAGGCCCATAAAGTAATCTGATATTCTAAGAAATAGAGCCACAACACTGCTGAAAACTTCATTTAATATCCATTTGAGTTTTTATAGGCTCTGTTATTTCCCTCTTTTTATTTCACCTGCCATGACCCTTTAGGAGACCAAGCTTCAGTGCCATGAAAGAGTGAAGAATATTATTAAGAGTAGTCACTTAGAGCTACTCATATGAGGACCCAGAACTAATTTAAAGTTTAACTGTTCATCTGGTTATGGTCTCATACCAATCTGCAACACAGCACCACATTTCATATGGGGAGTGGTCCTTGTTTGACAGCTTCATAAAATAGTAACAAGTACTATTTCATTGATCATATATTAAAAAACAAAGATGGAACTCATTCAAAAAATAAACCCTTGGAAGCTGAAAATGCATATGTTTAATTACCTAACCATATCTGGCAGAATGAACTTCTCTAATGATTGCTGTATTCTCAGTTCTTGTCTGAACTCTTTTCAGAAGAAATCCAGTATTTGAGCTTACGATTTCCATGTCAGGTTTCATTCAACTGCAAATTACACTAGCTGAACTACATAAACCACTGAAACAGACTTTAAAGCAAACTTCAGTCCTTAATCTGGCAATGCTGCTGAGTCTGTAATTACTGCTACACTAGCACTTCATTTACAATCCCCTAATGCCCTGTGTCTATTGCTATCAACAAATTATGGATTACCAGCCCAGTTGGTTGCTGTCAAATATACATGTTGTCTAGTGCTCAGACTAACAGCCTGCAAAGAGCCAACTGGAACTGTCATGACAATACAACGCTAATAAGAATAAGGGGGAAATGAACACATTTCCTAAAGTGAAAGGTATGCATAGATGATCCTTTTGAGGTAACAAAATTAAGTGCATTTGAATCGAGACCAATCTGGAAGGTGAGGAATGCTTAACCTACCTTTTTATAGCAAATAGATATGGCACACAATGTTGTGGAGTTTACAGCTTCATAAAACAGGAAAACCAACTTTGTGAAATTGTGATTAATGGATGGATTTCAGCAACACAATAATAAGAACAAATGTACCTGGATATCAGGATTTGGGATTTATGAGAATTGTATTGTAAGTAACACAATAACTAATTTGTATCTATTCTATTTTATATAATGTTTCTGGTCTATATGAGAATTAGACTCTACTCTGCCCTTTGGAGACCACACCCAGAGTTCTTCATCCAGTCCTGGATTTCTCAGCCAAGAAAGACATGGACCTGTTAAAATAACAGCAGTGGAAGGCCATGAAGATGGTCAGACAGCTGGAACACCTTTCTTATGAAGAAGGCTGAGAGAGCTGTTCAGCCTGAAGAAAAGAATCCAGAGAGATCTGAGAGCAGCCTTACAGTACCTAAAAGGGGCTTACAAAATGGAGAGAGAGCAACTTTTTACTCAAGCAGATAGGGATAGCACAAGAGCCACTGGTTTTAAACTAAAAGAGGAGAGATTTTGATTAGATATTGAGAAGAAATTCTTTACTCAGAGGTTACTGAGGCACAGGAACAGGTTGCCCAGGGAAGTTGTGGATGCCTGGATTCCCTAAGCAGGATGCCAGACTAGATGCACCCCTGCCCTGACCCAAAACCATCCTTCTTGCACGATTATTAGTAGATATAGGTGTTCCAGATGGCGACATTGATTACAAATTTCCATCAAAGACAGACTGAAAACTGAGCACAGCACACAGAGACAAAACCTCAGTGTATCTGAACTGCTGTAATTTTCTTGCTGTCAAAATTGCCATGTTGAGTTGTATCTTCCCTTAAAGATCTGTTTGACCAATTCTATTTTACCCTGCTATTATGACGGAATTTCATAAATAATCAACAGGGTGGAGTACTGAGCTATTAAAATAAATGGAAGTGTAACATTTAATTTAAGGGAAAAAAATATTTGCAATGCATAATGAAGTCTGAAAATAAATATATAATTTAAAAAAAAAACTTTACTAGTATCCTTCCCTATTTCTAGACATGTTTTCAGAGCCCATTTAAGTTTTTTTAGCAGCACAATATTATTTTTTTCCACTATTACTTCATGCTTCTGAATTAATGCTACCAATTCTGGTAATAACATTTTCTTTAAAGTCATATTTCTTAAAAGCAAGAAAATTATCTGAAAATAAGGAACTTTGCAAAACATTCTCTATAAAAATTCTGAGAATTCAATTTTCATTAGAGCACTTAGATTTCTTTTAACTAAGCAAGACGCATACTTGGACAAATAATGACTATAGATTTTTCTGAAAAGTCTTTTATAAAGTGATTTTCAGAAAATACAATGACATATATTCTACAAGATATATGTTTTGCTTTTGTGTTTGTCGAGAACAAAGCTCTACAGGATCCTAGAAAACAGAAAAGCTTCTAGAGCAGACCCGAATATCTATGGAGGGCAGTCAGAAGCAGTTTATATTTAAATATAATATTTTCTTGATGTGAAACTGCTTCTCAGGCAACAGCTGAAGATAGGTGGAAAATGCGTTTACTCCTTGAGGAGAAGAATAATTTGTCAGAATCTAGTACCAGCAATTGGCGTATGAGAGTTGAACAAAAGAGGCCATTTCTTAACAAAATCAATTATGTACAGTGCTAGAGAGATAAGATTGTGGATGTTCTAAATACTGGTGTGATGTTGAAAGCTGTCAGCCTGCCACATGGGGCAGCTTCTTCAGGTTTTCGGGTGTTTAAGACTTAATAAACATGGCTTAGAAGGAAGAAAAGCTCCTTATCTATGACCCTCTGAAAAAATCACTGCCCAAACAATTCTCATGGAGAATTCTGTAAGCTGACAATGTATTGCCACTTTCCAAGCCACAAGGGCACAAAAGATAAAAAGATGGTTAGTTTCTAAGAGATAAGCACCTTTTTTTTTTTAAATGTACTGTGTCCCAGCTTGATAGCTATTTAAAGAATCTCACAACTACTGTCACACTTCCCATAGCAAGGAAAGGATATGACAAGAGAGGAGTCTCTCATCACTACCTGCATTCTATGAAAAAAATCATACAGAACATCAGACTTGACCTTATGGCTCTGAGAAAGAACAATTACCTCTTTGGAAATGCTGACATTCGGTTTTACAGGGGCTGTGCCCTCTCCAGTACTGGCTAGTAGTGATACTTGGGAGATTCTTAGGCCAACAAAGGATAAAATGCTGTCACAGACGTGAAATTAGAACTGGGGACAGTTAGGGACATGTCCTGAACTACTTTTGTACACACTGTGCCCCATACTTCATTTTGAAATTACAGTAATCAGCGTACATGAAACTGAAACATGAAGCTCCCTACTGGAGCTTGACTGATATTTAACTCTGTAGCAACTATCTGGTTTGTATTTCCACATAGTTCCAGTTCTGTCTTGTAAGGAGACGCTTCAAGGAGAGCTAATAAAAATAGGGAGGAAAAGAAATGCAGGAAGTAATGGGAAATAAAGACAGAGAACTGTCCTCATAATGGTAAAGTACTTAGAGCAGTATTTCACCTGAAGGAAAGTAACTAGCTGGTTGTCAATGAACAATTTGCTGTCATTGATCTCTTGGTTAAATATTGAAGACATTTGCCTACAGGGTACAATGAATGAAAATAAATTCCTTAATCACCCTACTTTTTGTGCCTGTGCTTGTAAATCTACATTTGTTGCAAGTGGAAAACTGGTTAGGTTTTAAAGAACGCTCTACCCCTGCCAGCTGCACCTTCCAAATGCCCATGCCAGGAACCTCCCGCAGTGACAACCCTTCTTTCTGGTCTGATCTTTACTTTTTCTTATAAAACAATATTAAAATAATAATAAAAAATAAATTAAATCCATGAATCAAAGTTGAACATGTGCCTCGTTTTAACCCAGCAATAGTGTCAGAGCCATCTCAAACTCAATTGAAGTTTTCCAGCTAATTTCTGTAAAATACTAAGACTATGGGTTAAAAAATATTTTATGCAGGTATATGGTCATATAATGTGCAAGTTAGAGTACACAATACACTAAACAGCTTGTTAGTATTTATTGTTCCATCTTGCTAGCCTTTTTCTAAGGAAAAAAAAATCTTTCTTCATAAGATCCAATTAAATATGGGTTAATCTTATTATATTTTTCACCATGACTGACTGATAAAACTTCTTTTTCTCCTCACTGAATTATCTCAGTGAAGCACATATAAGCCAAAGGCTTGCATTAAAAGCCATTTTTGCCCAATATAGTACACAATAGTGGCCAAAAGTGAATGCTTGAGCAGTTGCAGAGCCACATAAGTATGTTTTCATAGGAACCTCACAGATTCTGATAATTTTAGCTCCCTAAATTAATAAGGCTCAGGATCCTTATTTCTTCTATTGAATGTAAAATTTACATTATAGTTTGACAACACGCTCATTAAAAAGGCCTCAGCAATTTATTACTTCATGTAAGATCACACCAGATAAATTAAGGTATGTGAATGCCAATAGAACACAACCTTTATTTATACTTCAAATTAAAATGAAGACAAGCTATTCGCCTAAAGTCTCTAATATGCTATGATTTTTATAGCAAAAACAAGTACATTTTAACTCCCTCTCTCTTCAGTATGTCTCCATTCTTCCTACTCACTTCATTGTAGGGCTGCAGTTAAGAGGCCTGGGAACTTCTTCAGGGCAAATGGAGAACTTTGGTTAAATTCTGCAAAAATTTGTATACAAAAAGCTAAGTATGAGCACTTCTAACACAATAAAACCTTCAAAGTATCCAAACTTCATCTTTTACTGCTCTTCTAGATTCGGAAAAACAAATTGTTTCATCAAAGGACACCTGAAGTACAAAATCTCATCTTAGTTCATTGTATCTATCCATGAACAGCAGGTAAATAGAAGGGAACTGTGCTTAGGGAGCAGAGCGTTTGTGTATGACAGGCACTAGAGGAAGTATTTAATAATGCAGGCAATATCATCTTGCTAGAGAAAGAGGTCTGGAATGATACCTTTTCAGACAAAATTAATGACTTAGTTCAGGCATACTCAGTCTGACAATTAGTGAAGTGCTGTAAAAAACTGTCAAAAGAAATGGTGGATGTGAAATGCTTCAGGGATTTACCACTCAGTTTCTAGAAAGCAGCAGGTTGGTATACTGGTCACATGCCTTAGGCTTGAAGTCAGAGGTTCATATGGTTCTGAATGCATTTTGCTATTATCATCAACAAAAAGTAGAGTATTTGCAATAATAGAGCTGGTTTCCCATTTGCTGCAAAGGCATAATATCTGCTGTATGGTAATGTAACAGTAATTTTAATTTAACAGGACTGTTTTACTAAAACTTTTATGTTACAGTTACTCACATATGGCCCACATGAGGGATTATTTTTCATTATCTCATTATCATTTGGAAAATGTGAGAAATAGTAACACCAGAGTGATAAACAATGCTAAAGTAGCTAATCACGCAAGTACTTGGGAACTGTGCTAGAGTTCATTGACATGGGATTCAGTGACAGCAAGTTATCAATACCTGAACGTACCAATTCCCATTTAACTTTTACATCTGTTTTTCACGCATGGCCTGAATTAATTGAAAATTGCCTTCCTAAATAAAAAACCACCACTGAGTTCAACGGAGTCTGAATCATACCATTCATTCTTTGCCTACATTTAAATCTACTACATTTTCTTCGCAGTCTGACATAATAATGGAAATTACAGTAATTGAAAAGCTAACTTGTTGTTCAGTGTATCTGTGAGCATCAACTGAATATGGAGATACCAAGGAACTTGTGCAAGTTCAGAAGACTCTTGACAAATGTGAAAGCCCCAAACAGTTGTCCACTAAGCACATCCATCTCCAGTGTGTTTGCTTAGAAATAGAAGAAATTTCAAGACACAGAGTAAAAGGTGAATCCATTTTCTAAACAAAAAATATAAGAAAGATCGGATCAAAGTTTGATGTAAATGTTTGTATCAGTACAATTTTAACCTGGCCAGGTCTATTTTGCCACATCCAACACGTTCATCCACATCTGAATATTTCATTTACCATAGCTACTCTGAGTGAATTTCTTTCCATTTGGAAAAAAATTATTGCCTTGGGCTGTATTAAGAGGAATGAGCTTTAACCCAAATTAACCTCTTTTTATGACTTTGCAGAGACTTTTACTGGAATTAGGCCCTATAAAGCAAACAGATGTTGCTTTACAAAATCAGTTTGCTTATATACCACACTTTCACCTGACAGTCAAAAAATATAGCTCCTTACAGCAACATTCTACATAAAAATCATAGAATCCATCATGATTCTGACAAGATGAGTATTTCACGCACTAAATATCTGAATAGAAGCTATCACATGTAAGATTTAGGTCTCACAAGATTGCTCCATCACTTCCAAAAGACTTATTGTACTTCAGTGAAGCTGAACCTTTAAATCATGACTATTTTCCCCAATTCAGTTAGGCTATTTATTTGTTTGTTAGCAGGAAGCTTTCTGCAGCCAGTATGCCAATATTTTTTCATTAGGCAGTCAAAACAGCATAACTTTTGCTGCTTCTTTTTAATGTCAGTACAATCAATGGACCCACATTTACAAAAGCACCTCATCACACCCAGCCAAGTATTGCTATCAGATACACTTAGAGGAAATGAATATGCCTTTGGGTAGAGTTGCAGACTAGAAAAATAGTACCATGCTAGGTTAAAAGGAGTTTCATTTCAGAAAAATGTGTTAGATTTCTAAGCAAATGCACACAAAACAGATAACCAAGATGTATTATCTTTAATAATATTAAGGTATGGTAACCACTTTGTGGCTCAATCCCACACAAAACAGATAACCAAGACTTCAGTAGCAGTTTTGCGCCTAAAACCACAGCTAAGCAAAAATAGGACCCATATAATAGGAAGGGACCACTCACAATAGCCCACCAGCACCCTATATTCTACTTAACTGGATGTAACAATTCTGATGAAAAGGACTGAGTTCTTGAGACAGCAGTTGCTGGCAGAAGCATCCAGGCATTCATACTAGCCAAATAATTGCTTATTCTTTGATTAAGTCATGGAAATGTAGATCTGATCAGAACCATGACTTGACTTTTGGTGTAGAAATTGTATCTTGAAGCCAGATGTTAAAGACTTGAACTTTTCTCCTCTTCATTGTATATTTACTACTGAAAACATGTATTTCTCAACACTTAATGTCACCATTTTAGGAACACTGAATATGAAGTTTATATGGCCATAAGGCCATTAAGACAAAAACATTAATCAGAAGAAAAAAATCGCATCTAATTTTAATAATTTCAGTAGCAAACTAGTGAATAATGAAGGTGAAAGGAAGAAACACTGACTCCAGAGCATCTTCCACTTTGCTGTATGGCCTTCTCCTGTCTCTTTTCTCAAGCAATTCTGTTTCACCCATCTTTGCCTTTTAGAAGTAGATTGACAGTGAAGTACTAGGCCACATCATGAAATCAAACAGTAGGAAAAATTGTGATGGACATAGCGGGATGAAGCAGGATAAAGGCAATTTGATAAGGAGAGATTCAATTCTCATGTTCTATAACCTTTCACACAACTTTTACAGGGGTTTTGTTGAAATCTACTGATGAGAAAGAAGCACACATCACTTTCCATGCTTGAGAAGAGGCTGAGTGAGCAGAGACACTAAAAGTACAAGAGCCACACTCCTTTGTATTTCTCAGGAATGTCACAAGGTCAACAACTGAGTTGGAGGTAGAGAAGAATCTAGATAGTGAGATGGAATGATGCTAAAATAAGATTATATGTGGGCTTTGGTAGAAATTTAAATAACTTTAAAAGAATTTACTCCTTCTCTGACAGCTACCAGTAAAAAAAGAATGTAAGGTTTCCTGGCTACTGCTTCCTATGAGAAGGTATCCAGAGAGTTTAGTTCTCCTTATGCTGTGGATAAAATTAATCAGAATACAATAAATAATAAAGTGTGTTTGGCCTCAAAACAGCCAGATTGATGACCGCTATAGGCAAAAGTTGCTGTTGGCACTGATTTTAAGTTTTTTTAATATGTCACTCAGAATAAGTTCTTTAAAGAATGATTGTTCTGTCTACTGTGGTCATATTGAAATGCTCAATTCCAGCCATCAAATGTGGCTGGACTTATCAATGAGGCAGAATGATCTGGAGGAAATTGAAGAGCTGCAAAACACATTATTTGGAAAGTTAATCATAAATAATATAATCTCTATATGCAAATATTAAATGTGTTTAATTAAATCACTGCAGATTTTAAAAGTTTTTTGTTATCTTTGGCATGTCATCACATTAGGCTGTTTCTTGAGGATATAATTATTTAGTTAAATGATTAAATGAATGCTGTTATACATATTAGCTGTTCTCAGCTTTAAGCATATAAAAGTGTTCTGTCAATATACTAACCAGGGAGCAATCTAATTTTGGAAGGTTCTATTCAGGAAGAAGAAAAGAGTCATTATCTAAAAAAGCAGTATCCAACAGTTCTTTGCATCCCATTCCAACTTGAAGGTCATTTGTAAGTTGCTCACATAATACTACTGAGTCACTCAGACTCATTCAGAACTTTCTCTTTCACTGGCTTCGAAGATTAAAAATCATGGTTGAAACTCAGTCATCGTTCAGAGAGCAAGAATGCAGAGTAATTTTTACTTACTAATTTTAGAAATGAGCAAGGATGAACAATCCACTGTTGTCGCTTGACAGAAGTAATGAGAAGTAATAATTTTAGCCATGTTTTAGCCACTGTCTATCAGCATCACTTCCTACTATTCTAACTCAGCCCACATTTTACAAGAGATTAGATGAAATAAAATATAAATTCTAAGCAATAAGTTTCCACGCCTCTTCCTCCCAAAGAACGTCAACCCAACCAACTACACTACCCACAGACTTGACCCCCACCAGGTGAGTTACCACAGTAGCGCTGCACAGCTGCAAAGGCAGGACCTCACGTAGCTCTGCAAGCTCCCTGCTTTGCTCCTTGGGGCCAGTCCTTCACTTTTGTGACATACCAGACAACCACTGCCAGCAGAGACTTATTTATGACTCATGTATTCACAGCATGAGCCTAAAGCTCAATGTAGTTTTAACCTTCAGCATCTTATTTGGATGGCCCAAAACTGACACATAATAAATGTGTTGCTCTTTGATGGCCTGTCATTGCTAATGCACCTCGTTCACTATTTCAGTTCCTTGGTCTCCTGGATGCACTCAAGCATGGATTTGCAGATTATTCCAGCCAAGGCATCTACTCTCCAGTACTTGTAAGTTTTTGACAATAAGCCTAGATGATTTGACTCAAGACAAAACTCAGCAAGCTCTTGTGTTTTATACTCTTTCAAGTCTATTTTGCAATGAGGTAAAGACTTTTAAAACTGTTAATGAATAACTGGTATTCTCCTTGTAATAGTATAAACATTCCTCTATTTTCTTAGTGTTTGGCAATGTCTAAATTAGCTATTTTTCTTGCTATCTTTAACTTCATTCTTGTCACTACCAGTAAGAGTGCACTGGAAACAAAAGAGTAAGATGCATATCAAAACAATGTAAATTATTAATCATAGCTACCTCTGCATACTCAAAATTGTGCCACTAGATTTGCTATCACAGAGTGATTTCCAAGATAAACTTATTTTCAGTATCTTTAACAGCTTCCCAGAACAGTCATCATTAAGCAGAGAGTTTCCTTAATGGTTCTAGAAACTGAGGATTTCTTTCCCTATATGTCAGGAAGCCTCTTAGGCTGTCTTTAAGATATCTGACTGGTAAAACCTTTTCTTTTTAATGGATATTTAAACTTGTATATTTCAAATGCCTGTAAATGCATGAATTTTGTTGTACGTTCAAAACAGGACTTTTCACAAGGTTTATTAAACTGGGAGAGAGCTTTTTGCTACTTTCTAAAACAAACAACCAACCACAAAAAATCCTTGCATTTTCATATCGGAGATATCACTCCAAAGAATATTTCTTAGTGAAGAGAAAAGATCTCTGCTTTCTCAGCTAAATCTATATTTGTACTATCTCAAAAATTATCCCAAGAAATTATGTCCTGAGTATATCAAAATCCAGAGCAGCATAAGAACTGTAAAACCAACAGAGCAAAATTCTCTTTTGCTAATCTATATCCTTGCTAATGGTCTTCCAGTAAACCACAAATATAATAAGACTATATAACATCTACAGTGCAGTCCCATATAGAGAAGACCATGTCTTAATTAGTATCAGAAATGTAAGTGTAGGAGCAGAAGCAGGCCCAGAAGAGCCAGCAGAGAGGGGCTCACAGCATCCCCAGCTGCAGAGTGAATTCCTCACAGCCCTGCTTACTCCAGGGGCATCACACAGTAATGCCCTGAGCCATTGCTCAAAGACACTGTAGACCAGCTCTCTGGGGTGGTCACATTTCATTAAGAGAATTTTCCTTAATGACAACAGGAACACCATCATGATGAAAAGGAAATTTAGTGTCTTGTAAGTTAGCCTGTAAGTAAAGATGACTAATTAGTATTGATGTACAGATTTTTCAGTAAGCATATACATCTAATATGATAGGAGTATGCAAGTGTTTTTCTTTTCTGGAAACAGTAAAGGGAACAATAAATTATGCAAGAGTTACTGCTGATAAAAGACATATCAGTGTAAGTTACATTACAAGTTGCCTTTGCCTGTTAGAACTTAGAGAATCTCTGTTTTCATTTACCTTTGCATTAAAGCATCTACATTCTCAGGCAAACACAACCAAAACAGTATGCAAAGAGAGCATCACAATTCAGACAGGTATTTTAGTATGTCTAACTCCCAGCTACACTGATTTATTTATTCATCATTTACTACCTTATTTCATTCCATCAAACAACAGTTGCAATATTTTTCTGTGGCTGGTGCTTTCTGATACATATTCTATATTTCCACATCTGAGAGAGATGAAGGTAATGGATGAGGTGGAGATAGAAAAGCCTTTATGCAAAACTGAAAATTTGAATTTCTAGAAAATCAAAAAGCAAGAGGGATTCATAGCTCTGGCACTGGATCAGGTATTTTTGCATTTCTTGTCCACAATACAGGGTTACCTAGTAATCCAGTCTTCTAGTACAATTTCCAGTAGATTAGCTTGGTGAAACTTCACTTTCTCTTTGTATATTCCCCCTGTCCCCAGTTTTCTTACATTTCTTTCCAGTGTGCATCAGTTCCCTCCATCATGTTCCTGTCACTAAAGGATGCCTCCATTCCAAATGTGAGAAGTGCTTCTCCATACGCTGCTTTCAGTACCAGTTTTTTTCCACTCACATTTCCCCCAAGGATTTTCTCATGCCTATTGCTTACCCTTAAAATTGCCACAAAGAGACACAAAACTATAAAAGGTCATTAGAAAGGTCATTTGTGCTCTTTGCTCATACAGGACCTAAGTAAAGATACTGAGCCCTTAAAAACAGAACAAGAAACAGCTTGCTAAATAAAATGTAGTGCCATCTCTTTAGGATTTATGTTAGCACTAGCATTCCTCTTTGAACATGAACTGGGAAGTTCTTGTTTCCCTGTTTGTTTCCTTTTAAGCATTCAAAGAGCAAAGATACTTTCTGACTACATAGGAAGTGTCATGTAATGTTTGTTTGGTATTACTAATTAATCTATGTTCCCCACAAGGAAGGAGTCAGGAAAAGAGATTGCTGTCATGAACAATGACCATTTTTATCAGATATGCCGATTTTTGTCTTTACTGGAAAATAAATGACACCACCAAGACACAGCCAGTTTAAAATTGGCCTTCCTTACAATTAAAAGGTATCTTCTCCCATTTATAGTCCACTGAGCTGTCCATTCTTCTTCTAATTAACTTCTTTCTCAGCAGTATTGTGCACCACATGCTACAAGAAACAATTTGCATCATAATAATACTTTAAAAAAAACCCTTTAATGAATTTTCCTCTCTACAAGTTACACAAAGATGTAATAAATGGTGTCTATGAAGAATAGATGGAATGGGAAGAAACTCTTTCTCAATTCAGAATTTAATTGTAGAAGACCAATTATAAAATTTTAATTTCCGCTATCATCTGTCATGAATATTTCTCTTATCTAGCAGCTATTTTATTCATAATGGAAATCTTTGACGGCTTTTTTTGTTATGCTATTCTGAGTCATGGATAATATAACTACATTGGATTAAATTTGTATGGAAAATAGGCCATGCTGGTTCATGTCTGCAATTAGATACAGCTAGCTTAATTTTGTTGACATATAAAAGAAGAAGTTTTGTTTTGAAAGACAAACAAAAGTACAAAGAAATAAATTCACTTAATCGCATGAAATATTTCACCTGATATTATATCTGCCAAAAGTATGAAATCTATAGGAGCTTAAACAGCAATTTACTGGAAATGAGAATAGGACACCTGGGGTACCACTTTCTGCTGATTGAGACTGCATATATTAGGTATTTAATAATTATATGAATTTAATGTTATGCATGGTTAGTATAGTCCAAAAAGGTGGAAAACTCATATTTATAAAGCTGGAAAACTCACATTTATCCACAGACACAAACTTCAATGTTCTGACACAACCTAAAACATTAAATACCAAAATCTTAAAAAAAAAAAGAAGAAAGAAGGGCATGGGGTAGATAAGCAGAGATTCCCAATTACAAGGCTACTGCAGTAAAAGAGATTTGCTGAAAGATAAAATAGAGGATATACATATACAGCAGGGCAAAGAAGCCCTGTTTTAATTACTGTGGATAAAAGCAAAGAAATCACTGCTATTTGCACTTCAAAAGCATGACATTTTCACAAGATTGGAAGGGCTATAGATTGTGCAATATTGAGACTATCATTTGCAGAAAAAAAATTATCGAAAGATCCAAGTCTCTAAACTTCACATGATCTTAACCTAATCATCAGTAATCTGTCATTTTGAGTCAATTCAAGTTATAGTAATAACTATAGTAATAGTGGTAGACTATAAACATTGAAATATTAGCTGCATTTACAACAAGAAGTATTTCAACACTTACATTCTGTTGCCCCACATTTTTTCCTCTCTTAATGTATTTTCAGTTTAACTCCATCGACACATTCATACCAATCACATTATACAACTACAAATATGTTAAAAAACCCTACTCCCTTCTTTCTCCGTCTCCTTGTTTTAGATGGAGAGAGGAACTGTTGCAGGTGCAGCTGAAAATAGGACCTGCAGGATTCACATAGCAGGATCTCGGCTCCTGGTCACTTCAGGACTTCAGTGCTTTTCCACAGCTCTTTTGCTCCCCCACTTTCTTTTGACTTGAGCCATTGCAATGTCAGAAAAAATAAGTGCAGTTTTTGACAAAGACAAGTCCTGATGAAAGTAGAAGGAGGAAGGAGAGGAAGAAAAAATTATGTTTGACATAAGACTGGCACCATCTTTTTTCCCCCTCTTGTGTCTGAACAAGTTTGAAATTCTGTGACTGAGGCATTAATGATATGAGTTCAAAAAACTTAGTTCTCCTTCTAACAATTCACAAAATGTAAATAAAGACTCTGTTGGGTGCCTGAAAATAATCAATCACACCTGCTACTGAACAGCATGCATCAACTTTTCAGTCACAATAAGACAAAGTAGGCCCTTTATGATGCTGACATAGTGACACATCTTAATGATTTTTAAGCAAGAATGACAAGGTGCATAAAGCCATGCATCACATCCAAGAAGTATTAGATGTTTCATGCCATCAAGAGTGCCATGGCAGTTTTCTTCAGAAAAACTCGAAGATGCTGAGCACTCAGAATGATACAAGGTTCTGGCCTTTGAGAAAGAGAATACTGTATTACTCAGTGCAAAGGCATAGGTGACATGAAATTGGCAGTGCATTCTAGAAAACCATTTCAAATAAACTTTAGTGAATATTAGTCATCACCCATAAAACCCAGAATAATGTTCTTCATAGTTACAGAAAAACAATGTAGAATTATTAGCACAAAAAAAGGGATTAATTAATGGATATAATTTTTTACAGGAGAGAGTTATATGTCATAGAAGCAACAGATATCTGAAACATGGGTGACTCTATTGTTTGTTCAGCAGTGCTATACAGCCCACAGCAAAATAGTAGCAGGCAAAATAGTTTACAAAGCCTCATTCAATCAGTGTGAGATTTACCCAGGTTTCTGCTTGAAAAACCAAACACATGACTTGGTCCAACTTTTTGATGATCTCACAACAAAAGGAACTACTACTTGCCTTTCCCAGCATGGCACTGGCAGTGTTTCAGAGGAGGCATCTTTATTCTCCACTTGGTAACTCTTTTGTACACTGGGAACAGCCCAGATGTGCTTGAAGAGGTGCTGTTACTGCTCATTATTTTGCTCTTCTGAATGCACAGGTAAAGAGCATTTGCTACAATGACAGTTGATGAAGTTATTCACCAAGCCAATGGAAGCCTTTCCATTGATTTCTAATGATGATAGATTGACTCATCAGCCTGTTTAACTCTAGACAAGTTAAACAGGCTGATTAACAGGAGCAGTGGCATCTGTTGCATTGACCATGTGGATATAAAACACACTAACAACTTTGTTTACACCAAAAATGTTTTGTTGCAATGAAGGTATTGAGTTTCCATGTTGAAGAAGTCATTGGTATTCACTTTATCAGTGATTTTTACCTAGTGTCTCCAGCTTGCAATGAAAATTAAAAACTGGTTTTCTTCATAGGAAGAGAAGTCTGCCTATGGGCAGAGTTCAAAAGACAGGATTGCTGGGAGGAACAAAGAGGATTTTCTGCTCTTTTATGCTGAAGCCATCATTTTTTGTTTGTGGATGAGTGGTGATATGATGTTGATTTCACACTAGCATTTACAACTATAAGTTTATATAAGAGCAGCCATTATCAAAAAGATGAAATGTAAACATGTGGTATGCACAGCTCTAAGTTTAGGTGCTAATTCTGATTCTTACAGCTCCATCCTCTGTCTCTTCCTCCCAAGAGCTGGGACATTGCCATCTGTGCAGGTCCTTCACTCCAGCTGACAGACAGAAAAGACCAGGGCCAGAGCAAAGCTGCTGGACAGAAGTCATGCATCCAGAAAACAGGGACCTTAGCTCCAAGTCACTGCCTACATCACTGGTGAACATTGCACCAGTGGGGAACTGGAAGGAATAGTGAAAATTAAAATGCTTTCATTCATGGCTCTTTCCTCCCCCCCACCCCCAACAAAAATGCTTAATTCCCTGGTTCTGTCCATAAGACAGAACAGTGTGCAGTACCTACTGTTACTATCTTTTATTCAGTGTCAGTATTTTGAATCATGTAGATGTGTTTTCCATCACTGTATGAATTCCTTAAAGGGAGTTATTACTAATGTTTATTCCTGATCAACTTTGGTGATTATGATGGCAAAAACCCCAAAGCAGAGGACTGAAAGGGTTCATTGGTCATCAGTGTATTTTGAAAGTAATTTAAAAGCCAAGTCAGAAGATTCTTCTTGAGGAAATTATCTCCTCTAAATCCCCACACAAAACACAGTTATTGATTTGAATGAATGATCACAGTTTTTTCAGTGAGCTTCCAGTTTAGTCAGTATACAGGTCATCTAACATCACACTCTTTTAAAAGACAAAGTATGAAGTTAATTCTTTGACTACAAAAGTACCCACTGAATTTTCAGAACATGGGATTTCAGTATGCTTCAGAAACACTGTTAGAAAATAAATGCCCTTAGTTTCCCTTTCAACTGGCTTTTTGTCATGCAAAACCAGTTTTCACCTAATTAAATTGCTTTTTTAAAGTTTCTAATTCATTAAACTGTTAAGTCCTTGAGCCACAGGAATGTTCCACACCTCCTTTTTCAGGCACTCCCCGCCTATGTTACTTTTAAGTTATTTATAAATACAGCTCTCCTGCAGCCTCTACCAGCAGGGCACCTTCACATGTTGGAATTTAATGAGGCTCAGGCACAAGTCATGAGTCCCTGAAGAAAAGTGTTACCTGATCTGCTTCATTTATTTCTACCAATAATCATACCATTACCTACAGCTTCTGTTTTTAATTAGTGGTATCTAATGATTAACACTGGCCAATTTGCATCCAATTACGTCCCCTGAAAAATTAGAAGTGGATGAAAAGGCTGAATGCAATTAATCATTCTGCAATGTGAATTTGCTTAAATATCAAGGATGAATGTGTTGTACTTTCCTAAATAAGTTTTTATTGAAAACATACACTGTCTGGTTATGAAGCAAAAGCATGACACTTCCCATGACAGTATGAAAACTGGATTTTAAACACTACAGAATTATCAAACACATTCACACATATCTTTTTAATAACAATGAAAAAAATTATGTGGCCTGGATTCAGGTACTGCCAAAACAATTAAATGCAATAAGCAAGATAACATTTTATAACAAATACAAAAATCTTAACTTTGTCTGAGGAAAAGTTTGGGTTTAGTATGCAATAATCTTTAGAATCTAATTGCTACTTATTTTCTTCCATTCTTAGGAAGTTTAGAAAATACTCTTCCAACCTCAAGGCAAACAATCAGTACTACTTAGCTATGGAATATTTTGGACCACCATAACAACCTTAAGAAAATTTACAAATCATAGGAAACATCTATTTAAAAAAACCTTACCAAAATCCCCACCTGCAAGCAAAGAGCACCACCACAACACAGCACAAAACCAATTTTTCTGGTATGTTCAGCTTTTTCCCTGTTTTCAGGGACCAAACTTTATCAGTCAGTTTGACAGATGATGACAACGAAGTGCTTTTCGTGAAGAGCTCTCCCTCTTCTATCAGAAAAACTTTGAAGAAGCCTCACATAAACACAGAAATTTTTTTTAATCTATGATGGTGAAATTATTTTGTCCCTAGGATACCTGTGAGATAAAATAACCTGATGATCCTTTCAAAGGTTAGTACTTATAGAGCAACTTGCAAGTATAAAACCCTCTAAGCGTAAACTTACAAAACAAGATATATTACATTACATATCATCACCACAAATCTTTCATTTAAAGCACCATTCCTCATATTGTTGAAATGTTTCAAATGCAGTAAAGTTGAAGGAAACTTTTTGGAAGAAGATAATCAGGAAAATTGAGTTAAGACAAGTGAAGATCCCAAATGACATTCAATATCTCTTTTCTGCCCTTCAACATGCATAAATCCAAGTCCCTGGCCAGCACCACTTCATTTTTCCCCAAGAAAAAACAAAATAGTAGGCATCCAAATAAAGTATGAATTTCAGTGGTACACAAACTAAAGCTTCTACCTGCATTCCCTAACTTTTTCATATCTCCTCTGTTGTTCTTCCCGTGCTTCAAAGGTTTTTTTCCAATTCTTAGCTTTTTTGGTCAGGCTCTTCATATTACCTGAGGCATTACTTTCTTCCCTTTATTACTGTGCACCTCCATCCCACTTTCTGTTTAAGACACAGGCTCATTTTTAATCTATCAATGTTTTGCACTGCACTTTAGGAATATCAACAGAATTTACAGGGGAGAAATATTATACTGCAGATAATAAATGCTTGGGGTTTGTTTCAGGCTTGGAACAACTGTTAGATTTCATTTTGCAAAATATATTTTTCTTTAAAACATTAAGTTCTTTTTAGCTAAGTATTGGTATTCATTATGCCAGACATTCCACAAATAATTTGGTTTCAATGTGTATGGTGTTTGTCATCTGTAGCCCCTGCCAGCAGCCAAGCCCCACACAGCTACTCGCTCACTCCCCACAATCAGGATCAGGGAGAGAATCAGAAGGGTAAAAGCCATAGAACACATAGACTGGGGTAAAAACAGTTTAATATGGAAATCAAAAGCTGAGCACACGAGCAAAGCCAAACAAGGAACGAATTCACTGCTTCCTTTGGGAGGCCAGTGCTAGCCATCTCCAGGGGAGCAGGGCCCCATCACAGGTGACTTGGGGAGAAAAGTGCCATCCCTCCAAATGCAGCCTGTCTTTCTCTTTCCTCCCCCCAGTTTATATATTGAGCCTGATGCCACATGGTCTTGTATACCCCTGTGCTCAGTTTGGGTCACCTGTCCTGGCTGTGTCCCCTCCCAACTTCCCATGTACCCCTTTCCCTTCTCTTCTTCCCAGCATGGCAGGATGAAAAGCAGAAAAAGCCTTGGCTCTGTGCAACCCCTGCTCAGCAATAACAAAAACATCTCCACCTTATCATCCCTGTGTTCACCACAAATCCAAAACACAGCCGATGCCAGCCACTGCTACACATAACTCTACCCCAGCCAAAACCAGCACACATCTCTGTTTTCACTCCCAGCAAAATCATCCAAAACCGCTGCAAGATGCTATTTTGAAAAGAATGGCTTAGTGGGACAAGTGCTTTAGTTTTGAACACCAGATTAATTTACAGAAGCTGTACTGAAAAACACTGCAACAATACTTCAATTCTCACCATCTGTGTGGAGCCCAAAAGGTTAGAAATAAGATCTAAAGAATACACTGCACACATTTTTCCCCCTCAAGGATCATCAAGTTCCAATTACGGTGGATCCATTATTGAAGAGTGCTGGGTTGTACTTCATGAAGCAACCTGCAGTGACCACCAACAGACTTACAGCTTCAGACATAATAGACTATCAGGTTTTTTAGCAGAAAAAATTTTATTCTTTCTCCCTAAAGTTATATAAATTCATAGTGTCCTAAATACTATAATAGTAGCACTTAAAATCTGGGGGGAAAAAAGCCTCGCTCACACCATTATGTATTGAGATAATCCTTTCTTGATTAAGTCAATGGCTGTATTCTTGTGTAACCCAACCAATTTACTGACACTCCTTGAGGCTCTTGTCAAGATCCAGTCACCTAGCTAAAGTCGAATAAGTTAACTAATTTTATTTCTCACCACTTCGAAAAATAAGTAAAGATTCATGTATTTAATGAGGAAAGGCAGTCAGTATTGCAGTACAATAGCAAAATCTGTGACAAATTAATGAAGTTTAAAGATAACAAGCAAAATATATACTACAAGGGAATAAGTGTCACCAATCTCAGAAAAAGAAGTAATGCTCTATACCACAGGAATGAACTGTGGTTTGGAATTAAATTTATTTCAGAAAGAATCAAGACAAAATCTTGCTTAACAGTGATTTCTTCAAAGCATCTCTTTTTTCGGGCACCACTGCAATGCTATGCCTGGTGGCTTTTGGGAACAGCTTAATTTTCTTGGGACTTGGGACATAAGTGGGGAAAACAGCCCTTATATGTACATTTTATTATTAGCATTATAGTTTACACACTACTGAGCATACACAACCTGCGGCCTTTGATTTGCATGTATATATAGTCCAGTGATCAGTTTCAACCACGTTGGCATCAGAATGAGCACAAACTGTGAGAAGATTCTCACTCTTGGACAGAACGGAAAGACCCAAAGACTGAAGGGGTAACTTCAACCAGTATCACAAAGTGTTAGTCTAAGGCACCTGATCCTTACCTTCCTGCATTCCTTATAGGTGGCCACTTAAAGAACTACTTTTCCAGTTCTCCTATTCTGCATTTTAAGCTGTCTCACACAGCTAAACACAATCTTGTCGGCACTTCACTGTCAATATAACCAGTCTGATCTCATTTGAAATATTTATCTTCCCTCCTACACTCCATCTACTGTGTATACTCTCTCATTTCTGATAACTTCACTGGCTTTCCTGCCAGCCATTTGAGTGCAAGGACCTTTGACATGCCTGACCCACTCCCCTCAGGCATCCAGAACATGACCATATTTGGTATGTATCTAAAATTCACATTTTTATTGTCAAAATTTTCCTTTATACAATCCTAGTGCTCTTTTAACTTCTCTCCACATAATTCAAACTCAAACTAATAGCAGTTTCTGCAGTGCATTTTCCCAGTCGTAGCTGTTTTAAGTACCACACCACCCGCATTCATACCATTGCTCCCCCTTTTCCAGGTATATAAAGCTCAAAAGTTGTTCTCCTGTTTTCAAATCGTTTTTCCAAATTCAATGTATTTTCTCTCCCCTATGGCTCTGTGCACTGTGCCAATACGTTTAATGATGTCCATGCCTTACTTGCCCATTTGGCCCATAAGTCTTTTCCATGCAGAAACAGCAGTTTATTCTTTGCAACTCATCTCCATGCTTTTACCACAGTGATAGCAAGTTAGTCATAGAAGGTGATACCCCTGAATCAATTGCAGCACAGCAAAATAGTCTTTTAACTCTTTCCTGTCTTTTTTCTTCAATTTCCTTTTGCCTTTTTTTTTTTTTTTTTTTGTGGCTGATGAATAGAGTGAGGAAGGAATGCAGTGACAATTGATTCACTTGAATGGGTGGAAATATTCCCTACTCATCACTCACTGGTTCTTTTGCACTTCCTTGTCTTCCACCAACATGCCCATAGCAATTTTAGATAATATTATAATACAGCTTTCTTAAACTTCTCAGATACTGATAGCCTATAAAATACTCCAAGTGTGAACACACAAACCAGCTCCAAGAATTCACGATGTAATTTTACCATAAAGTATTGACCGAGCAGAGCCACCAATATCCATATAGTATCAGAAACAAATACACATTCCCCTTGGCCTGTGACAGATTGCACATGTCCATCCCCTCAACAATAACATTTGCAAAATAGTAATTGAAAATTAATTGGACCCTTTGGGAAGAACTGCCTCCTTTTACGACTTTTCAAAACATAAATTTTTGTTTGTAAATTATAGATAAAAACATAAATATCTGGATTGTTTGGATTATCTGCAAGAGAAAAGCAATTTAAATATTTAAGCCTCATTTAATCAGTAAAATGAGGTCTCTAATCAGTCTCACTCTAAGGACAAAGTTCATGAATGGAGCCATATGTGCAAGCCATTTTTGCTGCAGATATTCTCAACAACTGATGAGCCAACAAATAAGCCAAGTGTTGTATGGCAGATCCTTTCAAGTGCAGTGAGCTTCTGTATTAATAGAGATATAACTTTATTTCATGTTGCCAAAGAAGATTTTGCATTGAGAGTATCTCCACATTTTTTACTAGTCCTTCCACTCCTTAAATTTTTTATTAGGTCCTAAAAGTAAAATGTTATCCTCAACCACAGCTACATCAATAATTGTGAACTGGGGAGTTAGTCATGTCCTAGTAACTTCTTCAGCAATTTCCTTAAAATATACCTAACGAATTTCCTAAAAATATCAAATCATCTACAGTGAGAGTTTGACTATTGATTTTTCTAGAGTATTTGATGCCTTGAAGAAATTGCCTAGAATAAAAATTAAGCATGAGGAGCCAGTGTACCCAGGACTATAAACCTACTTAAGTCACTTGATCACTATGACCTTGCCTGCAGTAAGAAAATTAATACTGTTAATTCAGTATCAGGGCAAGCACCTGGTCATAGACAAAGCCAAGGTGTGGGTACTTCTGAGACGGAAAGCGTCTTCAAGATGCTTTAAACAAGCCCAGCTCTTTCTGCTCTTATTGTCTGTGTTCTTTTTATAAAGAATTTTACTGTAAACTCTGAACTCTAGCACTGCAGCTGTGCACAGCTGCTGTGCACAAGCACTAATGAAATAGCCTGGGATCAGCAGGACATTGCATGCACTTCTTTGTTCTGTAACTCAAGAATTGATGGGCATGGAACAGATACCACTGAAAGGAGCAAAATAGCTGCAAACAAAGCAACAGAAAGCAGTAATATATCACTAGTATAGAGCAGCACTGAGGTATTGGCCTTCAGAATAGAAAGTAACCAGGAGGAGGATTGAGTTGTGCAGGTGGGTTTTGAGGTCAGTACTTCCTGAGGCTATTTATAAGCAGTGTTTCTCTTGCTTGGGGCTGTATTTAAAGTCAATATCTAGCCTGTAGGCAGCCAGGACTAGCTGTCCTTACATAATTTAACTTTTTCTAAAGAATATCAGGTTTTTGTTATACTGTTTATAGATCCAGATGGGGCTGTGGACTGGGACTCCTTTGGAGATCAAGTCCCCAAAAGCAGAGAACAGACCCTTGACAATTCAGTGTCTGCCCTATGCTCTACCCCAGACAGAGGCAAGTACCTCTCCTCCTTCCTGTCCTGACAGGGAGCAGATAGGCAGAGGCTAGAGATGTCAGCCAGGATATCTTAGCCTGCATTCAAAGGATTTAAAATGAAAGAACTCTTTAATGATTGTCTTTATTATTAACTAAAAGTAACACAGAAAATTACTACATAGGAACACTCCAGAGATGGAGATTAGCTGAGTATTCCCTTGGCACTGACAAAACAGATGCACAACAGAGCAGAGTCTGTATGATGATGTTGGCAAATGACATAAAACACACAATTAAGCTTTCTACTCAGATGTGAACAGAATCTATTCATTGACCTAAGTGTTGTTTTCTTTGTTATTTCACTATCTTTAGAATTAGGACTTGTAATTTTACTGTCTTAGAAATTATGACAAATAACTTGATGATTTAACACCACCTCTTAGCACTGAACTCCACACCCAGCCTGTATTACCACAGATCTCCACATTAGAACTTCAAATGACATTAAGGCTTTCTCTGCAAGGTGCACTGTTTGAGAGAGCCTCTGACCTATACAGGAATACTCAGAGCTGCTCTACAAAGCACACATATGTTATGCAATGATTTTCTAAACCATGCTTAAGTACCTAAAAAGGCAAATAGCTGCAATTTTGGTGGTGTTGGCATTTTAAAAGCTGCTGACAAAGCATACATTGATACAGCAATTTCTACACATCAGCATCCTCAAGTTACCCTGAGTACTTTTTGTACCAGGCACAGGGATTACAGTCAGAAATTCTAACCTTCAGTCAAATCTCCTCTTCTTCATGTCTCTAGGGGTCTGTTGGTCCCTGAGCACCTCAGCAGCATTTTACTGGATGGGGATGTACCTGTCCTACTCAAGAGTCTGACTACAGCATCCCATATGGCAGCTGTAGAGCAGACCCAACTTGTGTGTACAGATCAAGCACAGCGTGTGAAAGGGTAAGTGTTCCAGTCAGCTAAACTCACCCACTCACCTCCAATCCTATGACTTTAGCCAAAACACCAGTTATTGGGACAAATCTTTGATTTGTCAGTTCAAGACAGTGTTCCCATACCAGAATCTTCATACAAATGGGCTTAATGAGCTGAAGCACTTAAGAATTACCTTCAGGTCCACATATTACATCAGTAATAATTTTGGTTATTTTCCACATTCTCCCAGAAATCTGAACAGCATGTTGATCTCCAAGCTCAGGGCCAATTCACCTTTTGCTCAGCTTCATGCAGCCCTAATTATACCAGGAATAATTTCTATCTTTTTTGTATTTTCTGTCTTCCTTCTGTTGTACATGCAGGCATTGCAAAGATTTTTTTTTCCTGGTGTGTCTTTGCCATAACTAAACATTATTCACAAGATAGATTGTTTAAATGTGCAGAAACAACAGCTGGGCCTGAAATTTTCAGAGAGAAACATGCACCACAGTCCCATCTATAAATAAAGAATATAAGTGGAAACTGGAAATATTCCCCCAGTCCACTTCAGGGGGTCTGTTCATGAGATTTTTCTAGAAAAATTGCTTCTCTGTTATTGCTTCCTCCTGGACTCAACCTGTTAGCAGTTAGTTTGACTTCTCAATTTTTCATGACAGCATTTTTGATCTTACAAGCTTCAAATGAAGCAATTTAGTAGTGTACGAATAACACACTCCAAAATGAATGGCATACTGTCTAAATATTTAGTCACCCAAAAAAATTGTATCACAAATTGAAAATCTTTTGGTGAAGTCATGGTGGCAAATCAGAATGAATTCTTAACAGATGACTATGTACTTCTTATAACTGCATATGAGTAAAAGGCTTACCCAAACTTTGCCTATCTGCTACACTACTGAGCCATTTGAATGGTGACCTACGCAGGAATACAACCCAGAAGGCCACACAGGAATTACCTCATTACAGCATCATAGAATGGCCTGAGTTAGAAGGAACCTTTCAAGATCATTTAGTTCCAATCCCCTGCTGGGACACCTGGCAGGGACACCTTCCACTAGATCAGATTGCTCAGAGCCCCATCCAACTTGGCCTTGAGCATTTCCAGACTCAAGATCATTTAGTTCCAATCCCCTGCTGGGACACCTGGCAGGGACACCTTCCACTAGATCAGATTGCTCAGAGCCCCATCCAACTTGGCCTTAAGCATTTCCAGAGATGGGGCAGCCACAGCTTCTCTCGGCAACCTGTTCTTCTGCCTCACCATCCTCATAGTAAAGAACCTCTTCCTAAATCTAATCTAAACTTAATCTCTTTAGTTTGAAGCCATTCCCCCTACTCCTGTCACTACATGCCCTAAATTGTCTCCTTCCATCTTTTTTGTAAACTCCTTCAGATGCTAGAAGGCCACAATTAGGTCATCCCACAGCCTTCTCTTCCTCAGGCTGGACAATCCTAATTCTCTTAGCCTTTGATCTGAGGGCCTTTTCCCTCTCCAATTCACTTTGAGAAAAATAAGAGGCCCAGAAGAATGTGGGGAGTAACAGCATAGAATCAAACTAAAAATGTCCAAATTCTGAAACTATGACCAATTAGGCAATTGACATATAGCCAAGATCAGAATAAACATGCATACCAGACCTTTTATTTAACCATATAAATAAATTGAAATTAAATGAGTGGCCTGTCCTGAAGTTTGAGGAGTCTACCATAAGAAAAGCTCAACAGGTAGAATTTAGAGGGGTTGGAAGGAGGAGAGCAGATGTTGGAAAGTAACTGGAGGAAAGCATGTTACATTTCAACAGAAAACAAGGGTTTTAAGGTGATGGTTACTCAACTGCATATTCCCCAAGGGGCCTAGGAATTGAAATTCTTCTGGAAAAAGAGGAACTTTGACCCTCTGAATACACTGGTTGTCTTTGATACACAAGAAAATAATATTTTATAGTCTTATGCACTCCCCCACCCTTTTTTCTTTGTTCCAGTGTAAGTAAAAAATGGAGAAACAAAAAGTAAAAATATTACTTCAAACCAATTCAGGAAAACCTGGAAAGCTGTCAGGAATAAGAGCTGAGGGGCTCAGAGAAGCACTGAAGTGGGGGGACACCGAGATACAAGCACTAATTTTCTTTTAATTCCTGTGCTGCAGTGAACTGGTGAATGTTACAAAATCTTTTATGCAGAGTTTCAGACAGATTTTTTGTCTCCTGATTTTTTGTCACCTGAGCACCGCTCACTTTTAGAGGGGAGGAGAGACTTGGGGTTTGATAAATGGAAATCTGAATTTAGCTTGCCATACACCAAAACCAATTAAATCAGGCTGAGCTGCTCAAGAGACATTTTCAGTTTTCTGCTGAATAATCAGAAAGTATTAATAGTACTTTGAACGAAAAATATGGAAAAACTGCGCTCAAGGGAAAGAGAAAATTTTGAATTGATGGAAATTTAAATTAGGTGAGTGGTTTCAAGTAACTAGGAAAAAAAAATATATCACAATGCAGTAACTCTCTGATACTGCTACCCTGTGTATAGGGGACCTGTTTCCAAAACAGTGTTTTATAAATGAGAAAAAAAAAATTAAGATTTAAAATAATTAGAAGGTAAAATAAGAATGCACATCTTGCAGACAGATATCATGGGGATCCTAAAGGTTAAATTCTCTTAAACAAAGACTTTTCTTCAACTGTGTGAATATCAAAAAATCAGTCCTTAAATCCACCTGCTGGAACCACATTAATTAGTAATTGATGAATAAATCAATTTTATTGATTTATAAGCCAACCTGCTTCTTTCAAACCAGATATACATACAAAGCCTGGAATACAAGTTTAAACTTGTAATACCTTCAAGAAAAAATAATTTTTGACTATTCAAAGCACAGCATTACAATATCAAGTGTGCTACAAAAAAACACCAATGAAAACAACTCTCAAAAGCAGGGTGTGAGAGAGAAGGAACAAGGCTTTGGTATGCACTGTTTCACCTAAGAAGTTCAATTATACACTAAAGTGAGAGGATAAAGAGATAAGAAAAAAAGTTTCAAAAAGCAGACAATGGAAAGGAAATACATAAATCTTCTATTTATTAGTATTAGGCAGGACAGTGAAATATTTTTACTCCCCCATCACAGAGCTTTTAATCATAGCTGTGCATTTTATGACAAAAAGCATGTTTCAGATGATGCCATGTGGCAGTTAACAAACATGGAAATTTACCAAAGCAACAGAGTACTGCGGGAAAAATTCAAAAGAAAGCTTTCCTCTGGTATTTCAGAGGAAAACAGTATTAGACACTTATAGGAGCACTTACACTTCATAGCAAATATTGTAAGAGGTTTTCAGATGAGCTATGACTACTACAGGACAGATCATACCTCTAAAAAAAGAGCAGGTCTGCGGAGTTCCTTTGGGCTTGGTTATGCTCTGACTTACAGAGCTAGTTTTTACCAACAAAACCGAAAATTACTTGATACTTGCTGTCATTGTAGGCACAATAGCAGAAAGCTAACAAATCTGTTTCTATTTTTCATGTCCATTTTGCAGCCTGCACTGTTGTCCACTGCAATTCATTTCAGAAGTGCATCACTACCCTGCAAGAGTTTGGTGCTCCCATGTAAGCACAACTCATAAAGCACACACAAAACGCTTCCAGGAGATATATCCAGCTACTCCTGGTGTTCCTTTAGAGCACATACACAGCATATGGAGTTTTGTGCACTTGAGGTAGCAAAGTGAAAGACTTCTAAGTCAGCCTGTATAGAAAACTTTTTGAATATGTCTGAAAGTTACAGCAAACTTAACAGCAATTGCAAAATACCCCCTCAAAAGGAGCTTTACAAAAAAACCAAAAGTCAATAAAGACTAGAGGAATAATAATGTATTTGAACCTATATGCTGTATTTGCTGAAAGTTTAATTTTTAAAAAGGTCCAAGTCTAGGCATAGTTGAAGTCAATACCACTTTAGAGATTATTTGTGAGATTTGCCAGTATATAGGCAGAAAATGTTTTGTAATCAGTTATTAATTACGACTTCAAAACAATGCAACAATCCTATTCACTTAAAACATCTGCTTCAAAACACATTTAAAGTATCGGAATAATGCCTCTTTCTGTAATTTGACTTGCATTTCAAATTAACAGTAATCACTTATTTCTTCTGTTCCTTGCTTTTTATTGTGTCTATGTCACTTCCAGCTTTATCCATACAAGAGATTGAAATAAGTGTCTCCTGTCTTTGCTGGATAGCAGAGTTGAAACATGATGATGCATAGAGGATGCAAATATTTCCAAGTTATGTCCAAATGAAGACTCAGGGAAAACACTTATTCCTCTTATGAATGACCTAATACTACTTTAGATCTGCCAAGTTGAATATTTTCTACTTAAGCACTAGCTCTCTTATTCACTTAATGCCCTCCTATAAATTAAAGCATTTTCAGTAGGGTGATAATAACGAAGCTTATTTGCAATAAAGAGAAAAAATTCCATACATTCTTGATGTGCCAAATAAAAATACCCCAGGTTTTACAAACAATACTGAGACCAACAAAAAAAAACTTTTCCCTCTATAATACAGAATTGTAGGAGTCTATTCCTAACTAGTTTACTATTCCATCAATACCTTGGCCATTAACTTTTTCAAACCCACTCTTTTCTGTATTTTAAATCCATATAAGGGAGTTAACTACTGACTGCAAGAGCTTATTTCACACTACAGTCCTTCGCCAGAACCTCAGTAAAAACTTAATCTGGCTGTGGGCTCACTGCATAAGGGCAGCAGGAAAATCTTCCTGCTTTCCTCCTCATGCATAATAGGATAAAATAAGAGATGGCCAGAACCATCTCCAAATTCAGTGCTTTTTTATTCCAAACTCCAGCTCAGAGAAACAGTTGGATTCTGTCCCACAGGCTGCACAGATAATCTTGCCATCAACTCCAGGCCCTGCCTTGGCTTTCCCTGTCCATGCTTTGCTGTACCTCATATTCCTTTCAGGATCTCTTCCTTACTCCCTACTTACATGCTCCTGTGACACTAAAATAAAGGAGAGCACTCCTATCCTTCCCGGGGACACTTTGTGTAGAAAACAGGGAGCCCCACACAGAAACAATTTTGTTTTCTTGCCATACTCTATGACAGGGGCTTCTTAAAAAAAAGCCCCTCCTGATTTCACCAATATACGAACTTTCCTAAATCATTCCAGCCTATTTCTGGATTTATAGGACTACTAACAGGAGACTGTTTCTACAGCCAAAAGGAGAATATAAAACTTGTCATACATTCCTTCTAGGGGTCCCTTTCATTACCTCCAGAAAGTAAAGGAAATAAAAAAATTGTCACGGATCAGAATAATTCCTGTCAGTGCTTTCTGCTATTTTTCATTGAACTGTGTGTCTCTCTGCCTGACTGACCCAGCTTCTTTCCTCTTTCAGCCTCTGCGTGATGAAGAGGACTTCTTAACATTCCCAGGAGCTGTTTAAACTATTATGGTTAAGTGTTATTGCTGACCGACTGTGAAGTTCATTTCAGGAGTTGGGAGCATAATTATTACTACTCCATTTAGACTGGATTGTCATTTCAACTACTCTCCTAGGTGCTTTATGACTATCCAACTTCACAATAGCCAGGAAAGGGAGTCCTTTTTCCGATGACCTGTTTCCATCTGGAAGCTGCAGTTAATTGCACAGGACTGTGGCAGCACTTTTTAATGGAAAAATGCAAAACAGTCAGAATTCTCACTTCTTAGTTTGAGAGACTATTTCAGATTAACTTGATTTGAGACATTAGGACTGTTAAGAGTATCAATGGGGTTTTTTTCCAAACTGAGTAAAACACCTCTGTAGATACACACATTTGGGGTCTTTGCTCACAGAAGAAACAGAAAAACATCTTTACAAATATTTAATCTATGACAAAAGTGTTCATACCTGCCAACTGTAGAGATAAACTAATTTTACATGTCTTTAATCACAACTAAAGTTTTGCAATGCAATGAAGTAGAGACTAAATTTCTGCAACTACTAATATACAATTTACATGATGATTATTTTTTTTTAAAATGGATTATTCAAGCAGAATACCAGGAAAATGCTACACAGAGGTGCATAGTCCTCTAATTCAGATCCTATAAAGACACACACAGTATAATTTATTACTGAGAACAAGAATAAAGAACATATTTTCTTCTCACTTGGATAACATTATAAGAAATAGTATTGTGCTAAATTTGCCATTAACATAAATAATTATCTGAGTTTTAAAAAGTGTCTCCTCATTTACCAGTTAACAGTATTTTTTATTCTTTACACATGTTTAAATTTTGTAACTGCAAAATACCATTTTCCTGCTTTCTAGCTGCTTTGACAGATAACATTTGCAAGAACTATGTATGTACTTGGCAAATACCAAGTTAAGCATTATAATTTCCTTCCTGTATATAATACAGATTGATTATTCCCAAATACACCTGACATTTTAAAATAAGTATTTTCTGCAAGTAGCAAAGAATCAAGCGGGAATACTCCAGATCGCACTTGAAATCCAAGCTCAGGCATTCATTCAATGGGTGACCTCAGGCAACAGATTTGACCTCTTTCTAGTTCAGTCAATTCAGCTGGCTAAGAGCAGGAAATCATTGAAAACCAGATGCTGCATCTGAAAGCAGATCTTCCCCAGGTAAATAAATTACAAGAGAGCCACAGGGATGGAGGAATATAGTGTTTCTTATTTTAAGAGTCAGGAAGGCATATGGATGCAAATTGGAACTAAGCCAGAGGTCTTCTAGCCTCAAGCTTTACTTTGATATCTGAAAAATAGCATTTTTAATGCTGTACAGATACTAAGATTTGCATGCTATAACTAGACTGCAAGACTAGATGATCTTTATTCAAATGTGCTCAGTTCATGGAGTCAAGGTGGGGCTTTTGTATTTTGCCAATATTATTGTTTAAAAACATCTGAAATATTAACACCAATGCCTGATTGCATTCTGCAATCAAGTAAGAGAACTGCCAAGATTCAGATTTCTAAGAACTTTGGCAACTGCTGTAAATGAAGTCTGTGGTAATTGTGGAATACTGGGAGAGTTTGGGTCCCTTTTTAAAGGGGAGAGTGGACACATCTTCCTAGCATTTCTTCCTTTTCCCCTCCATGCAGGTCACATCAAACCATTTGAGGGTATGGTTGTGGCTGCCAGAGCTACAAGCAAAAATTCACGTGTTGCTTCTATTCTGAAACCTATCACACCCCGTCTCACCAACATAAAATGGAAAAGAAAGAGTAAAGGTGGAAAGGTTTGTATTTGGTTCACGTTCCCTACATCCAGTAGAATGGCTGCTTTTGTTCATCCAGATCTCTTATCCTTTTTGAGGCAAATAACTGACATACCCACATAGTCAACTTTTGATCTGAACAACAGACAGATATAATTGAAAATATTCATGGAGATGACATAATCCTGCAGCTTGGTTAGATCACTAATAAAGGGGCTAGAGACAAGAAGAATCTAATTTTAGAAGATAATAAAACATACAGTAAAGCTTCACAAAATTTTCAGTAACTGACAGCAGAGAAGGCTCTGTCTACAGCGACAATGCAGTAGGACATGGAAACTTCTCAACCCTCTTGACACTATTCACACCCCATTTTTCACAAAGATCAACCTACATTTACCAAAATCTGAAAGAATTTATATCTACCAGCAGCCTGGATATGAAGAATTTAAAGACTGGTTTATAGTTCTTAACTTTTACCGAAATGTAAGTAGTACATTTTACATTCTAAGCATTATACTTAATCCTATAAACATCTTAATGTGTTAGTGTTTGGTTTCTCTGACATTAAGCTGTTCTGGAAACAGTAATAAGTTAAAAGCCCACTGGTAATAAATGTAGACTTTTTAATAGATTATTTTGGTATAAAAATACTTAATAGATTTGTTTATTTACGCCTACTTAACAAAATAACAACAATTTGTAGCAGAACATTTATCTAAGAGCTGAGAGAACAGACTTAGAAGGTAAATGAACAGCATGTGGGGAAAAAAATTGTTACAAATCAACCAAAAATATTTTTTTATTTTTGAAAACAGAAATTTAAAACCAAAACAAGCTACATGTAATAGTTGCAACTTATGAACTGTTGAACTGGGATCTCAGAAGTTACATGTCTTCTGGTTCTCATCCCTTCCACAATTCAGAAAATGTTTTGTGCTACACAAACAGTAGCTGTGTTTTGTATAGCTACAACAGCTAAGCAGATATGCAGTTTTTCCATAGGAGTCATGAAACAGAGTGAGACTAAGCAGTAAGGCTCTGTTACATTTGTTTTCTCCACATTAATCTCATGTTCAAAAACTATATACTTCTAAAAGTTATTTTTTGCTTTTATGATCCAATGTCTTGGTAATTGTATTATAGTTCAAATGCAAACATATCTGTTCACGTGTGTGTCTGTACACAGGCAGGCATACACACGTGTATTTTAAGTAAAAGAAAAATCAAGCAGTAAAGGTAATACTCTCACACTGAGGAGATCTGGGTGCAGTATTGATTCTGACTCAAACTTACTAAGCCAATACCAAACAAATCCTCTGGTGTAGATTCATACCTTCAAATAAAATTCTGCTAAGTACTGGTCTAACTTTGCGCCTGGAATTCTAAATTCTCTATTAAGTATCTTCTCTCTGCCATTGCATGTATTACAGGAAGAAACACCAAAGGATACTAACCTCATTTGAAACTGCTGATACAAGGTTTACCATAAAATAATTCTGATCAATGTTGACTAGTAGAGAAAGGACAACCAAAAAGTTTGGGAAAAAAAATCACCTCTCACTTGGCAGAAAAAAATGGAGGAGAAGAAAATGGAATTTCCTTTTTATCGTAAATAGATACAAAATGATAGAACTTTTCCTGTAATCAAGACTGCAGATAATACAAACCATTATCTCTCCATATTAGATAATCCAGTAATGCCATTAACTGTTTAGTTTTCCATTTAAATATCAGTTCTTGTACAGAAGGTCAATACAAGCTTTTAACATAACACTAGAAATAAATGACAAATTTAATATAGGCTTGCAGCATCCCACTTTCTGGAAGCACTTGATTTCCTAATCTCAATTAAGAAAAGGCAGCATGTCAGTGAAATGAGTGTTTTTACTATAGAACCCTTTGCAGCAAGGTCCAGAAATCAATTAGAATCATGAAGATGAATTTTTGTAGCATTTCTATGTAAGCATTAAGCACTCTAAAAGTCTCATGTCAGACATTCAGGCTTCATATAGAGTTTACAGAAACAGTGACCCTAAACTGGAATCCAAATAGTCAATAAAAAAAAAAAAATTAACTAAAAGAAAAAATAAAAAGGTAATAATATCACCTTTATTCTCTTATTTATCCTGGTTTGGTGTTACCACCCAGTTCCTGTCTCCACTCAGAGTCCCCAACCTCATACTTGCTTCCATCTCCTATACTTTCGGAGATTAAGGAAAGGGTTATCATATGTCATTCTAGAAATAAGGGCAGTTCCTTTCTTTTCTGCACTGAGATCAAAACTTCATTTCTGTTAAAACCCATACTATCATTCCCCAGCAGAGCACTCTTCTTGCTAGGTTGGGAGCTTTTCCAGAAATATAAGACCTCACTAAATCTTTGATGGGAACAAGCCTGAATAAAGTTTATATAGCTGAAATACATGGGAGTGGTATTGCTTTTGTTTGTTAAAATGTAAAATGAGTTAATTCATTCTTCATGAACTAATTTTTCCTTAATTTTGCAGCTATATGGTCACAACATATCTCTGTTCATGTATTTAACAAACCTAAAAGCATAATCACAAGATAAGCAGCTAATAGTTAAAAGGAATCAAAAAAAGCAAGCACAGGTTGATAAGGACTGTAAGTAATACAAGCTTTGATTTGCATTAAAATTTTCCAGTCTTTTTAAGATATACTAAGAAAGTAAAGCTGTGTGTTAGATGTGCTTTCTCACAAATAAACATGTGAAATTATCAATGAAGTTCCTATTAAGACTTTGTGCTTTCAGGGTTAGTCAATAACCAAGTTTCAGGATTATACTTTGGAGTTAAGTACATGCATTTCACCTTTTTTTGCATAAATAATCACTCTTTTTGTTAATTTACTAGCACTCAGGAAAAAAAAACAGACAATTCCCTTTCTTTCTTTTTTTCCCTGATGTGTTCAAATCAATCATGAGAGAACCTTGTTCAAAGGCAAGCCACTGACTGAAGTCTCCTCTGGGCTGTACTGCCAGACACATTTGAAAATATGTCAGTAAGAACTCTAATTTGTCACTGAAGAATAATGATTGCAGGTACTTTTAAGTCCTGCAAGGTCTTTGAAACAGCTTTGCAATTTAGTGAATGGGATAAGATGTGCTGCCTTTCAATTACCACAGAACAAGTAGAACCTACATTGCAAGATCCAAACCCTAACTACATCTGTCGAGAGAAAAAGAGCCAAAACCAGTATTGTGGAAATAGTCAGGATGTGACAGCAGGGTCCTGTGAGCTGATACATAGCAGTGATATACAAGCAACCATCTCAGTGCTCTGCAAAGAAAGCAACAGGCCAAAAGTCACAATCAGTATTTTTTAAAAGCCAGTACATGTTAAATTTAGGCCCTCAGCAAGTAAAGAGGTCTATAGTCAGAACAGATTTTACAAAAAAACTGTTGAATGGAAGCAGGGAAAAATTATAAAAAACAACCAATTTCCAAAATGAAAAGAATGTTGTTTCACATTCCTAAGAAAAAAAAAATCACAGCTTAATTAAACAAATTAATAGTAGCAATAACAATCAAAAGCAACAACTGCCAGAACAATCACAGTGACTTAAGGATACTGTATGGCTTCAGAAAGTTATATCAAATCATATTCAAGAAATGAGTTAGGACTAGACAATAACAGACCATTAAGAGTAATGTCCGAATTGTTTCAGTTACTTCCTAATGTCAACAAAACACTATTTGAACTATGTGAAATGACATTGCCTTAGCACCCAGTTAACAGCTTGCATCATAAATTTAACACTATCTTTGTATCAGATAATTAGTGGCAATTGTAGGATCTATATCAAGCTGCACATTAAGGTTGACTTAAAACTATTTCTTATTAAGGAATGTGGGTCCATACATACAGCAGGTCATTTTTCAAGATAAAAAATGAACACACAATATACTTCTAGTTAATATAACAAGCTGAAATACTGACAAAATTAATAACTCATCTACAAAAATATTATCCAGACTGTTCTGCACTTCTGCAATATGCCACATTCTGGTTCTGAAGAAAATCCAGATGCCATAGCTGCACACTCTAGTGAATTTCAAGACTGGTGGTTGGAAGAACATGGAAACAATTACTTTGGCTGTAGAATAATAAGAAAAGTCCAATTTGGATACCATGGAAAGTGGTACTTGGCCATGAAATCCACACAGACACAAATCTGCTCCCCAAAAATTATATATTATGATATTCACAAAAGAGCAAGGCTCTTAACCATTTCAGTTTTATTTTAGAATTGTGTAACATTTGCAAACAAGACAAAGTGTCAAGCCTTGATAACTGACAGGAAACTGATAGTTTTGAATCTCAGAAATGGAAAAATTTATTCCCATGCTATCACACTCTGCAAAGTACTGCTGCAGCCAAAACACTGCTGAAACCAAACATCTGTGAAAGCCTGCAAACATAACACATGTATGAACTCTGGAAGAATGAGTACCCTTCAATCTTCCTGTGAATTCCTTCCTCAATGCAGGTACTTTTTAATTTAGTTATGGATATAGTACATCTTCTTTCCTCTGCACAATAGAGGAAGAAATGACAATTTTTTCAACAAGGCCATCTGGGAAGAGAGCCAACCATCAATTAATAACTTCAATAACTATTTTAAACAATCAAACTGACTTTTCTGATTTACTACCTAATTTTCATATTTTCATTTTCCATCCAGGTCTAATAATCATGCTGACTTAACTGGCTAGAAGGATTAGATCATCTCTAATGATGGGTCTTACAGCTGAAACTTCCTATCTGCCCACCCTTAATCCTCATACATAAGAATAAAATCATAAGGCAAAAAAGCGATTCAGACCCTGACTGAACTCTTTTGGGTCACAATTTCAACTATCTTCAAAATGTTATAGGTTATCAACTGCCTGACATTCACCCTACCATCAACTCTTAGCAACTTTTTCTTTTTAAAGACATTGAACAGAGCATTTATGGCCACTGGATTTAGGTAATTTTTTGAGGATTGATATTAAAAGACTTACAGTCAGACACATGACAAAAAGAAGCCATTATATCCTATTTCCAATATAAATGAGATCATGCAGGCAACAGAAACAACACACAAAATCTTCCTCATGCACCAAGACCCTCAGACACCACAAAATTAACTTAGTTATTATGAAACCAGGAGCCTGACTCACAATTTTTATGTTAATGCTTTCTAATCTACTAATTCATTTTAAGGTTTCATCAGTTTTAAAATCCAATCCAAATGTCCTCCTCACATCCTAAGAACAATTACAGAAGTACCAAGCTTGGAAGAGGTAGCTGGAGATCATCTACTCACATCTGCTTTAAGACTGCCTGCTCACACCAAGGTCAGCCACAACAGGCTGCTCAAGGACTGTGTACAGTCCTGTTCTGAATATCTCCAAGGATGGAGACTACACCAGCTGGGCAACTTGCTCCACAGTTTAAGAAAAAAAAAAAAGTTTTCTTATTAAACTGGTATTCCAATTAGTGCCCATTGTCCTTTTACTTCTCACTGGATAAAACTAAGGGGATTCTGATAGCATTTCCTTTATTTACCCCCATCGGGTATTTATACACTTTGGTGATATTCCCCTCTGAGCCATCTTCTTCCCAAGGAGTAAGACTGAGCAGCCTGTGGCTCCTCCTTCCCATGGTATACAGGAATGAAACAAATATTTTACAAATAAAGTCTGTATTTTAATTAGGAAGCTTATCCTTCTAAAATCTACAAGTAAAAAAAACCTAGCAAATTGTTAATAACATTTATGCAGATAAAGTTAATTTTATTAATAAACAACTGTAAAATCAACAGACATGAAATTAAAGTGGCACGGGTGTACTGATCAAGAGAGTCCAAATGCTGACATGAAATCCCACTTAAAGTCCAGCAAAGTTCAGGCCAATCTCAGGGGCAGGGCCTGCTCCAGTTACAGAAGACACTTATTCTGTCAATACCAAGGTTTAGCAAAGAATATATCCATTTTGAGATCTTGCTGCAACATAGACATGAAACACTGAGCAGTGAAAATCCTGACACTTCAGTCAGGATTGATTTATATGCTGGCCCAGCACATGAACAGCAATTTCATAAATAGCATATCCTCCTTGTAGTGGGAAAACAGCAATGGCCACAAGTAAAATACTCCCAAGTACAGATCAAGCCAATTTGTTGTTTTCTAGTGGCATCCAAAATACCTGTTAGATCTACAGAAGACATTTAAGAACTTGTGTGTTTATACAGATATTTTCAGTCTAGGCCAAGAAATAGAAATTACTCTGACATCTTGTAATATAGCTGCTAAGAAGCTACAGAACTGACTCAAAGCTGCATGCACCGGGGGGGTACATTGGTACCTGACCTCTCCACAAGAAAGCATTTTTCCAAGGCAACAGAGTACAATCCTTCTGAATTCTTGTTTTACTCCTGTCAGGGCCTAGTCAGAACTGGAGAGGTCCAAGACCACCAGAAATCTATTTTTGTGCTCTTCTTTTCTCTCAAAACTGTAGCTACAAAGCTACTTCAGTGCACTATTTCAATAATTAGTTAACCTTTACTTCTGCAGGCTTATTTGGCAAAGATTGTCATCACAAAGCACATAGCTCACAACTACAAGAGGATTCTCAAAAGACTGCAGGAAAATATTGCCTACTACTGGAAACAGATTTTAATTAATGTCGTGGAGAACCCATCTGTTAAGAAGCAGTCCTTGTTTGTGTTTTATGCTCATTTTAGTTAGGACTCCAGGTAAAGCAGCATTCTTGTTTCCAGTGAGCAGGCATAAGAGGAATCCCTCTCATTTACTATGTATTACTGCTAATACATTTTTCAACATTAATCCTTTGAGCAAATGACACATTGATAGCCTGGGACACTTAATAGGATACATTAATTGCAAGTAGTATAAGAAAGAGGATTACTAAAATGCATGCTGGAAACAGAAAATTAGATTAAAAATGGCATTTTTGTTAAAGTTCTCTAAGCTATTAAAAAATACAAGATGATTAGTCAAGGAGAAACTAGAAAGACCATAAATGAAAAATGCTGAGGGTCAAGGTGAACCAGGGAGAAGGGATTTATTGCTAAAAGTGGAAAAGAATAAAGCTAGAAACTAAACCCAAACTTAAAGAGAGAAGGGAATGGGGAATGGTAATGGGGATGGTACTTCTAATACTACAAATCTTCATTCTTCAGAAGAGAGAAAAGCAAAGCTAATGCTCAGATACTGCAGATGTTTAAGCACATGAATGACAGTGTGGTTATAGCTAAATACTTTCTTAAAAATAAAGCCAAGCATACCAGATGTAAAGGAGCCACCACTATCTTCATCAGACAATGAGAAAGAGATTTTATTTGTCTTTGCACCATAAGAAGATTACTGCAATCTGTGTGTGCAAAACCAGGGGAATCAAATCAGAGTGGTGAGGCAACACTTACAGTGTAATCAGGACCAGAATAATGTAGCTCACAGTGTTAAAATTCGTAAGAAACTGTTCATAAGTGATCCACAAGGACAAATTTTACTAGCAGGAAACAGACATTACAGAACATTAGGAAAAGATACAAGAAGAACAACCAAAAGCTAGTTTAAAAAGGTATATAAAACGCAGAAGGAAAATTTTACAGTGGACTCTACAACACTATAGAAAAAGAAATTACTATTAGAGCAACTAATCCAGATATTTTTAGAGCAAAAACTTCCAGGATGGTTTCCTAAACAAACCATTGATTTTCTGTCCTTGGCTATTCTAAAGTTAATATTGGACATTTTTGTAAGTAATATTACCAAGGACACACCAGGGAGAATGCAACTTCTGTGTAACCTGTTAGGAATTCAGACTAATCATTCTTTTTCTACAATCTATTCAGGGAAAAATGATCCCAGGTACATCAATACTCAAGGTGAAAAATGAGAAACCCGCATGACTCACTTTATTTTTAGTAATTACAATCTGTGAACTGCCTCAAGAACTTCTCTCATTTCGTAGTTTTTTGGTACTGCAGTTAGAGCTGACAACACAACTCTCCCACCAAAAAAGTAGTCTTGAAAGTTTCTGTATCACAGCAGAGGTAAGATGACACATTATACATAGAATTGCAACTGGAAGCACAGGAAAGGTAAAAAAGAGCCCAACAAGCTCTTGTCTCGCTGATCTTCCACTACTAGCTACCTATTGTAATGAGAAACAGCAAAAGGCAGAAAGTGCTTGGAGACAAGGACATACAGACATGACTTTGCTAACACGCATTCTGGTGCCATGGCATTGAAAATTCATGCAAGAATTCACTGATAAAAAGTGTGTATAGGTGTCTATATGTACACAACATACAGCAACCTCAGAAGTGGCATTAAGAAACTACCCTGTTTCTTCTGCCTTTTCACAGCTTTGTGAACCAGGGAAGACAGCAACACAGAGGAACATTTCCAATGCACAAACCAAAACAATTGAACTTCGAGCCTTCAGAAAAATTTTGTCTCAAAAAGCATCACCCAAAACATGCCATAGTTGCCCTCCAGATCACATTATTTAGTTCCAAATGTACTTGTATCAGAGGGACATTTCATTTCTTGTGACAATTGCCAATCACAGTGTAATTGAGCTGTACCCAGAGCTATACTGTAGCCTACAGAGTAACACCTAGACTATCCAGCTGTTTCACAGCAGGACTGATTACCTGCCTGAAGATCAGATGGGCTTGCTCATTTTTACCTGTTAATCCATGGCTGTCAGAGGAAAAGAATGTCAAGGAAAGTCCTGCATGCAATGACTAGTAGGATTTACACAACAAAATCAAACATACATAACCAGTGCATTGTAGAATTATTGAGCTGAAAATTTGGACAAATACACATGCTTTCATCCCTGTAAAACATCTCTCAGAAAACAGTTAAAAATTAATTTTAAAATCTGAAAATTTCCATATATGTTGTATGAAGAAAATTGCTTACTGCAGTTTCTACTGGATTTCTGACAATATCTACCACAAACCATAAAGTTAATGTAAGAAATTGAACATTTTTACATGGTTATAGTTAAGGTCTTCATCTATTCCGAGCAAAATTCGTCTTTCAAATCACCATGGTTATCAGCCTATATCTCCATCTCTGTAGAAGTAGAATGGAGCTAATTACTTAGGAAGAAGTTTTGCATTATATTGGATCAACATTGGAACAATTCTAGAAAGGATTTTATTACTTTGTACTGAAGAACTTAGATCTGCCCCCTTAAAAAGGAGTTTGGATTTAAATCTATTGCAGCAAATATAGAAGCTGAGGGTTGGGGAGGAAGGGTTTTCAGAACAAATATGTTAAGTTCCCTTGAGGTTTGTTTAATTCTCTTAATACCTGAGACAGGAGGTAAGAAACATGGGAGTTAGCGATGAAAGACCTATGGAAATCAGTGAAGTACTTTGCTTTGTACCATCTGAGAGCCTGACTTTCTGACCTCTCCTGGAGCTTGTAGAAGACAGACCAAGTCTGCCCTGCAATGAACCCAAACATTCTCAGCACATAAGTGGTATTTAAAATACTCAATTAAATTGAGATTTTACTAGCTCAAAAAAAAATCTGTAAGAGACTAAATTGAGTGTAACATTTTCCTAATCTGAACAGATGAGGTGAAAGACAAGCAAGATGAGGTTTGCAGGGGAATCCCCTAAGCTACCTCAAGCCTCATTCTAGCTGAACTGCAAACACTCAAGTTTCAGAAATCCCACTCCAGATTGTATAATTTAAACAATATGATATGTGACCCAGCAGGGACAAGCAGGAAATCACTTGGGAGAGGTTTTATTCCCTTTATGGGTTCAGTACTGTTGCACATACCAGGCAAGAAGTCTACACATCCTGGCTGCTTTATCCCAGTACGTGGAAACTTTAACAAAGTTTACATGTGGATCTATCAGCACAACAACAAATGGTATCTGTTTATTCTGTCATAACATTTCCTGGTGAATTATGGACATTTCTCACCTGGTACATCTTTGACATACTCTGCTACACAGATCTGCACTACGTTTCTGTCATTAATATACTTTTTATTAAAGAAGAAAAATGACCTTCACTATTTCCTTGTTTTCTCTTGGATCATCTAGAGAAGTCACTGAAGAACAGGAAAAAATATAATAAAGTCTTTGTCAGGAAATTAAAGGTTGTGTAGGATACAGAGTATTCTAAAGGACTTTATTTTTATTTACAGAACAAATCTAAGCAACTCCATGGAACCTGAAGTCAGTTATTCATCTTCACTTTTAAGGCAGGAACAGTATTTCTCATTCAAGCATTGTATCTGCTGTTTTTAACCACAGGATACAGCTATTTTATAGAAAACCTGAAGTATTATAACAGATTCATACCACAATAGGGGTTTAAAAAGCAAATGTTTACCACACCAATTTAATAACTAGATATATTTGAAACCCCAATAGTTAGGAAGAGAGAATTAGTATATAGAAAACACAACATCCTTAGTCCTCAATTCTATAATCTTCCACACAGTTTGATACCCACATCCCACTGATTAATTTGCGACACAAGCACTTTATTGTATAATATACTGGTAAGAGCTATGCTATCAAGAAGGTCTATTGGAATCAAAGACCTTTGATTGTAAACTCACCTGCTGGTCTGACCAATCTTCCACACAGTTTGATACCCACATCCCACTGATTAATTTGCGACACAAGCACTTTATTGTATAATATACTGGTAAGAGCTATGCTATCAAGAAGGTCTATTGGAATCAAAGGCATTGCAAACTCACCTGCTGGTCTGAAAATTGTGGTAGCAATCTTAGAAATAAAATACTTTCAATGGTATGTAAAATTTCATATTTCCCTATTAAATATTACTGTTAATCTAAAAAAAAAAATCAGATTTACTTAGAGTAATTGGAAAACTAAACAATACAAAGAAAAAGATACAGGGCAAGACCTGGCCTTTCTTCCTGTCTCAGTGCAGGCTTTCATCCCTGTTAGAAAAAAGATGCAGGCTTTTAAACTTAAAGTGGATTTTTTCCCCCCAGAAAGATAAAACAATTCTTTCAGCCAAAACGAATTAGAAAATTCTAAGAAAATGAAATGTTTTCACTTCAGCTGAAATTCTTATATCTAAGATGCATTGTGAAAGATCAAGTTCAGGCTAGTTAAATATTAGCCAGAAGTTAAACTTTTTTCATCCCTGTTAGAAAAAAGATGCAGGCTTTTAAACTTAAAGTGGATTTTTTTCCCCCAGAAAGATAAAACAATTCTTTCAGCCAAAAAAAAAAAATTAGAAAATTCTAAGAAAATTAAATGCTTTCACTTCAGCTGAAATTCTTGTATCTAAGATGCATTGTGAAAGGTCAAGTTCAGGCTAGTTAAATATTGGCCAGAAGTTAAACTTTTCCATTCACTTTAAACCTAAATTCTGGTGCACTGATACTTCCTGAGGCCTCTCTAAAAGAGTCAGAATAAACAAACTCCTTGTGAGCATTATGTTGCCTGGGTTTAAAGGATGTCATTGTTATAGAAGAAGCCGTATATTTGCACTTCCATTCATTACAAGCCTGGGATTCTGCACTTTAAATTTTAAATGGCACTATAGGGCTACTTCTGGCATGGAATTATGATTATATCTTTTATTGAATTCCATATGCAAAGCAAATACAACCATTGCTCATACATTCACAAGTGAACATTCTGGTAAAAATTAAAGTCCAAGTGACAAAGTAACTCAAGCCTCTCCAAAACAAGTGTTTTTATTTCCCCATTAAGTAAGAGTTATCAGGACTGCTTGCAAATTCTCATACTTTTTATCCCCGTGAACTCTAGTAACTTTCATCATTTTAAAGGAGAAGCAGCTTAACTTGATACCCATGTAATTTTTCTCTCTCCCTCAGGTGGTCTTCACTTGCTTGCCTGCCTGTGCTCACTCAGAGACTTTTATGTGATAAGGATCCTCTTTCATCTCCAGCTGCCTCCTTGGGAGCCTAAGACATTCTTTTCTCTATGGAACCACCCTGGTAATTTTGTTCCCATTGATGGTACAACTGCAGTCTCCTCAAGAAACTATGTGATTTTTCTCTTACATAGACTTTGCACTGGGCTATATTTCATTTTATTATTTCAAGGTTACACCTTGAAATAAACTCATATTAATCGGAGAATCAAAAGTGATGTATTTCTGTACAGCAATATTATCTCAGACACTGGTGTCTTATTGGTGTGAGTATTCATAGAGGCAAAAGGGACAGTGTGCACAGTGTAAGAATGTGTGCTTACATTTTCCTTCTCAGACCATTCCATGCTCCAAGTGTCTTATTGGGTTTACTAAAACAAGAATTATGGAATTATTAACAATTAGATTAATAAAATTAATTCAGATGAATAAAATTTTCCCAAATGTTTTACTTTTGGGTTTGTTGGTTTTGTTTTTGGTTTTCTTTGGGTTTTTTTTTTGGGGGGAGGGGGGTGGTTTTTGGTAAGAATAACATTTAGGAAAACATTTTAACTGTGAGTCCTTTGTTCAGTTCTTGTCCCAAGAAAAATTCCACTTAGCACATACCTATTTATTTTCATGAAATTTGGTGCACTTCAAGTTTTTTTCTTCACTCAAAATCCATACCCCTAATAACTGCTATTCTATCACAGACTGAAAGCATAACTCTAAACAAAGATGAAAGTAGCCAGGCAGCTGCACAAAGATGTAATGAGGAACCTCCATATTTATTTTAAACCATGCAATTGATGCAGAAATGTAAAAATCAGATGGTATCTTCATAATACCCTCACAACACTTTCAAAGTCAATTATCATCGCACTTATTTCAGATCATTCAGGAGATGGCATTTTCTCACTCTCTTAAAAAAATTTATGTTGGAGGCCACAGTTCAGTTTAACAATTCATTTGCAGATCCTTGGAACTGATGCCTGGCAAGACTTTTCAGCTGTGGAGATTTTTAGTTCTTGTAAACAATTGCTGAATCTATTCAATTCAAACTACACTCTTATTTTCAGTCACCTCCAAAGAATTAACCATATCAAAAATGTGACAACTTGTATACCTGCTGATTTTAAAATGTTATGCTTATGTTCATCTTTTTGTACATCTTTTCTAAAATTCCCTAAACTGCCTCTTGCACTGGAACTACCTTTAAAAACCTGGTCAGTGACATAAACACACTGTGACTAACTTGGAGTCTGTCTTCTGATGTGTTCTTAAAAATACAAAATAACTCCACAGAGCACAGCAGAATTTACTTATATTATATTGGCAATAAATAGAATTTCCCTATGGCCCTAAGATAATATTTTGTAGGAATTGAGAAAAATTCTTGTAAATAAAAGACAACCTCCAAAGAGTAACATGGTATTGCAAAAAGTCTACTCAGCTGTATAAAAAGAAAACATCAGACTTAAACCTATATAAAAGGTGATCTAGCGTCAATGAACTCTTGGTCTTTGCACAAATATCTATATTTTCTAATCATAAAGATGTTTATTTCCCTGCTGCTGCACAAAACTCTCAAAGAAAAGCTCACTATTTTCAATCAAAATGATGAAATCACAAACCGCAGCATCCTATCCAGCTCTGTCCTGTCCTTTCCCATTCAATATAGACAGACTCTATCCTGCCTTGTTTCACACCAGTGTCACTCTGGTTTTGCCACCTCTAGGACTGCAAGACTGCCATATTATAAGAAGTGACATTGGCTAGATCAGTAAAAAGAGAAAATTCTGTAATAGTTTTCTTCTGAATACTCACTCCTCCTTTGTAATCCCTTCTGAATACTCACTCCTCCTAAAAATTCTGTAATAGTTTTCTTCTGAATACTCACTCCTCCTCCTTTGTAATCCCACAAATTTTTGGTTGGGAAATAGAAAAGCTCAGTCAACAGGGAGACTCTTTAAGATGACAGATTTATCTTCCAGATCACTAAAACAAAACAATTTTAGAAGGAACTTACATCTGCTAACGATAAAAGGTTTTGATATGACTAGCCCACTGTTCCTGTAGGACAAAAAGCACTTTGAATAGTACATCAAGATTCCCTGCTACTTGAACCTACTTCAGATAATTGGATATTACAATTTTAAAGGGAGATATTGTCAAGGAACACAAGAATACGGTAAGATTTAATTACTCCCTCACAATATTTCAAATGTATTAAATGGGCTTTATAGGCTGGATCCAAAGATTACAGTATTCTATGAAAAGACTCTTATTGACGTGAAAGGTGCTATGAAGCAATTATTCACTTACTTGAAAGTCTTTTTCTACTTGCAAAGCCATTCAGTAGACCTGTCACTTGCAAACTGTCAGCTCTGTGCAAGAAGCAGGAGTTCAGAATTAATATATTTTTATAAAATGCATAGTCACACAGGAAACAGACTTGTTTTCTGCCATGAAAGACACCCACAAAAGAGTTTTGATAACTTTGCAAGCCATTTGTCATGAATGTACCATGAAAGTGTGGCAGCAGGAAAAACAGATATTAATTAAGAAAGCAGACATACCTCTAATAGCCACAGTCAAAATTGAAAAATAAGAAATCTGCAAGTATGAGCAGTCAGGTTTTCTTTTTAAGTTTTGAAAGAAAAATAACCCCAAGAATCAGAATACTGCATTATCAAATGATGACTCTGCCACCAGACATTTTCATCTAAATAATCTTAGAAGAATATTTTACTAAATTTGTAAGATATAATTGTCAAAATATCCTTCCCTACTCTAGGGAACGTACAACTCTGCACGTTGACCAAACTCCTTATTGATCTCAATGGAATAGCAGTATTCTATTGCATTATAGCAATGCTTTCATTGATTTTTCAATGTGCAGTATGCTTGATGCAGCCATAAGGTTTTTGTAAATTTGAAATTATTCAACAACTGAAAGAAACTGAAAATTATGAAGACACCCTGACAAGGTTTTTTGGTGAGCTCATATTTTTCTCCCAGTGTCAGATAGTCTGATTATAACATTCAGCTGCAAGATCTTTTGATTCAAGTAAAAGCCTTATTTAATCTGCTACAAATGGAAAACTACTCTTTTATCCTTGTAGTCCATCTAGTACAGAATACTACATTTCACATTATCTTTGGAAATTTAAGTAAAAGCAAAGAGAAGCACTAAGAGAATTTTCTCACAGTGTATCAAGAAATAGAGCATGTATACATAAACACCAGGTCTGTATATCTGCCCAGCAGATGTCATTTATGCACCAGAACCAGATCTGATTGTCAGGCATGGTGCCTTAAGGTTTCCTCCTTGCTTAAGAGGCTGTGAGGACTTCAAGATCACAGTTGCCCAAACTCCTACTGTGACAAACCTTGCAAAGAAGCAAGCACTCTTCTGCAACCACTGAAGGAAGCCAGGTTTCCCCAAATATGCCTCCAAGGATACCTGGAACTTGAGCTGAAAGCTAAATCACAGCAATAAGATTAAGGTGATACTGTTGTCCAAGAGTTACCTGAGGCCTAGGATGAGATAAACAAATATGAATAAAAGAAAAATGTGCACACAACTTGCCATCTGAAGTTCCTTTCAGCAGTTAGAACACATTATCAAAAACATCTTGATGTACTAGGCATATAAACATAGACCTGTAAAGCATTAACAGCTTAAAGTATGTCAAACTTCAGGCAAATGAGGTGCCAATATCTCACTAAGAACATTTCAAACATTGCATCATAAGATATTTTTAGACAATCTAATTTCAAATTTTATTCAGCTTACCCTTAGTGATTGTTCTTAAACACTTTTCTGAGAAAAATTGCTCTGATTTAAGCATAAGCATTGTCAAGAAAGATACAACATATTTTATAGGAAAAAAGTGTAATATAAAATTAAACTCAATTTCTTTTCAGCTATCAAATAGCCCCACTGGTGTCAGTAAGATTATTCATCTGCTTAGACTGAAACGGATATCTTGTGCCCTACAGAAGTAGTGTATTAGTCACTGTCTCTTTTCTCCCAAGAATGAAGGAAATAGAAAATGTGCTGTAGTACAAAGTCAAAACAGGAGCAGATGTCATCTTTGACATAGGCTGACTTTGTTTTTTAGTCAAATACATTTTAGTTTGACTGTATGCTTCTAATGTTGAGTTTGTCTCAATCATTGAATTTGAAAGTACAAATTTTACACTGTTAAGAAAAGTAGGAGAGCAATATTTTAAAATCATGCTTTTAGAATACTCACTATAATTTTCAAATAAATACTGCAAGTTACAATTGCAGTAATACAAGTTCTCCTATTACCAGTTACACCCAAGCAGGAATTCCCACTAAAGAGCAAATTGCTAGATTGTTGAAATATCTTCTGTGTGTTTCCTTTCAATAACTGAAATGTTTCCCAGTGCTCTTTTAACCAAACCTCTCAATGTTTTCTCATATCCATACATACAGATTACACTTACCACACTGGCAAGATCATGGAAAATAGTGAAGTAATAAGGACACTGAGATGAAGTCTTGAACTGCTCTCAAAATATTTTTAGCAACGATTTTAAAAGCTTAGCAGATCGTTCTCATTAATACAGATAAGGATGTGAAGAATTTCATTTACTGTTTAAAAACATAAAATATCCCAAATCATACCACAATCAAATGAGGGGGAAATCTTTTATAGAAGTTATACAAAATGCACAAAAGAGGACTAGTTTCATATCAGCACCTGCCAAGTTGGACAGCTAAATGTTAGGCAAATAAAAGTTCCTCCAAGATAACAGAGGTGTGGGCTTATAAGTCATAATTTTTAACACCACTCAGAAAAAGCTTTTTTTAACTTGGGTTCTTTTTTCAGTGTCCAAGAGAAGGCTGTACACTAGTTATCACTTGACACAATTATGTGAAGAAATAGATCTGTTACTGAGGGTACATGACATTTTGCTTTTGTTGACAAGGATACAAAAACTAGTCGTCATAATTTTTAACACCACTCAGAAAAAGCTTTTTTTAACTTGGGTTCTTTTTTCAGTGTCCAAGAGAAGGCTGTACACTAGTTATCACTTGACACAATTATGTGAAGAAATAGATCCGTTACTGAGGGTACATGACATATTTTGCTTTTGTTGACAAAGATACAAAAACTAGTAATTGCAAGTTGGAGCTTACTGAGTTGAGCTGCAGGAAGTGCAAACTTTCCAAATAAATGGTGAAAAATTATTAAACACTGAAACATCTTACGTCATATGGTGCATTTGCTATTTTTAGAGAAGAATTTAAATTTTTTCTTCCACTAGGATTTATACTTGGATCCAGCTTTCCTGGGGTAGCCTTTGGCCTGCTGCTTGGGCAAGGAAACTCAATTCCAATCACTGCCCTAATTTTCTTATGTCACTTTGGAAAGCAGACTGTTCATTTTACCCAAAACAGTCATGACCTTATAAGTTGTTGAGACAATTACAATAAATATTTTATGAAGTCCTTACTAAGAAATAAGGGTAATTTCTGATCTCTCTCCTCTCCCAAAAATAACTTCTACAAAGCACTGCTGTGAGCATAACCTTTTCCCCATAACCATAAGCAACTGACTACAGCTTGAATAAGGATACTGAAGCTACTGAATGCCTGGAATGGTGTACAGAGCTTTCCTTCCTCTGATTAAATGGTGTTCCTGCTCATATATTAATATGCAAGTGAGAAGGAAGTAATCTTTTCTCTCTTGTACTATATCAGTGTAGCAGTAAACAAAAAAAAGGTGCCTTTGGTATTCCTTGGGCTCTCTCAAATACTAGACTTCAATAAGATGGGCATCCCTACCAACATCCCATCACTTCATTATGGATTGCACTACTTCTAGATCCAGACAGACAGTTTTAGCCACCAGAGCCAGGGCTGGCATGAAATTAACAGGTTTTGCCTGTGAGCTTTTATCAAATATGGAATCATTCCTCCAACCAATCTAAGGTAAAGACATCTACATTGCTAAGGCTTGGCAGAGAGTCAGTTCCAGCACCCAAATGGGCTTGATAAGTACCCTCAGAGGGGTACTCAGAAACTCCACTAATTAAGTCACATTACACCTTTTAATTCTTGGTAATTGAAGCACTTAATTTTTGATACTAAATCTTGGAATAGTTCTCCCCTTTCCCTCAGCATCCTCCCAGATCTGCTGCAATTGTTTTGTTTTCAAAACCATTCCTGCAACCACTAAATATCAGACGTTACTTTTGATAGCCTTGCAACAGAGTAGAGCAACGCTTCAAACCCAATGTCAAAGCATTTGTCAAGACAAAGTCCTTCTGCCCTGCTAGGCTGTCATGGGAACAAAATTCTTTTAAGGGTGGATTTGAATCAATGATTTTGTCACATGACAACACACAATCTCAGCTAAAAAGCATCATGCTGATTTATATTACTGAGGAAGCAAACTCTTAGTGTGAAACTATAAATAACTTACTTATTAAAACTTCTGGCATAATTGACAGGAATTTGATTTTTTTATTGTCAGCCTCACAATAAGAAAATATCACTGCTAAAAAAGGAATCCCATTGGCAGCAGATGTAGGGAAGCCAGCTCATGTGCAGCACTATGACTATGAAAATCTCCATTTGCTCCTAGAAATGTGCACTAAAGTTGCAATGAAAATCAATGTGCTAAGATCAGCAAGGCAAAAGCATGTTATTGTCCCTAGCAATGAATGCTGATGAATTACCAATGATATTCTGCTGCTAGGTCTCACCATTTCGTAAGAAACAAGCTGCAGCAGAAAAATGTAAACACTATTCTTGACACTGTCCAGATTTTCCCTGTTCTTTTTGTGCAATTTAAATTTCTACTACAGCAGCATTTGTAAAGCTTGTACTCCCATTATACTCCCACATCTGAAAAAATACTTTGATTTCCCAAAGCAAAACAGCAGGTGTTGAATGGACTCAACAGGCTGACATGGTCTTCTAGAAATATCTTAGAACTGCTAAAGACCAATGGAAGACAAGCCCATAATACTGATTTATAAGAGTACAGGTATAAATCCGAGCATCTAAAGCTACAAGTTTTCTCAACAATTTAGACTTTTGTTAAGCATAAAAATTAAAGGGAAACAGCACATTCTTCCCATGTATTCAGGTTCTAAAAACCCTTTAAAGTGATTTGGTTTGCTTTGCTTTTTGATTATAGCAAATTCCCTGACAGGGGAAAGAAGCAAAGAAAAATTAGTCGTATGCTGCAGCCACAAGAATTAAACTTGGTTAGAGAAAAATTTCAAAGGCATAAATGCATCAGATATCTCACATATTTTGAAATTTCCCATTTTGACAGATACCCAACACTACTTCTAGTCCTAAAGACATGTAAACAGTTATTAAAGTCTTCCTTTTAAAATCCAATTTAAATTTAAAATCACTGTATACCACAAGCCACACTAAGGACACATCACAAATATCTGAATATGCAAGAATGTCACACAAGTTTAAAATACTTTCATCTTACAAAAAACTTGGAGATGGTTAAAAAAAAAAAAAAGGAAGTCCATCAGATACTGCATTTCTTCAGCTCATAGGGAAATTTACCCCTTTTCCTTTGTAGAATAGAGTAGAACTTGATTCTTCCTAGTCAGGTTGCAATAAACAAAATATCTAGAACCATGTTTTAATGGTTGGCGTTGCATAATTGTTATAAGGTAGATTTTTGCTGACAGATATTTTTTCCTATGCTTTTGCACCTTCAGTATGAGTTTAGTCCCATGAGATTAAGTCCCAGGATTCAACTGTGCTGAGCCTGTTAGCCAAGCTGTTAATACTAGGCCTATTATATCAGTGTATTCAATCAGTCCCCAAGACAGACATCAGGATGAACAGTACAACCTATTCAGGCTTACCTGGAGGCAGCCTATCTTGTCAAACAGCATAGGAAGGTCAGCCGAGCTCTATCAACTCCATTGCTACTCTCAGGACAGATTCAGACTGTACCTTGTGCTTGCAGTGTTACTTCTATTTTCTGAACTAACAGAAGTCCCTATGCATTCAATACAGAAGGATTATTATGTGTTTAAAAACATTTCTCAATGCAGGTTTGAATGGGCAGAATATTTAAGGTTCCTTCTGGCATTACTGGACTGAGAAAGGGCTATAGCATCATCCTACTCCAGAGTTCAAATGTACTACTCTGTCATTTTATATAGTGATTTCACTTTATAAGTTTATACACAGCTGAAATCTTATCTTTAGCAAGTGGGTTGAAATGTACCCATTTTGTGATTACGGTAATGATATACAGTTTTGTATTTTTTAATTAAATATTACCTATGGAACAAAACTACAATGTACTTCTCTTTAGAATTTACAGTACTAAAAGCAGCAATGCTAGCACTCTTTGTGAGAGTTTCTGAGGGTTTTTTGCTGCTTTGCAATCATATATAGTGATTTATAAAAATCAAAACAAGTCATAGACTGTGCCTGGCTGAATCTACATTTTTGCGCCAAAAAGAATACCTCAGGATCATCATAGTTACAGGAAGATATAATGCTTTTCATGATCTCTTTCCTATTTGTTTTCCCACCAAAAAAAAAAAAAAAGGCAAAAAAGCTTTTTCTATCACTTGAAAATGTGCAATTGTAGTTTTCATACAATTTTTTTCACTTCTATATTCCTTCTTTCACTTCCCCCTGAACACCAGGTATCCCCAAACTCTTTTCTTCCTGCTTTGGAATCCCAGTGATGAATTCCACCAAGATGAGTATCCACGGTGTTGAGTTCCTCTGAGTCATTTTCCTGGCTGCTGACACTAAATTTATACCTGGCACTTCAGCATTTAGCTAAGAAGGATTCTGGCAATGCAACCTAAATTAGAAAGCAGCATGCTGCAGACTGAATAAAGGGTGTCATTAAAGATGAATCCCTCTCTGTCTCTTTAAATCCTTGAGAAAACATTGGGAAAAAAGGGAAAAAGAAGTGACCTCAGTAAGGAAAACATCACATCATTTAGGATCCTGTGACCTGCAAGTGAAAAGGTATGGCAAGACAAGTTTCACTACAATCACATTACTAAGATCAGTTGTTGTAAATCAGTTTCTTGAAACTTGTGTTTCCTAAATTCCCCATGTTTCCTTTCCATTTTAGGCACGAAAAACATCTCTTCTTAAGCAAATATTTCAGAGGACTTAAATAGCTTTGTGTTTCCAAGGTAAATAGGTAATTCCAGTGTAAATTTAGGCTGACAAATACATAAAAAAACAGTAATGCTAGAGGTAATGAAGATGATGGTACATGGCAGTGCTACAGAGAAGGATATTCAAAACCATTCAGCTCAGTCCCAGTCCAGAACTATCCACTTCCTTGCAATTTTGATTAAGCAAGGGAATGCCACTTACAAATGGTTTTCTCAGAAGAACCACATGATGGAAATGAAGGTTAATTAGATTACAGCTTTAATTATCACACAATAATGTGAAGGTAATCAGTTTTTTCTCACTCACTGTTCCTTGCTTAAGGGATGCTGTCAGTCATAGCCACATCTCAGGTTCCAGCTGAGATCACATGGCTACAACATAAAAGAGATAAAGAACAAAAAAAGAAATTCCATCTGAACCAAGAACATTACATTCAAAACCTTATTAAATCAGAAGCAAGAAAGTGCATGTTAGAAAGACTTTTGAAGAAATACACACTTCTTTCCATGCAGTATCTAGAGTGAAAGTTTGAGGAACCTCACTTAAGACAAACCCAGTAGAATTCAATGTGGTTATGATGGAGACAAAAATCAATCCTATTTCTCTAGAGCATAAACTGTGTTTGATTTCCCTGGTTTCTTTTTACTATTTTTTCTCAAAAAATTACTCATTTGAAAAGAATGGCATTACATTATTTGACAGCTTCTGTCCAGCCACACAAAGACTGAGACCCAAAGCTTTCCCTCCACCACAAACATTGGCTGAGCCTTACCCAATAAATCTCAGAGACACTACCCAAACATAGCCAATGCTGCTGCTGCATCCTGCACTTACCCTTTGATTGGCCTCCCCACAGGCTGAACATTAGAGAAGCCCCAAACACTGCCAAAATGAAACATTCATCCAGATAACTTCACTGTGAAGAAACTTTCCATCTGCGTGATTGTTGATGGATAGCTTGTACATGGCTCAGCAATTGTTAGGAAAAGGTTTGGTACAAAGTCTAAGGGTCCCAGGGTCACAGCAGTGAACACACAGACTTGCTTTGAGCAGGGCTGGCTGCTACCCATCACTCCTTGCCAAGAATAGCTCCTTCCCAACTCTGATTTCTGACTGCCTGACATCCTGTGTCCCCAGACAGGCCTGTGAAAACCATCACCAGGGCATTAAAATAGACAGCTTTATTTTAATGTGAAAGTAAATCTGTAGTGGAGGGGCAGCAACTTGCATAACACCCACTCAGTCAGTTCTAATGTCAAGAACTCCAAATTCAAGAGCATAGTTTAGCTCAAGTATTCACAGCAGCATAATGCTTGTTTACCGGAGTCTAACAGCATTAAGTGGATTGTAACTCAGACTGCTGGTGTGCATTGAACAGCAAGCACAAAGTTTGAAAGTAACTAGCATGCAGAATTAACTATAAATATTTTACAGTAATAAAGTCGGTTACTCCCCTTATTTCTGGAGTCATATGCTACACTAGTTTTAATAGCTTTATCTTCCATTGACATCAATAGCTCCCAGAAGAGAAAAAGAAAGGACTACAAAAAATTACAATTTTTAAAACTGCAAGAAAAGTTCATTCAGATGTATAGGCAAACATGTCCCACATTTGTTCTCAACACCACAACTAAAGACAATCTTTATTGCAGTAGACTTTCACTGCAATTGAATTTTTCTTGTATACAAAACAACTTAAAACATCTGGGATACAATTGTATAAATGCAGACATCTCTCATTTCTAGAATTAAGATAGGCAAGGATAAGAAAAAGTGCTATTGTCACATTTTTTTGCTTCAAGGCAAACCTAAAAAAAATATAATGTGTTCTGATCAAGCAATTTTTCCATTTCATGTCCCTGAAATCATGATGTAGACCTCTACCGTGGTGATGAATGCCTTTTAGATAGCAGGGTAAGTATCTCAATGGCTACGTGCAGTCAAAAGTCTGCCTGTGTAACTGGTTTAGTGGGTGAAACTGCATTCACTCAGTAAGGAGCTCTTATGTCTGGAAACTGGGCCATTTAGTTGCATGTTGTGGTTTAGTGTCAGTCAGCAACCAAGTCTGTGAGTACTTGCTTGCTCACGTACACTGCAATTATCCGGTCTTCACCTACACTGGGGTTTTTTACGTTTTCACTTGCCATTTCTAATTTCTCCAGGCTCTGATTGAGCAGACTGCATCTCAAGGGGGAATTCCCTCAGAACTTTGTTTTCCTTTAAGACACCTGAACTCAATAAGAAGAGACGGCTGAGGCAATATTGGCTGTAAAACACATGAGCAGAATGGTGAGAGGAGAAAAAGCTTAGGTCAAATTTACATCAGCATTTTACCATCATCTTCAATAACTGCCTCCTAGCAAAGAGGAGTTTGACATCTGACACTTCAGTGAGATAGCAGCTTGTTCATTTCTAACTGTGATTTCCCTGCTCCTGATTTACAATTATCTATGTTTTCTAACAGGAATTGTTTGGACCATTGTTGTGATATTAACTAACGTTCATGAAAGTGAGGCATAAGCAGACATTAGACCCATTTTGTGTCTATTAACCTAAAAATCTCATCTTCAATAACTGCCTCCTAGCAAAGAGGAGTTTGACATCTGACACTTCAGTGAGATAGCAGCTTGTTCCTTTCTAACTGTGATTTCCCTGCTCCTGATTTACAATTATCTATGTTTTCTAACAGGAATTGTTTGGACCATTGTTGTGATAGCATGGATATTAACTAACGTTCATGAAAGTAAGGCATAAGCAGATACTAGACCCATTTTGTGTATATTAACCTAAAAATAAAATGAAGGAGTAGACGCCAAGAGAAGTTAAATCTATATGAATTGTTAGAAGCAAGAAAACCACAATCGCAGTGAGCATTCCAGCTCAGTCATAAGGCTGTGGATACTGTAGCACATACAATAAAGAGTATTATATCAGGTTCTCAGTACCTCATGAAACTTGAACACAACAAGGCGGCTTTCAGACATGCTTGCCAAAGAAAGATTGAATTTTCTTATTATTTCTCCAGAACAAGACTTCTTATCCAGTCTTTTATTGTTTACCTTATTAATCCACTTATTTTGTGGTGGCATAAACCTGTAAGTTGACATGGTACTCACACATTAAAATCTGATTTTAGTTTTTAATGAACATCCATGAAGGCCTTGTTCATTCATCTTACAGTAAAAAGCTAGCCAGCCTCACTGATACAGCTCACCTTCTGTGGAGTGGTAGCAAGACTTCCACACATAGAAAATCTACAGCCAGTATGGTATGACAGAAACAGAACATTCCCTCCAGTAAGTCCTAACATTTACTGTAATAGCTTGTGTTATCTCCCTTTGCATTTTCCTCTTTGAGTGTAATATTATGAATAATTAGCCAGACACCAAGTTTATGGACAACGTTGTTACTATAATTCTTTTATCTAACAACTGGCAATCATTTTCCTAGAGGCTTCTTCCTTCAATTTTTTTGGGCTCCTAATCTCTTAATAATGATTCATCCAGCAGATTCTGTTAAAATTATCTATTTTTTCTCACACAAAGCTTATCTAAGGAACACCAGCTGCCCCTAGCTGCCTGGAGTAGCAACACAATATTACATCAATTGCATATGATGAATTACATATTAAATTTCCAGTACTCTATAATATATAAACCAACAAGGAATTACATTTTCACAACAGCAGACTTTTCTTAGTGGAGTTCTATAAAGCATATTTCTTTTTAACCAATAGATTGTAATATGGCTTTGGAGCCCCTGAAAACTATCAGGCAAGCCACAATCCATTATTTCTGTTTATGGGGAAAAACTACCCTTGAAGACTTTGGTTTTTTATTTTGTTTAGGGCCTATTGGCACAGCAAAGCGTGTTGTGCCAAGTGCAGGCACTGGAGCCCACAGTTTCAAACTTTCCCCTGGGTCTCCAAACAGCAATTTATTTTTTTTTTTAGAAAAAGAAAATGTATTTGTTCTAAGTATGATTTAGAATGGAATGGGACACCTGGGCCACCTTTACCTTTCCAGTGCATTCGTGTATGCTCCTGCCATACATAAAAGTGTCAGAGTTTTTGTGTGTAAAACTTGCCCCACAAGACGTCACAAATTCTTAAAAAAAACTGGGACATTGGTTTGGGGTTTTTAAGTTGCTCTTCTTCTTGTCCCTTTGCTACTCTGTAGCAAACTTGGGTCAAGTAATTGTATACACCATAAGGATTGAAAGAAAGGCTTTTTTCATCCAGGTCTTCCATCCAGTAAGCAAAGTGGTTCATGACATTTCACTAATGACTACGAGAGATATCAAATAAAACTCACACATTGGGTCAGAAAAAACAACCAAAGAACCAGCAAATAGATTCTGAAATGTAACACGTATGAAATCTTCCACATTCTCAATCATGTCATCCTGACCATATCTTCTCTGCTCAGTCAGATACACCATTACCAGGGTGACACTGATCTGCAATGACAACACCCTTAAGACCTGCAAGAGTCACTGGGCTCTTTCCTGTGCTTAAAATAAAGGGCACATGAACAGTGCTCAGTAAGGATAAGAAACGCAACACAGTGTATACCTTTTAAGATTTAATTCTAGTGATAAATTCAAACATTTAAAATTTATCAAATTTCTTATTTATGGAGAATAAAGATTTGTTTTCTTCCCAAGAAAGATAACCAATCAGATCAAAATGCAAAATCAGAGGCATTAAGTAGAGCACTGCACATAACAGACTCACCAAAAAACCTGTGCTATGGCTGTAATGGCCATCTTAAGGATCAGCAGAGTGGAAGAAAATGGATATAAAGAGCATTTGCTTTTTTCTTTGCTTCTGCTAGTTGCTGTAATTATAGGTGTACTGAACAAGACATGAAATGCAGCCATGTTGGTCCTTTCACCAGCCAGATTTCCCACAGGCACCATCCTCACAACCAATTTATTCTCATAAACATTTAAGCAAGTTTCAGTATCTTTCCCCCCCACACCCTTTCATTTCAAGGCATCATATAAAATTATTTCTTCAGGTCACTCTACATAGTAGTACATGCTCCATGACAAGGAGCCATACTTAACCACACAGCTGCCTTGAAAAAAATCTAAGGCACAAATTTTAGTTAAGTCTCCTTGTATAAAAAAATGAACTAACAGTAGTACAATTTCTGTAGGAAATATTAATCTAATTTTTTGTCTTCACCAATAAAGAAGAAAAAAAATTTTACATTCTTTAGATAATATATTCCTACCACAATATTAATATATGAAACTGTCATCCTCTAGTTCTAAATAGCTATTCTTTTGGCTCACAAATAATGCCATTTCTTAATTCTACACTTTTTCATCTTCCATGTTTTCCTTATATATAGAGAGAGAGGCAAAGATTTACCTTTAAAAAAATCCTCAAAATAATGAGAGACTTAATTAGGTACTTCATGAAGCCATAAAAATTCAGCAAGACTACAGAACTACTTAATGATGAATTATAGGTACCACCACCAAGTTAATCTGCATGTATACAGCCAGGACTCCCAAAGGTAAAAGAAATTCCCTACTCCACATCTGGTATTTATACCTATAAGAAACAGTATAGCTAAATAGTAATTGTCCAGGTTAGTTTCCAACTTCTTTGTAGCATAGAAACATTAATTTTTGGGAAGAAACTGAGAAATTTATTGGAACAGTTTCTGTGGACACTGTAATATTGTTACAGCTTTCCAAGGAAAAACAGGGGGAAAAAGAAAGGGAACAACAGATATTGTTCACAGAACTTTTCCTCCATTCTCCTCCAGTCTTGCAAAACACTCACTATTGTCTGAGAAAGACATAGCTAGGATGAGACTAGGAAACCTTTGTTTAAAAAATAAAGTATCATGCTAGAAATTGTTTAATTTCAAAAAAAAAAGCATATCTCAAAGTTTATTCTTGAAGTGCAAAAGAGTTAAAAATATTTTAGAGTTTAGGTAGACCATTTTTTCAAAGGGTTAACAAGTTTGGTTCAGATTCATATCTTCTGAAGACAACAAAAAGCCAGAACCTAACTTTGAGATTGTCCCAAGTGAAAAGTTGTTAACTGGTATTACACTTCTTCCCAGTTAGCAGATTTGATGAATAGTAATCAGTGAAAAATACAAAGCACAGATGGGTAACATGAATGACACACTGTATGATCTCCAGGCAAAGCCAAAGAGCTTTGGACTTGAGCAAATCCTCCTGAAAACACTCAGCTGAGTTTTGCCTTGAGAAGAAAACCCTCAGTGAGCTGAGCTTTTTTCAGGTTAAGATTTTCACATACCTTTTACTATTAAGACATTACATTTCACCCTGCCACCTATTGGATATGTAAGGAGTTTGTCAGTCTAAGCACTTTATACACACTGTAAGTAGAAAAGATAGTAAAAGGTGTAGGCATTTCTACCTTTTCTTTGTCCACACATAAACTGACTGCTAAATCTGGTATACTGAGCAGCTCTTCACACCAATATATGAGTGGGGAAAGGTTGCAAAGAGATTTTTAGAAACAATATATGACATAGACCTGCACTGACAAAGGATAAACGGAGAAGAAACAATAAAATATGGTCTAGCTTCCATGCCCTTAGGGGAGGAGATTGTGCCCTGGAGACACCTTGAACATAAGCACAAGGTTCAAATAACTGGGCAGGAGCTATAGTTTAATCAGTTTATAGTTGGCAACTGAGGATCACATAACCACTCGCTCACTCCCACACCAGCAGGATCAGGGAGAAAATCTGAAGACTAAAAGTGAGAAAACTCATGGAATGAGTTTGGAATAACACTTTGGCCAGTGTGAGTCAGCCATCCTGTGTGTCCCTTCCCAACTTCTTGTGCACCCTCGGCTTCCTCGCTGGCGAGGTGGGGTAAGGACCAGCAAAGACCTTAACTCTTGTGTTCAGCAGTAACTAAAACATCCCTGTGTTATCAAAACTGTTTCCAGGACAAATGCAAAACACAGCCCCGTACCAGCTACTGTGAAGAAAATCAACTCTACCCCAGCAAAAACCTGTACATCAGCCACAAAAATAAAAATACCATTTCAATGAAAATGTTTCAATGCTGAGAACTGTATTTTGTTCTATATGAGGATAAAACAGGCATTTTCCAGAAAGTGTTACATAAATTTAAGGAGAGACTGCTGCAAGAGCAGCAATTAGTACTTGGTCATTCACCTGGACCCAGACTTCCCATACCTTAACAACTTTTGCTTGTTGACCAGAAGCAAAAATACAGATCAGTGTCACCAAAGTCCTTGATGGATACTGAAATTATTAAGGACTTTGTGATGAAAAAAGCTTTCACCAAAAATTCTCTGGTGGTTTCTATTTTGAATTGACTTCTTGATAGCTTTCGAAGGATCCTGGTACCATCATGCTGTATCTGAGACATATTTGGTTTCACTTATGTCAGCAAAAATAAGACATCCTTTAAAAGAACCAGCAGTCTGCATTGTACACATCATAAAAAGAGGAAATCAGTTTGTAGTTTAAAAAAGGTACAATAAATTTATGAACTATACTTCTTTGTTAAAGATGAAATAAAAGTTCTAAAGGCAACACACTTTCCGTTTCCCATACTTCTCTTGATATGAGGGTAGAAAGCTGCATGACAGAAGCTAACCCACCTCTGCTATTCCCCAATCAAGAGTTATATACATTACTAGCACTAAACATGTCATAAATGAAAGATATCAGGGTAGTCATATCTTCCTTTCATACAAATTTCATCATAATCTATTTTGGTCTTAATTTAACAATTTTTTAGACTTTGGTACTACAGGTTTTTTGACTAGTAAAAGTAAAGAGAAGCTTCCATAAGTGTAAAATACAGCGAACATGACTTAAAAATTACATTCTACACAAATTTCCTTTTTGACAATAAGATCTGGTTTCCATTTATCCGCTAAATACATTGGTAAATGTTATTCATATCCTGAAATTAAGAAGAATACAACATTAGTGTTCAGTCACTGATCACTACAGTCAATGCCACTCAATAAAACCTGGTGGACTTTGTCACATATAGCCAATGTCAAAGGAGTTTCACCAAGATAAATCTGATTAAGCTTCTTTATTCTACAAATATTATTTCAAGGAGGACACTGAAGTGCATCTGCATAAAATCCGAGTTAGTTTACTGTCTAATAAAAAAACCCAACTAGACAAATATTTTAGTTAATGGACTAACATTAATTGAGAAATAAATTAGTCATGATACATTTGCAATCTACCTGCATGCATAAAACATTAGGAATATTTTGAGCAATCAAAACAACCATGTCTGTTTAATAGCTCACTTGTTCCAGTTATAAGAATCTACCACAAAAATCGAAGGGCAAGAAAATTCTGTTCTTTTGTACTGTAATATTTAGTGCTCTGCTAGGTCCCGCATTTTTTGCAGATGTGCATAGTCACAAAATACCTTGAAATATCTGCACCTATTCCTTTTGTTTTGTTTTATATATAATGTTCCTGAAGCAAATGCAAGAAAAAATAAGGTGTTATTTTCCTTTAAAAAAGTTCAGCAAATTATTAGGTTTATAAAATAATGTTACAACCCCAGGCTATCTACAATAATCAGGTAAAAGAATAAATTTGTCATTTCAGACCCTTTTGTTACTCCCCAAGTAATTTCTGAGAATTTGAGAGCATTTCTTACAGAGACCACATAAACGGTGCCATCATTAAACAGTATTAGGAATAACACGTACACAAGACACCCATCTAGGGATATGGCTCTCAAATTTACCATTGGCCATGTACATCAAAGAATATTAGTCTTAATTTTTAATACCCAAAGTTTCAGACATTTTAATTAAAAAGGTTGGCACTAATTTCTTTGGGTTTTTCCTCCCTTTCTGATGATGATATTAGCATGGCTTTAAGACATCAGTATTCAGCTGAGTTGGCTAAAGACTACTCAGGAATGCCTTTGTATGCTGTAATTACAACTTCTCCCTGCAATGCAGACTCAGATACAATATAGGCAATATGAACATGGTGCCTCCCCACCTTGCCTCTAGATTTCCTCTCCCTAGGTAGGATTTGATTTAGTCTTCTAACTGCAACTCAAAATTACCCTTCCTGCAATTTTTGCACAAAGGTTGAAGATAACGTTATTTTACACCTGCTGCAGTCAATCCTGTACATTCAACAGTTAATTTGTTCAGTCATGCAGACATATTTCATCCTTATTCAACCTGATCTAGACCTCAGTCCCCTTTGTGTACCATAGATGTGTATTTGTTACATGAGCTGCTCCAGAGCACTCGGAGGCATTTCAGAATCTGCAGATGTAGGGCAAATAGTATGCAGCATGAGTTTCCTCAGATAATGTTCAACATGGGAACACACCTGTATGATTAATTAATGCCAAATTAGAGAGAAAACAGTAGGATGTTGCTCTGTTGACCTCGCCTCACTCATAACAAAGCCAAAAGCCATCACCACAAACACTTTTGTGGAATTTGTCACATAAAAACCTGGTGGCACACATTATGAAGGCAGGTATGTCTGAGGAGAAATGTGTCATTTCCCTACTTGTCAATCATAATTCCATCCCCATTACAGCACATTTCTGGAGGCCTTTGTACATCCAAACAGTGTAAACTTTTAAATACAAATGTATATATTAAATACACATATTATGTATAATACATATTAAATACAAGTACACTGAATACCCTGGCTTATATACACTTCATGAAAACTTCATGCACACAAAGGCAAAGTTTTACAGTTACATTTCTCCAGCTTGCTTTTGTCTCAGAAGGGAATTTTATAGTTGACAATTAAGCTGTTTGAAGGAAGACATTTTCTGCAGCAAGCATCACCAATTATTCTTACAAGACTTTGATCACCAGTCTTGGTAATACAAAGAAAGATGCACATTTTCTGATTGCCATACCTCTATTTTCAGACTGAATGAGGAATGGCTTCCTCCAGTTAATAAATGAACAAGCAATTGGCAGCAGATTTCAAGACTAATTCTTCTGGCAGTTCTACAGGAGCAGACACAGAATGTCTCTCCTCTCACTTGGCTGTAACCACAGAAAAACAAGCTGCAAAAAAAGTTCTCAGACTGTCTTTACAAATTCAATAGCTTTGTGCAGCTTTTATCTTTAGACTGTAGAAACACTAACAATGAACTAAACTGAAGAAATATGATGATCTAGTTCCAAGCAACAAAATTGGTCTAGGCTGCACCTGCAACAGATTCAAAATATTATATAATTGCTCTTTTATCTTTTTTCCTTTCTCTGCCATCTACTCAAGGTATTCCCCCTTTTTCCAGGACTAGTAAAGATACCCTTCTGTGTACTGCGGTTATCCTCTGAAAGGAGAGGGAAGGTGACTGTGCATAAGCACTGTCTGACTGAAGGAATTTCTCTCTATGGAAAGCCCAAAAATGCACCACAGACAACAGCCAGAGGACAGTGCTCTTGAAGGTTCTTGGCAGTAAACTCAGTCAACTTGAATCCCTACATCACCAGCCTTGTTTCTTCCAATTCTTTATGTAACCAAACATAGGCAATATGAAATTCTTGGAAAACAACCTATGGTGAAAATTGAAGAATATTTTATGTTGCAGTGCCAAGAATTAATTTCCTGACAGAATTAACAATAGCTGCATATTTTTAAGGATAAATCTTTATCCTTAAGGATGTACCTTTTCCCCTATGGACATTTCCTCTGACGAATTCTTGGTTAAAATAATTTTATTGGATGAAGACAGACAAATGGCTCAACAAGCAGTGATTATGGGGTAGGCTGATCTGACTAACATTTTACATACAGACTTAATATACAGATTTTATTAGTCTGATTTGGGAGCTTATCAGGGAACACTCAGTTCTTCCTCAGGGAGCAGCAGTTCAGGACTACCTGACTCCTGGTTTCCTTTCTAAACCAATGCTGCCCCCATCTGGGAGTACAACCTGGAATCTACTACTGCTTACAGCACTTACTCTACCCATACAGAAATGCATTCATCATATGGATAAATTTATTAATAATATGTATTCCAGTATAACATATTTAGGAAATTCTTCATGGCCCAAAAAACTTGAATTCAAAATTTATAGACAGGTGTTTAAACTCAATGATCTGAAAATCAGGAGTTTTTCCTGCTGGGTACATGCACACTGATTAAATATAAGGTAAGAGTACTTTGGAGCATGTTACAGATACATAGTGCTAAATATTTTTAATTCCAAGGTTATTGAAAGCAGGTTCTTCTATATGACAATATCAGAACCAAGTTTTAAAAGCACAGAATACAATTCCATTTGATCCTCTATATAATTGTGGTCTAAAATCAATATAGAACCATACTTGTTGATATTTTGTCATGTGTATTAGCATAATACACCAAATTCAACCAATGCAACAATTAATTCATAATGGTATACAGAGTTAAGCATTATTTCCTAGTTTTAGTTTGAGTGTATGAGCATGACTCAGTTGCTGGCATGAATGTTTACCAAATATTTCCTCAAGTATGAATTTATTAATTAATAACATACTTCAACATATGGATCCTAATGTTGCATATGAACTTCATGCTTATTTATGTCTTTTTTTATTCCCTTAACCTCAGCTCAAGAGCCATATATGTTATCCACAGAAGTGCAATGAGTATTTGGCGAACATGGTAGAAGAAACTCCAGAGTTTTTAACAATCTTTGGACCAAAACCACATTGAAGATCTGTTATGTTCCAATTCCAAATTTTACCAGCCAGACAGATAATATTTCAGAGAAATGTAGAATGGGAACAAAACATTGTGGCTGACAGATATGAACAAACTATGTGATTTGACCAGGATCTGTGTCTTTCCCATGGCTATACTTGTTCAAAGGAGGATAATCACTCTGTGCATTAACTTGCAAGAAGAGCTCACCTACATGTTGTTTAAAATATGTATTTTTATGCACTGAACAAATATTTAACTACCTGTGTTGAGAACAGTGCATACTGCACAAAGAGCAGTAAAGAAAATAAGGAAAAGACACAAACCCTCCCTTGTGAAGTGTGTACAGGGTTAAAGATCAAATTCATTACTGCCGTGGTTCAGAATATCCCAAATAACTGCAGATTAACAACATATTCCTTTACACTGACATAGGCAGACAGAGACTGAGATCTAGATTTTCCCTAAAACCACTGTCTACCTTTGATGTATGTCTGACATCTCCCTTCTGATACAGTAAGCTCTGACAGAGCTTAGCCTGAGAATGGTCTATCCAAATGTGTAAGGGTAGATATGGATAAAAGTAGTCATTTTTTTATAAAACTAGACAGCAGAATACTACATCTTGAATATTATATACTGTGACTAAAACACTGTTAGAAGATTTTTTTTTTTGTCTCTTAAGCAAACCAAGGTTTTCATTGCAGTACAAGTTCATTTACTGTTACATTCTAAACTCTACATCAAGTTTATGGCCTTTTTACTGATACTATGATAAATATTTGGTGCCGCATTATAAAATAGCAAACAAATTTTAATTTTACCTTCTATTCTGTACTGCTATAATTACTTCCCTTAGGAGTTCAACCTAGCCTTTGTCACTTTGATAGCACTGTTATTTTCAGACAGAGACAGCAAAGCAGCTAAAGGAGATGGATGCACATGTAAAAAACTTTTAATCACAGACATGAACATACATAAAGCTTCAGTGTGATTCTTCTGTCAAATAAGGTGTCTGTGGCTTCAAATCAGACATTTTTAAACCTTAAAAATACACAGTGAGAAAATCTGAGTTCTGCCTCTGCTTTAGACCCCTTCCAAAAAAATAAAAACCAAAGAAACTCCTCTAATATACTAGAATTACAAATAAAGAGCCAGTACCAATGCAGTAACAGCTGCAAAAAGCAGTCTTCCATTTCATACAGACTATATTTACCCTTTACCATTATCACTGTGAGGTCAAAATTACTGTGAATATGGATAAAAATCAATGTCTTTCTCACTTCTTGCTTCTATTCAACATTCCAATACAATTCACTTCAATACGAGCATTAGAACCAATCTCTACTACTTAACGCTGCTTGGAAAAGGGGTTTTGAGGAGAGGGGACACATTCCAGTAGTATTAGATGTCTCTTGATGGTGGTCTGGCACCATAAAATCCCACTAAGTTAGCAAAGTAATTATTCCCACCTTTACCCTCACCTCCCTTTAAGATACTGCAGATCACAGAAAACCACCAGTGCAGGACTGCTGGAGTCATGAGAAAACTATCAATACAAATCCACTTTCTGTACATGCATGAAGTGACAATCTTGATAATATAACTGCAATAACTTTATTTAATTATAGGTGAATTTTATAAGCAAGATGTAAAAACTAAAAAGCAGCAATATAAATTATTTGGGAAAGAAAAGGATCCATTTGCAGGAAGTTTATAAAAAGATCTCTGTAGATAAAGTATGTTTTTCCCCATAAGAAAGATTTGCCTTCTTATTTCTTTTGGATTCTATACATCACAGATTTTTGCATGTAACCATGAATTGTGAATGGTATAAAGAACAAAAGCTTGGGAAAAAAATCAATAAATTAGACAGCTAAACATCATATGGCATGATTAGACAGTACATATCAACCCAATTAGGAACTGCTATATTATGTACCCACAAGATTAAGAACTGCTATTTCTTGGCTTCTGACACTTGAACTGAGCAACCTAACATTATTTTCAAGTCAGCCATGCTGTTAACATATTAATAACCAACATCTGACTTAACAAGTATTTCATCTTTTCACTGAAAATTTGGCTCACTGATTCCTTGTTTTAATACAATAGAATTACTTCTTACAAGAGGGTCTAGTAGATAAGAGATCATTTTTTTCAAGTCCATGCCAATACTGCCACTCATCTCTGTGGACAGAATTTCATCTTAGGTATGACAAATATTTTCAACAATTGTTAATAAATCAAAAGACTCTTAACAAGAAACTGAGTATGCAATTAAATACAATTAAATCAACTAAATTGATTTCAATCAATAAATTAAATATAATTAAATGAACTAATCTTCATGAAAGCCAAAAATACCACCACACTTGAGATCTCAGAATACTGATGTTTTATAACCTTTTCAGGGATAGTCTTTGGCATTCTGGTTTCTACTCTAGTTCAGTCTCCCAGAAGACAAGCATTTATAGCTAATTATCAACCTCAATCATATTTGCATATAATTTTTCTCAAAACATCCTTTCAAACGCTTTTTCTAAGATGAAATTCACTCTTTATTTTCAGCTTGAGCAAACTGTAAAGTGCACTTATAAAATACAGATTTTTATAGTCATGACTTGGTCATTTCTGATTTTACAGGTCTCTGAATGAGAACCATGATGAAAAGATCTGACCAGACCATTGCAAATAAGGGCATTCTCCACTATCTGTCATTTCCTCTATCCCAGAGTATGTGAACCAGCATCTTATATTTCTTTCCCTGGAGAGAGGTATTCTGTTATATCCGTGGTTGCACAACAAGACCACGCATATCCAGGGAATCAAAGAAAATAAATGCAGTCCTTGAGCTTTCTCCTCTTTAAACTCATCTTCTAACAGTTTCCTTGCACTGAACAGTGGAATATGCCATTGCTGGTACTTCATAAGACCTGTCAATAAACCTTCAGAACAACAAAACTCAGACATTTTTTCCAACAGCCTAAACTGCAGCAATATGTGCTTAAAGCATGGCTTTCAATGTGTAAAAATATGCTATGCAGTCTAGCAGCCCTATCATGCTTCCTATTAAAAAATAAGTCAATTTATCATAGTTCAGATTTTGTGAGAAAATATATTTTTCCTGCTATGCCACTGCAATGAGATGGCAAGTGACAGTTTCGAATGTTTGGAAAAAAAGTCAAAAAGCTAAATGAGATAATGGTAGCAATAGGAAAAGTTCTAGATGCTAGTATCTATGCAGATTTTTAATGCGTCTAAATGTAGAACATTGTGGGGGGGAATGGTGATCATAATGTTATTGTCAGAACCTGTATGTCAGAAAAGCCATCAAATAGAAGGTGAAACTTCTGCTAAGTTACCCGAGTCTGAAATTGTGGAATTCTGCATTTCTGTATACTATGACTGTACAAAAAGCATTCGGTGAGCCACATTAGAGATATACCATCAAATTATTGTATCAGAGGATCAAGGAAACAGTGGTATAAAATTCAGAACTCCTTGGCTTTTCCTCATGGGCCAGGAGAAATCTTATCCTCAAGAAAAGTGGAAACTTGGAAATGTTTAAGTATCCCAGACTACACAGTTTCAAATTCTCTCAAGAGTTAGCTTGATATTTGCTCTTTGAGTGGGACCACTCACAGGCCAAATTAATCTCAGGCAAATTGAATTGCCATTAGAATTAAAAATAATGAAGAGAGGTAAAAAGATTCCACATCTGTCTCTCATTACTCTTTTTTATAGGAGCAGAAGCAGTTAGCCACTTTAGAACTAGCAGCTGAAGCAATATTTATTGGGTTTTTTAATAGAAAAACAAAGTATGGAAGAAAAGTTGATGTAATATTTTTTTACCATTGATTAAATTTTCAAAGCACTTCATTGATATTTAAGTGGAAATACAAATGAGGAAAGAACACACCCAATTAGCACTATAATATTAGATACCAGCCTTACAGAATACGTCTGCAGTATTTTAGGTGAAAGCAACCAAGAAATAAAAATCATACTTACAAGATTATTCCAAGTTTTTTTTATATTTTTATTGGGCACATAAACCAAGATTACTTTTGAAAAAGGAAACATGAGAAGCAGGGAAGGAACTCCATCTGTCAGGCTCTGATGAGCTCTAATCATTCCCTTCTTTTGGAAGAAAGGAGTCTTGATAAAACAACACACAAATCAAAGCCATCAAGCAGTCAGTGGCAGTTCCATCCATATTAAAAGATGCACCTCTGCAGATTTAACCTCCCATGTTTTGCTCAGCCCTTCACACTCCTGCCATGTGGCTCCCCATGCATAATGCCCTCTTGGGTAGCTGAAGTTCCAGATACTTCTCTAACATCTCCAGTGGTGAAAAGTCACCAGGTGCCCTCAAGTTCAGCTAAGCAGGTCACATCAACCCCCACTGTAGCACAGGATCTGGCTGAGGTGTCTTCTGTTGTAACAGGAGTGACCTCACAACCAAGAACCTGATAACATCTTGCATGAAGCAGCTTTTCAGCTGACAGCACCACACACTAGAACAGCCCCTGGATGCCTGTATTTTGATAGAGCAAGTCATCTTGCTCAAACACATCTATTATGGACAGTTAGCACCTTGAGTATTCAGCACACAATCTGGGGCTCAAACATGTTAAGGTGTGGCTCCCTGGCTTGTTATTTCTTGAATGTGGAAATAACCATATGAAAGACCATAGAGTAACAATTGGATGCAAAAATGCTTCTATTTTAGACCAAGCCCTCCACCTTTTTTTAAACATGGTAACAATTCTTTCTTACACTGATCCAAGCTAAATATCAGTTTTATCCTTGGTTTCATTTATGTCCTTTCTGAAAATCTGATCTGTCCTAGAGTATTTCCTGTATTTTTACTTAGTTTGGCCATTTTCTTCCCTTTATATACAACAGTTAATGTTATTCTATGATAGCATATCTTTCTGAAATAATTTTTGGCTTCTTTTCAGTCCTAGAATACATAGTTTTGTTTCCTGAGGCAAATCCATTTAGCTCACAGACATACTTGATAAGCATGCTCCTCCCACTGCACAACTGAAGACAAACTCCACCCGATCCAGTGTGACACAGTCACACATCCTTTATCTTAGCTTCCATTACAGAGTATTGGTTTCTGCACAACTAGGCTAAGTTAGAAGCATCCAAGTTCCATTTGTGTTCAAGGTGATTGTTTGGTAACTAGATAAAAAGGTCTACAGAAAACTTGTCCCAGTCACTGTTTTTTGCTGCAAAAAATACATTTTGTTCCTCCTCAGGTACCATTCTTACTTTCAGATTTAGTACACCTCTCATTTCTCACAGTTATCTTTCCAAAGTCTGCACACAGTTTAAGACAGGTTGTTCTTCATGATATGCAAAATCTTATGCATTATTTTTTACAAGCTTATTTTAATAAGGTCCTCTCTATGTTCAAAGACATCATTGTTCTATTTTCCTTCCCAGTTTACAACCTGATTTACTCTGCAGCATGCATATTCTCACTGCTTTTTCCACATCCCAAGGATATTCTGGCAGTCTTTTCTTACCGTGGTGCTCCAATATAACATGGTTTCAATTAAGAGTTTCACCTACTTTAAAAACTTTGAGCAAGTCTCAAATCTTGCAAAATATCTTCAAAGTTCATCCAACTTATTTATTTTTTTAATCCTGCTCAGCAAATTATTTTCACTAAGCACAGCATCATCACCATTTCTTAACCACAGTTTGATAAATGGATTTGCATCATTGTACTATTAAATCAGTTTCCATAACTTCACTGGCTTGAGACTACTTTTATTCTTGATCCCTCTCCAATTATCTCCAGTGATTCTGGTTGTAAGCTGTGATTAAGATACTCAAAAGTTTCTCATTCCATTCTCTTTCCCATGTACTACTGTTTCTACTTCCAACTCTTACAATGTCTAAAGAAAACTCAGAGTCAGAACTAATACTGAAATAGTATTACTCTACCTACAGAGAAGCTAACAGTCAAAAAATCAGAAGAAATTAATGTCTCTAGCCCCACAGCTGCTAGTGTTTCCATCCAGAATGTTCCTTGCTAGTCAATACATACATAAATGCCACTTTCAAATAAGCTTCCTTCAAAGAAAAATGAGCCAGCCAGGAAAGATAAAAAAATCTGGTACATCTTTCAGGCCCTGTTCCAATGTTACTCACCAGCACTGCTTATGCAGCATAAAGGATGGAATGTGTCATTTGCCTTCAAACAGATCTTAACTAGCTGAGGAGAGGCTTTCTGCTGGTATAAACCTCACAACCCCACTTTGCTGGGGCCTGTGAAATCACCACCACACCTTCTGCAATTATACCCTTCCGTGATCTTCAGAAGCTCAACAACCAATCCTGAAAAATAAGCAATGCAAATGTCCTGTATTTCTTTTTTAAGATTATTACCTCCAAGTTGTGCATAGAAAAAGCAGAAATGTTTGGTTGGGGGTTTTTTTGCTGACTTTTCACTCTAAGAGGCTCTGCTGAGCAGTAAGTCCATTTTAAATGATGTTTTTCAACAGACAGTGTCAGCTTTTCAGAAGAGAGCTGCACATCAAATGTAGGTCAACAGAAGGTAAGACTGCATAGGAGGATCACCACTAAGAAATGAAAGCAGACTAGATTTTATTCAATGGGAATTCTAGGTAAATGTAAATATGATGTGAAATTTCAGAAAATAATGAAAGGAGCATTAAAAGTTTGTGGACTTCAAGCAATAGAATTGCTTATACAGGAATGTTTTACCAGCAAAATATCTATTGTATTAAAATGTGCAGCCAGCTACTTTTTTTAATCCTTTTTAATAGTCTATGTCCTTCAAACATCTTTTTTGCTGATCTCAGAGAGCTTAGTTCATCTTATTGAACAGCAGCATAGAAAAGAGGCTGGCTGCTCCTGGAAATATGAAAAATATTGTCACTTTCCCCAGGAAAAATTGCAAAACAAGAAGGATTTTCATCAGCTTCCACCTACAAACAAGTGATACAAGTTTATCTGCATATTCTACTTCAATTATTTAAGCTAAGGAATCAAGTAACTAAGCACATAATCATTAAAAACTGTGTTTAAAAGTGTACTTAAAGGGAAAGCATGTCCTGTAACACCACAACAGCAGAATGACTGTGATGTGTTTCTGGACACCCACATATTTTATTGCTGCACTGGAGACAAGCAAGTAAATAAATCTTCCTTGTGGTCAATGGCTTAATGATACTGGTTCACATCTCGTCGACAGCCTCATTGATTAAGTCCATGCAACATTTTGCATCACATTTTTTATGTATTATGAGGAGGTAACTGTACTTTTCCTATTGTTTCCATTTGTCAATTCACTGCTATAACCTGAACAAATACAACCTCACAATGTGTATCAACAATAGTAGAAAGTTAAAAACACACAGATGTCCTACCTGCTGAACAACATACAGAAATACATTGTACTGGTTTCAGTACATTCTATTAAGCTCAAGTTCTCTTCCTGTTATATTGCACTGACCCACACTGATGTGCTTACCATAAGGTATAACATGGCTGAGCCAGAAGTATCAGGAAATAGCCTTGGCAGTGCTTTAAGGGGGGCATCTAGTCCATAGCCTTGTGCAAAACCAGAAGCAAAAATACCTGAGCCATTCTGAGCTGCAAGTCTAATCTCTCATATCCCCCTGCGGGTCCAGAGCTTCCTCAGACAGCCCATCCCTCTGATTCACAGCTTACAAGCAACAACTCACCTGCTGATTAACTTGTACTCTCCCCACTGCAAGGCAAGACACAATGAGGAAAAGGAGAGTAGGATGTTGAATGGCAGCCCCATTGGATGAGTTTTAAATGTGAGTGCTTAGCTGAAATATCATTTAGGCAGTCTTAGCTTCACATCCTTCAAGTTATACACTCACCATACATCACTCTTACTATGGATTTGAAGGCTTCTTGTACACTTGTCAGCCTGCACTTGCCTGGAAAATGAAAAATAAAATTAAAAAGATATTAAGATAATTCATTCCTGACAATCTACTAAAGAAATAATTAGAATTGCTCAATAGTAAAACAGTACTGTAAGTTTCTGGTCCAGACAGACCTTCCTCTTAACTCACCATGAACTTCATTGCAGTGTTTAAACTGAAAATAGGTCACACAAAAAGGTTCTTTACCTAGAAATTTTAACTGCAACAGCTCAGAATCAAACAAATCTGCTTAAATTCCAAATGTTGCTGAACAGATGCTGGGAGAGACATCCTGTACCAGTGTTTCTGTAGTCTGTTTACAACTAGCATGTTTTTCCATGTCAGAACAACCAAACAATCAAATTCAGAAGGTGTTTTTTTGCTTTCCTATGGGAAGAACTAATTTAAATCATCATGGACAGTGCAAACTGGCAGCCCAAAAAGAACTTAAGAGTTTTAGCCAAAAAAAAAACAACAAAAGCTGATGTGCGGTCAGAACTTGGATTTTGTCTGGGGTAAAAAATGTAGTTAATGCTGATTCTGAAAGTTTTATACTACATTCAGTGAACTTCTTGCAGGAACAAGAGATTTGTGTACACAGTTGTTGTACAATTGTTGGCAGTATTTTGTTGTTTTTAAAGAAGAATTAGATTTACCACTATTCCCAGCTCAGTTCTTGTACAAGCTGTAAGGCAACTGAGCTTTCAGTGTGGAAACACAAAACCACCTACAACTTTGTATGTAGCAACTTTAATCCACACAAAGCCAAAAATCAATTTTTAATTAGTGAAGAAGTTTGAGAAATCATGTTCTTGTACAATGTTTGTGATCTTGTGGAAGCTAAGAGCAAAAGTATCATTGACTTTAAAGTAAGTAAGGTTGAACTTGGCATTCTCAAGCCCTTTCCCAACCAACTTATTTAAAGCTGAGTCTCAATGAGGCAAAAATTCCATTGAGAATTGAGATACTTTCAATTCCATTGAGATACTTTTGTAGCCATGTTCACAGCCAAATGGATGTGGTATGACTGAAAAACACTGTTTAGAAGCAGGCTAGAAAAACTAAAACCACATTAACTGACCAAACTAAAGGGAAGACTACTTAGTCATACTTGGTTCATTCAATTTTGCCCACAAGATTGAAGGACCGGCTCCAATCTGCTTACAAAGACATCCTCCAACTGTTTAACAATGGCATGTCACGTTAATTCATTGGAAAAGAGTGACAAAGGCAGCACAGAAAGCTGTGACTTTTATATTGCATTCAGACAGCTATTCTAGCCTGTTATACATACATAGATTTTTTTCATCAGTATTTGAAAGTGCACAGCAAAAGGCAGGTTGTGATGAATAAAAGAGTCAATGGACTATTTATAATCTTGGTTAAAGACTGAATTTCCTCCATTTCTAAAACTATATGTTTTATATAGTTATAAAACTTGTTACTGGGCTGTCTTTATATCTCCATTTCAGATCAGGAATTTAAAGAATAGAAATATGACAGGAAATAATATCTTAAGATACAAATTAGAAGAAAGGTAGTAAAATAACTAGCAGTAATACTTCCCAGCAGGCAACCAAGATTCAAGGTTCTACTATTTATTATTAATCAGTCAGCAATTTCTGCAGGAAAAGCTATCTGACTTAGAGGAGAAACTACAATTAAGGAAAAAATACATCTTCTCTGGAAGATGTATTTTAAGTGAATCAGACCAAATAAAAATAAATAAGCTGTGAAAAAACAAACAAAGCATATACTGGCTCCTACTGTTTGTACGGATGCTGTATGTGTACAGCTGTACTCACACAGAACACTATTGCAAAAGACAAATCTTTATTTAAAAGACAAATCTTTTGAATTTTCTGTAGCCCACTAAAAAGAGAAAACAGTAAGTAAGAGGTCTGAAAAAAATATGCTTCAGTAACTAAGACATTGTAAGGAAAAGATCAGCACTGGTCCCAGAAGCCTGAAGCAATTAAGACACTTCATTTCTCCATTGATGCAGGCAGGGATCAAAACCGAGCCCATGCTGGAACATATCTTAACTGCAGTAACAGGTCCACATACACATGGATGCTAAATGCAGAGTGTCTGCTGAGAATTTTGCCTCTTTATCCATCCACTTGGATGCCTGGATAGCATGCAAATAAACCATTATGGGGGGTAAAGAGGGTGGAGAGAGGAAAAAAAAGCCTAAACCCCTAACTTTCAAGACTACCAAATACCTTTGGTTTAAAAAAAAAAAAATTACTTTAAGATGCATTGAGATTAAAGTTCAAAGTTAAGGTTCTTTGAAAAAGACAAAGCTCACATAAAACCAGGGAAAACAGTCTCTCTTATTTCTGGAATCTAAGGGCATTCCTTTGGAATGCATGGAGGAGAAAAAGACTGCAGAAAAAAGAAGCCATAATGTTAATGAAAAAAAAAATCATCATGGGGGTGTAGTTTTGTTTTTCATAAGGTTTGGGGTTTGTTGGGTTTTGGATGTTTGTTGGTTTGCTAGGTTTTTTACAAAAATCCCCTCTGAAATTCTTAGCATTCATTACCATCAGAGATATATTAAGAACAGTGAAGGACTGTGGATGTAATAATATATCAGAAAATCATGCCCCAATCTTTCCCCTCCTTTTCCAAGATCATGCAGAGAAAAGCGAGAGCAAGTCCTTAAAGGATTCATGCTTGCTTTAGGATTATTTTCTCTACTTATCATCAGATCAAAAATAACAAAATTTTTAAAAGCAGGGGGAGGGGATCAAGAGAAAAAAAAATCTCCTTCCCATGTCCCTTTCCAATCTCAAAGAAGAGAAATTGTAATAAATAACTGAAAATCCTTAGAGAAGACAATCTGGCTCTTAAAGTGAAGGGACGCAACCCTTTCCCTTAGAGTCAACAAAGACTGTGGTCAAGGCACACTGAGTTGAGCTGCCTAAGTCTTCATCCCCAGCTTTGCTACAGACATTTGTGGATGAATGCCAAGGCAATTATTTTATCTATCAATTCCTATTTATTATTCAGGCTACTCAATAGAGTCTGCTACAGCAAAGTTTCAAGTCCTATGCTCCAAGAATGAACTTGCAGTAGTTGAAGAGTTGGTGTGAGACAGATAAGGGCTTGAGTATAGAAGGCTGTTAAAAACCAAAGGAAAATTTAAGGACACAAAAATTCTACTGCAGTCAAAACAGGGAACAGCAGAACTGCTTAAATTACAGCTATATTTAAAACAAACAAAAAAAAAAAAGGCATTCGCTCATGCTGTCTTGGTTCAAAGCAAAACAAATCCAAAAAATAAATTTTTATATGGGCTTTTGTAAAAGGATACATTTCATTTCTTTTTTTTCAGAGTAAAAAGGGAATGCTGCCTTGTATTCTGGTTACACCAATGTCTAAGAGTCAGTTTATTAAGTATTCTAATTTTGAATCAATGACATACCAAGGGATGACATATCTCAGTTTTTATACATCTAAACAATAAATGTGGCAACTCTTACAACCAGTACAGTGATACCACTGCCATGGTCCATTACCACCCATGGCAAGGGAACGTCTTCCAGATGTTCATGGTTCCTTATAATCCATTGGTCACAGTTCACGTTACTTCAGAGAAACGGGGAAACTTGACTTCACAAAGCATCATATAGAGATTGCAATTGAATGATTCTGATAAAGATTTAAAAGATGAGAATAAAACACAGACAGTGGGATCAGAGAGAAACTGATTATTGTGCCAGGAGAGAAGATGGGCAATTTAGAAGAGTGTGTGATACACACTAGATACTAATTTTCCTCAGAGCCCTCACAAAACAAATAGACCTATAAGTCTAACATTGTTCAGGATGCATTACCACACTACTTGACATTATTTAGCATAACAAATCAGAACAGCAGAGGAGATGCAAAACTATTCAAACATGTACCATCATCAGTGAGAATAATTACATTATTTTAAGCTTTACTGTGACTCCTATAATAGCAGTCTTTAAACAATTGCTAATAAAATTTTTATTTTATTTCCAGTCTATTCTGCATTACATGTTTACTAAAGCATATGGTACTCTTCAGGTAACAGCCCTTAAGCTCTAAGCCGGGGTTTTTAAGTTATGTGCTTACCACTTCCATTCCTCCTTGGGATCTATGTCTCTTCAATAATAATAAAAACATGAAAATAATTCTTTCCTTTATGAATTTTCAAAGTTAAATATATTTGAACTGAATTAATTAAGAGTATGTTACACAGTCTCTGTACACCAAACAATTCATCAGCAGAAAAACTCTTTTTTTCCCATAGTTTAAAGACTTCCAAATCCATAATCTCTTTTTTAGTTGCTAGTTAAACAACCTCCAATACTGCATCTGCAAAAGATACAGTAGTACTGTATTGCATGGGAAAAATTTAAGATGTTCCCTTCAAAATTAGCTGAAGATACATTAAGTAAACAATTTTTTTTTTAAATCTATCAATCGACACCAGGCTAATAGTTATTACATTCAATAATTTAGCATGATGTGCAAGACAGCTTCGACCTCCAAAATAATTTAGCGCCTTGAGCTGAGATTAAATGCAGAACATTAATTTTTCCCTCTGGTTGTCAAGCCAACCAAGAGGCCCGTCAAATCTATTTAAATTAAGCCTGCATCATGTAATGATATTAAAGAGGATAAAATATTAATATAGGTCTGTGATAGAACATTGGACAAAGTAGCTGCAGTAAGGCAGCTTTAATTTACTACACCAACAATCTGTCTTCACGCTGAAAGCAGGATTTAACAGTCCAAAGGAATACATATTTGAGTTTATATCGTATGCAAATTTATAAAATTATATCATTTGAATTGCTGAGAATATTTAAGAGTATTATGTAGAACAAAAAAAGTTATGATTCCCAATTTAATGCTACTGATGTAGAGAAAAAATAATATTGGATCAAAGTCATGATGACTGCATGTGTCCCACAAGCAGATGTTATTTCAGCAATAGCAGTGTGGCTGCATCTATTTATCACCAGCAATGAATTTTCTTCCTTCAGCTAAAGGATGATAAATGTCATTCAAAACTTCAATATTTCATAATATAAAAGAGGATTGAAAAGGTAGGTAGACTCCCAGACCAAAGACAAACAACTCTGAATATTTAGGCTACAAGTACTTTATGAGAACAGTAAGGTTTCTGCTGTCATGAGAGACCTACTCAAAAGAAAGAATAGTAAAAGGGAATTAAATAAAACAAGTGTGTGTGGCTTCCCATTTAAAAAAAGGGAAATCCAAACCCTGTAGATTTAGATATGTCTCATTTCAATCATAAATGGAATTGGTCATGTTTACAAACAATACCACAAACATCCAGAATATATACAATATCACATTCTTCCATTCCATCACAGTTTTATTTCTTAAATTTCCAGATAATTTACTTTTCTAATCTTTGGGATCCCAACAAGAACGCAGACTTGAAAATATATCCTATGTCACCTAAATTCAGAACCAATCCTGCACACTGCTATTTTGCAAAGGCATTGCCAATAAGTGTCAAAAACTGGAACAAGGTCCAAATTCACCTTATTAGGAGTAAACATTTTTTTATTACTCTTTGTTCATATGATGGTATGCCTCTTGTGCAAAATCCTAGAAGAACTGAAAACCTAAAAAGTAAAGTCCTGATCATAGTGCACGTTATTGTTAATCAATGGAAAAACTAAAAAAAAAAAAGGTAAATGAAAAAAGAATGTATAGAGTACTTCCTATAAAACATGGCAGGTAAGGAATAGGTTGAGATGTACAAAGGCAGAGTGGGCACAAGAGGATGTTTGACTAGGGTTTGAAAGTATTTGTGGCATGGCTCCAAGTTACCTCATAAATATGAAGATTTTTTTCACAAAGGCAGTCCATCAAGCCCAGTCAAGGTTGCTAATTGCATTTAACTGAAAGTCAGTAACTCTAACAGACCAAATCATTGGGCTGTATGGTATTCCTTAAACACACATTCGATGCAAGCTTATTCAGCCTTAGCACATTACAGACTCAGAACTGATAGATGAGAATGCTGAGGAAAAGCTGAATATCTAATAAACTGTTTGTGTAAATGGCCACTGTAGAATTACCTCAATGAGCATTTCACTAGATGTGCCATGGTCTCTGTCAGTTCTCATACCAGCTCTCTTTTTTTCTTCCTTTTTTAGTGTTTATCTATACTGCACAGAACATGTGGCATTCATATGCCATAGCCATGCCACAAACCCTTCAACAAATCCTTTCCCCCACACAGGAAGGACGTAAGATAAGTGGTTATGAATAAAGAATTTATTTACACCTGAGCTGACAGCTTTGATTCAAACTATAATTTCCACCAAAAGAGGTCTGGACTGTACTAACCTTCACCCCACGAGACCAAAGCAGCTACAGCTTTGACTCCCATGTTCCTCCAATGAAGGAAAGGTTTGACACTATTATATTTTGGAAAGTATTGGTTTGCTAGAAAATTGGGCACTTCCCACTATTTGATGGGACATAGAAGGCATATTTACTAAGGATCATCCTTGAAGTTACAAAATAGCATTTTAGCAGAAGACATGTTGCTAATTAGAGAGTAAAAATAAATCTGAAACCATTTTTCAAAGCAATTGTTCCCATTTAAAGGCTGGTGAAACTGATAAATATTGAGCAGCATGTAAAATATACAGAAATGCTATAAAAGTAAGATGTGTTGGGACATATTTATTTGCTGACAACATTTGTTGTGGAATTTTTTGTAAACTGACTGCCCTGTCTCGTTGCCCATACAATCCACCTATATTTTGGTCCTTTTGTGGACCTAGCATCTCTCACAAATTAAAATGAAGTCAGCTGTGGAACATAAAAGGTGCTATGAGCATATAATATCAGATATGCATAAATAAATAAAAATAAAAGACAAGTAAAAGAGAAGGAATGCAATTGATACCTAGGAAAAATTATCCACACAGAACTAACACACCAGAAAGGAGAAAACACAACAAAAAAAATAAACACCACAACCTCATACACAACTATAAAAGAAAAGGACCAAGGGAAAGAAGATTTCTAAGCTTTCAGATAATAAGGTTAGAGCAGAGGAAAAACACAAGAAAAACACATACCACAGAATTACGTCAACTTTCTCCAAATATTTACTTCAGCCTCATGCTCTGAGGCACAATCTTTTCCATAGATAATTTTAACACTGTATGACCCTACACGTCACATTTTAACTCCTGTGTAAAAACCACAACACCTAAATAGAAACTAAACAAACAAAAGAATAGAGAACCATTTGCTTGTCAATTTGACTTCATTGCTAACCAGTAGATCAGAAGGATACTTTCCATTTTCTTGGCAAGTTCTGTTTAGCAATTTTTATACTGTGAGAATGTTTAAGAGTTCTGCTTTCACTGAGCTTATATTTGAACATCAGCACTTGATCTCCGGGGGGGTTTCTCCCTCCCCAGTGCCATGCAAGAGGCACACAAGGCTGCACAGTGTTTTACAGCCCATCTCAGTCTGCATCCAGAGACAGTGCCAAGTTATGTGCCCAAAAGCCACCAAAACAGAACTAGAAGAACTGAACCACAAGTTGCAACACACAGCACTTTGACTGTAGAGAGCAGGGAATCAGCAAATTGCAGTAAATTAACTGGCAAAAGATTATTGGTTTAGTCTCAAAGCTGAGCAAATTAACATTTGCTAAATGTTACCTTTATACATTTTTATAACAAACTACTGCAGTGCTCAGTCTTGTAACATTTACAGAAGACAGACTTTTTATCTACATCTTCTTTTGGAAGGTGTGAAGTAGGTCTTGACCTGCTTTATATCCTGGATGATTTCTGGGCATTTTGGTTTGTCTGTTCAGGTAGGATACCAAGTTTATCGTTAGGGCACCTCCACACATTAAGAGCATTGCTGACATCTGGCTATTGCTTTTCTTAAAAGAGCACACACTTAATTTTTTTATGACACATTGACACCAGAAAAATTATTTTAAAGAGAAGTGAGTTTTACACTAGGATCTTAGAGGCAGTAGATCTGCAGCTGACCACAATCCTATCAGCAATAAAGCCCACGAACTGGCCTCTTAAGAGATTTGATGTTTTTGTCACAATCTATTGCAGAATATTGTCAGTTGGATACCATATCAAAGCAGTGCCTCCTTGAACACATTGCTCCTAGATGCTTTGAAGAGAAGAATCAGAACACTGAATATGACCCCATGTCAGAGGGGTACCTAGGACAATATCTTCAGGCAAAGAGCTCAAATCATTATAAGTCACCAAAGGAAACAACTGCTGCAATTCAAACAGCTGAATTTTTTTCAGAGCATACCTGAAAGCAACAGCCATCCTGAAGCATGTCAGATTATCATTACTCTTTGTTCTATTCTTCCTTTCAGTATGAAATTAAATATCAAGAGACCTGGAGCTGGTAGAAAGCCAAGAGCAACTTCAATGGTGGTAGCTAAGAGCCACATCACTTGGATTCATACAAGGCCAGCATGAATAATCTGTCCTGCACATCCCTGGGGAGGAGATGAACAGAAAATCAGAATATTTCCGTATTCTGAAGGGAAAATGAAAGGTAGAAAGTAATATCTTTGTCTGTAACTTCAATCAGCATCAACAAATGTAAATAGCTTTTATCCTTTCATTTACTCCATACACACAATTCCAAGGTAAGGAAATAACAAAACAAGTAACCATGGTATAGCACCTTGGTGTCTAGCAATGCAAATGAAACATCCACTGCCATTTTTATAAATTTTTACAATTTAATTGTCCTAGAATATCAAGCTTTATTAAATACTGTTCAGGTTACTAGAACAAAGTCTCTGCACTGGAGAAACAGAAGGATCTAAAACAGAGGCACAGAAGAACACAACAGCAATAACAGAGGGCAGTAGACATGAGCAACCTAAACAAATCAGAATAGCAGTCCACACATGGAGATGTGTCTTGCCTCTAGCTAATCCTGTTTTTCTGACAACAAATAATGATCTAAACCAATTTCCAAACTGAATTTCTTGAGGCTGATGCACACTTGCATCAGTTTCTAATTTTTTTTGCCTTAGGCCCTGATTCATCAAGCAATTTCAAGTTCCACATGGTATTAATCAAGGAATTATCCCAATAGCATTCTAACACTAAATATCTTTGGAAAAGGTCAGCAACAGATATCAAGTTATGCTAGCTGTCACAATTTCATAATGTCACCACTATAAAACTGGAGTCAGGTGTTCATGACTCTCAAATGTGTGCTTTCCCCAGACGTACTATCAAAAGAATTACAGCATATATGACAGCAATACTTAAGAAAGGATAGCTAACCACCCCTTGTCTCTAAAACAGGGAAGAACATTTATTTATTTAGTACAGGGACTTTAAACCACCTTTTAATGTTTCTTTTAGCACAGCAGAAAAGCTCTACCTATGTCCTGCTTTAGAAAAACCCAAAATCTATTGTTGCTCACACCAGTTTTCACATACTTAGATAGCATCTACACTATTTCCACAGTATAATTAATTTACATTCTCATAAGCTCTGAGAGCACACACTCACTTGGAGGAACACAAATTCACATATTTTGAGTCAGTTCTGCTTCTGAGGTTTTCCGTAAGACACCTGTTGGACCATAGACGCTTCCCTAGAATACTCTGATGTTACACATTCTTACAGTACAAGCAACTATGCTGTTATCAGTCAAGGAGTCTTGGGTAGGACAGAGATGATGTTTCATGTTAATTTACTAATTGATTAGCATACTCTGAAGCATCAGGATTTCTGGATCTCATTCCCAAATGGGAAAAACTGCTCTATTTCCATTTCTGTCCAGGCTGTAGTAGAAAATAGAAACGGTACATTTTGAAACCTCTCCTACATATAGCACTTCACTCAGAGATACATCACAAAGGTTTTGTACAAAACACTCCTTTTTTCCCACCTTAGCAGAAATTTCCTAATTTCACTAATACTGAGCCAAGCAGTTTTGTCCTCAAAATTACCTTAAATACAACAGACAGGGTGTCACATATGGAGATAATTTCATTCATAAGGCATTTTCCCATGGCTCACTACTTGCATCTGAGTGGGATCATCTACTAAGAGATTCCCCTCTGTAGACTCCATACATTATAATTTCAGTTCACACATTTAATTAGACATTAATATGCTTTGGCTAAAGCATGCAGTAAATGAAACCTAGATTTTTAAGTATTTTATACACACCTTCAGAATACTGCATACTCATTTAATATCTGTGGAAAAGCAGTGCCGCTTTTGTTTGATGTCCTTAGAATAGCAGACCCATCAAAGTAAAGAATTAAACCCTCCAAATTGCTTTCCTGACAAAAACCTTGATTTCATCTAACATTCTCCTTTCAATGCAAAGGCAGATCCTCTCTTTCATTTTGCACTTTTTTTAAGTTAGTCTGTTCAGCTTTGCTTGGAGAAAAAAAATCAGGAAAGAAGGTTTTTCATTTTTGGAACTGATGAGTTAATGGCCTCAATTATAGCACCTTATGAATATTAAAAGTAATCAACTTGAGCAAGGACTAAAGCAAAAAACACTATTTCGAAATTGGACACAGTAAAGTATGGCCTTGGATCTATTTACAGTGGCCAAGGGGACTCCCTCACCCCTATTTCATAGCCAGAAACTCCCTGAGGCACAAACACAGGCTCAAGAACATGCTCTCAATCTCTTTTTAAAACAAAGAAAATATGATAGAAAGATAATGAGAAAACCACCTTATGAATATTAAAAGTAATCAACTTGAGCAAGGACTAAAGCAAAAAACACTATTTCGAAATTGGACACAGTGAAGTATGGCCTTTGATCTATTTACAGTGGCCAAGGGGACTCCCTCACCCTATTTCATAGCCAGCAACTCCCTGAGGCACAAACACAGGCTCAAGAACATTCTCTAAATCTGTTTTTAAAACAAAAAAAAAAAAAAGATAGGAAGATAATGAGAAAAAATGACTCAGAATTTGTCTTGCACTGGCTTTAACTCTTTGGAACCCTGAAAATCTAGAGCAAGTTTCTGCTTCACATATTACATAGGTGGTTTTGATCCTCCATAAAACCACAAGGTCACAAATCCAATGCAAATGTTACTTTTGAAACTACCTTAGGGTAGATGACAGCCAAATAACTAAGAGTTCAAGAATCATATTTTAGGAAACCTCAGCCTTCCGGATGAGCTACAGTGGTGCAAGACCTGGGGAGTTAAATCTGCTCTGTGAACATGACTAACAGCAGAAACACAAGAATCTACAGGATAAGAGGGCAGCTGAGAAAATACTCTGACCAAATACATCTAAGTATCTGGCTGTTTCTATGACTCAGTTCAAGGAGTTATTTAATTACACAGGAATCTATGATCTTGCCAAAATAGTCAAACTCCTTTCAGAGCAGGCTATACTGGAGAGTATCATTATGTACCCCAAAACTGTCTTTCAAACTAAATCCACAAGTCTAAGTGAGAAATAGTCCGTGGAATCACTCAAAACCACTCTCTCCAAACAAAAATGGTACTGTAGTGCAGCCTGCCAGAATTAGCTCCTAAGTTTTCTGACCTTTCCATTTTTACCTATCTATAAAATACAGGTTATCATTCTGTCAATTGAGTGAGAAAAGATTAATTAATGCCTGTGACACTATGGAAATGGAAGACAACTCTTGGAAGACATTTCTTTTTCCCAAAGATATGGGAGCATTTCCTGCATTTTCAAAACCTTTCCATTAAATTAAAAAGTTGCTATGTTTTTCAGTATGATGGTTTCAGTTGCATCAATTACACTTTTAACAGCAACTCTGTCATAATCCCTTTTAAAAACAGCTCAGGGGGTTTTTCTCCCTAGAAAAAGAAACTTATAATTTTCTACAGATTTGTGTTTCATGACTGACTAATATTTTTAACTGTAGTCTAACAAAGCAAGGCAAGGTTTATACAGAACAGCAATACCTTGTTACATCAACAGACACCACTAAAAGAGAAACACAGTTGTGAGAAAACAAACCTTTTTCAACAGTAAAGGATCCAAAGAGAAAGGCATGCTTTACTGGAGATTGTATCCTCTAACTTTTAAAATGGCATGATCTAAAAATTGTAGGTAATTATGAACAATTTGTATTTATTAATTCTAGAGTAAACAATAGGGTTGAGTTGACTGTGAACTTTCAGGTGTCTGCAAGTTAAAAGGATATTTTCATTGCTGAGCTACTTTATTTAATGAAATTTGAATACTATCATTACCTTCTAGCTCCTCACCCGGCTAAAGAAATCAGTCTAAATTCTGGCTATTTAAGGCTACAGGTCAAATAAAATGTCATGCAAACCCCAGACAGGGAAAAGTATTAAAGACTGGATCTACTACCACAAACAAGTCAAAAGTGGTAGTGTTTGAAACATTTCCAAATCAATTATATAATGAGAATCTGTACCTAAGCAAATAAAATTTCACATCTCAAATTTCTATTCAGATATTACAAGCATGTAAAAAACAATCTACAGTGTAGTGCAGTTCATTCTTAACATCGGCAGAAAATAACTACAGTAACTGAAATCAGTGGTAAACTTCAGAACACTAATTCTATAGACAGTTGAGTCTGATTCAATACTGTTATATCAGCAAACATGATTATTTATTTTTTTTTGGCTGAGTAAGGACTACAAGATCCAGTTCTTTGCCACCTAAAGTGGCATTTTGAAAAACGATGTTAGTTTGGTTTGCAACCTCAACTGACACAGGAAAACACTAAGATGAATTACTAACATTTCTGCATGAGTTCTGGACAGGATGATGCAATATGCTGAAACAACCCAAGCAACAAGAAGCAACCCAGGAGCAAACAAACAGCAAAAGCAGCCCTTGTAGTCCATGAGTGATTAACAGCCTGCACTGATAAAATGAGGAAACCCTTTCAGTGCCAGGGAGTTGTTTACTTTGGAAAAAAATCTAAAACCTGACAGTCTCCAGTACTGTCTGCCTAGTCTTCATTACTGTAGTCCACGAGAATAGATTTGACTGTAAGGCACAAGGACAGATAAATGGGGACACTGCAGCATGATCATTCAAAGAAAAAATATATGTGAATTATTTTAACATGATTTTCAGTACAACCAAGCAATCAATTCATAGCAACAAATAGATAGGCTTCTCTTTAGAATATCTTGTGTAGAAAAGTGAGATGAAAAAGAAGTTTCCTTTTATCTTTTCATGTTGTAGATTTAGCTATCAACCGTAGAATTTGGAATAAATGTAAAGACCCTCCTGCCAGATCACACAAATAAGGAAAATGGCCTTGAAAGAACCAAAAGATATCAATCAAGGATGAAAAAATGAATCAAGGCAAAAAATAGCCACGAACCTGAATTGATACTTAGGGCTGAAAGAAAAACAGCAGCTGTGTATATCCAGAAAAGACACAGCAATATAGAGAGAATTTTGGCAGGAAGTTAAAAAGCAATGTCATTGTTTGTTCAGTATCAACTCTCTAATAATTGTAAGTGAAATTTTTTTTCGCTAAGTTTTTCAAACAGGACAGCGAATCTTAGAGCTAAGCCACAGTACTAAAAATGTTCCAAAGATTGTGTTTTGGTTTAGGTGTGGTGGAACATGTATAGTCTATTTACAAGAACTTTAACTAACCTTCAGTGAACACAGGACTTCTTTGCCTCACTTGTTTCACACAAATTAAACAATTTGGAGTTCGATTTCCTGTTGTTTTAAAACAATTGCAACAAACAAAGAAAAACAAAGTGAGGCATTATTAATTATGTAAAATATGAGCACAGCTTTCTACTTCAACTATAAAAAAAACCTGCTGTATTTTTTAGCAAGTATTCTTTTGCCAAATAAGAACTTATGTATCTCCTCATGTGTCAAAACAGAACTGCATTGGTCTTCCAGAGGTCTCAACAAATGGTGTGCAAATTCCAAATCATGGACAAGAATTCAGTTAGGCAAAGAGATCTTAATTTTTCAGTCTGTCAATCCTGGGTCTCACTTAACCTTCTATAATACATATTACACAAAACCAAAGGAAGACACAGTGAGAAAATAAATAGGGGCTTTTTCCTGTCATCACAGAAAAGATGATAATCAAGAAAGCAAGCAAGCAGACTAAAAAGAATGTCTTCACATGTGTTTCAGGTCTACAGAGATTACATGCAATTTTTAATTGACACATTAAGAGCTGTCAGTAGCAGGTAAAATTAGGTTTCCTCTCTGCATCAGACATCAGCTGGATTCAAGCAGATCAGTAGCCAGGTACCTCATGTCAGGATAAGTTTCAATTGAATGAACTGGTAAATTAGTGCAGACTGAAGCAGCTCCACTAATTGGCAAACTAAAAGCTCAGACTGGAACCCAGTAGGTTTTACACCAGTACGAGTACCACACATCATAATTGCTACCCCTAACTCCAAATCAATATGAATAGGAAGCTGTGCTCCAGAGCACACCAAAGATCCTGTTTCTTTCATCATTCAGACAATAGCTCTTGCCAGAAAATCTCTGCAGTTTCCTTGCTCAGAAAGTATTCCCATATCCACATAGTTCAGACACATTCTCTAATAAGGTATTGATCCCTAAGCAGCAAGCTAAAAAACTCCAACAGACCCGAGTTTGTGTCCCTGCCATATTCCCTTCTATTTTCCTTTATTGCTAAGCCACCATACACAATTGCCACATCAATACTACTCTCCCTTATGAGATTCTTGTTTTCATTGCCTTCATACATCTGTATTAGTTGTTAATCATTAAAGATGATTCCTCCCCCACCTCTTACTACCACACTATCACAGAAAGGGTCTCCTAGATCTACTAGTGCTGCTTCTTTCCTGCCCCTTTCACTTTCCTAAAAGTGAACAAAAGCACTGTAAAACCACTTCATTAACTGAAAACACAATCCTTTCACAATTACTTATGAAGCTGCCTTGCCCTGTTGTCTCTGAGGTATTTTCAGGATACAGCTTTACAAGGCAAGCATGACTTGAGTATTGTGTGCACCTTAGTACTCATTGCACCCATGTCTAGAAAAGGGTTGAGTCCTGGACAGCTCACTAAGGAGCTCTATAACCACCACAGACCCCCAAGTCCTGTCCCCATCACTTCCTGCAGGGTACCAATGGGCTGAACACACATGCATGAATTACATGGCACATCTGGTGTGAAAAAGCTATTTTATACATGAGGTGTGCACCAGGTAAACTATAAAAGGAAGTGGATAGGTCCCATACTCATTCCCTCTTTTGGGGACCTCAGATCTGGACCATCCATGGGAGCAGGAAGGATATGAGATCTAAGGACTAGTGACCTTTTTATTCCTCTCTTTTCCATCTTGATTTCTCTCCTCTCATTTTATCCTGGCAAATACAGTGATTGTATTCTATTCCTCCCTCTGTACCTGAAGTTTGTTGCAGAAGTTAGGAGATTGTTAAAGATAGTTATAAAAGTTGGGAGCTTGTTAGCCAAAGCTTCTATGATTAAGAAGCTGCTGTAATAAAGGCAACTACACAATAAAGCATAAGACTTCCCTGACACATGGAGTAGTGTCTTTATTCAGCTGAACACGAATTTACAACAAACATCACCACTTCCAGGCTGTGACAGCTGGTCAAGCTGTTTCAGATTTTGCTCATTCAGGATTGTATCAGGAAACTTGGCAGCCTAGGGTTTTTTCCTCCATTACTCAACCTACCTTGTCCTTGATTAACAACTTAGATGTATCTGGCTAATGGTCTGCACTGTTTCAGTCCTTCTGAAAGCTCAAGGCAGAAGAAGGGAACTGCAGTGTTAAATGGAGGGAAATGAGGCTTAAAAACAGAAAAGGATCAGTTGTCAGTGACACAGTACATGCACATAACTTATCTTCATCCTCTATAAACTCTCTCAGCCCATCTGCTGGAAGCACAGCATGGGTCCAAGGCAGCAAACCAGATTCAGATCCAAGTTTCTCAGTACTATTTGTCTACCCAGAAAACTTTAGTCTTTAGATAGTGCTTAAAGAAAGGAGCATTTCTGAAGTCCTTTCCTTCTACAAAGTACACTCACATTGATCAAAATAAAGCAATGTCTCGTCATCTGAATGCAACTTGGAACATACAGCTCAAAACATCCATCATCAATATAGCTCCACAGCTCCAATTCTAAGAGTATCATCAAAAATGGTCTTTTTTTTTCATTGGGTGTAGTTTTAAAAATCTAGCAAAACAAGTTTTAAAAGACATGACTAGATTGCCTGCTCTCACTAACAAGTTTGTCCAGTGCATGATCTGGAAATCTACAAGCCATCCAAAAAAGGATGATCCAGCACAGGATGAGTCCACTGTGGTCTCACACTCCAGAAGTACAGGGCTAGCTGAGGTCTGGCTGCTGGGGAGCACATTTCCAAAGCATCACTTTCATAATTTATTGTAATGCAACTTCACCTGCCAGAAGAGAAATATTCAGAACAAGGTCAATGACCAGAACTGAACTATGTCAGAAGCACAAAGGTGAAATTCTCCCTGGTAAAAGAGATAAGGCAAATATCTACATAAAGAACCTTCAGTATAAATTTTAGGAAAACACACATAAGGTTCAAGACTGTCCAGAAGATGTTTATTGCTAAAGAACCAGGGAGCAGCTTCATTTAGCAGCCTGCTAGAAGAAACAAATGAAAGGAACACTTCAGGGTTAATCCTGACTCACAAGTAGCTTCTACACATAATATTTTTAGTGCTCTAAATCTATCCAATATATAGCTAATGAGAAGAGTTTTGCAAAGCACTACAGAGTAGCATGCATGCCTCCAATACTCCAGTCCTGAGGAAAGACTGATTCTGAACAGGTCCTCATTTACAGGATCTGGCACCCCAGGGAAGATCATTGCCTTTCCGTGGTAACCCTGCACTAAGATGCAGAGTGAGGAAAGGTTTTAAAGAAGACGATTAAATTACAACATCCATGTTTAAAACAAAGACCACCTTTTCTTCCACTGAACATTGTATCTCTTAATTAGTAAGATATGTCCAGCTGAAAGTGAAATATTCTATTGCAGCAAAGATATTACAAATGCAGATTCACAAAGTCATTAAAATTAGGATAAATAATTTAAGAAGTCTCTGCTAGAGCTTCCTTTCTTGAAGGGACTGATGAGGTAAAAAACCATTCCTCAGAGGTATTAAGTACCCATGGTACCAAAAAGGGCAGGGGAAAACAGATTGTAATTAATTTCAGATATTACTGTCCATAGAAGAGGCAGCTTCAGTTTCTGCCAGTATTGAAAACAGTTCCTTTTCTGATAAAGGACTACAATTCTAAATCTTTTCAAGGTTGGTTGGTGGTTTTTTTTTCTCCCCATTAAAAAGAAAAAAATTTTAAAAAAATAATAAAAAAAAAAAACCACAAAACACTATCTCTGTAATGGAACTTTTGAGCTCCAGAATGACTTTTGCCATTTCTCAAAGCTGCATAGTAAAAAAAGGTCACAGGCTGGCTCCACTTCCCTTGTATTTAACAAAATAATGTGGTTCAGAACAGAAAAGCTCAGCTTAAAGGTCACAACAAAATCTATTTTTCTTCACTGTATTATTCTACAGAATATTTCCTCGGAGTCATATTCCATGCTAAAGCAGAGTGAACAGGTTACAAAATGAATATAGGTAACACACTGTACATGTTGGTTTCTAGACACTATGGCACTATCACCTTTGTCTTTTTTCAAATGGGGGTAGGAAAGGACACTAAACTTCACTAGTCAAAAAAAAAAAAGTGATGGAAAGGTGCCAGAACACATAAGGAAGCTAAATATCATAGTGTACCAAATCAACACCTGTCAAAATCATATACCATTACTTTAAAAGCTTTAGGGCAGCAACTTACATATTCCTGGTTGGACTATTTCTTATAAAAAGCAATCAATAGTTATAAAAGTAGTTATAACTAAAGCATAATCTGTTTCCAGGCCTAAACAAAATTTCCAGATGCAAGTCCAGATGCCATATCAGGCAAAACCAAACTTTTTTCTTTTTTTTTTTTTTACTTCTTGCTTATCTTCTCAACTGAAAGAGCATTGGGATATTCAGTCTAATAATTTTGGTTTGATTTTGTTCCTTTGCAATCAACCCTGAGCTAAAGGTTGAGTCAAGAGGAGAATTACTAGAAATTGGGTATTTTAAAGGATTTCTACTGAGGATTAGGACAGACCTTTTTTGCCTAAAGGAGCCTTAGTGAGCAATGATACTGATTATGGATACCAAAGAGTCAGCCATGGCATAAATCTCACACCTCTTTCTTTCCTTTTAAAAAGGTTGCCATCCACAGAATGCTGTAACAGGGCAGCTTTATGAAGAAAAGGGGTAGTACCCAGATTTTAATAAGGAAATGGATGGAGAACCTCTTTGAGTCTTTGAATCCTCTTAGTTTGGACATCCTGTGAAATTCACCTTTCTGCTCTGTTTACTTCCTAGTTTCAGATATACTAAAAGACACTAAATAAAGCCAAAAACCCAATATATTATATGAAAGATCTTTTGTCCTCTTCATTTTCATAATGTTCTCTTCCTCTCCCCAACCTTTAAATAAATCTCTTTGACATGGATTGCGATTGTCACTTTCTTTGAAATGTGGACAGGGGAAACCTCAGACAATTGCCCTTATACAATGTTCTCTATGAAAGAAGGGCACATATATACGTATCACCAGAAAGATCCATATCAAACCAAAGTGATAAAATAAGGCAACAAAAAAAACACAAGAAGAATATTCTGATGAAGCAGTGCAAATATGTGCACGGGTCTTCCATGTCTGATAAAAATGAAACAACTTTTGTTAAGATGACCTTTAAAAGCAGTGACCTGTCTACAAAATATTTCAGAGCAATACTAATCAGCAAAATTACTGAAAGTTTATATGGCAAAAATTCTGCTCATCAACCCTATAACTCTCCCAAAGAACAATCAAAAGCATGGTCTGAACTTTTACCTCTTATCCAAATTGAAAGAACAAACAGATCTTGTTATGAGCATGTAACATTGTAAATTCATGCCACATAATGACAGCACTGATGCATAGCACTACTACATGCAGAAACGTACAAAATAAAGAACATAAGCTTGATTTTTATGTTTTGCCTTTTTTTTTTATCCATATGTAATGAAACCAGAATCCAACTCAGATTTAACAAGGAATACATATAAATAGTATAAAATAAATCAAACTTAACTCCATACAAGACAATTTAGATTCCTTTGTTTTTTGTTTCGGTATTCCTGCTTTAAATGTGAGAAGTAAATAATAAGTCTTTTCTTCCTTGAAAATTTTACAAGTGTCATTTTATAAGTACTTTTTAGTCAAAAACAAATCTCCTACTAGTAACCTAATTTATATTATACATGCCTACAAATGTGAGTATATAGGTCCTTTCTAGATAAATGAGTAGCCAACCTACTCAAATGTAAAACAAATTTCTGCTCACTTGAAGATTTTAACAAATCAAGAACAATTCCTACAATTGCAATTAACTAATCTTTTTCTCTCATCTGCAGAGGGTTGAATGATGTTTAGTCATGAAATCAGGGTTCCAGATAACAGTCAATAATACAACATGGAGATGAGAGTTATGAGAACTAACAGGACCATACTGCTAAACGCTGAGTTTTTTCATGTAAGTTTCTGCTTAGCTATAACATATACACAGTTTGGGTCTCTTTAAGGAAAATGAATTGAAAAGCAAATATTTTCTTCCTCCTCACACTTATACAGGATCAGCAAAAACTGATTGGCCTCTTTCTACATGCACACTTCGTACTCAGCTCTATTTAGCATCATGCCATCTGGGCCTAATTTTTTTTCCTTCTGACATCAGCAAGCTTCATAATGCAAAACAAATTTCCTTTGATGCTAAGGCTAGATCAAGAAGAATGAGCAGGCCAGCATGTTTTTCCACATTTAGACAGCCAGATAAACTCCTACTCATCTTCATCACACACTGCTGAAGAATCAAAATTCTCCTACAGAGGCTCAATGTCTTAAAAGAAAAAAACAGATGCAATATTTAGGCATTGCTGTACAGTCAACAGTCAATAATTTTCAAATTCAGCAGCTGTCAGCTCCTTTCATATTTGCACAGAGTAAGCTATTCCCCTTACACTTTGGGTTTTTTAAAATAAGAAAGCAAAGACAAAGCTAGATCCCCATCCATATACCACTGCAAAAGACTACTTCTATCCCCTCTCATCAGCAGCACTGCTTATCAGCATTTTTTGTGAGCATCTCATAAGAGAAAGGTACCAGCAATGCACATTCATGTTGTCAAGCTCTTAGATCCAGTAAAACTCTGCCAGTTTCCAAGGAAATAGACCCTTAATTATTGATTGAGGTTTGTGTTCACAGTTCTGCAGAGCAGACTTCTTAAGACAATATCTAAATCTTCCTTTACCTTCACCATATGGGGTTTTTTGGTGGGTTTTTTTTTTAGTTCCTTATAACTTTGCATGTATTTTAACTACTTGGGTCAAAGTCTGCAAGCTTGTCTGAATGGGTAAAAGTTTTTTTGGGTTTTTTTGTTTTGTTTTGGTTTTTTTTTTTTAATTTCAACTGAAACAATGTATTCACTGCTGAAGCTCAGGTGCTTTCCCCATGTCAAAAATGGTATACATACATGATCTGCAGCCGAGACTTGTAATGATAAAGTAGCAGTCCACTAAGACAAACACACAGCTTTTGTCTCCATCATTTGTGCTCTTTGAAGATAAAGATTTGCTAGAGATTTAGTGGCAAAACTTTGATAGATGGCACTTGCACCAATCTATTTCAGCATATGGATGATCAGGAATTTCTTTATTATTGTATCTGAGAGCTGCATTGAAGCAAAGAACCAGAACTGAGAACTTTAACAGTTCAAAGGAACTGACTGAAGCAGGACTCATAAAAACACCTTGATGCATAGTCCTGGAATAAATGTGTGAGCTAAGTCGTGGCTATCTGAAAAACAACAGAACACACTCCACCCTTTACCTACATGTCTGAAAGGTCAGAGCTTGATACAACAGGCAGACACAGAATCCTGTAACACCGAGAATGCCCTGCCTATTACCTCTTTTCTTTTCTTATTAAAAATAATCTCTCTTCAACAAACCTACTCATCAGATGACAAGACAATTGTTCTCCAAGGTCAGTCCCAAGCCCTTCATTTTAAACTACAGAAGTCAGAGCAGCAAATTGCATCATTTAGAGTCACCAGTGTGGAGCTCCAAAAAAGACTGGATGAGAAATGGAGTTCCCAAATGCACCATGTGTATTTGATATGGTCTAGATACTAAAACTGGTATATTTCTATACACCATTCCTGTAGTTACAAAGTGGTTTACACCAGAAAGAAGTTTCTCATGAAATTTCTCACTGTATGTGTAAGGCTTGAATATCAAAAACCTGCTCCATTAAATAATTCTCTCAGAGTTCTTTCCAACACTAAACAATTGTACTCTTGACAGTTCCAACAATTTCTAGGGCATTATTAATTAAGTGGTAGCACTCTCCATTCTGCATCACTATGGCTTTTCTTTGAGTATTTTATCTTTCCTTCGTGGCATGCTATCTTTGCAAATACACACAATTTATGACATTTCAGAAAAAGAATAGCTTTCCTTCCTGAAAATAAGACCTGAAGAAATACATACATTTTATTACAACAGTCATTTATCTTATCGTCCTTCATTCTCATTCATTCTTCTCTTCTAAATTCTGACTTATTCTTCCTTGACAAAATAACAATTCTGTGCACTCTTCTTTTGAGTAGACACTTTTACCTGTTCAGGCCAGAAATAAGTTCTCAAACTCACTCTTTGCCCCTGATGTTTTACTCCTTGCTCTTATTAAAATCTGGGGATTAGTGACAAACATACCAAAGCACCTACAGAAAAGTAAAAATTACTACCAAGACAAGTTTTAGTGCACTCCAGAGTGTTACAAAAAATCCAGTAAATATCTTAATTATAAGAAATTATCTGATAGACTTTAAATTATAGGACTATTAACAATAAATATTTAAACATTAAGCATTTTAAGTGAAAGGAAGAGGAAGATGCATCTTAACTGATTTCTTTCATGACTAAAAGAGGAGGTGTGAATACGGCCTGGAGTTCTATTCATTGCAATGGCAAGGGTAAAAGCACAGAAGCTGCAAAACACACAAGCAAATTAACAGTGCATAGGAGTAATTCTTTACTTGTTCTGAAATGCCATTCAAGCAGAAATGACTGCTTTTAAGACTTATATCTGTATTTGTACAAACCAAAAGTGGGAATCATTCAAGGATGGTTGCATCAGCATAATGTCATGTAAAATTATCACAGTCACAACAGCTTTGAACACCTGGAAGACATTAAAATTACTACTGAAATGGTTGTCATTTTTGGCATAAGCAAAAAAATAGCAGAAAAAAACTCCAAAAACCTAGGTTGCTTATTTCTTCACATTTTTAGATATACATTCATAAAGACCAGGTCCATTATGGAAACCAAGATTAAAAATATTTTAATATTAAGCTTAAAAGGAGGAAAATGACCCATTTAAAATAAAGAGAAGAAACAGATTTAAAGGCAGCACACTGAAAGCCTGAGTTTCTTCTAACTATAAATCACTCCAATTCATTACTGTAATAAAATCAACAAATGGTAATCTAGTATTTTTCATTCATAAGCTGCAAAACCTACAGGAAAGTTGTCTCAGCTGATAGCAATAGCATTGTCTCATTAAACTAGATATGGAATACTTTGATTTTGAGGGTATTTAATGCTATTATTTACGTTTGAAGTGCTAATTCTTCCTTGCTGTAAGGAACAATGTGCCTCCCTGGATCCATACACCAGGGATCACTACCAGCAAAATCACATATGCATCTGGCTGAGATGCAGGAGATGAAACTAAAGTGTAATAGAAACACACCCAAATAATCCAATCAGACAAAGAAATAATGTAACAAGACCCGAGGATGTATTACTGGTGGTTTATAAAGCCTTCCTGGTGATCACAGAAGGTGAAACCACACTGCAGAAAAACAATAACCATTACTTCTATTAGCTGTGATTCCACTTGAAAGGTTGTGTGCAGCTCTGGTAATATTCACCACCAGGCTGCAAAGAGCAGTGTGAATGATAAGACTGAGAAGCTGATTTATGAGGAAAGATTAGGAGTTAAACACATGGAATTTTGCTATCTAATAGTGAAGAGTGAGCATAAGCATCCATGAATATTTGATAGATGGAACTTCTAAGAAGAAGGAAATCTATCTAGTGTGACACAAAAGAAATAGAAGTGAAATGAGGAAGACCAGAAGACAAATTTTTTGAAGGAACTTCCTTATGGGCATCTTCCCTCCATGAAATAATTATACTATGAAATTGCTTCAAATTATCACAGATAAAATCTTCAAAAGTGGGCTGCAATGAGCCTTTTCACTTTGTCAGGGATACAGACTGGCTAATACTGCCATTTCTCCTAGGCCCCTGGATAACTGTGCTTAAGTTTGAAGGGACAAGCAACAGCTGATGAGTCAAAGGCAATTAAGCCATGACCTAGTCTACTGCCTTCTTACCTTTCTTTTCACATGCATCTAATTACCCCAGTTGCTGTTCATGCCATCTCCCATAACATGCATACACACAGTAGCTGCTTCTACCCCTGATCTTTTAACAATGGACACAGACATTGCCACTGATATATAGAACAACAGGACATGTATGCGTCCATCTGCAGAGCAAATCAATGCCTATGTGCTAAATCACTTCATAGCAATGACAGAGGCTTGCAAACCAGGAATGAAGGAAAATAAAAAGAAATCTACAAACAGTGACTGTGAGCCATAAGCACTGACTGCAAGGAGCCCACCAACAGGACCAGCATATTAATGCACCTTTTCTAGGCTTTTGATGCCTCCATGTGCATTTCCACATGAGCTGGATTCCAAGAGTAATGCAGGACTTGCATCACTCTTGATACTTGTATCCCTAATGATGGACATGGTTAGTAGTACTGGGTATGTCACAAGCCATACCCAAGCACAGGGAAGTAGCAGATACCACATTTGTTATTCATAGATCCGTCTAGCAACAGAGCCTTTTAACCCCAATTGCAGCCATAGCAACCCTCATCATTCTTAGGCAAGTGTACCTTGAAATCATTCTTGGGAAAAGGCAGCTCTTGAGGAAGGTACAAGTTCACTGTCAAAGAAGATTATTTGTTCAAATAACATCCTGGCCTTGTCACTCCTGATACAATGTCATAATAATGATATAGAGTAAAGCTTTCAAAAACACCCTGGTTGCACAGAGACTCTAGAGAAATGTCTTTAATTTGTTTCCTGTGCCACTCAAAGTGACTGCTAATAATGAACAGAAAAATAAGGGATAACCTATAATCGATATCGAAGCAGGCTTATTTTTTCTAAAAAAATACTTCAACTGCCTTACTAAAGGGTTAGTGCTTCTAAAATTACTTACCCAAAGTGATTCCTTTAAAGGCTTGTCTTTCCTAATCTATATAAAAAATATTTTGGTAGGGGTTTTGCCACTCAAACATGACTCTAAGTGGTCAGACATGTAAATAAAAAAGCAATTTAAAAGACAAAACAATTAGGGGTATGACACTGCTGTTCAACTCAACTCTGGATGGTGACCATTTTCTCAAAAACAACATTTTAAAGCCAAGGTATGTTTTGGCAGGTAGCTAGCTTCATATATGCTGACACATAGATATCTAACATATAAAGACATGAAATATACATATGTAGATATCCAACACAAGTATTGGAATTGACTCACATTTCAGGTATTGAGATGTAAGCTTCCGAAATCAAGAGAATTCCCTGGTGTTACAGGGTTTTCTAATCTATTCTCATGCACATGTCAAGTAGATATCATGGTGTTTCCAGCTCTGCAAGCTTACAAAATAGACACCACAATCCTGTTAGGATAGAATTTCTACTGTCTATTATTTAATACTGTCTATTAGTTTAGCATACATTTCAGTAATATGCGCCATGAAGATTGAATGTAGGTATTTAGAAACTAATTCTAACAAAAAAAATTAAAAACATAAAAACAAAAAAAAATTTAAAAGCCATAAAAATCAAATATTTGGCTCACTAAACGGGGAAGATACTGAAATCTGAAAAAAGCGTCTACTTCAAAACCTCTAAGCTCTGCTGCGACACCAGAAAGTGACTCTACAACAACAGACTGAAAATCCTGGAAAGCCTATTGCCTCTCAGCCCCCACTGTCTAATGGGCGGCCAGCTAGGGTGTTGTACAAACGGAATTAGTGAAACTCCATTAGTGAACAAACTCGTGATGTATATTAGACATCACGAGTATATTAAAACTGTACTTTTATGTACTGCAAAAATAAATTTGTGACTTACTGTCACAACAATTCAGTGAAGCAAATAATTCAGTAAAAATCAAGAAAATTGATATGAATAATTCAATGTCTACAGAGACACTGTATATATACAAAACATATGAAAGTATAACATATTTGGCCCAAAAATGAGTCTCTTTTCATAGCTGACAGAAGTTACAAGAACTATTAAGTCAGATGCTTTAAGTCTCAGATCCAAAACTTCTTAGGAAATACATATTTTTTCCTTATAATCTGCATTATGAGAACAAGAATACTAAATTAATTATTATTGGTAAAGACACTTTCCTCAAAGTCTCCTATACTAAACAACTGTGAAGCACAGTTCATCAGAAAACGTGTTGCTTTCTTTCCTGATGGATCTACTCTTCATAGTTGTTTTACAGAGAACACAGAAAGTGAAAGAAAGGCACTATCTTCCCCAATATTAACATGATATTGGAAGGGGAAGAACATAAGCCTTTCACCATTTCAGAAATGAAAATGGGGAGACAAAACAGGTGGCACTGGAAGAGAATTGGTTTTCAGTGGTTTATCAGGCTTGAATTGTGCTCCTTCTAGCAGGATTTCTTCAATCATTTTCCCCACAGGTATATAAAAATTATGATCAGGATCTCAGTATCCCATTTGCCCCAGGGAAGAAAGTGAAAAGCAAAGCAGGTCTCTATCTTTATTTCTGCTTGGCTGAGGTTATTCATACATTGGCACAATCTGTTCATGTAGAAGAAACAGAAGAATAGCAGTAGTAAGCATGCCCTTGGGTAAATCTAATGGTTGGAGAGCAGCAGATCAGGAGGTTTATTGAAACATAACAGACAAGCTTTATGATCTTCCTTGAATGTCAGGTATCTGAAAACTAAGTAACAATCACACATAATTCTACATAAAGCATAAAGACTCATGCTGTTTCACTACAGCCTAAAAGCACTTTCCTAAGGTTGCATGGGGAAACCAATGATCTTTTCCACTCCTTGCCAAACAGATTTTCTTTCCAAGGCCAAAGGTCCCAAAATATGGGAGATAAGCTATAAATCAAATAATGGATACACACAGCTTCACCATATGTGTTACAGTACTTTACATGTCATAGTCAAATATTCAGTCAACATTTGTGTTAATAGCATTACTCAAAACTGCCTAGGGACTCACTAATGTCACAGTGGCATCACTGAAATCATAGTCATAACAGGATTAGCATTTTTAATGTCATCTAATTAACTAATTTCTATTTTTAAAAGCACAGCTCTTCTACCCAATTTCATTGCAAGAAAGATTCTTCAGCAGAGTGGGACCTACTTGCATGAATAAGTAATAACATTGAACAGTAACAAAAGTACATTCCCCAAAGTTTTCACTGATGACTTTTTTAGTTAAAATTTCTTCCCAACCAGATGAGTAAATTATAGACCTGTGCCATGTAATAGAATTTTTTTCTCCTCATTCACTTAAGGTCAGGAAAATACTAAGCCCAAAGTGAAGAACTAAATACATCTCCCACTGGTACATCAGTCAAGTGCAATTCTTGCTTTAAGAACTTTGCTTAATTTGTTCAACTATTTCTTTCCACTGTGATAACAGATCTCATTTCTTGTAACTGGAAGTAAACTCCAGTTTTCTCTAACAATTAACAACTGAAACTCCTTAATGTCAAGAAATGAAATGATGAGCCATTTTTGCTGCAAGACTTTAACAACAGGTCACATTATGGATTTCTAGTTTAAAGCACACAACACTGCCTTTCCTGAGTAGTCACTCAGAGGTGTAAGAAATGTCAGCTGCTTGATAAACCTGATCTAAACCACAAAACCTTCACATGGTCACCTAAAACAGGTACCTCCTTGGATTGCCACTATTTCTAAGAACTGCAATACAAGCACACCTCTGAGTATAGGCCCAGGTGCCCTGTACTCATACAATGATACGGATTTTGTCACAAATTTTGCATCCATTTACCTGATTTTTGAACCATTACACCTTCAGGGGCAACTGCAAGTTGAAATCATCAACTCTGCTGGAAAAAAACAGGAAGAAAGCACAAGGCCTCTTAAGGCATTAAAAAAAAAAGAAAAAATAATTGCATTTAAATGCTGCAAATTTCTTCCATTTCCCACTTGCTGGCCTTCCCCCTTCCAAACTGTGATCAGTTTGGAAAGCCTGACCTATATAAGCACCTATGCAGACAAATACCAAAGTAATAAAAAACAAGTCTGCAGCTGTCTGCTCCTTGAATTACAATGCAGGTTTAGGGCATTAGGTTACAAACTCTGTAAAAGAGATTTTCTTCACAGCTCCTGCAAAGTAGACATTGTACAGATAAGCAGGCTTCAGAGAATTGCACAGAGGGTGCCTGAAGCTAGTATCCTCATACTTGCCACTCAATAAAAGGCGCTTTAACAGCTGCTTCTTTAGTAAAATTTGTCCTTAATGTAATAATTTAAAAACTATAGACAATCCCTGGGGAATTTTACTGGCCAGAAATGCAAGACCTCTATGCAAAGCTATTATTATTCAGATATAAGATGACAGGTAGGAGGATGTCTTTAAACTGAAGAGACATGAATTTGACAAATGGACCACTAAGTGGATAAGAAATTGACTAGATGGCTGCACAAAAATCAAGAACTCAATGTCCAATAGCAACCAGTGGCAGGTGGTGTCCTCAGGGGTCAGTACTGAGACTGGTGCCATTTTAGCATTGCTGTCACCAACATGCACATGGGATTGAGCACACCCTCAGCAAGTTTGCCAACAACATCCAGCTGTGTGATGCAGTTGACACGCTGGAGGGAAGCGATGGCATCCAGAGAGGCCTGGACACACTTAGAGGTGAGCCCATGAAGTTCAACAAGCCCAAATACAAGGTCCTACACCTGGGCTGGGGCAATCCCAAGCATAAATACAGGCTGGGTGGAGAAAGGAGTGACCCCTGGGGAGAAGGACTTGGGGGTATTGGATGACAAGAAGCTTGACATGAAACAGCAATACGTGTCTGCAGCCCAGAAAGCCCGCTGTGTCCTGAGCCACATCAAAAGCAGCATGGCCAGAGGTGATCCTCTCCCTCTACTCTGCTCTCGTGGGTCTCCACCTGGAGTGCTGCATCCAGCTCCAGAAGCCACAAAAAAAGGACATGGATTTAGAACAAGTCCAGAGAGGGGCCACAAAAATTATTAGAGGGCTGAAGCATCTCTCCTATGAAGCCAGGCTGAGAGAGCTAGGGTTGTTTGGCCAGGAGAAGCCTCCAGGGAGACATTTTAGCAGCCTTCCTGTACCTCCAGAGAGCTGCAGAGGAAGTTTTTACAAGGTCAGACAGTGATGGGACAAGGGGAAATGGCTTCACACTGAAAGAGAGTAGGTCTAGATTAAATATTAGGAAGAAGAAATTCTTTACTGTGAAGCTGATGAGGCACTGCAACAGGTTGCCCAGAGAAGCTGTGGAGGCCCTCTACCTGGATGTATCCAACAGGACTTTAAACAACCTAGTCTAGGCATCTAGGTGTCCCTAGATGGCACACCCCAAACTAGATGGTCTTGAAGGTTCCTTCGAACCCAAACCACTCTATAACATTCATCTAGAAAAATGAAGAGGCACAAATGTTCTACTCTAGCAGAGTTCAATGTTTCCACTTATAGTCAATATGTTTCTATTTGAAATTATGCTTTTGTTTAAAAAAGTATGGCTAAAAGTATGTGCAAGATCAGGTGACTACTGATCCTGCAAGTCCTTGACTATAAACTACAAACCTCCAATTAACTTAGCAGTGTAGTGCAAAGCACACTGTTTTTAATGATTTATTTCTCTTACAACCTCCGATGGAACCTGTAAGATTTCAGATCCCTGCATATCATCAGAAGTATTTAAGGGGAAACAATGCATAAGATTATTATTTAGGTCACATCAAATACATTTCATACATGACATTACTATTTTTGAGAATTAAAAAAATCATCCGATGGAACCTGTAAGATTCACAAAATCCATGCATGAAGTCCTTCCCTGTCCAAGTAGGGATGATCACAATATGAAGCAAATAAACAGAACAGAATATCTTATAGAGGCAAATAAAATTGTACTAATGCAAAACTTATATACACTTTTATCCTCATTACAAAGACAAGGTTTCTCTGCCCTATATTTTGAGAAATGCCAGGATATGCCTCAATTCTGATGCTAATTTTCAGGAGGTGCAGTCCCACAACTTAAAGCCACATTTTAAAATCCAAATACTTCCAAAGAGAAAGGACACATTCAAAAATCAAATGCTTGTAGATCAAGTAGGAGGAAAGAGTTTAGAGCATGCTGACATTTTAATTTCTCAGGGACAGAAGAGATTCACTTGATAGTATAATCACACAAAGTATGGTTATACAGCAGCTACAAAGTATGAACTGAATACAAGTGCTTATGGTTAAGAAAATGGTATGGAACAGAACAGCCATATTTTCAAGAGGAGATTGAAACTACCTTAGGGTAGACTACCTCAGACAGTCTGCATTATTTTCCATCTTCAGCTTAAAAAGCTAGTTTTATGATCAAACTAGCTGCCTGCTTGAAGAGAAGTGGAATTGTATTCAACACTTGAATTTTGAGTTTGCTCCTATTATGTTCTACTTAAGTATGCATTTTGTCACTTGATACTGAAGAAATTTCTTTCCCTGATCACAAACACCAGGGTATTTTACTTCTATTTTAAACTAGCTACCTTACTTTCATCCAAAGCATAGTCTCATCCACAATGATAGAGTTCCTATATATGGAGTAAAATTTCAGACGTACAGGGATCTTCCAACCCACTGCTCACTTCCTTTTGACTACATCCAACAATTAGCACATTGGAGTGTTTCTCTGCATTCAGACTCTGCCTTACACACAGGTCCTGCCCCCAGGCTTTCACAGCAAAGAAATGTGAGCACACAGATTAGAAAGTGAGAGACTCAGGGAACCAGGGCTGAAAAGCACATTAGCCAAGACACCTGCCTCTCCAAATTGGACTTTGCCTATTTCTGTGCAGAAACAGATTCTAAGCCTCAGAGGAAGCTCCATCTTTAACAGCCCCAAGTTGAATTGATAACTCAATTTCTTTTATGGGTTTTTATTTCAACAGAAGTACACAAGAGAGGGGAAAGCAACAGAAGTCTCAGCCTCAAACCATCTTCCCAAAATGGACTGCATTTGGGTTTCTCTGGACCATGCAAAATATACCCTAGATCCCAGGCCCTCTGCTTCAGCCCATCCCCACAGCTTCCTTTGAGATGAGAAACATCTCATGAGAGCGAACACAAATAGCACACCATAATCCTTCCTGAGCAGAAACAATACTGCAGAGGGGTTTCAGCCCTTTCCTTCACAGTACAGAAATACATCTGTGTTATCTAGGCACTATATATGCACTACCGACTAGGACTTTACATTAGACAATGGAAATAAAATGTCTCCATGGTTTTAGAAAAATGTGTACTAGAATATAAAATGCTTTGAAGATTTGTCAATTACACTGATTTTTTTCGTACTACAAAAACCTTTATAAGAACACTCTAGCATTTTGAAAGTGGCATGTTTCCTTAACCTTTAAGCTATATACATATATATATGTGTGTGTAGAAGATTTTAATATATATAATGTACACATTGACAAGAAGCTGGCGTCAAAATGAAATCCTTCAACTTCATTAAACACTTAGGTCAATTTCACACAGTAATTTTTTCCATTCTGACTTACTCAAGCTGTGGAGAAAATTTTCTGACCTTATCAGAACCTTAAAACCCAATTATGCACCCAGTCATACCATGTTAGTGTTAGTCCCCCAGTACCAAAAATATTCTTTGTGTCAAAGTTAGGAATTTCAGAACAAGCTACACGAGCCTGTGACATTTAAGGTTTCAAAACACTCTTGTGGAAAATTTACAAGTCCTCACATGCTTCCGCATGTGTCATATCCTTCCATGGGTGTCAATTCAAAACAATTTGCATTTAAACACATTAAGTCATTATCAGAAGGAACTAGCAATTTAGAATTAACTAAGCCTAGATACTTTAGACTCAACCAAAATGAACCTCTTTTGAAGGATTTAAAAATCAGTTAGAAATGTTACAATATTGTCCTCTGAAACCACAAATGTGATAACTGTTATCATTATTCTCCTCTCAAAAAACAACACACCTGAGTTCTGGTTCAGAGCAGGCCAGATATAATGTTTATGAAACTATTATGTTTGTGATTCTCATAAGGGTTTATTGACTTGTCCCTCTCTTCTCTTTAATTCCATTACATGTGGAAAAATATTTTCTTATAAAAAATATATAATTGGTACAGTGAGTTTTTGAATAATCAAGACTACTGAAGAAACAAGGGGGGAAGTCATATGGAGATATAGGAGTAGTTGAAGAGTCTCTTTGTAGAGGCAGGTTTTTCCCCTGAAATACTACTTGCTGGATTTTCTACCTTCTGTGCTGATAAAAATGAACAAAGCTCCTCTGCACAGTGTTGAAAGATTGAGACTCCTGTAAGTAGCTGAGCAGCTGCTACCCTCATTAAATTAAAGACAGTAGCAAAATGCAATCGATCTTAATTTGTACAGTGATGAGCTCTGAATAGATTGCTAATTGTCCTAGTAGACATTGATTTTACGTTTCTTCTGTGATTCTTCATTTCTTCCCTAATCTTGTGGCAGACACGAAGCACAGGAAACTGCCACCATAGAATATGGTTCTACCTAGAACATAAATTCAGGCTGGTTTATTTCATATGCTAGAGAAAGCACTCATGAAGGAGAAACATCTCCACTGTTTTATGACAATACTGCATTTGTAATTCAAATGTTCAAATTCCTTTTGACAGCAGGCACCTGTACTATGCCTCATGCATTAACAGAGATGTATTTTTTGGTATTACACATCAAAGTAGTGCAACTTATCACAGACAAGTGACCAATTCAGATATCTAACACAATGAGACTATGAGCATCTTGCTTTCAAATAAGGTGAAAAAATGTCTGTTCCTACATAAGATGCATATTCTTCCAAAGATGTAACAGCTATAATTCAGAACATATTCTGGGTTAAATGTGTCACCCTAAGCCAGTTCCTATCAGTTTTATTTGTGTATGTATTTTATGACTATGATGCCTGCCTCAGAAAATGGTCAGTATGTACATCATGTATTTACCAAAAAGCAGAAAATTGAAAAGGGGAAAGAAATAGTGTCCATTTAGTAGTGTTTGTAGCAATAAACTTCCATCCATGTGCAACATGAAAACGGTAGAGTCACTGGGATTCAAAGAGCAGCAAGAGCACTCAACTGTTCAAAGTCCTTATGTAAAACTTACATCAATGCCATAAAACCTTTGCCACACTGACTTGCAGCCATCCCCAAGGAATAGGATGACAATCACACTGAGCACATCTGTGCACAGATCAGATAATGGGAGAGGGATGAATGGTTTTGCCCTCAGAAGGAGAAAAAAGTCTTCAGGCTTAAGAGGCACAGGTGCACCAGATCAAATATTAATTGAATTTAGGTACTTAGGTCTTTTCAAGAGCCTACACATAGAAATGCTTTCAACTGTGGTGCTCAATTTTTAAGCATCTTGAAACTACAATAAATTACATGAGCCCTGAGGTGGTTTTCTGTTTGTCTCTTAATATCACAGGTGGCAATTACAAATATATAGAGAGGACTAGCAAATCACGTCACAGAGACTAGACCTTTGAAAAAGCAAACTAGATGCCTTTACCCTAAATCCACTTGGGAGTTCAATTCAGACATCTTGCTTTCACATTGTGAAATTGAAATGGAGGAGGCCACTTTTTTTTTTTAGCAATCTTTAATTGTGAATAATGCTTTGAAACAATTCAAACAAAAAAATAAATCCATGCAACTCTCTTCATTTGCAGTACAACTGGCAGGTGGTCTAGCTACTCAACTGCTACAAAAGCACAGCTTAGAGGATCTTTTTTACCCACCAATTGCTACACAATGCACAACTCTGCAGTGGAAGCAGTTTCAGTTTAGAAGGAAATAATAGCTTCTACAAGACTAAACCTAGAAATACATACCCCAGACCTACTGATAAGGGCAAGAAGCTGGATTCCTGTTCCTGCTTCAGTGCATGCTTGTGTTGTACTTAGAAGGATCTGTATAACCTTTCATTCACAAACAGTAACAGACATCCAGTCTGTACACAACATATTAGAGAGGAGCAGCTCAAAACTGAAAAAAACAAAAAACCAAAAGAAAACAAACAAAGCACCCCAAACCACAAAACCTCTAACTTCACAATTAGGAACTTTCACTGACAGAGGGAATGAGATGCTGTCCTCCCATATTCCAGAAAGTAGTCTAACCACTGCTTGCCAGGCAGCCTCACAGAGAGAAACATGGGTTCTGAACTAAAGCAAAAACACCCTGCCACAATCTGGAGCTAAGCAATCCTACAAGGTAAGCATCCTAATGAGTACCAAGGACAGAAATACAACTGCTAGTCATTTAGTCAGAAGTTTGTACACCAGGACCTCATACTCCTAAGCAAAACCCTCCCCACACATTATAGAGAATATCTGTGTGTCCAGTTTGAGAATTACAGAAGTAAGCAAAAAGTTTAAAATTATTTTACTAAAACTTAACTATGATAAGGGTTGTGACAATTCAATCTTCTTATCAGGTTGAATGAAGTTTCTTTTATTCTCCAATATTTTAGAATTGCCAAAATATTACCAAGCAGCAAAGAACAAACCCCATGGTATTTTTTTTCCCTCAAAGGACTCAGTAAAAACAGAAAAGTTACCACTTTATCGATAATCAAATGTCTGGACTGCATATCCAACAGTACCTATAACAACTGAAATTATGCATTTGGTGAAAAAAAAAAAAAGAGCCAGCATTTGATAGACATGGCAATGTTGAATAAGATCAGTATGGATGTCCTTGCAAATAAGTTCTATCAGCCAAGAATCACAAATAAGGTGCACCTTACCATCTCTGGCTCCAAATCAGGAAGATCTGGTTTTAAACTAAACATCAAGATACAAGAAAATATATGACTTCATCTGAAATCAGATAAAACCAGATTTTTCCAGTCAAGTCATTGCATTAATCTTCTGTAAAGCATCAAGAGCTTTTCTCTCACTGTGAACAAGCTATTGTTTTGACAACCTTTTTTAGACATGCTGAGAAGCATTTTTTTTAAATAGCAAGGACATTTTAATTGTGGATGACATGAATCAAATGTGTGAAAGAACAGCTGCATCTTCAGATGTCACAAAGAAAAACGTGATCTGGATGCAAAGGAGAGGAAAACAGTCTTTCATTGTACACTTACCATTTTTCTGCAAATTCTACTTCAGAAGTTTTACCAAAAGAAAATAAAGTGCTAGGCACAAAGTTATTTTATGTGCATCTAGAGCCTATGTTAACCTCGTTCAAAGAGTGTCTAAAAAAATGAGTTGTTTTCTGTTCACCAAAGCACACTGCATCCCTGAGGTTAGGGATGAGAGAGCTCAGTGTTAAATTATTCTGATCATTCTCATTTTGTGTTCCATAATTGGAAGAAAAACACTGGAGTACAAACAACTTGAAACTCAGTCTTCGCAGTTTAGGCATATTTTAATTATTCTTATAGGATTATTACTTGTGCCTTACACAAAAACTCTCAAATGCAGGAGAAGGCCTCAAGAATTTAGACAGAAATTGACAAAGCATACCTTGAACACCAGGACTGACATCCAGCCTCTGGCAGGCAGCCATCAATAGTAATTCCTGCTTGGTACTTCAAACACCACAACAAATGTAAAATGAGAAGGCAACATAGGCACTCCAGCCAATATTTGGTGCTGTGTATGCTGTTGCTCTAACCACTGCAAACACCATTCTCTCCTGGGCAGAGAAGTGCCATAAGCATTCTTCATAAGTGCCACCATTTCCCATCTTTCACAAGTTACTAAGACACAGGAAAGGATTAAAAGATCTTTTATTCTGGAATGTACAGTTCTATCAAACAGTGAGAGCACTTCAAACCTGAAAACTCAGCACTGCCAGTTCGGTCTAGGCTGGAAGCTGACCATGGTAAAGTGAACAGCTATCTAGTGAAAGAAAGCAATATAAACCAATTCAGAGGTATGAAATGTTACTCAAAGTTGTTTTAAATTTAAATTACCAGATAAATTTCATATCAGCTTAAACAGCAGCACAAACCTACAGAAAATTCCAAGACTTCACTGCAACAGAAGTGGTTTTAGGTGACTTTTCCTAGCCCAAGACATTGCTACAAAGTCAGCACATAAGGCAGACAAATGTAACACAGATAAATAGGCCAATGGCGTACTTTTGAGTACAAAAGTATAAAACATTTCCAGAGTGAAAGGAAAAGAATTCACAAAATCAGTTATAAACAATTCTATGAAGATGATGGCATTTATCCTCTTTTCTTTTGGACATTTTTGAAATACTCTTATACCTCACTCAAATATCAAACTCTTTCATATAATACTGGATTCTCCACATAGGAGCAGACATTGAGTAAGCCAGCATTTTGACAATTTTATTTATTGAAACCTTACTACCAGTTTTGCAGGAGCTCATAAAACCATGATTATACCTAGACAGAGAAAAATCAATTGACAATCAGGCAGAGAAGACCCTCTCTATGGAAAGCAAAGACTAACATGGTTGATAGTATATATAGGACCATAGTTGGCTCATCTGCTCGGACTACTGAAAAATAGAGAAATAAAATAAACTGACAGAGCAATAGCAGAAAAGCACTTTCTATGCTGTTGTGAAAGCCTTGTTTAAAATGTTCAAAATACAATCAGCTTCTAAATTAATTCTGCTTGGCACAACTGATCCATAATCAGTTTACAAGCAATTCTCAAACTGAGAAAAAATATGCTATTCCCACAATCCATATGCATCCTATTTAACAACCAAAAACCCTCATGAGCTATCAAGATCAAAATTTTAAAGCAGCTTCTTCCAATAACTGATATTTTAACTTGAAATTGAGTTTCCAGTGCAAATCTCAGCACCCCTTTCCTGCTATGCACTTATATGGAAAATAGGCAAGAAACTTGAATTTACGCTTCCTGCAATTTCTTCTCATGGGATGAAATGCTGTGGATAAAAATTACAGAGAGGAAATTACGAGATTAGACCTCAGATCTCTGAATATTTAGCACCATAACATTCTCTGCTTTGAAACTTTTTTATTTGCAGGCTGGGGAAAGAAGCTTCTGCCTTAAACTGTAAGAAAATTCCCGTAAGGAAGGGCAATTGTGTCTAAAAACTGCTTCCACCAAGGCTAGTCCTATCAGTTCCTTAAAGCAGGGGTGAAAATCCTATTAGTTGGCTTATGCTTTTCAGAGCTTACTAAGGTACCCTTTGAAGTTGAAAAAAAAAAAACTTCTGAAGTTGACCAGTTATGCAAAAAAAACTTCTTAAATGACAGGTTATTAGGAAATACTGCATTCTTCCAGATATTCTGTAAAAGAAAAAAAAAATGCACAGGGATCTGAAAACACGCCAGTGAAGTTAAGGCTTTTGCCACTTCTACTTCAATACAATAGCTTTTGCTAAGTAAGCAGGAGCATTCAGCTGGACAGTTTCCCTCTGAACCATCCAGCACTTCACAACACTGTTTCAGGTTTTAAAATCTCTCATTAAGCCCCCACCAACTTTAATACCCTATGGATTTCAAGACCTTTCTGCAAGATTCACTTAATTTCCAGTCCTAGAATTATAAAGTATGCTCACTGCTCCTGCAAGAGACAAAGAATAATTAGGAGAACTGGTCAGGCTTTCAGTTTGTCACAGTGATATTCAGCCATATCTGTAAATTTCATGGTGAAGCATACTGAAATACTACATAACCAAGTCTCTCCCTTTTTCTACTAAGCACAAACCCAAAATATATCAAAATCTGTAACCATCTCAGACTAAATGAAATAAACAGCAACCAAAACAAGAAGGGACATTTGGGAGGGTGGAATGGGGGATGTTTAAATTATAAGTTTCACATGAAGCTAAGCTCAAAATTTTGATGCAGCTTGATCCAAATCAAATCTTGATTTGACAATACCAATAGATTAAGAAGATTATAATGAAAATTATGCCTCAAGTAGGTAATTCATAAACTTTCAGAAAACTCCAGCAACACCTAAATAAGCATGAATCGGGATAGGAGAGGTATTACCATAAACAGATCAATGTATGGTAACATTAATACTTCGAAGCTATTGTTAATTTTCATGTTGAGTATGAAAAATATTGGAAATCATTTGACAATGGAATTCATTTAATAAACAAATGTAAAAGTATCTCACACGTGATACTCTTGACACCTTCAGCACTCCCATTTTTTCTTCACAATCCAGATGTCTCAATGGAAATGCTTAGAGTGCCTCACCTATAACTCTCCTTCCACTCTCACAGGCTCACAGCCTAGTAAATGCAGTATTCATCATCCTCCCTCCACCCCCAACAAAGTAGAGCTCAGCTACCAAACTTTCTCAAGAGTATTTCACCACCTCTAGATACTGTAATACTAAGACACACATATGACAATAGTCAGAAGTACCAAGGGGATGAACAGCTTGAGAAGGCTTGAGCCATGTCATAGGAAACCCTCAAAGCACGTGTAACACACCACAGCCCTGGAAGCCCCAGGAGCTGCAACACTGTCCAATTAAAAAAAAAAAAAAAAAAACAAAAAAACACAGAAATGAAAAATCCTGATATATTACCAAGCTTGGCAAGTCTAAGGTCCAACAGCAGATATCCAACACAGCACCTCCACAATCTTCCAGAAACAGCATATGTCTGATTCCTGCCTTTCTCCTTGGAACCATTAGGGGTTTGCAGCATGAAGTAGAGAAAATTTTAAAGCTCTTTCAGTCTGGCAGTTTAGTTTTCTTGTGACTTGAAAAATAATCACAAATCCCCAAGACCCGTGGATAATACACTATACCATGGAACATGATAGATGTCAAGAACACATGGGCCACATCTCAAGAAGACTCAGTAAGGTGATTAGTTTTCTAAATAATACTTTTATATATGTGTACCATCCCTAGCTCTCTCTCTGTGGTAGGTGCAGCCAGAGAGCAGAGCTAATATTTGTTGAAGTTAGCATGCTTATCTTGTACATAACACAAGCCCAGTTCTCTAAAAAATTACTGCAAGTTTCAGCCTAGAGTACCTACATGGGAAATATCTGGCTTTGTTGAAAGTAAAAGTACATTCATTTAGCTCTTAATTCCAGCTACTTAAGGGAAGCACAGAACATGCATCATTCTTTCCAAACACCTGCTTGTCCCACCTACATGATAATCACTCCCAAGAATTCCTGCACGCTAAAGAAACAAATTTCCCTAAAGGTCACAGCATATGCCACAGGTGAGATGGGCATGATATACAGAGTACCATCATACAATTTCAGAAAGCTTCAACCCATGCAGAGCAACACCGTACCAACATGAGAAAGCTTCAGGCATCTGCCCACACAGAGTAACATCACTCCACTTCAGAAGACTGCAAGCATGTGCCCTTCTTGTTCTTCAGCCCAACCTTTTATACCTCTCATGTTCATGCACTGCACCTGAGTGCCCTCTGTTCCCTTTGGTGGTTGGTCAGAGCCCCTGGGCACTCCATGGCTCATTGCTGTCAGTGCTGCTCACCTGCTGCTCACAGCTGCACCCACTGGGGATGAGGCTGGGCCACAGCCCCACTCCCAATCACCACAAACTTGTGCCTACACCTAAATTCATATGAAAAATTAGAATTTTGATTCACAGTTTGTAGAATCCCAAGGACACTCTCACAAACACAGCTCTTCATTTATAGGCAATATTTCTCTACAAGATCTATCTATAAGCACTGGCAACAGACTAGTCCCTCTATCTTTTGCCCCAGTTCCATGACAAAGACATAGCATTAGCCAGAATTACTCTAAAAATATAGCCTGGTTGTATAAACAGTTACTTCAATGCCTCAGTGGAATTAAGGAAATTCAGACATTTTCTAGAGATGAAGATTAAATGTTTTATTATGTCATCTATTGAATTTGTTTTATAAATGTGCTTGTTTTCTAGATTTAATTCCATCATTCCACAGTTCATCTTACTTGTACCAATTTCTGCCTCAGTTTTAGTAATTAATCGGACTAATTTATATAACTTAATTCCTGAGAAGTTAACTTCTGCGGTTTAATTGCTGACAGCTTTAGAAAAAAGCACTTTCTAAACCCATTATAAAAACAGTGATTTATAGCATGAAAGCAATATAAACAAAAGACAAAACAAAAGCAACTGCAGAGCTAAGAGCTTTTGGTGAACACTAAAAGGCCTTTAAAATGCTGTTCATAATCTATACAATACAGTCAATTTTTTCATTCTTTCTGTGAATGCAACTGCCTCCGCTGAATGTGCTGACAGAGAGGTACAAGTCCGCAGATTGTTGGTGCTTGCAGAACTGTTTATCATTTTTATACTTAGCAATGTATGAAAAAATGCAAAAAACAAGTGTGATTTATAAACTGAGATCATAACAATGAACTTGGCTGAGGCTGTCTCTTTTAGGATTTTGAATAATGGCCCAGATAAGCCACAAGGAAAAGGGATGAGGAACTTGTCTGGGACACAAACACTGAGGTGCAAAATACGTTAAACAATGATGGTGCAATCAAGACCCACATGACTCAGGAATAAGGCTATTTTACAAAGCAAAAGTGAGAAATTCAACATCAGAAGAAACTGGATATACTATTTAATAACAATATAAAAATAACTCTCCTAGAACTTTTATTATTTGATGATAAATTAATATAACCTTATTCAATCACAATCTGTCATCTTTAAAGGTTGCCTTTCCAAGATTACCAGATCTGTAGAACTGTAGATTTTGCTTTCATCTGTCTTGTTATTCCAACAGATAGTACATCTTTCTGATTGTCCTATGAAAGTTATACAGCATTAGACACAGCAGCAGCAAAACACTTTGTCACTGTCTAAGGAAGAATTTAGTTTAAAAATTTATTTTTTTTAAAACCCATGACATTTTGCGTACAAAGCCTCATGTAGACAATAAAATATACCCTGGTTATGACCTAAATATCTTGGTTAAGGATCTCCTCTGAAAAGAGAGGAGAAATCTGGTTTGCTTTAACTAAGAAGCTGTTCCATGTAACATGAAAGAAGATTACACAAAAGAAACCAAAATGAGACAATTTCAAGGAATCAGTGACAGAGCTGTAGGTACAAGAGGAAAGAACAACAGAGAAACAAGGGTCTGAGGAATAAAGAAGAAAAAGTAAAAGGTTCAGATGATGCCCAAAGATCCTGCAGCTCTTCAGCATTCAGGCAGATATGAATATGCTTCATGACGAAGGATCACCTTGACCACCTGCATGGAAAGAAGCCCAAGAATCTTCACAACAGTGCATGTTTTTCACTCTTGGAATTGCAGGGCTCAGCATTTGTTTGAATAAGGATTACAGAGTAGAAAAAGGTGCCATAATTAAAACAGACTTTACTTCAATCTGAAGTTATTATCAGAACAAGATCGCATTTAGAAATTTCATTAGGAATGAGGAGCCATATGTAGAAATTGCCAAGAAGAGAAGCTCAGGTTTTAAGCACGTTCTGAGAATATTCTCATTTGAGAGAAAAGGAAGACAAAAAAAGGGAGATGATGAGGGAAAGTATCCCTGGAGTGCCCCATAAATGAACAGCACACTCATCCTCGCAATTCTCCCCATGCTTGCCTAGTCAAGTATTTTTCTTTCTTCAAGCACACTAAAGAACATTTAACCTTTTCTAGATATTAACTTCTTGTCAACATTACAGAGACTCTTTACATTAAAGGAGAGACTGCCATTTCTGGAGCTTCTGATCTATCTAAGGTTTGAATCTCAAAAGCATTGGCCAACAATGAGGGAAGTATGATATCCCCAGCACAGTAACCAGCATGTCAAAACTAGAACTGGAACTAGAATTAGAACAATACTAGAACTACAGAAAAACCTCTAAGGAAGTTAGGCAGGAGATGGAGTTGGTCCATTTAATAAGTCTCCACAAATAAGAAATATGCTTTTTCAGCAAGTTTTCCAAAATTTTTAAAGAGTCATAGTTACATGCAACAATTATGAAGTATATCAAGCTAAGTCTGCATATAGTGGGACACGTAACACAGGAGAAAATTTTCATTCTTCAAAGCCAAAGGCTACACCAGGCAATCTCCTGAGACTCCCTGTCTATTCAGAGTGACAGAAGCACCCTCAGGCTGCTTTAGGAATTCTGTATCATCTCTGGAGCCATGTAATGACTGAAGGCAGATAAGTACAGTAGGACTGATTGATATGAGGGTCTTGCTTATCCACACCTCCTCTGTTAACACATGTAGACGTCTGATCTCAGAAGTGATAATTTTCTTTTTACTACAGCTTTGATTTGAACATGAAGAAACACAGCTCTTAAGAACAAAACTTAATGGAACAGGAGCATAATTCTATTGCCACTGCTGAAGGTAAAATTTGGCTTGCAGTAGGATACAGAAGAATAGTCTGAATTATATTTTTTGTTTATAAAACAAGGCCCAGAAATTAAAATTTAATAGATAAATTCCCAACTTACCCTTATGACAAAAGGTCAAATTTTAATCAAGAATTAACAACAAAAATGTATCTTCATCAGTTTGAAGGCAACTGGATACAAAACTAGCAAATTATTTCATGTTGAATAGACAACCTTCAAAATACAGAAAGAAGCAGCACATCTCTAGTACCAGTTGTCACCATGCCTGAGAAGCATATTTTCTCCAGGCAATGAAAAGAATGAAACAAAAATTCCACTTTTTCATTATCTCATTTTGCCTTTAGGATCATTTTTCCATGCCACACTTGCACCAGACAAACATATGACCTTGCTAGGAACAGAGGAACATGCAAGGCCAGGGGAGAAAAACACTTTTGCCTCCACCAAATGAAAATGGATAACAAAGGTTGAGCCCCAGGAATAACATATGTCACAAATAATACTGAGTACCTGCTTCCTGGGAGATTTACACAATAGAGTTCACTCGTCAGCAACAATTTGCCAGTAATATAAATTCAAATTGACAAGACTGAGGTATTATGGAACAGCATTTATCTCAAGATTGTCAGGAGAAGTCATTTCATTTCTGATGATTCATTTCACTTAGTTAGTGTATTAACTGGATACATTATTGATCTTTTCTCCATCCAATTTCAGCTTCTATAGCATGGACAATGTGTTCCAAAATATATCAGTCCTTTTTTTTTTTTATGAAGCACAGGAATGTCTGATGAGTATCTAAGGTAAACATCTCACTGTATTAGACATCTTATCAAAGGAACACATTCTGGAACAAGCAACTACTTTTGAGGAATACAGTAGTGTGAAAGTCAGCTTTCCTATAGTTCTTTTTAGAATATCTAGAAAACTGTTGTTCTAGATACTGTGCTGTCCCCTTTGCTTGATTGGATAAAAAGGCAATGATGAAGCAATGATGACAGTCTTTGTACACTCAAAAAACCCAAGGAGAATAAAAAAGGTTGTCAATCAGAGTAAGACTGTTACATGTCTGGGTGCCACCACCCTTCAGGCAGGGAGGGCTGTTTCAAATACAGACAAGCCACAGCTGTCACTCTGCAGAACCACACGTCTTCCACTCTACCATACTATCATTTGACAGCTGCTACAAATATTATGAATATCATGGATGTCCTGTTATTTTCATCTGACAGTCTCTGAAGCATAAGGAGCTAGCACTTACCAAAAAAGATTTTAAAAAAAGAAAAGTGGGTGTGTGTGTGTGTATGTAATAACATAAACAGCAGCAGAAAGCAGATTAGGATATCCTCCTAATGCCGAGATGGTCAGCATGCATACAGGTGAGACTAGGATACTGTTTAATTTTATTTGAATAGGCAGCAGGATTTGTAACTTTGAGAATCAATCTTCACTCTTCCCTAAGCCCTCTCCCATTTTAGGAATGCATTGAGTTTTAAAACCCTGGAAAAAGTTACTGTAAACATGTTTTACTATGCAGTTGCCTTAGAGTGGGAGAGGAACAAATGGCAGCATTCTAATTTTGCAGCAACTCTGATTAGGTCCAGCAAGATCGGGGTCCCACTGAAAAAGGCTCAACATAAAGGAAGAATAGAAATGTTACTTTCCCAAGAGTTTACATTAAAGACAGAAGGAAGTCAGGGAATCACTCAAGTAATCTGGAAGAAAAATAACTACTAACTTCACATCTCTTCAAGTAATTATCTCCAGAGCCAGAGCCAACACACTCCTAGGAGCTTTAGCTTTCCACGGGTAAACCAGATACTTCTGATCTCTGCAGTAATTGTGTCAGTGGATGTTCACATCCTAGAATCAAACTGTACTGTACTGCTGAGATCTTCCTGATCTCAGTGGCCACTGCACACCAGCGACGGCTTGCTGCACACAGGGTGTTCTGCAAACATAAAGGTGCTGCCAAAGTCAGTATTTTTCCTGGGGAAGGCAGCCCCTGGGAGAAACAATTTGCTTCTAATGTTTAAAATGGCTGATCTCACACTTCTCCATTTTCCGGTCTTATGCGATTTTCTCACGGGCAGCCATTCCAATTCGTCACGATAAAATTCCCACCTTCACATCGTAAGGCTATTTTGACAGCGCCACTTGCCAGCTCTGCCATCCCCAACCCGCAAGAAGCATTGCCGGCAGAAATTTAACCCATTCACGGAAACGCGGGTAGCCAAGCTGTCCAGGCGGGACTCTGAACCACGAGTACAAATGACATCCAAGTGACAGATGCCAGTCCGGTTCCGGCCGGGATCCCGGGCCCGGTCCCGGCGCGGGGCGCGCACACGCAGTGCGCACGCGCCCCCTTGCGGCCGCCGAGCGCCGGCGCGGGCCCGGCTCCGCCAAGGACGGCGCTGGGATCGCCGGCTGGAACACCGGGAGCGGCTCCGCGCCCCGCCCGGGCCCGGCGCACAGCGCCGGCTCTGCCCGGCACTCACCTGGAACCGCGTGAAACCATCGCTTCAAATGGCGCACTCAAGCATTACGGAATACGTGCTGTGAAACTAACGAATGGGTAGCACGCCAGGCCAGAGCGCAGCGTCTTGGAGAGATTTATGCTTTGTCGATACAGATGCAAAAACAGCAACTCAGTTAAATTTTGTGTTTACTGTCTCAATCCTTCGTCCTCCTCTTAAAAGAAATACTCTGAAGTCCTTAGGGGAGAAGGAAACAGAAAAATAACAATATTTACCTGATCTGCTGTTCTTCTTAAATCAAATTGCTGTAGTGTTTTTTTTGGTGTTTTTTTGGTTTTGTTGGGGTTTTTTTGTGTGTGTGTGTGGGTTTTTTGGTGGTTTTTCTTTTTTGTTTTTTTGGTGGGGTTTTTTTGTGTGGTTTTTTTGGTTTGGTTTTTTTTTGGTTTTTTTTTTTTTTTTTTTTTTGCTCTGCTCGTTGTTTGGGCTTTTTAACACATAAGTGGACATAGCAAGTTTAGAAAGAGCTAATACAGTTTCAGGTGACATTAACAACAACCATGTGTAGACCTCGCCGATGCTTCATGAATTATGCAAGACTTGCATCAAATCATTATTGTTCTAAATGTGCACGTATAAAGACAGCAAAGACAGGGCTTCTTACACAGTAGTAAAACAGAGCGCTCAACTTGTGGTTGCTAAGGAATATAAACAGTGATGCAGAGAACTACCAGATGAATCCAGCTGGGATAGGTATCCAAACAATTGCACAATAATTTTTTTTTTCATTTGTTTCCATAGGATGACACCATAATTGGCTACGAGACCAGACAAAGCCCACAAAAAATCCATAGGAAATGGAAAACCTTCCCTTGACCTCTCTGGGTTTTGGTCTGTGTCACAAACTGCAACACTGACAGCCAGGAAATGAAAAAACAGAATTACACAGAAAGCAGTTCAAATTCAATCAGTCTTTCACAGCCAGAACCTCACAGAAATTCAATATCTCTCCATTTGCTATTTCACATTTATATATCCATCTTTTACTTTTTGTCTGTACATCACACGATTAGAAGGCAATTACCTAAATTATAAATTCTTCAGATCATTAAAGCTGTTAATAAAATTTGTTTTTCAGTGTAAAAGCATTCACATGTCAACCAAGAAAACAATTCTTCCTGACTGCATCCCAAACTTGACAGGAACTCCATTTCTATTTCAACCTACTCCATCTAATTATGAAGCCTTTCAGCAGATCCAAATACTGCATAAAGTCACCCAAATTAAAGAAGCGGGGAGAAAAAAAAGGTAACTTGTTAAGGCATCTCATCTTTCTTCTAGAGACATTTTGCTCTCATAGCTCAGCTTTGCCTTCAGCAAGTTTTGGAAAGCTACAATTAAAACATGCTTTGAGCACTGGGCACTGAAAAGCCTGGTGATTTCCTGAATTAAATGCCTAGAAATGCATTGGAACCTAGAAATGCTCCAATGCTCATCCTGTCCAGTATTTTTACTCTCCTGCCTCCAAGTTAACTACAGAGACCTATATGTTGCAAAGCACAGCTGATTTTGCATGTTCTCACACTGGTTTCTTTCAGATTACACCTAGATCCATTTCAGGAGTAAGGGCCATGGCAGCCCCAGAGTGCTGGAGTCCAAAGCCCTGACTAGAAAATGAGGTTGTGTCTCTGCATTTTTCTCAGCAGCAGCAGCAGCAGCAGCAGCTACACCACCAGTTACATGTGTTGCACAGGCGACAGCATTTGACACCCAGGAAGGAGGGACATGTCACACCATCCTCCTGCTTTTCCTTCCACGAACCCTACTCAACTGTGGGGAAAAAAATTACCTACAGATGTCACACATCGAACTTTGCTTCCTTTTATGAGTAAAACCTTTAGTGGAAACATCATAAAGTTGATTCAAGTGTGACCATTACCATTAGGAGGGAAGTGATTCTGCCCCCTACTCCACTGTTAGGAGACCTCCTATCCAGAGTGCTCCCAGCACAGGAAAGATATTGACCTGTTGAAGAAAGGGCAGAGGAGGGTCATGAAGGCTGGAGCACCTCTTCTATGAAGATAGTCTGAAAGAATTGGGGTTGTTCAACTAAAGACTCCAGGGACGCCTTAGAGCACCTTCAGGTACCCAAAGGGGACTACAAGAGAGCTGCAGAGGGACTTTTTACACCTGCCAATGGCTGGGTGTGGTGTCCCAATGGTAGAAATGGCTTCAAATTGAGAAAGAGTAGATTTAGACTGGATAATAGAGAGAAAATCTTAACTGTGAGGGTGATGAGACACTGCCACAGGTTTCCCAGAGAAATTGTGGATGCCCCACCCTGAAAGTGTTCAATGCCATGTTGGATGGAACTCTGAGCAACCTGGTCTAGTAGAAAGCGTCCCTGCCCGTGGCACAGGGGTTGCAACTACATCATCTTGAAGGTCCCTTCCAAGCCCCCCCTGCCCGGCCGCCGACCCGGCGCCCTCCGCCGGTAGGTGCCCGCGGCCGCACCGAACGCTCCGCACAGCGGGACGGCGCCGGTCGGGAGCTCGGGGTGGCCCCGGGGGCTCGGTGCCCCCTCCGGGGGAGCTGGGGTCGGTGGGCAGCGAGGGGCTGTCTCGGGATCGCCTCGGGGAGGGCGGCGAAGCGGCGCTCAGCTATCCCGTAAAACACAGCCCAGCCGCCCTTGTGTGCGGGCAGCACCGCGCCTGTGCCGGGCTGCAGGGGGAGCGGAGTTACCGGAGGTATTTTTAGGAAGCACGAGTTGTGTTTTTTCAAGGCGGCCTTGCTCGGGAGATCGTTTCTGGTAACTGCCGACACATGCGTGTTGCGGTGGCTGCTCTTTGCCCTTCCATTTCACTTCTCTGCTTGCTTTCCCCTCCAAGGAGATGCCTTCTTGTGGCCTTTCCAGGCCATCGTGCTTCCTGCCCGACTGTAGTTCACTCTTCACTTAATCTCTATGGGCACCAGGGAAAAGGAGGAAAATACTCGTCAGCTGCTTTTGAAAGACGTTCTTAATTATCCTTTCCAAAAAAACCACCTCTAACTTGACAAGTGTTGTGACTTATAATGATGGCTTGCAATCCTAAAAGCACTTCAAATGCAGTGCTTAAAACAGCTAAATAAAGCTGGATTCTCATTAACTAAAAAAAGAGCTGATGGTTGTTTAAGACCCATCAAATCTTCAGATTTGTAATTGCCATTAAATCTCCAGAGCTGACAGTAAAGGGAGGGGAAAGGGCTTTTTCCTCCTCACTGGCATACCACAAATTAACCAGATCAAAAGCATTACTTGTGAAAGATGCACATACTAAAGTGCACTGCAGTTCATATTCCCTTTTCTAGCTTCATGTCCAACTAATTATTCTTTTTCCATAGATATGAATTACTCTAGGTTCATCACCACTGTGAGTGCAGCAAGAAAAGCATCTCCAATAAGACTGCTGAGTGAGTACATGTCCCTTCTTCCCAGCTTCTCTGAAAGTACTATTCTATGTTCTGGTCTGTGCTGGGGTACCATGGCTTAAGGCTTTAAAAGGTTTGAAAGAAAATCATGCTGTAAGCTGACAAAGCCACTTGACTTTTGTCAAGCAGAGATGCCAAGCAGGTATAAAGAAAAATACAGTGAATAGCCTTAAACCAGTTCAGAAACCCATCCAGACAGACGAGTTAACACTATCACTTTAACAAGTGACTGAAAAGTCTCTGCTACTGTCTCTGAACCCAGGCTTTTGGCACAGTTTGCAACTGAGTTTATGTTGTGTGTCCAGGAGCAACAGCTGCTAGTTACTTCAAATTCAGTCCCAGCATGTTTCTTTCCACCTCATTTTCTTGTATCCTGTTCATGTCCATAAATGTTTCAGTACCCCCACCCACTCAGTATTACTACACTTTCCTTTTCCATATTAATCTATCTTTAGGCTACAATATTACATTGTCTTCCATGTGACAGATGGAAGAGCTTAACTGCCTACTTGTTTACCCAGTTGAAACCCACAGAGACCTGACAGAATCCAAACATGAGACATATATCACTATTTCAGCCTTCAGGGGTCAATTTCCCCTCTTGGTAAGGAGCTGGCACTTACTGTTCTGCGTAAAATTCTTCACACAGGTACAGCTAAGTCATGTAGTTCACTCTAGGCAGCCTCTTTTTCAGTGATCAGTTAATATGCATCATAACAGAAGTATTAAGCAGCACAGGTCCTGTAGATAGACATACTGAGCCTGCAGTTTTAATGACAAAGTAAATCTCTCTTTACCAGGCCAAAAGTCACAGGCATAACACAAATGGGTGAAATAACTGATAAGGATTAACTCCCCATGTTCAAGTCTGCTAAAAAGCACTGGAAAATAAACTCAGTAACAGGCCTCTTTTAAGCCAGATCTGATGTCATCTGACCTCTCATATCTGGTGTAAAACTGTCAAGCCAGCATGAATGCCATATTGTGAGTTTTCAGATTTAATGCAATCAAGTGCCCTTGCTGGATTAAGGTCTGGTCTGCACTGCATAGATTGGATCTGAATGATTGTGAAACTGTGACTTAAAGGCGGGAATTAAGATTTTCTTCATAGCAAATTACTGATACAGTGCCTCTGCCACTAAAATTGGGCTGCTGGAAACATTTCCATTCCCTTATAGAAAAGCTGTAATCATCTGTCAGTATAGCTGCCAGATCAGCTGAAGTGAGACTGAATGAAAAACAGAACAAAAAACAAAGCCATTCATTTCTAGTCGGTCTAAACAGATCATTGAGATTTTAAATTCTTGAAGCTCAAAAGACATCAGTCATGACAGTTTTTGTAATAGAGCTGTCCAGATTGTTTCAAAACAATTACAAATAGCTTTTTTAACTTAATTTTTTTTTTAATCTGTCCTAACGGTATCTCCCTCCTAAGGTGACAGTTTTTGTAATAGAGCTGTCCAGATTGTTTCAAAACAATTACAAATAGCTTTTTTAACTTAATTTTTTTTTTTTTAGTCTGTCCTAACAGTATCTCCCTCCTAAGACCCCCAAACACGTATTTAATCCAAGCAGAAAGATGACTTTAAGAAGAGTTATCCTTTTAAATTCATGATAGTTAAACAAGTAAATTGAAAAATAGAACAACTCTCCCTCCTAAGGCCCCCAAACACGTATTTAATCCAAGCAGAAAGATGACTTTAAGAAGAGTTATCCTTTTGAATTCATGATAGTTAAGTAAATTGAAAAATAGAACAAGTTTTCTGGGCCATTATTAAATATTGATTAAAGGATATAATCACCATTGTTATAATCAAATTGTAACCAAGGTGTTTCCTTTTACTCTAGCTGAATTGATGCAGAAGTCTCCTCCATCTCTCATCTCTCTGGCTGGAGGGGCACCAAATCCTAATCTTTTTCCATTTAAGAAGGCAACTGTTGACATTGGACATGGAACACCTGTTGAGATTGGGGAAGATCTGATGAAGAGAGCTCTCCAGTATTCAGCCTCAGCAGGGTATCTGTTACAGCTTCTTGCACTTTAAGACACCAGAAGCTAAGGATCATAATATCCTTTATTATTGCATTAAGTCACCTGTGTTTTCAAAACCTGTTCATAAAGCCCTTTTTCAAAAAATAGGTTTTTCCCAAAACCCATGGGTTTTTCTTCAACTTGCCTCACTACTTACATTTGAGTTCCAGTGGAAAATTTTGCAATGAGTTGTGTAAAAAGAAAAAAAATCACTTAAATCACTTAAAACCCTAATCCTAGTATTTCTCAAGCCAGAGCATTTCCTAGCTGTTAGTATTTGAGAATCCAGACACCCAAATCAGATATTATTTTAAAGATGCTGTATTACAACACATTGTTTCTATGTTTTGGAGTATTTCTTTTCATTTAGCACCATATACTAAAGTCAGTGTGTAGAATTTGTGGTAATTGAGTGGAGGTATTTATAGAATTGTCATTTTTGCTACAAAAGTTGCATATCATTATATTGCTTTAGTGCTCACGTAAACTTTTCAGCAGACAGCACTGAGTCAGGTGAGGACAGGTTTGCAAAAATACTTGGGTACCTACAGAGACATATGGGGCATCAGCTAAAACTTTTCTTAATATTTAAATGAACCAGCCATTTGTGAACATCTTACCAGATCTTAAGACTTTTTGGAAAATGTGTTTTAGAAATCTTTGTAATCTGCAGCAGGTTACAAGCAGCGTGAAGAACTTTGTCACACTGCCACATTAGATTACAGAATGATCATTTCTAGGAGTGGGTATTGTTCAGCCTCCACCCTGTTTCATCCTTGGCAAATAATTTCTGCCCAGATTACACTATGATAATTTGGTGTATGGAGCACAGATACCCATACACCAAATTATCATAGTGTAATTTTCTTGATTTGATAAAGCAGTCATAGCAATTGCATTTAAGTGTATCTGTGTGACAGTTGAAATCAAACTCAGGACTGCATGCTAGATTTGGCAGGGATTTGGAGGAACAGGCTAGCTTTGCCCTATATAAGGTCCTAGATATGTCTTCTTTTTCATGTTTCAGGATTCCAGAGCTGTTGTCTTGGCTAAAAGATTTCCAGAGGAGCTTACATGATCCCCCCACAGCCAACTACAGTCCTGAGCAAGGACAGATGGAAGTGTGTGTCACAACTGGCAGCCAGGAAGGCTTGTGTAAAGTAAGATCAAAAGATTCATATGCTAGAAGCATTTCATTCAGAGAGACGTTTATTCTTCCATCAGTTCAGCTATATTCAGCATTGAGTGCTCTCTATAACTATATGCAGGGTACAGTTTCATATTTTCTTGCTCCATAGATATGAATTACTCTAGGTTCATGTACAAGATACGGGAAATTAAATAAATTGGAGTGGCATTCTAGACTGTCAGGAGTGCATAAAAGTTCAGGTAACCAAAGAGCCTGTGTAGAAAACATGCTATAAGGTGACATATCATGTTACTCAAGTAGTGCAAAATAAGTGCACAGATGCTTTACCATAATTCTATTTTAAATGTTTCTTCTAATTTTTACTTCCTGATTTTTTGGGGTTTTTACTTCATGAAATAATTACCCTTTCCAGTCCACTCTCACTGGTGTTTAGTTGTTTCTTTCTGTAAGTTATACAGTAGAAATGGTGCTTCAGAGCACTGTCTTTCCATGTCAAGTTGGTAACCTGTCTTAATTTGGCTTTGAAGCAGATTTTTCATCCATTCATTGCCTTTCTCACAGACAGGATATTGATATGGTTAGAGAATTACTAGTATCTAATCAAGGTTTTTAATCCCACTAAGAAGTCAAAAGTACAAAGCACATGCATAAAATCTAAACAATCTTTAAAATAACGTTCTCTTTCGCAGGTGTTTGAAATGCTCATTAATCCTGGAGACAACATCCTTTTGGATGCACCCACATACTCAGGGACACTAGCAGCTGTAAGTATTCCTTAGCTACAATGCACTGTGAATGTTACATTTGAGCTAAACAGCAGTTTGGTATCTGATCTGCAGTCTTATAAACACTGTCTGTATTTGCCATAAAAACATATCTATGACTCAAGATTTTAGTGTCCAACCAGTAAAGTTCATAAATACTGACTCATAAAAGGTTTCCTACTAAAAGTTCTATGAAAGCTATTTAAAGTTCCTCTTCAAGCACTAGTTCATTCAAGGGCTAAGATCACACATGGGACTGGAAGGAAAGCCATCAGGACCTAGTTTGGTTGAATTAAATTTATAACAAGTGGGTGTGTTAACATGTCAGCATGTTTACCTGAAGTAAAATCAGGTCATATATGGGTGCTTTCAGGCCTATGCAAATATGATACTATTTAAAATTATCATATACTCTGATCATGATCATATACTCATGATCAGAGTATATGATCATATACTCATGATCAGAGTATATGATAATTTTAAATCATGATCATATATTTTAAATTTTAAATCATTTAAATCAATTTTAAATCATGATCATATACTCATGATCAGAGTATATGATCATATACTCATGATCAGAGTATATGATCATATACTCATGATCAGAGTATATGATAATTTTAAATAGTATCATATTTGCATAGGCCTGAAAGCACCCATATATGACTACAAAGATATTAATTACTGAGAACTATACAAAAGCAGCAAAGTTTACTTCTGAAAAGTAATTTAATCAGTATAAAATTAAATGCCAGCTCAAAATGCAAAAAAAAAACAAGAAGGGTTAGAATAAATACACCACAAATTCAGTTGTCCCCCCTTTCATCAAAATAAATTGTTATGCTTACTGTCCTCAATTTGAATATATATTCTAATCAGCTGTATTTCTTAGAAATGTATTTTGACAATGCAGCAGCTTGCAGTTTTACTTAAAAATGCAGAGCAGTACATGGGACAAATTGAAATTCCACAGAGCAGAGACAGCAAGATTTTTCATTGGTGTTTTACCTATATTTTTTCATACTGCTGTCAACATGTCACTGCAGTAGCATCATTTCATTCTCCTTTATATTGCTGGATATATCTGTTGAGAGAAGAGATTCTTTGCCCTTTGTCAGGGAAGAGTAGCTTAAAGCTCTGACATTTCCACCCAAGTAGAGTGTAAATTGTCAGTAGGAAACAAAGGTGCTGTGACCTTAACTGTCTGTGGTGAGAGCATGAGAAGTCCTGAGAGAACAGGTCAGATTTACAAAGTCCTTTTCTGCTTGAAAAACCAAATCTGATTTCCTAGAGAAGAGCAGCAATTGAACATAGGAGTTACCCATTTCCTCTGAGTTGGCTTAGTAGAACAAATAAAGATTAACATGGTAAGTTTGACAAGCCTTACAGCAAATTCAGGCAAACTTTTATTTGACTCATGAGCAAATGGAGCTTGAGATAGCTATAAAATCAAAAAGACTTTGTATTGATGAAATGTTATGGTGACAATGACAAAAGGAAGGTCTTTGAATTACACAATTATGACAGTTGTGTTCCTTCTATCAACAGCTGAGACCCTTGGGTTGTAATATAATTAATATTCCCAGTGACCAACATGGCATTATTCCAAAAGCTTTAAAAGAAATTCTGTCTGCTTGGAGCCCAGAGGATATAAAAAATTGTAGCAATCGCCTCCCAAAATTCCTGTACACTATTCCAAATGGATGCAATCCAACTGGCAATTCACTGACCACAGAGCGCAAAAAGGAGATTTACCAGGTATGGAGCTGTGGTCTTGTGAACTTTGTAGCTGGAAATGGATAAATATCAGTCTTGTTTCAGTTGAAAGTATCCCATGTTTGGTATTTGGGCCCATTTGGTCCAGGTGACATTCCTCCTAGAACTTGTTTCTAGCAGAATTTCTTCCACAGCAGCTCTTCAGAGGTAGACTATGCCTTAGGTAAATTGTTTTTCAGTGGTAGCCCACTGGCAGCTGGTATCTTTGCCATGGGCTTCTAACAGGACTTATTTCATGTTGCCTGCACATTTTGAATGCCACATGGAACAGAGCTTGAGTTGCATAGAAGGGTCTGTGTACTACAGGTACTGTGATTAGTCTTACAATTTTTTGATATCTAAATTGGGCACTTGAAGGCTTCTCATCATGGGGGCCTCTATATAATGAATGGCCAACCAATACAATCATAATATGATGCTGGTTAAAAAAAAACCACCTGACTGAATTTGCAGTGTCTTTAACTTTTATTCCTTTTGTTACTTTTTATTAATTTATTTAGCTTGCAAGAAAATATGATTTTCTCATAATAGAAGATGATCCTTACTACTTTCTTCAGTTTGAAAAGGTAATTTTTCTTTCATAATTCTTAGTAACACCTTATTTTCTGGGAGAAACTAAGGTTTCACAAGAGAACTAAGGTTTGGGCCCTAAACCTTCCTGCATGGCTCTTCTTCCTGTCCTACCAAGGCCTCACAGTCTGTGGCTCCTTTCAGTAATTTTCCCCTTTGTGGTATTTTATATTCTGTTAATTAGTGGATCAAATTTCTCAAGCCTCATACAGGATAGAATTTGTCAGCAATTAGAAAATGACGAAGACTTTGCGTTTAGAGGAAAGCAAGTATGCAACTGAAGCAGCACTTGAAGTTTACAGCCTCTTACTGCTCCTTTCTCTCTGTCTCTTCTTTCATTCAGCAGAAGACTACTCTGCATCTACTATAACCCATTTTTATCCCTTTGCCTTTTGGAGAATCTGGGAGTTCTCCCAGGTACCACATATAGTGGTACTGGATAGGCAGCTTCCTTTCATGTAAATTTTCTGCAAATTTCTTACGTGAATCTACAGTTAGTCAGTCTTTAAAAGTACCTAACTTCAGAAATCAAAATGAGTCTTGCAAAGCACTAAAACATTGGTAGAAGATAAAGGTCAGCATTTACTCTTTTGAAATATGTTTTTAAGGAAGAAGGCAATAAAACTACCTCACTTACTCATTGACTAGTATTGTGAAGTGAAGGTTTGTAAGAAAATGTAGAGGAGAAGATGGAAAAACAGAATTCTTGATAAGGAAAAAATATGCTGGACTCAGATCTTCACAATTTGGTTGTATCTCCTGATTTAATTTTTTTAAAAAAGCAAAGCAAAATGTTATAAGGATCCATTTTAGAAATTGCAGTACCTCTTTACTCCACAAGAAATCTTGGCAGAAAAATCATTATTTCTCTCTCCTTCTAATGGCATCATACCAATACTTAAACTGAACACTTGTGTGCTGAGCAGTGGGCTAAGCAATCATCAAAAATTAACAAAGCTGACTTCTTAAAGATGTTTACAGAATATTGTAATCACATCTCAGAAAGCTAGGCTAAACAATCATTTGTCAGCAAGTTACTGCAATTTTTTCCTTGGAATACACGTTGAGAAATTAATTGTGTCTTCCTAGTAAAAAAAAAAATAAATCCATTATAATCCTTACTAGCACCTTGAATTTTGTTTTTTATTTTTTATTCCAAGCCATGGGCTCCAACTTTCCTCTCAATGGATGTGGATGGCCGGGTTATCAGGACCGACTCTTTCTCTAAAATTCTCTCATCTGGGTAAGGCCAGCTGCAGACCACTTAGCATTGCCTATTCAGTTAAGATGCAAGACTTCATATGAAGTGATGAGACATGCCATAGTGTTTTCTCATTTAATAACTATCCACTTCTGGAATGAACTTCTGAATCAATGGCTTTTCGCAGTCTTCTTCTCTTTTCATGTCATCTCTTGGCAGTCATTTTACTCCAGGTTCTGTTTCTCTTCTGATGCAGATAGCTAAGCTTCTCCCCCCAAGCAGCCCATTCTTGCAGGCACCATCTAGGCAGAAAGACAGATGCTGGAACTCTTAGGAGCTTTTCTCTTTTCTATTTCTTTGTGTCTATCTCTTAGTATTCCTGCAAGCTCCCTGAACATGTAATACAGAAAATAAACTATCATTCTTCACAAACTGTTCATAGGTTTGTACTGATATCCAACCTTCCAATTCTTTCAGGTTGTTTCCACCTGCCAGAAAAAGAACCAGCTTGGCTGTTTTCCATTTCACATAAGTCAGTGTATTTGATTTTTAGCTTGCTTTTTTTCTGTTAACCTAATAGATATAAAAAAATTATGTGAATTCTGTATTGGCAGCCAGTGGATTATAACCCATCCTAGAGAAAGTGAGGAGACAACATCGCCAAGTGTGATTGCATTTTCAGAAGTGACACCACAAAATGGCATGACACACAGTATTATCTTTTCTAAAGACACATATGAGTTAATGGGTTCCATTTTTCTTCAAATAAAATCTTCAGCCATTCTGTAAAGATGGGTAATAAGAATTGAAGTATAAGTAACCATCTAGTATATCTATATTCCATTCCTTCTGCAGTACTGAAAGAGAGCAAAAGAGTCAAGTCATTTGCCACTTATCTGTTTGTCATAAAGCCTGAGCATTCATGATCTTTTATTATGGGAAAACCTGTCTTTCCTTCTCTTTGATTCAAGTTATCTTTATGGTTCCAAACATAGATTTTGTCCTGAAGCTTCATAACTATGCAGCTACTATGAGCATTAAAACCTCTTAAATATTTTTATTTCATGACTTTGATACTTGGCTTCTAAATTGTATAACCTGAGGGCAATATTAAGATATAGATAAATTTGAATGCACAAGAGATCCTTACACTATCAATAAAATTGTTGCATGTTTTCCCATAAAATCTCAAAATATTATCACATTGCATTTCTGAAGTAACTTTTTGTTTGTTTGGTTTCCAGTTTAAGAATAGGTTTTCTGACAGGTCCCAAGCCTCTCATCGACAGAGTTGTTCTACACATTCAGGTGTCAACAATGCACACCAGCACTTTCACACAGGCAAGTACCAAGCCACCAAATGAATTGTGTTTAGAGAAGACAACATATCCCAAGTTATAAGAAACCACAAGCAAACAGCTTTGTACTTTCATAACTGCTCTGCATTTTCACAGTTTTGTTTATACAAATTCATTGCCAATTCTGCCAAAAGGAGATACCATCACAGAACTCAGAACCAGAGCTAGAGGGTTGTCTCAGTGCATGGATAGTACAGCTGATATCCCTTAACCCTCAGATTTCAAGAATCAAGTTTTGAAATATTTTATCTCTTCCTGGTAGGTTTTTTACAACTTCAGTGTAAAGCACCGTATGGAAGAAACACTCATTTATTATTTTTTATTCTACTTTTCGATTAAAACAATACTGGCAGCCCACAAAGACATTTCAAAGCAAGCTGACAACTACAGCCCCTTTATGGTTAGTAATAAGGAAAGGAGACAGTGAACACATCTAAATATGGCTTCCGTCTTCCAGCCTCCATTAGTTCGTCACTGTTAAAGTGGAGAGGCCGATGTGGACAGGAAGGTAAAGCAATATACAGTGCCTTCCTCTTTCTCCCCAGTTATCATATTTACTTCTTCATCCATTTTTCCTTCCCCCCACCCAAGCTTCCAAATACTGCCATGAACCTTGGAGACACCAGTAACATGGACTATAATAACCTTGGCATCTCTGTTTAAAAAGGGCTCCAAGAGACACCGCATGCAATTTCATGTGTGGGGAATGTTGAATAGTGCATCTGGCTATGGATCTTTTGCTCATTGTGGAACAGTCCTGTTAAAAACATAGTATTGATGATGTGTTTTATTTCTGTAGATTATGGTATCACAGCTGCTTCAGCAATGGGGACAAAAGGGTTTCTTGGAGCATATAGACAGGTAGGGTTATGTTCTATGCTGAATCCTATCGTCTGTTATTCTGCTACTTGTTACCTACAGCAAACATTCCTTTTAGTAAACAATTCAGAGTAGGTGCATCAGCATTAGACCAAGTAGGTAAGACAGGTCACCAAGGCTGTTGGGTTCACACAAGAGCCCTGATGAAGAGACACAGTGTGAAGCTGCAGACAGGCAGATCAGGGCACATCACCTCCTGCTCCAGGCAGACCATCTGCCAGTCCATTGGCACAGACATCATGTAGCTCCCACCTGGAGGGAGCTTGGGAGGATCCTGGAAACTTCAAGCTAGTGAAGAAAGTTCTGATCCCTGATAAAGTGTTAGGGTCTATAGCAAAAGCTGAGATCGCTGAGCACAGAATCTATTGAGAAAGAGACAGCATAGCTTTTATAAAGGGAGTTCTCTAAGTTAGCAGGAATTTACACTCTTGCCATCCTTGATTGTGGATACTGATGGAAAAACAGCGAAGTTCATCTGCACGACTAAACATTGTCTGAACAATGCCTCTCGCTGGCAGAGAGAGAGCACTGGGCTGCCATCTAACTCATAAGACATTTCTTGCATACTGACTGACACACATTTAGTTTTCACTTATTATGCAGGAGGAGCATATTTCTCTTGACAGTCACTGCCTCATTTTATGTGCTCTACTTTGATATCATTAGAGCCCCAAGTTTCTCACTTCAGTAGGAGTGTGCTACACTTTGCAAAGGCCTCTAACAACAACATGAGCAAAACATGCAAAAAATTCTTATACCTCACTGTAACAGCCACTTGTGTCCCCTTGATGTTCATACTGTAAACAGGAATATTTGAGAAAAAAAAAAAAACAAACAAAACAAACAGGACACATCAGCTTTAGCATTGCTGTGTTTTAAGATTTAGGAACATAAAGATAAGTGTCACAGAGGAGCTTGGACCACACTTTAGCTCAACTTTCAGTAGTTCCAAAAAATAAATCCCAAAGGTATCTCTTCACTTACATCATTCTTATGGGCCAAAAGGCAGCCTTGATCAAGCCCAAACACCATTCTTCCACTAATGAAAATAGGGCTGCAGTGGGGCAGCTGCAATGCTTTATAACCTTACTGATGAGGCCCCAGAGCTGACTGCAATCTCTTCCAGCTGATTTCATTTGTACAGAGGTGAGGTGTTAGATTAGGCATTGGAGTAGATTATCTGTTTTTTGGAGCAGTTACATTTTTGAGGAAGTTTCATCTTAGTAGTTGTTATGATTTCAGCATGTAATTAAAATGGTAACAGGATTTGCAATTTTGGTAAAAACTGCACAAAGGAGATTTACTCTTTCATATAGAATGTAGCAATAGATATAACTGAGCCCCAAAACTATTTAAGTATCTGGAGGTATTGGTGTTTTTGTATTAGATGTAATAAAATACATCCATAAATCAAAGCTGTTGGTTCAGAAAGTATTTTTAAAATACAAGCGTAAAATTATGTAAATTATGCAAATTAGTAAGGATGTTTTCTTAAGACTTGGGAACACATTTGCATTTGAATTATGAACTCAGTATCAGGCATTTCTCTTGTGTCTTCCATTGCACAGCTGTGTCATTTTATGTTGACAAAAGCCACTGCACGTGACTTGTCCATGGTGAAGCCTGGGTTAGGTAATTTTTCCCAATAAGAGATTAAATTATTTGAAAGTTTTACTTACAGTATGAAGGAGATAAGTTCAAAAGTTCAGAAAAGGGGAAGCTGTCAAACAGTTGTGACAGGTTTATCATATGATTTGCTTTTTACCTTGTCAGATGTCATTTCCATGTGTACCTGTTATACACATTCAACCCAAATGTACAAATATTAAGCCTGTGCTTTTGCATATGTTAAAGTCCCTAATTTTCTTCAGTGTGTGTGCTTTGTGCACTAAACGCTGTTAACAGGACTTGTATACACTGCTATGGTAGACAGATTGGCTGTAATATGTAAAAGGTTTCTATGATATGTGTAAAGCTGAGGAAGCAGCCACACAGGGACTTCCTCTGTCTGATTGATCAGTGCTCTGATGGAGATGCAGTGAAGCATATACCAAGTTTTGGATACATATACAAAGTTTTATGCACACAGTATACTGTCTTGTGCCCACCTAGGATTAGCTTATATTTCCATTAAATGTGCACTTGAGTTGTTGAAGTAGAAAAACTTTGTTTCTGCCTTCAGAAACAAATAGACTCTGAAAGGATATGAGTTCATGACTTTGAATTGATAATTTGCTTTCAGAGTGGTGGACTTCTACAGGATACAGCGGGATGCAATGCTCACTGCTGCTGACAAGTGGTTAAAAGGTCAGAGTGCAACACAGATAATCACTTAATTCTTTTTGCTAGCTATTTATCATCTTTGTGCTCAAGAAAAATCACTTAAGTTCATTTCTTGACTGAAGTGACAGATAAGCACTATAAGTAAATCGATTGCATTAAATATTAAGCTTAGGACAAGCTCACTATTGCTGCATTTTTGTGCCTTCTGGTAGGACAGGGAGATAGATGGGGATTAAAAAAAGCTCACCACATTACTATTTAAAGTAATTTTACAAAGAGCCTGTATTTCACTTCATTACGTTCTTATACTTTCGTTGTTTAAAATCTCTGTCTTTAAAAAAATCTCTTAATTTAAAAGAAGTTATAAAAAAATCACTATAGTAATAGTGATAATAATGTTTGTATCAGTAAATCTAAAACATTGCTGAATCTATGATGTATCCATTAGAAGTGGGGCATAATTTTCTTTCTTGATTCCATTTTCTCTCTCTCTCTTTCTCCAGACTTGGCAGAATGGTACCCTCCTGCTGCTGGCATGTTCTTATGGCTCAAAATTAAGGGTATTTCTGATACACAGCAGCTGATAATGGAAAAGGCTTTGAAGAAAGAAGTATGACATGTGATTTAATGACTTGTAATCTTAAAAAAAAGGGAGGGATAAGATATCTGCATCTATCCATATGTGCACACGTAAAAAAGTAGGGGGACTTGCTGTGCACCATCATAAAGTCTGCAAGTCAGGCACTGTGGCAGAGTTATTGATTAACAAAATATTTTCATGACTCCATTCAGATGTTGATATTTTATCAGTTTACTTAAATTGAAATCAGTATAACATATGGTAAAATGTCATTATATATGACATATATATAATATTAATATATATACCTATATGTATGATGGCTGTTGACTAATTTTTTTTAATGAGAGAGAAATTGAGTTTGGTTTTATTTCTCCAATTTATAAGACCCAGCACTGTGTACGGAGTAAGCTACACCCCAGGTGCTTCTAAGCACCTTGTGATGATATGAATGAGACCTGGTAACCACAGCCTAAGACCCTTTGGTGTCATTATGAGAAGTCTGGTTACATGTTGCATATTTTTGTCTCCTCATTTTGAAAAAAAAGAATATATTACACCATGTGCACACTTAGAAGTGTGTAAGCACTGATCTTTCTCAAATTTAATTTAACATAGTGTTTTAAAAATGTAGAAGTAATAACTGTGTGGTTAATCACTTTTTTGCAGGTATTACTGGTTCCTGGAGGAGCATTCAATATTGATAGTTCAGAGCCTAGTTCTTATGTCAGAGCCTCCTTCTCTCTGCCTTCTCCTGCCCAGATGGATCTGGTGAGATTTTTTTTTTTTTCACTTTCTTATCAAGACAGTTTCTCACACAGTAATGCTCCTTTATCTTTTGCATCCTTCTCCTTCTATTTTTTCTTGAATGTTAGAGATTTTAGTCTGTAGGTGATTAAGCAGTACTTTCACAGCAGCATTAGCTGTTCCTTAAGCAAGATACTCATTGAAATGATCTTCAAGATACCAAATTTTGAGGACCACTTAGAATTTTTCGGTGTATCTCATACATAGAATGTCTCACACTTAAACCTCCCAGACATTATTTATAAATGCTTTACTGAAGCCAGAGTATTTGCTTAAGCATTAGCAGGCATCGTGTGTCTTTCAGAGTTTGGATTCCCCTGATTCTGAGATTGAATTACCTGTGTTCTTTCTTGTGTGTGTGTTGGCAATTCTTTATAAGAAAGTTTCTTTCGTACAATTTACATACATGCTTTATTTTATTATTTATTTATTTATTCTTTTATATATTTATTAATCTTTTATGTGTTTTAGGAGCCTTTTTGATGTTATTTGGCTCTATCTATAAAATCAGTGGGAGAAAAGATAGGAGACATTTGTGCAGATTTAATACTGATTTGATTGGGGTGCTCGAAACAGTTCAGTATTTGTAGTTGTATTTTCATGCAGTTATGAAGGCTTGTAACAGATAAGTTTTTCTTTTTAGTTCTTCTTTATTTCTTCTACTTTTTCCTTTTTTTTTTGTTAAAGTAACTCATAACCATACTATTGACAATCAAGCTGTATTTTTATATGCTTCTCCACTACACTTTTCTTCCTTTTTTTCATTTTTGGAGTCCCCAGGCAGTAATACTAAGTTAAAAGAGACACTCTTTCAGGGATCACTAGTTTGTAAGAAGTTACATCTGAACTCCAAATAACCTTTGAACATCAATATATGCATTTTTCTGTTTCAGAAATCTCTGCCTTTTATTTCCTATCAGAGAATCGGAAGCTTTGTGCAGTCAAACCCCATACATGATTTTATAAAAGAAAAAGAAAGACTATCAACAGAACTTTGCATTATGAAATATTGATTCTATAGAGTTAGGGCAATTTTAGTAGCTTTACAGGTTTGACGTGTTCCCTATTCATGTAATGCCAAAATATAAATGTGAACCATATTTTTCATTGCAGGCCTTCAAGAGACTGGCTGACCTTATAAAAGAATCTTTGTGAAAAAGCTAAATAGAGCTCTTGCAGTAGTAAAAATCATCTCCAGAAAATAGTTATTAACATTTGGATTTCGTCAAACACTTTATAAGCAAGCACAATACAGTGGATGTTTCCTTAGATCTTTTCAGCTAAAAAAAAGACTGAAAATGAAAGTGAAAAACAATTTGTCTAATCTTTTTTTGACAGGACATTGCAATACTAAATGTATCCAATTCAGAAACATTTTAAATACTCAAAACCAAAATGTTCTATTTCCTGTAAAATCCATGGTTTTTTTAGATTTGAATTGATTTTTGTTCTGACTTTCGTTTTCCATTTGAGTTGGGAAACAGAAGTTGCACTTGGGGTGGTCTTAGCCACTATTACTTCTCACTGTTAATATCAGCTGATACAGTCCTCCAAAATCTTATGTTGGAATTGTCTCATGGGTCACTTCCATTCTTGTCCTTCTGTATGGCATCTGTTTTTAATGATTTGAGGATTAGTATTTAATTCTACTGAAGTTTTGTCAGATAAAGTTAATGTAACTGTGTTAAAAAAATGAAAACTGATCCAAGGAAATGAGGCTATGATTACAAATAAACTGGGGTCCCTTGCAATTTGCAAGGGTATTCTCTAATTTTTGGAAGGTATTCTGATTACTGTTTTTTACTTCAATCTGTGAATAATTACTCTGTACCTGTGGTAGAAAATCTCTGGTTTGCCAAGGCATGTGTATGTACTAAAGGAACTACTCTTGGTTATTAAGTCAGATGTAGTGGTGAATGGAGAGTGTAAGTAACTGAACAGGGAACGTGGTGGAATGGACACTACCCTGACACTGCCAGATGCAAACAAAATGAAAAAAATAAAGAAATGTTTCAGTGTCTTATTCCTTGGTTATTGTCATCCCAAACATTTGATACTCAGCAACAGGTACAAAACCTTCACAGAGTTTCAACTGATCTGGTTCTCCAAGGCTTCCCATTTGGATTAGTGACTTCAGTTTTACTTGCTGTTTGGATGAAAGCACTGTCATTTTCCACTAATATCAGATGGCTGTTTCTTTTTTTGCAACTGTTCAGAATTTCAAAATAAAACATTGTTCAAGGATCTAGTTAGCCATTCAGCAGCCCAGGCAACCCAAGCAAATAAGGGTCAGGCACAACCTGGAAGTTTCACAACAGAAATTATTACTACAAATTATTATTATTACAAATTATTGTAATACTTACAATAATTTTCATTCCTTCTTTTTCCCCTAGTTATAAATAGCATGTGTCACAACAAACCAGCACAGATATATGCATTTCCCAGCATCCCTCCCATGGGCAGGATCATTCCAGTGCCTCTAGCCCAGCATCACTTTTCATGTCAGTCTCAAGCCTTTTAATTTAGTCACACATCCACACCATAGCATATCTAGGATCTAGACTCAATCCTTTGCTAAATTCCCAGATTACTGCAGCTTTTAGGTAAATCTACTGGAGAGGAACTGACATAGGTGGGCAAGGTGATGCAGTGGATGGGGCTGGCTCCTCCTCAGAGTCAGGCTGAGCAAGGACAGCCAGGATCCATGGAGTGACAAAGTGTAGGGAGAGCTTGCAGTCCCAAATCTGCCTTTAGGGTGCCAACACTGTCTTTGAAGACAAATTTGCCCCATTTTACATAGTTTGATGGTGCTAATGGAGGATCCAAACTAGCAGTGCCTCCTGTGCAGTGCCGCTCAACAGGAAGTATTCACGTCTCAACTCACTTTCATAAGCATGTGTAGAAATGAGGAAAACTCTAATGTTGCTGTCAGGCAATTTTTATCTTGGGCTCAATTGCAAAAATTATTTTATACAACAACAAATTGATATGTCTGTTTAATTAAAACAATATTTTTATAGAGGAATAAATGTAAACAAAATTTAAGACTGATTTTAGTTCTCAGGAGTGTCAAATATTTTGGTCGTATTGTCATTCATCCAAACCTGAATTTGATAAAATCAAAATATCATTATTAAGTAAGCCTTAAATTGGTGATGTGTTGAATAAAATACCTCTTAATTTTCAGAGAACTAAATGTTAAATTTGGTTGAATGTAAGCAAAATGCAATTCCATTTGTGCCACATTACCCGGTTTTGGTATCAGCTAATTTAATTTAGAGAGAGGGTTTTTTTTTTTCCCAACTGTGATGTAATTAAATTAATATCCTGAACAATGCAAATTGAACAATGGCAGTGAAATCCTATATGCACATGTTGTTTCCATGGACCTCTTAATGCACATTTTCTGGTCTCCTGGGAGAGAGCTTTCACTGTTATTAAATGTTCATGGAGGAAGTCACTTGGAACAAAAGGTGGGCAGCATGTTCACATAGGAAGAAATGACATGGCAATTGAAAGTTTTGGGTTTCCCTTTTCATTTCATCCATCCACGAGCAAATAACCTCTCTCATTCATAGCTGGGTTTAAGCCATCTGATTCAAGTGACAATCTGTCACTGGGGGAGAGAGGACACGGAGGAAAGGAAGGGCAGGGCTCGGTGCGGGGAGCACAGCCTGGTGGGGCAGCGGAGGAGGAGGTTGCTGCAGTGCTGGAGGGGGCTGCCTGGCACGGGCAGTCCCACACAGCCTGGCTCGAACTCCTGAGGGAGCATTTAGCTGCCCATTCTCTTGTACCTGCACTCTGGTTCCACTGCATTTTCACCCTTTTGGCAGATGAAAACCACCTAGAAATTCTGGGCAAACTCTGGACACTTGCAAATTCTATTTGCATTTTATAAAAACCTACTTGTATTTCAGTTCTACTTGTATTTTAAAATCTTGTGACCTACACATCTGCAGTTCTTTTGGTCCTGCCTTTGCAATCTGGACTGTGACCCACTGAGGCAAATATGTAAAAGAATTCCATTGAACTGTGCTGTGCATGTCCTAATCTGTCTTGTTTTCTTTATCGTTCAATAGCAGGTTTTGAGCAGCCCACTCCAGACAGTCTTATATGGGAATAGAACAGTTGCAATGTATGAACTGTAATTATTCTGAATAAAAATGCAAAGAAACATGCAATGCAAAGAACCATTTTCATTCTTCTAATACTGTTCCCAGGAATACCATGCTGTGCCTCACTTTTCTCCTAATGATTATAGAAACTATTGTGCAACCCTGCAAAGCACAGAAGTCACAAGGAGAGAAGAATAAGGGTCTTGCTGATTCTTTTCAAGAATTAATATCCCAGAAACATGTTAACAAATCTGGCTACAGCTAGAAGATTACCTGTAGATGTATAGAATGTGGAGAATACCTTCAGAATTATATTTTATTTTATTTTCAAATTATAATATATCAGATGTGGATTGACATAACAAGTGGATATGCTGTAATATGGTCTGGGAACAATTAACATGAAAGTGTTTCTGTTCCTTGCTGTACACAGAACTTCGACCTTTTTCTACATTTGGCTAATAATAAACTTAAGATACTTTTTTGCAGTTTCATCCAATAAATCAAGCATTAACAGAGGTAGATAAAGTTCTTTTAGAATTGTTTTATTGCCTTATATGGAATGTATAATTTAATAAACTCTCTGAGTGTCTGTCTTTCTACAAAAACTACTAATAAAGTGGAGGAATGGAAAGACCAGTTTTCTTGGTGGATTATACGAAATCTTATTTTCAACACAGTTCCAAGAACTTGGAAGATGTTACTTAATAAGAAAATAAGCTAATTTCTGTGACTGTGAGGAAGACTGGCCAGTTACTCTCTTAGTACAAGCCTAGCCAGGTAAATTGTAAACATTTTAGGAAATGCACTAACATGAAAGCAAACAGTTAATAGCTTTTTAGTAATGCCTAAGAAAAAAAGATACTTTAGCACCCAAACAAATAGAAAACAGCCTTGATTTTTAGAGAATTAACCAACACTTTCGCATCTCTGTTTTTTATCTTTCCTGGATTTCTTTGTTCAACTCTTTTTAAGGATGTTTCTAATCCACAGGGACCTCAAGTGACATAATTTGCCAGTAATTAAAGCAAATTATTTTCTTACAATTGCTACCAATCTTTTGTTTATCCTTTACAGATATGCTATTACCTTATTCTCTGCACTTGTAGGCCACATCATACACAACCCTATCAATAACTAATCTCTGGCTAGTGGCAAGTCTGACCCTAACTATTTTTCATTTAAGGCAGCCAGCATCACTTTAGGAGACCAGCACTAATTTTAGAGAGATGTAACTCAGAAGGGTAACTATCTGGAATATAATATTGGCTATATCTTCAATAACAGCAGTTATGCCAAATGAATAAATGTGTTATTTCTTTCTGCCTCCTAATTGGCATAATGATTCCCATTTGGATCTTTTTATTTCTTTTTATTAGCTATTCTTGCTTATTACCCTAGCAAGTCTGTGATAAGCCATAGATGTTGGATTAGTTTCCACATAATAGATGTGAAGAGAGGGTTTTAGAAAGCAACATGCACAGATGGTTCAAACTCTGTGGATATCAGTCATGCTTGCAAGGGCTGTTTATTGTGAACAAGAATCCCAGGGACTCACGAGTTTCAAAGCCAAAAGAAATCATCAGCTTTATAAGAAAGGCCATACATTTTCATTACCTCTGAGAAGGATAACCTATCTTGATTTTAAGACTTGAAATGATGGAAGACACAGCAGCATAATCTGTTGGATTAAAGAGCCCTTCATTTACATGGCATTCTCTTCAGTCATGTCACTCATATTAATTCAGCTATTTCCCTAAAGCCAAAAGTAAGGGATAAAATGATATATTTCAAAAGTTTGGAGCTGCACTCCTAATTAATGAATTTTCCAAAGATTTTCTGTTAATCTCCTCAAAATCTACCCTAATCAGGGTAAATATATTTCCCTTTAAGACAGGAAGGTTTTGTAAAGTAGATAAAACAGTGAATAGGAAAGACATCAGTGGAAATAGTTTCTGTATTGGCAAATCACTCTTTGCTGCTTGGTGTCAAAAATAAGGAAATCAAATTTTAGCCTTTTATGATTATCTTAATATCATAAGCAACATAGACATCTGATGTTAGGAGCATTTTTTTTTAAAGACCATTGGATCTGCCTTGTTTTGAATCCTGGCAATTCAGGTCTTGGGCTACTTTGTAGAAGTGGCATTGAGGAAACTAATTTGGAGTTCCTTATGTGTAGTACCAAAGCCATGAAGGCAGGATGGGGTAAAACGTTCATACAATCCCCTCACTGTTTCTAAAAGTAAAACTGGTTTTCAGAGTGGGTAAAGTATTTAGGGAGGTGAAGTCCTACTAATTTTTTTTATATTAGATTCTCGAATGACAAAGTTAATTTTTAAAACAGAACTAAAATTTCTAAGACCATTACATTATTTTGATAAATCCCATGTAAAAAGTTTCATGATTCAAAACTGTAAGGGCAAGAGGAAATCTTTGCCACTTGAAAGTTTCCTGAATGAAATGTTGCAATTCTGTGACTACGTGTACAACTCATTGCATCTGAGGTCTAATAAGAGTGAAAAATACATTTACAAACTGATTAATAGTGTGCACTGACCTTTCTTTCACTGTTTAAAATAAAATATTGGTGATGTTCAGGACGACTGAAGTAAGAAGGATAACACTAGAGCTAAGCTCAATAGCAGAGGAGGAAAGGAAAGTAGGACAAAGCATGTAAAAAAAGTCCAATGACTAAAGACAAGTAGAAATCTTCCCCAGAGCCAGACAGATTGTTGAGACTTGCTCTGTTAGAGACGGTTCTAATTCTCATTCACAGTTCTAACCACACTTTCTGATCATGAAATGGCCTTCTTTGTCAAGGGATAAAAATATTTTACTTCTCTAAAATTTGTACCAAATTGTGTATTAAGGATAATAAACACCAGTCTGAAACAACCATATATCACTATGTAACTACTGGCACTTTGAAGAATCTCATAAAAAATTTGGCTTACTCTGTTTGTTCCCCAGGCTGTAACAGAATTCTTCTAATAGTTTTGCTAACATCTTTGCCTCCAAACTAGGCATTCAATAGCTGTCACAGCTTGCTTCCAGTAGCAGCTTCACAGACCACAGAAAATACAATATGCTGTGATAAATGAGCTACACAAATGTTTTGCTCCTGCCAAAAACTGAAACTCACAACAAAACCTTGCTCTTGTACCTTAACGTTACACAGGATTTCATGCAGAGTAAATATATAAATGGATCTGAAAAAGGGATTAAACACAATGATTTGGAACAGGACCATAAAAGACTTTTGAACACAAAAGTGTGTGGATCTGTGAGGTCCATATCAGGATTCCCTAGCCCAATGATTGCCTGAATGGGAAAGGATATCAAGGGATTACTAAATAGTTCCCCGTTTTTTATGCCCTTGCTTTGGCCATTGACAGAAACATTACACTGGACAAAAGAAAATTTATCTTAACTAATACAGCAATGCAGATGTTTTAGTTAGCTTGTCTCTGATTTAGCAAGGACTGCTCAGCTAAGACATATTATTGTGTAGGAAGTGAGTGACAGTGAGAATTAAAATCTAGAGCCAAGCTATAGAGCAATCTGCAATTCATGCATAGGCACTGACTCAGTTTACTGCTAAGTTCAAGCTTTTCTTAAGGTCACATCTTTTCCCCAGTCTTGTGCTCAGCTCAAGGCAGTGGTTACATTATCATGCAGAGTCCATATACAATATCTCATTTCCCCATTGTAACTGCAACTGAATACAGATGTACTGATCAGCTGCATTGGAACAACATGTTGGTTATGTAACAAAGAGAAAAAAATCCTGATGGTGTCACCACATGGGCAGAGGATTGTAAAAGGGTTTTACTTGAATTTCCTACTCCTTTCTGAGTAACTCCAAATGAGTCCCTTTAGTCTCTGTATCCCCATGGTAATAATGATAGCTAACATCCTTTGTAAAGGACTTTGATATACAATGATGCTATTGACATTTCCAGGTACTTACATAATAAAACTACATAGTAGAACATGACAAAGAATGCAAATTCATGTGTCATGATCTTTTTTATGGCTGCAAAGAGGAATATTATCCATTTCGTCTTTTGTGATTTGAAGAGGTAAAAATTCTTTTCCGAATTTCCTAGTATTTGGTGGGGAGAAGAGAGCAAAGATAAGAGTATACATCCTGTCTTTAAGAATCTAAACAAGTAGCCCTGATATCACTTCCATGCCAGGAGAGTTATCTCTCCAGTCACTCTGAAGGTGGTGGAGAAAGAGAGGTGCATCTGGACCAGAAGGCTTCATTTCTCTGGGTCACTCTAGCTGCACTCAAGACCCCATCTCTCCCCAGCAAGGGGACAGAGGCCTGGGAGGACAACCTTCCTCCCCAGGCTCCCATACTGCCCCAGCCTCCTGTGCTGCACAAGTCTGAATGCAGAGACTGTGGCATGCATTCAGGTGACCCTGTGCTAAACAAGGCAGCTTTCTAACTTTCTGCATGCTTTCTAACCTGCCACAGTGGCTCTCACATGCTTAAGCAGACTGACTTTGAAGTGGCATTTGCCTTAAAAGTCTTACTATGGCAGAGCATCAGAGTTGTCGCTGAATCACGGTGCCTGTCATTTGTACATCCCTTCATAAGCACTTCCTAAAAACATCTCCACACTGGAGCTACTGCAAGAACTGGTCCTGTGTTTTCATTTCAATTTTATTTGAAGCATAGGGCAGGAAATGGGGAAAACCCATCAATATAGTACCCCTCATACCAGTAATTTTGAAGGGTTATTAATATTTATAAAGCTTTTTAAACTGGCTTATTAACTAGATGTGGCTTTGGGAATTCATGTCCAAAAATGTCAATTTATGAAGGCCACAATGTACATATCTTCATCTGAATGATTCACATTGGTTGATACAATTAATCTTTTCTACAGCTGAGTTTAAAATTGAGTCAGATGAATTGTATTACTAATGTTCTTTTTTCCTTCTGTTACCAGTGACTCACTTCAGTACAGAGGACTTTATTTTAGGTATCGAAAGCTCTGTGAGAAGAAGCTCATATTTTAAAGTTCTTTTCATTACATTCTTGTTGTTTCATGTCATGCTGTATCTCCTGCTATAGATGTGTATTAGTGGCAGCCTAGTGGAGGTTTTTAGAAATTCATGCAATTATTTTTTCTTCATTAATGACAGCAGATAATTGTAGGTTTGGTGTTAATACACCTCATTCATTTATAGCTTTATTTTTCCCTTCATGCCTTAAGCACTAATATTTCTGTTAGCGGAAGCTGAGGGCCTGATACATCTGCTATTTTTCCTTCTGGATAAGCACTGCTCCAGAACAGTGATGAGGAAATAACTTCACAGTGTGCAGACAGCTGTGGTTCCCAGCACTCTGCAACATCCTTCTCATGGTACAACTATAGTCCAGTCATATTGTTAAGCTCATACACTCAACCCATCATCTTTGCAACTAAGGATACCTTTCTACAGCAGGCCTAAAGAGTTCACATTTCTATTTAGCTGAGATTTATTAAAAATAAAATTAGACCTTTTAGCTTATCCAACACTGATTATCAGCACAGTTCTATGAATGCAGATCTCAGAGAATATCTTGGCCCTTTCATTCAGATGTCCATCAGTGTGTCCTCCCTTTCCACCTATTCCAGCTTCAATTCCTTGCATGAGATTAAACAGCAGCGGGGTTTCAGTGCTGTCAAAAGCAGAAAACATGGAAACAATATTTTGCTAGCAAAAGAAAATTTTAAAGGAGAAAAGCTTTTTATGTTAAGTCTTATTAACACTAAGAATATGGTCCACATGGCTGTGTTAGAAGAGCATGAATATGTAGAAACTTGGTGTGTTCATATGAAGACAAAAAATGGGGTAGAAAGCAATGAGTAGTCTCAAACTAGAGTGTGATTCAACACTCCATTGAAGAAGTGGAAAGATGAAATATTTTAGCAAGTCTCGAGGTGATAATATTTAGGTAGAGCTTAGCCTGTAAAACTGCTGGCCTGCCTCTCAAACCGTAGACAAGATCACTAACTGAGAAAGAAACATTCAAATTATTCATCAGTTATAATGATGTTTCTTGCTTGGGTACCATTATTCCAACCTTTTCATACATGAAAAGAGTCTTCCTGAAGCATGTAGGTGGGTGATACGTTTGTATTAATACATAAGATTTCAATTTTCTATTGCCAAAACCAGCATAGGTACATAAAAGTCAAAGTAACAACAAACATGGCATAGTGCTGCTGAATATGAACTGCCCTGGGTGAACAGATGCATCTGATCATGTTTTTCAGAAGAAGGTGTTTGGATTTATATTGTATTCTAGGGCCCTATTTATCCACTCAGTCTTATCAGCAAAATAAGATTTTATTTTGTCCACCAGATAGTATCAAACCAGGCCTGGATTGCTTTGGTTTGAGGTGGTAATAAGTCAATTGCTGAAACAGCTATAACTTCAGGACGGTGGTTTTACACACATGTATTTATTGCCTTTATCAGTCACTGAAGTTATGCACTGACCTACCTTATCCCAGGGGCTTTTCAAGTGAATTTACAAGCAGCTGCCAACTTTTTTTCTTATTCTTGTCTTTGTCTGATTTTTGATGCTAAGCTCTGGTAAGCATCATCTATTAATATCTAACAGTACGGGGTTTTAACCAGCATGCAATTTAGGACCAGCTTCAATATTTACAAAATCAGTGGTCCTTTATCAGCACATATCTGTTTCCAGCCCAAGGATTACATCACTTTGTTATCTAGTTTATACAGACAGGTGAAGCAGCCAGGAAAAATGATAGAGATAAGAGTGAAGGTAATCATGGAAAGAGAAAACATAATTAAATGCTTTATGGGAAAGGTTCCAAAACATGGAGCAGAACTCTAGCATCCACTGCAGTATTTCTACAGCAGAAACAGATAGGATGTTTTTTGCCAATTGATTTGTGAGTGATGTATCAGGTTTATTGAAAACAAAGGAGCAGTTGATCTGTTAACAAGAGAGGAATTAACCTATTGAGAAAGAAAAAGAACAGGACAGTGAGAGCACAGAGCATCCAGGCAATGGGAAGCTTTAGAAACCCCATCAGTGAGACACAGCCAATGTCATGAAGCCTGAAGTGAGGCCATATGGGATCTATTTCATTAGACTGTTGAAGTGAAAAGATGTGCACTCTCTGGGTTGTGAAACCAATGAATACAAATTTACATTCAAATTTTAATTCTCCAGAATATTTTCAGAAAATTTAGCAAATGCCTTCATGAACTTAAGGACTGGGCTCATAATAACATAATGAAACTCATTCCAGCTAGAAAGAAACACACAGGATGTCCAGAAAAATAAGTCAGACTTCTGCACCCTATAAGTGTTGCAGAAATGAAAATTATCCTTTTTTGAAGTTCTTATGGAGAGCTATTGCCTTGCAGTTTTTGATAAAGGAAGATGGAGAGAGACAATTCAATTCAGCACTTGGTGAGTCTGTAAGGCACAATGTAGTTTAAATTGTACCACATCATAGGACTGGAATTTAAAATCATGAAAATTCATCTTTTTCCTCCTTTTGTAGAAAATTCTAGACACAAACCACAGTGAAGACAACCTCTGAACACTGAGAGACAGTAGCTGACACTGCTGAATGCACAACTTTCTCCAGCAAGGTCATGGACACGCTGGAAAATTTTGCTTCTATAAATTTTATTGACTTTCAGTTTCTGATAACACTAAGTGAAAGCACACTGAACTCTGGCATTGTGCCACAAGAGACTGTTTAATTCTGACAGCCAAACCCCACAGTTTGCTGAGTCACAGCAAACTCACAGTAATAAGTCTGTGTAAATGAAAGGCACCTTTTGTCAAAGACAACTTTGTAATGTAACTTTGACCAGACGCTAGTTTATTTTCTGTCCCTCCTACAGCGGAAAATAATCAGAATATAACTTTGAGAGAAAAATGCAGGTTCTGCATGTGAAATTGTTTGAAAACCCTCCAGTTCACCTAGCTTATAACCGTTCCTTAGTTTCCCTAGTGTCTGTATGGTGAAAGGAATAAAACAGCTCCAGGAGTAATACAATTTAATTCCACTTGTTCTTGTTGCACAGTCACAGGTCACACACTGTCTGTCAGTACGCTTTGGTGGAATGAAGAAAATGTAGAATAGCGATTTTATAAATACATTTTACTTTTTGTTTGCACAACATTGATTTCCTTATGACAGAGGGTGACCCAAATTGTATTCCTCAGTAGGAATAGGTAAGTACTTGCTTCTGGTTTTTAGGATTCTTGTCATGTACAATTTTTCTTTCAAAATGAGCAACACATTTTCATCTGCCCCAGTTAAAACATGCAAATAGCAAAACATAGTGAAAGAATCCTTTGCTTTAAATATATTTTGGTAGTTAGAGGTGAAAGACCTAGACTGTCATTGAGCACTGGTCAAATCTGAGCTTACAAAACCCACTTATACTAAAGCAAGAGTGAACTGTATTCAATTATATATATCATAGAACCATTGAATGCTTTGGGTTGGAAGGGACCTTCAAAATCCTCTAGTTCCACCCCCCCTCCTGTGGCAGGGACACCTTCCACTAGACCAAGTTGTTCAGAGCCCCATTCATCCCAGCTTTGAACAATTCCAGGGATGGGGGAGCTTCACAGAGCTTCTCTGGGCAACCTGTCCCCAGTGCCTCACCACCCTCACAGTAAAGAATTTCTTCCTAATTTTATTTCTAAATCTACTCTCTTTCAGTTTGAAGCCTTTCCCCCATGTCCTGTCACTCCATATCCTTGTAGAATGTCCCTCTCCAGCCCTCTTGCAGGCCCCCTACAGTCCCCCATGTCCTGTCACTCCATATCCTTGTAGAATGTCCCTCTCCAGCTCTCTTGCAGGCCCCCTTCATGTACTGGAAGGCCACTTAAAGGTCTCCCTGGAGGCTTCTCTTCTCTAGGCTGAATATCAAAAACATTCTGAGCCTTCCTTCACAAGAGAGGTGCTCCAGCACTCCCCTTAAACTCAGTTTCTCTGGAGCTCTGTTCCCACAAAAATTAGCTCAGCATAGTGAAGTTCTTCAATGCTTCTACTGACCACCCACAAAGATACAAAGTCCAACACACAACTCCTAACATTATCCCAGAAAAGCTATCCAGGCTATTTTTGTGCCATCTGGGCAATTTAAAAAAGAATATTAAAAGCCTAAGATGCTCTCTTTTCTCTTCATGAACATTAATGGTAAAGAAGTTGTGTTTAATTCTTTTTCCAAAATCATCTCTGCTGGACAAGCACAACTTAAAAATGTTTTCTCGTACTATCAACTTCCAGAATATGCTCAAGATTTCTGTACTATTCAAATGAACAAAGTGCCTCAAGTCTTCAATAGTCTTGTTGAAAAATTATATAAAAGCTAGAATCCCATGTGCTGTATAAAGCAAGCCTCTAACTACACAGCTGAGACCAGTGGAGAAGCAGTACTTCCTAACACAGGTCTGAGAACATCTGCCTTCTGTCCCTGACACGGTGCTCCTGAGCAGTGCACTCTTGGTGGGACTTCAAAGTACCGTGGCTGATTTTGACTGTGCTTCTCCTTTACAAGTCCTTGGGGAACCAAGCAAGGCTCTTTCTCAATTTGCCTACGAGTGACCACAGAATGGCCTCTTACTGATGGTACTTTTAAAAAGCAAATCTTAGATTTGTCATTTCTTTGGGGCTTGTCCTTGCCAAGCTGGCTTTATATTATTTAGCGAAGGCAAACATTAAACTGACATCACCTCTCAGTCTTACACTCCATGTGCATGAAAACTTCTTCCTTAATTTTTACTTGTAATGATTAATGATAAAGCAAGTTAAGGTAGAGCTACTTCACATTATGTGCAATGTGCACATGATGAAATAGGATACAATAATTTAAAAGATCACAAGTTAACCCACCCTCATCACAAGTGCAGTGACTTATCAACTTCCCAAAACCATGATGAAATCCAGGTAACAGATTCTAACAAAGCAAAATCACAACCTAATATAAACTGCTGCAGATTATACATATTGGTTTTGATGTTTTTTCTTTATGTCTAAGAACACCATCAGAGAAAAAGTAGGGAAAAGTATCTGTTTATAGGTAAGAAAGTGAACAATCCCATGCCACAGCCCACAAGTCCAGATAGATGCAACATATTAGCAATCTACAAAAAACATTTTATTCTAATATCCTCTTAAAAATATACATATTTATGCCAAAGCATAAATAATTTTATTCCGTAGTTTGGAACATTGAGACACAAACATAATGAATTGTCCAAAGTTCCTGAGGAAGCCTTCAACAAAGATGAAAACCTAGACGTTCTGACTTCCCGTTCACTGATTAAGCCATGAGACTTTCCTTTGCCATGTAATAAGAGCGGTGCTTTACAGACCCAAGTCTACCATGAGTTACACTCATAGAACCCATGTAATGTACAACGGAATTTTACACTGCCCTTTATTTTACTTATTTTATTTAGATAACACTGTGAGAAACAGCTATTGCCCAGAGGTGTGCAGCTCCACCACCAGATGCAACCAGGCTGGAAAGTTTCTCCAGTGACCAGGTCATAGTTAGCTATACCCTTTTTTTTACTTCCCCTCAAAGCCAGGCATTCAATTAATTTATCAGCTACCACTAGTCAGCCACCAACTTTGTTCTTTTTTTAAAGCTTTCATGAAAAAAAATCAAAGGACTTGTGAAAAACGTAGTCAGAAGAAGCCCCATTTAGGATAGCACTTAAAATTGATTTCCAATGAAATCATGGCTGGGCATGACAAGGAGGGTAGTAAGGGATTATGTCTCTGTGACTGACTCATGTGTTTTGCTGTTCTTTGAAATCAAGAGCATTGATTTTTTTATAGTTTTCCTTGGGTTTGCTTCCAGCATCCTGTGAATCCCCAGGGCCCAGAAAGATACAATGTTTGACACACAGGGAAGTTGCTGAAAGGTCAGTGTGCTCAGTACACATTGCAGCATCTGTGCTTCTGCTATGTTTGCCAAGATCCAAGCAAATTCAAGGAAGAAAATTATATTTGAAGAGCATTTTACCTGAAGTTTTTCATCCTCCTGAAAAATACCCACAATTTCTAACCTTTATTTATATATTTGTGCACAGACTGTCCACAAGTTAAAACAGGCTGGCGTCTGAGTTTTTCCACACTTAGTTTAGCAAACTCACTTTCTAGTACAAGCCTAGCTTTTCCCTCTAAATTAGTGAGACCATCCAGATCCACATGAACAAACATCACAGGAACACAACTGGCACTGACCCCCAGCACAGCCTGGCCAGCTCTGTGTCACCAGCTTGTCAGCAGCATTTACTGGCACTGGCAATGGCAAATTCCAGCTTGTACCCCAACACTGATTGATATTTTCCCCAGCCTTGCAGTTAAGCCCCAGAGCAAAAGGTGGCTCAAAAACCAAATGTGGAATAATTTCTAAAGTCAATCTGAAACAAGTCATGGCCTTAGCATTGACTGAACATATATCCCAATCTAACCTTCCCCCTCTCACAGTGAGATACCCTTGTCTGCCACTGACCTGACAGAAAAGCATCTCTGTCTCCCTTACAGACACTCTCCTTTGCCATGGAGCTCTCTGAATTCAAGACCCAGTTTGAGCTCCAGTCTTTGCACCCCACTTCTTTTCCCCAGAGAGGGTTTTGCCCCATTATTCTTCCAGGTGCGATAGAAATTAGAAGTAGGTTTGTGGTGGATTTTGGATTATTTTGTAGGTTTGCATAAATTATGGTTTTACACAGTGTAGCTTCTCACCTTCATCCCAGCCAAACCTGTTTATAACCTAAAAACTGCTTTATGATCAGCTTTTTGCCTGAACTATGAAAAATTTCCTCAGTAACCTGCAATGAACTCAAGTTTTGCCTTTTTTCTTTTATGTCTTTGCTTTATGTCTACTTTATCCACCATGTTATCCAGTGATCCAATCTCCCATTTCAGAGCTTGTTTCCCAATGGCACTGGCTCACACCAACTCTCAGCTTTAACAGGCCCTGTTAATTGTTATATGACTTTATAAATTTAGACAAACAACCTCTAATTCCATGCATAACTATTTACTTCCAGAAGGCTACATAGCCTTAATTTGGAAGCAAATATACAGCCATGAGCACTTTCATATCTGCCTACCTTGCTGAAAACTGAGTCTTTTATTAAGGTCAGCTTACTTTAACAGGCCCTGTTAATTGTTATATGACTTTATAAATTTACACAAACAACCTCTAATTCCCTGCATAACTATTTACTTCCAGAAGGCTTATATAGCCTTAATTTGGAAGCAAATATACAGCCATGAACACTTTCATATCTGCCTACCGTGCTGAAAACTGAGTATTTTATTAAGACAGCAGTGCCAAGAGAACTTCAAACATGTTAAGATGCTCAGAGCTTGACAAAAATCAGAGATTTTATTGGAATTTCTATGAAAATTAACTTATTTTTCTTGCAGTAGGGATACAGTGCTGTTTTAGACATGAGACAATGTCTGCTGTGCACATGTACTGTCTCGTATTACTCTGGAGGCCACATTTCCACTTACATTATAGCCTCAGAGGGCATTATTGATTAACGTAAAAGTAATAATCAGAGAGGTTTTATGTGGCAAGACTATTATGATCTGATGACAAATTGACCTATTTTGTTTTATTTTCTTCCTACATCTAACAAGACTAAATTATATCTAAGAACAATTGGTAATAGCTGAAAATGTAATCTGTTAGCTGCAGCAGTGAGCCACATAATCAAATGAGGAAAAGAGGTGAGGCAGCCTCTGCCTGTCTTTGGAAATGAGAGTTTGCATATGAACACTTGGACACACATGGAGCCAAACTGAAAGGGTTTAAATAAGCATGATCATTTCTGGATTCAAACTTATGGGTCACATTCACAGTAACACCTCACCAGACTACCAGAAATCAGCCTGACAGAGAAGCTGCTCTTCACCTGGACCACAAGGTCACTCCTAAAGAACAGAAGGACACTACAGAAGGACTACACACAGATGAACTCCAGGAAAATTTTCGCACCTTTCTGAACATGACAGGGAAATTTCAGCTGGGAGCCCATCCTGAAAGGGACACTCTGCCATGCATCTTCAGTAAACTCCTCACAGGAAAATGTGGGCTGCTTAGAGGCAAAAAGAGCAGAGACCCTCAGTCACCCAGCTGGTCACAGATTGTAAGTGATACCTGCAGTTTTACCAGAAGCTCTCAGACAAGTCTGCAGGCAGGAGCCAGGCACATGAACCCAGGCATGTAAAACCAGTCTGCAGTACTCACAAGGCTGGCAACTCATCTGCAGCAGGAACGTCACAGGGATCTGAAGGCAAATCACCCTCAGCTCTGCCAAGGGCTGTCCTGCTGTCTCTTAGCTTGGTGAGGAGGTAAAACACTGCAAACAGCAGGAGCCTCACAGAGACAGCAGCAACTGAAGGGACCAAACTTCGGGGTCACTCAGGTGATGGGAAGTGACTGTGCTCTGCTACATTCACCTCTCTGTAGGTAAGTCATGGCTTTCAGATAAAGCATAAAACATGAGCTAATTAGACCTTTATTTTCTTTTCAAATCCAGATTACAGATTTTGGCAGAGAAAGTCATCAGTAACTCAGAACCCTGGCAGCTCATGCAGTGAAGAAGTTTTGTGCCTGTCCTTCTGCCTTCAGGCCAACAGCTGCTTCACTCAGAGTTGTTCTTTGTGATAAGCAGTATCTCAAGTGCACAGCTAAGGCAATAGCCTGCTGGCTTGCAGACTACAAGCTTGCACACAAGTAGTAAAGACTAAAATGGGTTTATTTCCTTTAGGGAAATATTTTTTCACCTGATAAACTGTAGAGGTGGTCACTAACTGTGGAGTAAAAAAGTTATGCAAGGTATTTGTTGCTAAAAATGCTGTACTTTCCTTTTTAAGAACTGCAATAAATATTAAAGCGATTTAGAAAGATTTCTAACTGCATCAAACAACTCTGAAGTTCAGATTTATGTTCACAGCATAATTTTATTCAGAGGTAATTATACAAGACATGTATGTTCCCAAGAAGGTTTTTGTGATGCTATCTGTTTTATTTAAACAATAATTGCCATGCAAAATTGACTTGGGAAGCTGGGCTTTCCACTAAACACTTTAGCTTATTTGACAATAAGCAGAAAATGGACAAGAATGAGGGAATAGTAAGTATTCAAACAGCTGCATATGCTGATAATGAAAAAATTGATCTGTCAATGAGCCTACAGTCCACCACTTCTGTAAAAGCAGACAATAGCAAATGAAGTTAGCAGGCCCCCACTGAAAAGTGCCAGCTGCAAATAGGCTGTCTGGATGTCTGGAAGGATGGGGGATTCAAGAAGGTTACAGCTTTCACAGTGAAATACAAGGCAAAGCAGTACCACGATTGGCTGCAAATATAATGACTTAGCAGCAGGCACAGATCATGCCATGCAATGATGGAAACAGCCAATGTACCAAGCTGCTGGACTCTGAGTACTTGTCCAGAGGGTCTACACACACTCCCCTGTATACACACACAGACACGCTGTGGAGAAAAGGATCCAATTAGTATGACTAATAGCAGTTCAAATGAAATAGCATTGCTGCATTTCTCTGCATTTTCTACCAGTATACATCTGGTAGTAATAGAGGATAAATATTCTTTTTCAGTCATTTTAAAACATTTATTTTAAAGCAAACATTGATTAAGTTACGGCAAGCTGTGTACATCACTGATTTGTAATGTCATGGACTGACAAAAGCAAACCAAGCCCAGAGTCCAGAAAAAAGATAATTGCTCAGTCATGTCATAAAACATTAGGATAAAAAAATTGTGTAGTAATATACCCATGGTATTGCAGATGAGATCTTGCCCATCTTGAAGCTACTTTCAGTATGACAGTGTTGGAGACCTGCAGGATCAATAAAATATTGATTTTATACCTTTTCTTTTGACAGGCTTGGCAGAGAAAAACTGCCCTTCCATTGGAATGGTTTCAAGGATTACAAATAAAGAAACATTCAAAACACCCCAGCTGATCATGAAAGAAGCCACAGAGACAAGGGTGAATAAAAACTGTCCACTTGGGAGAATAAATTATATTGTGAATTTCTGATGTTCTGAATGTGCTATGAGTCAAGTAACATTTTCTTTCAGAAGACAATAAAATTTCAAGGGCTTTGAAGGGGAAATCACATTGTTACTATGATGGTCTGGATCTGATCCATTATTTGCATGTTATTTCCCTCAGGAATGTAACATAATAAAATTCTCTTAAATGTTGATGGACAGGGAAAATGTCCACAGAGAGAAATGCTTGTCTCCCCAGAATGTATAAAATGCCAGGATGGGTGAATATTTGTATCAATTTTTTTTTCACCTTCAAGATGAGCAAGACTAGGGCGTGAACTTTCATCAGTTTTACAGTTTCTACACTAAAATATGTGGAACTCCAGAAGAAGCATGAATATATTAACAGGACACCATGAACCAGTAAAATCTGAGTAACAACACTCTTATATTCAAAAATGCTGTCTCCAGCACAGTATTTCCACCAGTTTCTTTCAGTGTCTTTTAGGACACTTGTTTAACTGTTTTTTTCCTATATTTTCAACAGCAGGATTTTAGGAGACTATGAGAAACTGTGGGAGAAATTTTATTAAGTGATCAAAACAAAATTCTTTTGTAAACTGGCACTTTTAGAAACCTGCATTTATTGATGCATGGAAATTATGTGTCTGCTTTTACTCCAACACCAAAAAAAGTAACAATCTTACCTTCAGTAACTATCAATAATTACACAATAACTCTTAATAATACTTTGCATAGTACATGCAAACAACAGAACGTCCAGCAAAGATCTCCTGAAAGTATCCCAGTAACCTGTATGAATATACAAACCCCCCTGTTGCAGGTGTGTAAGCTGTATCTCAGAGCAAAGACTTCAGGCAATTTGGTGAGGGATACACCATACCCTCCTGAGAACCCATGAGTTGAGAGCATCCAGCCCCTTGGACATGTAACTAAGACTATTATTGGCTCTTTGTGTGACCAAAGTGCACAATGATTTTTTCCCCTTTGTAATAAGTTTGTTTATGCCCATCAACAAAAGGCCCTAGAAGATACACTGGCTGCTCAGCAGTGTCACTTCTTTGTCAGACACAAGGTTTGTCACACTGAACAACATGGCTCCAAAAACCCAATGGCTTCATATCCTTTATATATAATTATGAGATCCTAAAATTTTGAGAGTAGACTCAAAATGATGAATTTATATTCTCCATGTAAAATCCAAAAGCAGTCTGAAGCCATCCAGCAGCACCTCTACATAACTCCACACAGGACCTAAGCAAGTCTGATGCATTAGCCTTACATTCCATAAAGAATTGTTGACAAAGTTAAATCTATTTCATAGCATAGAAGGTGCTTCGAAAGAAAATGTAATTTTGAAAATGTCTTCATAAACTATTTACAAATCAAACAAATAATAGGAGACCCATTCAGATAAACTCAGTTTGTGTTATGAGAATGAATAGCATTTGAGTGATAACCATTTCCTTTCTATATTTTAAAATCTCAGTGGACTTTAAAATCAATAGATTTTTACAGCTAATTCATTTTACCACCAATTTATGTTTTTCAAATAAAATAAGAACACTTTTGATTTCTAATACATCTTCATTTCCTCTTTATAATTTTTTTAATAATACGTAGTCTATCAAATAATTCTCTCACTTTTTATTGTTAAATATTGTTTTATTTTATAAGCCATGTTGTACACATGTTAAGTTACTCTATAGATTATGATATTTTTAGCAGTTTCATAAATTAGCCTTCTAAAGTGATTAAGCTGTTTTCTAGACTCCAGAAATAAACTCCTCAAACAAAATGATGTATTTTTCATCAGACGATAAACACCCACAGTGGAAGCACTTTATTTCTCCAGAGCTGCAAATATTTTGAACAACTACTTGTCATCAGTACATGAACTATATATATATCATGCAAAGAAAAACCAATTACCCACCTATCAAGTGCAGTGAAGAGAAAGCCACGTGCCCCTGTTGCTGTTTCAATTACCTTGAATTACCTATGTCCTTGAAATGCACAATTACATCTCCCACCAAATACCTGACATGGATATCTTGAATATATTTGCCTGACATGGACCTGTGAGCCAGCTGGACATACCTCACACCAGCTGGGTTTGCCTAAGGTGACTCCTGCCTTCTAAGTGCATGAGGAATGGGGGAAAGAGCATCTCAGGATGAACTGCCCCTGCCATGGCACTTGTCCCCTCCAAGGTGTCTCTCTAGTAAGCAAGAACTGACACCATCCCCCTGTTCAGAGTGGAGGGAGAGCTCATTGCTACTCAGCACAAGTGCTAAAGGTAATGGGTGTTTGGCACCAATGAAAGTAAAAGACAGAATAAAATTCCACAGAGCACATAAGAAGCATCAAACACACCCTGTTTGTTCTGCCAGCTGGAGTTACTGTGGTCACTCTTTCCTGACCATGCTCGATGTATCCACAGCAGCCATTCCCACTTTGGAGCAGGAAGGGTTACTGGTGGAAGGCTGGGCAGACAGTCACTCTGCTTTGCTCTTCCTGTTTTTCAAAAATGTTTAGTAAGTCTGTCTATCCTGAAAAGACCATAGACAGCTTTCTGCAAACAAGAATAATCCTATTTAACTCTGCAAAAATTAATATTTTTGGCAGTCTACGAGTCTTAGAATTTCTCACAAGTTTATTTATTCTAGTAGATTATACCATTTCCTCCATTCTAGGCAATCTATCTGTTAAGATTTCTCCTGGAGTGTCTCATTAATTCAGGCTTGGGAAAGTAGGCAGTAAAATCAACCTCTGTTATAGACAAAAGGGAAGTTTTATAATTCATAAATATCTGAGTCCTGTAAAAGGGAAGAAGCAGTTTTAATGAGCTCTTAAAACCTAGCAGAAGAAAAAAGAAGGTATGTATGTGAAAATATAATGTGCTCTGAATAGAGTAGACAGGAGCTGTTCTTTTAGGATATGAAATGCAGGGTAGGTGGAAGAGACTTTTCCCATTACTGCCACATACTCTATGATGATGTGACAGGAGAAGCTAAACCAGAATATTTTTTGTTCCCTTTAGGATTCAGCCATGACTGAAATAGTCCTTCTTTTGTTCAAGAAAAACTTCAATTTAATATGCAGATTTATATTGTAGCTGGAGGAAAAAGATAACCCAATCCACCGCATTTGGTTAACTGTGAGAAAGCAACGTGGTGTTCACAGGAGGGGATAGCAACATCACAGTAACTTGTCCCACTCCGTCCCACCCATCTCCTAGCCTAAGGACAAGCAGCTCTAGTTCAGTGCTGGAGCAGAAAATTAGAACTTATTTCATTGGCAGTCACACAAAATATCCTTTTTTCTTGTCTTCTGATCATGAACAGAAGACATTTCCTGTGCCCTCTCCCTTTAAAACTACCCCGGTTTATGCCTAGTGCAAAGATTCTTCTGCTAAGACCAGAGTCTGACCCCACCAGTCCCATCTGTGGTGCAGTACCCCTGCATCTCATCCCATCTCAGTCTAGGTAAGTGATATACTGCATCTGGGGCTCTAAAACCTTGCCATCTATTATAGTGTAGGAGAAAATCCTCTATAAAACTAAATAACCGAAAATGGTTTTGAGCTTAAATGCAAGTATTACACATAATCACAGTAAGCCTATGAATGTGCCAAATCTCCTCCCTTCTAATATATGGTGGCAATAAATTATTTTTTCAACAAGGTAAAACTGAAATATTATTAACATCCAGACAATGTGCTGTTACCAATTACTTTTTTTCTCTTGATATCTGGAAGAAATATGAATCCTATTCAAGGTCTTTCTGTGGGGAGGTGAGCTGTAAAATGACAATTTTAACGGAGACTAGATAACAATTTTGGTCTTTTCTCCTATCAAAGAGAAAGTTACGTAATTTCCTCCATAATAGAAAGGTCTTCTAAGGAATATAATTTCTTTTGAAAACTAGTACATGGAGGAAAGAAAGCATTAATGAGACTTTGACTGCATCTCTGCTATTGCTATTATACGATAATCTTTAAAATTACTCACCTGTTGTATCTTGCTTTTTAATCTAGTCTTAAAATGAAAACTGAATCAGATACTTTATATACTTCATTTGCAGCCATTTCCACTGAAACGTCATTCTGGAGAAACTTCTACTTGCTAAGGGGGAGCTGTCACAGTAGCCACACTAGCTGTCACTAGGCATAGCTGCATTGCTGGCACACCTAACCTAGCTCCTTCTGCAGGGAGCCACATCCACTGACACAACCCCAGATATCTGGGAATCAGTCTGACCAAGCACTGTGTCCTGCTCAGCACAACTGAAGTTGCTGTTGGATTTATTTGCTGGGACTGAACATGTGTTAACATGTGTTATGTAACACATATGCCTGTACCTGAGCTGGTGAAGTCTGTACTCTGTTAAGGGGTACAGACCCCTGTATGGACAGCTTTGGCTGTGAATCAAGGCAGGGACATAGCTTCCAGTTCCTGCAAACCAATGCAAGATGACTTATTGAATTCCTTCAACTCTTTTATGAAGCAAATTTTGCTTTACTGTTTTGCATTGGGTTTTCTTTCCCTGTCTTTCAGACGAGATACTGTCTTGTTGAACAGCTAAAGCAAAACTCATCCACAAAGAGGGTAAAGGAAGGGTATAGGAAGAATGGGCACAGAAAAAGCATGACATGGAGTGATAATTAGAGGCTGTTAGAGACATCAGTTCTGATGCCTTTGAGGCAAGAGGCTCCCAGAATCACATGAACTTCTGAGCACCTCTCAGCTGCACAAATGCACAAGGCAACAAAAGCAGGAGTTCTGCAAACTAAGAAGACCCTTTGTCTTTTACCCAACCCAGTATTTCCAGACACCAGCAGTCTACCAGTAACTTACAGAGAAGACAAAATAGGACCAAGCAGCCCCAGAACCTATTCCACAGCATAACCTGCAAGCAGAGCAGCAACACTGACACATGCATATATCCTCTAGCACAGCTGGTCTACTACATTTGGTCTCTCCAAATGCTTGTTTCTTTCATCCCTCCAGATGAAAACCTGGTGATCTTGAGGGTACAGCTGCCCACTCAGACTCACACACAAAATCTCTGAGCCATCAAAGAAGGTGTGCACCCCCCGACTGCCCACTCCCAAGCTTTCTGATCATGCAGAGAACCATGAGGCCAGGGAACTACCCAGCCAACTTCCCTAGTTCTGGGACACCACCCAAAAAGCAGTAGGAAGGGAGGATAAGAGATCTGATAAATTTTGATGGCAAAAATGTTGACTGTCTGAGAGTGAAAAGCACTTGTTTACTACATATTTGATCCCTTTCCATGTAAATCCATGCATTTCAGATGCATGTTTCCACTGAACAACAGGGAATCAGCCTGTGTGTTTCAAAGTAGAGGTGGCCTTTTCTGTACGTAAAATTTGTAGACATAACCACCCCAATTTTAACCACAAAAAACATTACTAAATACATTCCAGTAGATGGCAGGGTTACGTTGTGACAATGCTGAAAGTCTGAAGTTGAAAGTGCTTCTGGATAAAGGTTCAAATACTGGTTAAGTAAATTTAATTACCAGAATGATCTAATATCTGAAAAGACACAAATACACATTGGATTAACTGATAGAATGTGATGCTGGAAATGCAGAAATTATATTTTAACATAGTGAAAGCTTAAATCTCAACATAGTACTAAAAATGAACTTTGTGAAAAATGAGTTTCATTGAGATAACCACTTATACCACAGGACTGACATGACACAAACCACAGTATTTAAAGTGAGAATCCACTGAGGAGCTAAGTTACGCTCCACGAAGTTACCAGCCATAGAATACAGTCAGGAGAAAAGCAAAAAGCCCTTGAAAATATTAGTGAAAATGATCAGCAAAAGCTGTTTTCAGGACAAAAAAACAATTCAGCTGGACAGTGTAGTTTTTGCCTTTTCTCAGGGACTGTGCAAAAATGAGCACCCCATTAAGGGAATTCAGTACTGCTTTTGTAAATTTGAGAAATCATGACCTCAGCAGGGTAGAGAACGGTTTCACAGGGTGGGACTCCCCTCAAAAACAGCCAGGAGAAAAGCCTCAGGGTGCATGAGGTCTCAGAAATGGTTTTTTACTTGTCAGGAACCAAAAAACTCAGCTCAGGATGACTGGCTGCAAATAGATGAGGTTTCATTTTCTTAAAACTACAGTTGTCTGAATTTACTTTTCCAGCCTGGGCTGTAAGATGTGCCCCACTAAATTGCAAACACAATGGCTCTAGAGAATGATTTCCCTTGTAAGTGTCCCAAGGTTGTATGGTTTTATCCTCCTTGAAGGACAGATAATTTACATGAGATAGATATAAATGTGGTCACTCTGTTTGTGTCAACACTGATCTGAGAACATTTTTGGCAACTGTTAATGTCAAACCTCTGTACACTGCAGGCAAAATGAAATGGCTGCAGTGAAAAATACCACCCTTTATATGTTTTCTTTGGCAGAAAATATTCAAACATCAAACACCCAATACTGTTATTTCTCATTTGGTGTATGCCAGTTTTGACTTGACTCACTGAAATTACTCACTTATTTAATTTCACTATTCTACTGTGGAATTATAAGATTAGCTGAAATACTCTATCTATTCATAAAAAGTAGTTACTTTTGTGAATATCTAATAAGAAAATGGAGGGGCTGATGACACGTGTCTGAAAGTAAAAAGGCCCAGCCTGAGACACCCTCTCTGTCAGGATGTAGTCTGCATTTATTGCACCAGTGCCTCTGTGCAGTCCTACTCAGCTGCAGACCATGCTGAAAAGCAGAATTCTCAGTCCTAATGATAAACAGTATCTTCAAAGACACATTTCCTATAATTTGCTGTAATAATATACTCAACTTCCTCTGGTAAATGTATAGCATTTATAAAGAACATAGCTACATCAGTGAAAGGAGTTTTGAGTTTTGGTTTAATTTTATAAAATCCTTAATATTTTGTTGTCTTTTTTTTTTTGCTTTCACATATTAACCTGAACATATTACATTCTTTAAAAGTTTCATCTTATAGGTACCTTATTGATGATTCACACCTATTGATTCACCTTGTTTCTGAAAGCATTTGCTTCATAAGAAATACAAACAAAAAAGAAAAAAAACCAGTATTGACTGTTTCTCTAAAATCCTATTGTATTTTTGCAGTTAGATAAAATACACAGAGCTTGACACATTCCTGAAACTCTGACTCTGGTGAGTGTAACATAAATGGTAATATTAACATAATCATCTTGATCTTTCCCCCCAAGAATAACATAACTCTAACTGTTCCAAGATCACATGTCCTTTCTCCCTCTTCAGCCTCATGAATAATTTGGCTCATCTTTCTCACTGACATAAACATAGAATCCTGCTGAAGGTCATGCAACATGCCCAGTATCTTTTCATTCAGTTGTAATTCAGCACTGTACCCTGTGCCTTGTATTATTTTACACTCATGACATGCAGTTGTAGACTGTTTTCACAGTGGTGTAATGCCTGATAGTCAGTTCACGGAGTGAATGGTAAACACTGATGTTTCAAAAGCTAATTAGTGGTGAAGATTTGTTGTTTATTGCCCTATCACTGTTTATTCAGCTGGAAAGCCATGAGCCAGGCGAGGTCAGTTAAGGCGATTCGAGAAATGATCTTTGTTTCGTACAATGCAAAGTTGAATTAAATAAGATTATTTGGTAAGAAAAGAAAATAATTAAAGAGTCTGATGCATCTGATTGTTAAGGTAACAGTTTTTAGGCCTTTAGCTCATCCAGCATCCCCACTAATTCATTTGTCAACCAATATATCTGTCTAAAGATAAAAGCTCTCTCAGGTTTGACAGAGAACTGAAATTCTTCTATGTCTGGCTCAGTGACTTCATTTCTAGCCTTGAGCTTCATCTCATCAGTGTTCTCTGAAGCAATACTGTTTCCAGTTTTCAGCAGCCAGAAGGAAATGTACAGGAAATCATGAGGCAGGGAAGCGGATGCAGAAAAAGAAAGGAACCAAAACTCTTATCTGTATGAAGTGTTCTCAGTTAACCTCAGCTTATACATGGAAAGTTTTGTGCTGGGGGGAGGGATGGTGATAGAGAGGTTCTCACCAGACCTTCTTTTATTTCTCCATGTCCTAAAAACTTGGTAGCTTTTTAACTGTGGTGCCAAACACTCTGAATCCAGTTTTCTGTGACATCACTGTGGAATTTTCCCTTCAGATCAGAAGAGGTGTGGATTTCACCCTTTCCTCAGCTGCCAATAATTTATGCAGACATATCTGCCCTTGCCTTAGCACATCAGCACAGCCAGACTTTCTGCAGCACACATCACTGACAAGCCTGAGAACAACGCTTTCAACACAGCTACAAGCACATGCAGAAATGGTCCACACACCTGCTGCACTACCAGGAGAGACCTTTCCATCAAGAGAAGATACTGAGAAGCCTCAAAAGAAGAATCTCAAAAAGAAAATTCAAGCACAATAAGCTGTTAATTTCAAGAAGAATCGTATGTGCTTTTACATAAGATAATGTTATAGGGACTACATAATCAGCGGGTTGTTTCATTTACAGACTGTGTATGACATATTTCAGGAAAGAATTTCCCCCAGAAATGAGTAACAAAAGTGTATCACAGCAGAAAATGTCATCTTCAAACAAGCTGAGAATTTTTCTTCCTCTGGGAGGAGCAAAGGAGAGAGTCACAGTAAAGGTATAAAACAAGTTACCTTTGTAACCCCATGTCCTAAAAAATAAAGCATAAGGAGGAATAAAATGTAATTGGTCATTTCTGTCCTTGCAGAGGATAAAACTTGTAAAGAATTAAAAAAGGAACCACCACAGAAAAATAACAAATCCAGAAATGCAGAAGAGAAATAGTTAGCATTGCATGTTGTTATGAGGTATAAATAAAAACCACCAAAAGTTCATGAGCTTCATGCCTAATATTTTCTAAATTTATTTTGAGTTGTTTCAAAAGGTAGTGAGGAGAAACAAGAACAAAACACAAGCCACAGTGCTCTGGGACACATCAGACTAAGCTATTTCTGAAAGAACTAATACAAAGCTAGGTACCAAAAGAAGGGTGTCATTTTTGCAAGAATGTATGCTGGTTAAAATAAATTAATAAATCAAGTGCTTTGAACTAACACCCAAGATGTCTTGTTCAAGGCAGGAATACCTATCCCCTCCTGTGGCACCTCCTCCCACACCATTCTGGCATGTTTGGTCCAGGCCAGGAGTTCCCAGGACCATATGATTTTTCCATCTCCATCCTAAGATCACTTGTAAGCCTTTCAGTTGTCCATATCTTTCCCAAAAAAATGGGATGGTACTCAACAAAGAAAGCAGTGATGATCTAGCTTGGAATTTCAGTCTTTCAGATGGGAATAATGTGATTACAAATTATAATGACTAAAGTAACAATCTTGGGTAATAGATATAAGTAAAACTAAAACAGTGATAGTATTTCAGAAATATTAACAATTTAAATGAGGTAAAGTAGCATGCTGAAGATATGTATCCTAATAAATAAAGTTATTTTCTCATCAGTATTCATGCAAAATCATCCAATTATACTTGGGGCTAGAATTTTTTAAAAAGAAACAAAAGAGTAAAATCACCATACTGAAACAAGATACTTTTCATAATCAAAATTTCCTTTTTACTTTATGAGAAATACAGCAAGCTAATTTCTAAATGGAATATGCCCTCATGTATTTATGTTGACTGGCATATTAATACAGCTGGTTTGCTGAGTACTATTTAAAAACTTCCTTTTTATGTAGTTTCTCTGTGGTTACCTTTCATTGTGTGGCACACAAGCTTGTCTCAGACATTCCTGTATGCCACTCCGCCTACGGGATGGAGGGACTATAACCACACAAACTGTACAATTTAATCTTATCTTAGATTTTTAACTGTATGCTTACAAGGCTTCCCTGATTATGCTGTTCAGATAAAACTATTAGCAATACCAAAGTTCTGTTTGCTCTAAGGTAAAAGGCTGCCTTTAATCAAATGATATTATAGTTTCATAGGAAGAGAATCTGATCACTGAAGCACTAAGTATGATATGTCAGGGTTTATCTACAGCAGGTATTGTAAAAAAATTTAAAAAACAACATTGCCAATTTTATCGTTCATGTATTTTCATGTATCTAGAAAAATATTACATAATTATTTAATCCCAGGTAAACTAGGGAGCTTTTTATAGCTTAACCAAAGCTAGGATACACACCCAGAAGACCTTTTATAGTTCCTGCTCAAATCAGTGGACCAGTCCTCTGCATGCAGCTGGTGCAAGCACTGTTGGAAGGTGGGATGGAAAAATGCCTCACTAAGTCCACATGCTCACCTGAGAGATGATAGTGATCACCCAGGAAAGGGCATGGAGCAAGTAATGTGGTGGCTGGCTCCAGCAACACAGGCTTATGTTCACCGAAACCTGAGGAGCCTGAAAGGACAGACCCTGCAGAAGGAAAGATGTGTGACTTTTCCAAATACAAAAATTTACAAAATACAAAAATTCAGCCTCATATCACACATAGACAGACAGTGGCAGAGTGTTACCTGACTTAAATGAGTTTGTCAGACTGGGATTCAAACCTCTGACTTGCTCCATCACTAACTGATAAATAAATTCTACTCAATTGTGTTCAAAACCAGTACTTCAAGAGAGGAAGAAGGAAAACCAAGTTCATAATTAGTGTGGTCAAGCTAGCACAAATCACAAGTCAGTGGCCAACAAGGACCTATGACTTAAACAGCTCCTCCCACCAAGTGAATGCTTTGCTGAAGAGTTAGTAAGAAGCACACTCATGACTGATCCCCTCAGCTGCCAAGTTTGACAACACCAAACGAATCTTTCCCACTGTCTTCAACTTTCTCCATTCTGAAGACACTGAACACAAGAAGCCCTGGCTGTCAACAGCCTGATCTCACCAGTGCCTGCACTACTCCCAAGCACTGGATGCATCCATGTTCAACCCCTTCACTTCCTACATGGTGGGACCAGGAGCCCAGGCCCTCGACACAACTAGCTCAGCTCCCTGGAGTGGGTGTGCCTCCCTATTTCTGAATCCTTTGCTGCTATTCCTCTTCAGTTTCCCCTGGGCAGACTAGAGACCTGCTTTGATGTATACCACAGTGTACTTCACATACACCTCCCCCTGCAATGAAATGCAGTCCTAACCCAAGGTTTTCTGTCAGTTTCAGCAAATGCTCTCTCATCTGCTCTCCATGAGCAGAGGAGCTTCAGCTACTGCTCCCTGGAAGCAATCAGAAGAGGATAGCAAGACCAAGGTCCAAGCCTGGCCATAAAAGTAACATCTAGAAACAAAAATCTGGAAATACAGAACTCCATGGTTTAACCCACTGGTCTTGCCACTCAGCTGAAGGTCACTCTGCGTCCTCCTCTTCTGATGCCACAAGGTCAGGGAGGAAGCACGGGAAAACGGCACAGGACAGTGTGGCACACACCAGACCCCTGCCAGATCCCTGCCTGCAGCTGGGCACTTACATCCTAATCCCTTTTTTGGCAGCTGCACACATAGCAGCAACCAAATTCAAGCACTTTTGCTCAAGCTAAAAGACAGCTTTACCCTCTGCTGACTGAGCACTTAGACACCTACAGTCAGTGTTAGCTTCCCACAGGTTGGGACCGCCTCAGATGGAGTTTAAACTGGAGTTGGGTGCTGCAATCCCGTTAGGAATAAAGCCCTTGGGGGAAAGCACGTGTGCCATGACTCTGAAGTGCAGCATTTTGGTTCTCAAGATTATCTAGGTGTGTTGGGGAGTTACCCCTTTCCTGCAGCACTTGCTCCCGCAAGCGTCTCTGAGAAGGGGTGCGATGACCGGCGGGGGCTGCTCGGACTGCCGGTCCCGCGCGGGCACCGGGGGCTCGCACCCCCGCACCCCTGCCTTCCCCACAGCGGCCCCGCCGCCGCCGCTCGCTCCAGGCGTGCCCACCTCGCCCGCGGCCGCCGCACGTCCCTGGCCCCGTCTCAGCCCCGCGGCCGAGGGCTCTGCCGCCCCCCGCGGGCCCCGGGGCCGCCCCCCGGCCCGGCTCCGAGCATGCTCAGTGCCGCCCTGACCTACTTTCCCCGCCGGAGCCGGCAGCGGCGGGAGCTGCCGCGAGCTGGCCCCGGTACCGCGGTGGCTGCGGAACTCCGCGGCGAGCTCCGGGCGCGCTGTCCCGCGGCGGCCACGGGGGAGCCTGGGGGGCCGGAGCAGGCTCCGGTGGCCGTGCCGGGGGAGCGCTGCCGCTCGGCCAGGCGGGCACGGCGCTTCTCCCGCGGCGCCTGTCGCTCGCTCGCTCGCTTGCGGCCAGCCCGGCGTGGAGCGCGGTATCTCCCCGCGCAACGGGAGCGCAGTAATGCTGTGTTCAGCATGAAAGTTCAGGAGATTATTTCAAATCAGCACCGAGTCTTGAAGGAAAGTGGGTTTCGTACGGGGAAAAAAAAAAAAAAAAAAAAAAAAAAAAAAAGCTCAAGGCTTTACTGGAGCCTTCCAGCTCCTGCACGCAGGATGCTCGCTGCTATCCCTCCTTGAGAAGGGGAATGGGAGGTGACACCTCAGTGCACAGACCTCTTCGATGGAGCTGACTTCAAAGAGAGGTGAAGTTGTGGAGCCTTAAATTTAAAATAAAGGATGCCTCCTGATATTTTGCTTTAATTACCCATTTACTTCACAGGCTAGCCTCGTAAGACACTCAGTTTCATAAGTGAACTGAAGGAACTAGAATCTAACACTTCAGAGTTGTTGTACAGAGTGGTCTTGAAATAATCTTTTGAATCCCGTTTCTGAACAGGGCCAATTCCAGCAGTGTCGGACAAGGGAGCTTAAGAGAACACAGAGCGCTACTGAGCAGGCACTTTTCTAGTGCATTTGTCTGGAGAGTCTTGGAAGAGACTACACTTCCTAACAGCCCTCTTTCATTTGTTAAATTGAACCATCTCAAATGCAGCTACCCTGATAACCCTGCTTGTGGAAATAAAAGTACCAACTGTGGCAAAATCCTAAATGCGATCTCATTTGGTACATGTTTGTCTGAAGGACTGTAAAATTATTTTAAAAAGGAGGAACACAAAGGATTTAAGGAGAGGGAAATGTAGCATTTTCATTCTTTAGAGACATTATATTGTAAAAGAGTTTGTCTTTTCACTGCAGTAGGACAGACTACAGCAGATCTTTTTTCAGTGGAGATGATGTTTTACATGGCAGGAATCCTTTGTCTGGCTTAGTGTGTACAGTAGCAACAGCACCATTGATATACTTGTGGTTGCTGTACTATAAATCCTTTTTTATTAGAAATCTGTCTCATTCAGATTGCAGCATATCAACATCAGTTGATGCTGAGTGCAGCTTACACAGCTGGAGTGCACATTGTGCATCCATTTTTTTTTCCTGAAGAATTTGGAGTGTTCAGAGGCCTGGACAAATAGCACAACAAACAAAAAAAAATGTTTCGTGTCCACTGCGTATTTCCTGTCCTGAAGGTTCATAAAGTTTAGCGATAAAATCAGTTACTCTTAAAACATTTAACACATGGTGGGAGTGTGGTAGTGAATTCTGAAGTGTACAGCTCCAGTTGCCTTCCTGCCCTGGCCCATCACTTTTGCCTCCCTGCAGTTGGATGAATTTGGAGGAGGAGGATGGAGTTGACACAGAACCTGGCTAATGCACATGCCTTCCTTTAACCAGGGGAACAAAACGCAGCCAACGGAGGGTCACATTTGAGATACAATGGCAGGGGCTTCTGTGGAATGATTTAAATGGAAAAAAACCCCCAAACTCCATTTCAGTTTTTGTCTACAGAGTTTGGAATGTAGAGCTGGCATTTCTTTTATAGTTTAAGCTTCTTGCCCAGTGTAAGGCACCAGTGAAATGTGGATGCAACTTACAACAGGGAGAGTGAGCTTGCCAGCAGCTAAAATAACCTGCTAGCAAGGTCTTCTTTCTCTCCCAGCAAATTGCACCTTTACTAGAAGTCTTTGCAGGCACAAATGCCTGTGATCCTACTTTGAGATATCCTGGATTGCAATAATATGTCACCAGAAAACTGGTGTAAGACCAAGGTCTTAGATACTTCCTGAAATTTTTCATTCCTGCGATTCTGAGCTGCCATCCATTCGTGCAAACTTGTGGGCTTTTGCAAATATCTCTCTGTACCCTTAATTTTCTTATTTAGTTTTGACAGTTGGCATTTGGCAGTGTAATTTTCTGCCTATATACAGACCCACCATAGAAACATAATTTCCAAGACAATGGAGAGGTTATCACTTTTCACCAGTTACTGTGATTAAAATTATCCATAGCAGCATTTTAGAGTATTTATCGGAAATAACAACCTCTATACAGACATGTATAAATAACTTTATTTTGGAAAAGGACTATTGTATGTGGAGGAATTTCTTACTGCATTAAGAACAACCTACCTAGCCCAGACCTAATATTTAATTGACATGTGTCTGCCATACTGAGAGTTTTAGTCCAAGAAAAACAGAAAAGATATTTGCTGATATTTTTAAGTCACGCAGGGGCCAGGGGACTGCAGCTACATGGGGGGGTGTGTGGTTCCCAATCCTATATGTGTGACTGTGTGGTACACACACAGTACTGGATGCTGAGAAAGTTATGTGCCTTTACTGTTACACTTTTCAATGTGGCATAGACATAACTGGCACACAAGTCTGAAATTATAGAGGTTCTTTAGTAAACTCTTGAAGGCCTTCAGCTAAATTATGGCATACACATGGCAATATACAGTCATGCTTGGAGAGGGCTGAATTGATCACGTTTGGGTACAAGCAAGGCTAAACTGCTGTGCGGCGCAAGGCAAACTTGTTTGAATCCATCTTCTGTCCCCTTTGTTACTGGTGGAGGAAAGAGGCGCAGACACCTTTAACCTGAAATAATAATTTTCAACTGCAATCAGTCATGAGCACTTAGATTCCTTTAAATTTCCCCTCTGACAAGGTTAATCCTGTCCTAATCATAGCATCTATGTGTAACCTCTCTGCCCTGTATCCCAGCAACCAATAAACATGAATGCCAGTCATTAAAAATTATATCCATCTTACAGTTCTGTAGGGATAGGGAAGAATAGTCATACTCAAATCTGTTTTGTCCTATTCTTTTTTCTTTTATGTTCCAAATAATATGGGAGTCTTTTGTTAAGACAGCATAATATAAATTATATCAGTGTATTGAAAATATTCAGTTGATCAAAATTTAGAGTTTAAATAGAATGTTTAGCCTGCAAGGTCCTTTATATCTTTGTTTAAGCAAAACTTAGTTTTTTGTTTTGTATTATATTTAAATGTCATACATCTGGAATTTTCCTTTTTCCTTTGGACAAAGAAAACCTCTAGACGTACTTAAGGGATGGTTAGCTTTGACAAGCAGAGCTCAAAGGAGGAAGTGGAAGGGAGTGAGCTGGGCCACATTCTGCATTGCTATGTTCTTAGCAGAGTCTCACAAACCTTGCCAAGAGCATATGAGATCTGTTGCATTTGCTGACTTTGGTTATTTAAACTGTTGGCAGAATAATGCTTACAGAGTGCAGGAATAAATAGAAGATACAAGGTGTGTAAAGAAAATGAAAGCTATGTAAAACTTGGTGAGGCCAGGCAGAGCTCAGATGTACATGGAAGTGGATGAGGGAGTCTTCATTGTTCCTCCTTTCTCAACAGAGGGAACTCTTAAGCATTGATGCATCTGCATTTACTGCAACAGCAAACCAGCAGCAATGCTGGAAGTTTGCCAGGAGTTAAGCAAGGGACTCTTAAAGCCATACAATGTTTCTGGAATAAGAGCTTTGTATACAAAACTATATTGAAATGTAATTGTACAGCCTCCATATAAATACAGACACAGAGGAAATCTAGATTATCTATATAAACAAATTCTTTATTTCTAAGAATAAAATTCTTCAAAGCATTTATGTCTAATAGCACATTTATGTCTAATAGCTGAGCCTTGAAAAATCTCCACTATCGATAGTGTTGAATTTGCTTTATGATCTGGGTAACGTACAACTCAGTAGGACATTTTCATGACAGTACCTGCCTTGATGAAAAACAGCAAGCTTCTCCACTAAATATAGAGCAGTGCTTTTGCTGCAGTCATTAAAATACCACATAAAAAGAAAACTCAGATTTCTCAGTGCATATAAGAGTGCACATCTGAATTACAACTTTTTAATGAGAAGTTAACCAGCCAAGTTGCCTGAGTGCTTTTGTTACTTCAGTGTATTTTGCGAAAAGCTGATTTGATACATCAGAGATGCTAGAATTACAGGAGCTGTGGCATCAAAAGGGGATTTTCCAGAGGTTTGGTTCCTACATCCTAGTGGTTTTAAATAACCTCTCCAATGATTACCCACCGACAGTCATCATTCTTTTTTAGGTTAATGGATTAGCATCTCTTGAGTGTTCATTGACATCAGGAGAGTGCACGTTAGACCATTCAAAGACGTAGTTAAATCAATGGGTCCATTCAGATATCTAAAGTGAAGCTCTAGGATGCCATGTGCTTGCTAGATTTGCAATATTGAGACATGAAGTAGGATAAAGAGAATAGAGACATGAAGTAGATAAAGGAGGAGAAATTTACAGTAAAAAAATTCTAAAACATTTGCACACAGATAAAGGCAACATGAAAACTCTTCCATTGTACAGCTGCTGAATAGAAGGGCATATGCTTCTTTCCCTAAATGAAAAGTCTGGATATTATATTAATTTTCAATTACACTTTATTGCTTGCTGCTGTCTTGCTGCAGTGTCTTATTACACTATGGTACCCTGAAACTAAGACAATTGTATCCCTCTGATGCTTCTTTCCTTTTTTGTCCCCTACTGTGTTGTGTGTGTTCAGACCAAAATAATTTTAGAAGATCAAAACTGATAACTTAAGTTTTGATCAGGTTCTGCCATTAATGGTAGAATAAGCTGCAGCACTTGATCACTTGATTTTTCCTTTTTTTTTTTTTTTTTGTTATTTATCACTTATCACCCTACAAAAGAGATTGAAAAATGTTTTCCTGTAAGAACTTACCAATGCCTGCAAAACATACAATTAATTTATAGGCTTCTTTGTTACAATTCTTTAAGACAGGTGTGCTAGAAAAGATCTCCAGGTTGCCACACTGACATCTCTTCCCGTTCACTGCCCAGGGTCATACACTCAGAGGATAATGCATATACAGAAGCTCATAGACTGTCATAATCCATGAATCTGTACTTGTAAATTATATACAGTCTCTCTTGAATCTTCATCGATTCCCAGCCCTTATTTTATCCTGTGTCAAGAAATTGAGGCAACCACCTTGAGGGAGATGTTTCTTTCTCCCCCTCTCCTCTGTCCTTGTGAGACCCCACCTGGAGTACTGCATCCAGATCCTCAGCACAAGAAAGTTGTGGAAAGGGTGAAGCAAATCCAGTGGAAGGTAATGAAGATGCTCAGAGTTCCCCTGGCGGGAAATAAGTCCTCTCTATATGGAAAAGAGGAGATGTACTGTCCTTATTAGGTAAATGCAATGCAGAAGGTCAAATACTTTTTTTCAGACTGTAGTCAACTCTCTCAGCCTGTCTTATTATTCTAAAATGCTGCTACTCAAAAAATTACAAAGGAGCTCATGAAGACAATTTCCCAGCATTCCATTAGCAATTTTTAAGATCACACATATTTTTCCCATTGTCTTCTCCAAGGCAATTCTTGTATTTGTGTTTCTGGAGTGTTAGAGTTTCTTTAGGTTGGGGGCTGCCTCTGGGGGCTGTCTGATTCAACAGCCTTTTCAAAGTAGGGCCAGTGTATACCAGCTCAATCAAGTTTTGAACTTCTCAAAGGATAGGGATTCCATAACCCATCTGGGCAACCTATTGCAGGGCTTGACCTCCTGCATAAATATTTGTTTCATATTCATAATTTCTGTTGTTGCAGCATGTGTCCTGTGGCTCATGTCCTTTCCCAGCACATCTCTCAGAGGACCCCATGTCTATCTTCTCTATCCCCTCCCATCAGGTGGCTGAAGGCAGCAAGTGTGACACCAGGTGACTGAGCAGATATGGCCAGGGCTCAGCCCTGTTGAGAGGCTCAGCCCTGTTTCCTAAAGTTCCCAGGCAGCTGAAGGCAGCTGAAGAGACTAAATAAGCATATAGCTGGGGGCTGCTGCCCAGCTGGGAAGCCCCAAACTAGATGTGCAGAAGGAAGCTCTTCATCTTACAAACACCACCAGCAGATCACCTATTCAACATAGCCAGGGAAACAGCCATGAAAAACTACAAAGGACTGAAATCCCCCACTCCAGGAGAATGAAGAGCAGCTCTTCTGGAACCAAGCATTAATATTTCATCAACTGACAAATGAGTAGAAAAATTAAGTCAGAAATTTTCTGCTAGTTGTAAGTGAGTGACATTTCTTTTCCTCTGCATGTCTGGATCCTAATAATTAGACCTTTTCAGCAGGTGGTTCTCACTCATAAGCCTATGAACTGGTAGTGAGCTTCTCACCTGTGTGGCATAAGTTCCTCCATTTGCATTCCTGTTTCACTAACACCTTTAACTTTTACTTTTGCCCACTCTTAAAAGACATTGCCTATGGAAACTAGGAAAAGTAGCAAGTATTTTTTAAATAATAAAAAAACTAGCCTTAATTTTGTTTTGTAGCATCAGCCTTTATACTTCTTTTAGACAAGGGAGAGCTAGAATGAAAATAATTTTATTTTCTTGGTCACTTACAAGCCAAGGTAGATAGCATTGGGATGTTAAAGCTATAGGAGCACAATGCATTTTGCAGTAAGCTGGCTTCTTGTGCTTCACTTATGAATTGAATAACCTCACAGTTAATAGGATTACACATTATTCCAAGAACAAGAACAGGCCAGTCTTACAGATGTGAGCAAGCCAGGAAACAGTATGCATCACTGCCCTCCTTTTCTATTCTTTTGTGTTCTGTCATCATGTTGTTCTGCACAAATGCAGCACTTACAACCATGACCCCATAGTCATTTTCTTTGGTGGCAGTAGTATGGGAAGCAAACACATCTATGACATGAAAAAATAAATGGTCAGTCAGAACATGTCTCTGATTAATGTTCCTAGATGCATCTGTCAGTCCTAGATGTGTCTTCTGTTTAGACTGATGCCTGATCTTGGACAGAGAAGTTTAAACTTTAGCTTTTGTCCACATTTTCACATTAAATAGGAGTAAAACTATCATGCTGCAGCTTTGCTTCTTCTGGAGTCCCCATTCCAGGGGACTTTTCTGGATAGAAACGTGTAGAGAGCATGCTAGAGCTGGCTGTCATGTAACTTAAAAGAAAAGCTTGTCATGTGTTCGCATGTGGCTCAAGTCTTTCCTTGGAAGTTAATCTTACAAGCAGTAAATCTGTTATTTTAATATTTTCAATTTACACCATTTGTGTTGGGGAATTGAAAAACAGAACTATTTAATCTATGGACCACTGGCAAGCATTTTTGAGTGGTAAATGTTGCTCCAGATACAATACTGCAGGAAAGTTTCCTATATACATGTTCTAGTTGCTGGAGGACAGTTTGGGAATTCCTTTCATTCCATCTTCAGAGGCAAGCCTGAATAGCTCAAAATAGTAAGGGGTGTTCTTTTTCCATTTCATATACCACAAATTTAAAAGTTAAAAAAAGTATATGTAACCACATTAATTATAATATATAGAGTTTTATTTTTTTGTAAGTATTTTAGTGCTAGCTTATATGCTTTGGCGATTACATTCTTTCCATGACCAGAAATTAGCTCTTTGTTTATAGTGACCTTTTTGTGGCAAAAATGCTCCAAGACTCAATCTGTTCCTACAAAGTGAGTCTCAGGATTGCAGATGTCCTCCTTCTTCAGAGTACTCTGTTACTCTCAGTCTCACGGAGTTATTACAGGAATCTTTGTTTTAGTCTAGTCAATACAGCTTTCTGACTTAGGTCAGATTAAAAGGTTACAGTTTTGGCTGCCTTCATCAGGTTTATCATGGGTCACAGCTAGTTGCTGCCTCTCGTGGCCAACATCCTGGGCAACACTCTACCCACTTCTCCAATACTCTGGATTCTCTTGCTGCCTTGCCAGATATCACTAGCAGTCCTATTTTGGTCTCAGTCTTCTCCCCATTTAGTTGTGTGATTTAACCGTAACTTGTTACATCACTTATGTTTAGCAAAGCAGCTGGCTCTCAGATCTCTGTTCTCTGATATACTCAGGCTGCTCTTGCACCTATGGCAAAGCAGAAGGACAGGAACTCTCAGCAAATCTTCCTTTGCATCAGCGCAAAGAGCACATTTTCTACCCTTTCAAGTTGTCTCTCTGTTTCTTCCTGCTTTCCTAATCTGACTGTAGCATTTTTGGTCATGCCCAGCAGGTTTGCAGAGGGTCCTGGACACTCAGGTCCCAGCATGGCCAGCCTGTAACTTTCTTGTGCTAGTTGGGGCTAAGAAAACCTTCTTTGGTTTCTTCCATCTCTTTTTGTTTCCTGATAACATTGGAGAGGATGCACAACAAAGAACAGATTGCCTACTATTTCCTAGTTGCCCTGGAAACATTTGTCTAAACTTGTATTTTAAAACACCATTCTTCAGAGAGATCTCTCCCTGTCTCCTCAAACATACTCAGGTACTTCCCTGGATGGCATATGAAAACAGCAGCGATCATTTCTAAACATTCTGCTTTAAACCTACTGTCTGATTATTCCTCAAATTAGCCACCAAACTGTAGTTATTTCAAATAGAAATGTATCTACAAAGGTGTTTAGGATTTTCTTAATATTCTACATTCCAGGAACATACATGAGAGAGTACACTCCCAGGAGTAAGAAGGAGTAGGTAAGAATCTTACACAGTAGACATAAATGAGTCATCTCTGTTTCCTAAGATTCACTGCAGCTATTTATGGTTCAATTCTGGGCCGGAATGAGGGAGTCACTGTTACCTTCAGACAAGGAATTGACCCTTTGGCCATATTATGGACCAGTCACACTTGCCATCACTACACAAAGGCCCCGCTTCTGCTTCCGTATGCTCTGCATTCCAAACAAGTAAACATATGGAATAGGCAACGCCTTACTGCCCTCACACCTTCCAAACCTCTGCCCACATCCCTGTGCTCTGTGCAATCAGTGGGTCATCAGCTACCTTGATCAGCTTCCTGATACACTGTTGGTCCTTTCCTTACAGGTTTTCTGTTCAGCCACTGTGGAGATGCTATTTCATTTCCTTCTGGAATGCAAATTGCTCTCCACAATAAACACCTTTTTTTGATTGCTACTGATTTTTCTGCTGTAAAAATATATGGTAGACCTAAACACAGTAATAACAAGCCCCAGACAGCAATTGGAACACACAGCTTAATCAGTTTATATTATCTTGTGCCCTTCCCATTGTCTTAATCCAGCCAGTCTCTGTTCCTGCTCTTTTGCCAGGAAGTGTGATTTTTGCTTTTCTGTATGGCGCAATGCAGATCTGTGACACTATACAAAAACATTTTATAGACTGAATATATGTAATCATGAAGAATGTCAGTGTCCAAGGTTAATGGAGTAGTAGAAATGAGATGTAAATAGTTACTGAAGTGAATAGGCAGAACTGAAGGTTTTTTCCCAAACTGCTGACTCAGATAGTGTACCTTCAAAAGCACAGACTCTACATGCTGCGCATAATTGGAAGTAGATTTCTGAAGTCATTGTTTATATAGCATTATATGACAAATGACATTTGCATATTAGTTTAAAGTTAAAAATTATTCTGTCTCTTCAAGAGAAATACTTCGACATTCAATAATTATAAGAGCAGAAAAAAAACAGGACAGGCTTGAAGCTGGGACAGACCTCTACATCATGCCAGCAGTTTATCAAAAAAAAGCGTAAGTTTTTATTTCTAGTAATGATTCATCCTGTAAAATGGAAGAATTCATTTGCTTTTTCAATAACACTGTATCTATTTGTATTAAAGCAAGTTCATTGTTTTACAGAGAAGAGAGGATGTATAACAAAACAACCTAAATCAAGTATGAAAGATGGTAATGTTGCTTTCTTTCCTTTTTGAATACAAAAGAAAATGAGGATGGGGATTTTTAATTTGTTTCTTTTTATTTTAGTGTTTTGTTTGTATGTAGAACTGCTCTAGGGAACTGATCTTGTCAGCAGTTACTAAGTGTGCTAAGGCAAATGAGTTACCATGAGTCAAATGTATATTTAAGAAAATAGAAACTTTTTTGAAATGGAATTGTTCATTTGGGGAAAGTTGGTTAGATAGTTTCCTATATTTGGATTCCAGATAGATTCCTCTATCTAATAAATTTCACTACGTTTCAGTTATTTACCTTAGAAACACATGAGTAAAACCAGTATAGTTGGATAGTCTGTGATTTTAACATGATTTGTGGCCTTTAGACTCTTACATGAAATTTTCCAAAGTGCTCATTTTGAGGCTAACACTGTGCCTTCAGTCAGTACTGAATGCCAATTGTGTTCACTGGGAGCATAATGAGGCCAATAGAGAGCACTTTTGTAAACCCCCCCGCCTCTGTCCAGAAACTGAAATCACTGCTTCAGAAAGGCCTCATTGTGGGTGATTAGTTGAAGGAAAATATTGAGGGAGAATGTGCAAAAAGTGCACAGGCGAAATGCTTAATGCCACATAAGGAAAGGAAAAGTCCTAGCTTCATTCGTATCTCAAAGGAATATTAACCATAATTATGTTACTAGCAAGTACTCTTTCTTACTAATCTGCTCTGAAAATAGCAACACTGAAATTACTTTATAAGCATGAAATACCCTCTTTTAAGAATAATCTTCCGTGCTATATTTTATCTCAGACAGCAGTAGCTTAAGAAGAGTAAATGGTCTGACATGTTTTGCTGTATGTACTGCTGTGTTTGGGGAAAAAAATGTGTATACCAAAGATTCCAGCATTAGATCCAAAAACCCTTCCTGGAATTGTTCTTTCTTACACCATGCTTCACAGTTCATGTAAGACCATGCATGTGATAGAGCTGCAGCACCAAACTGGTAGTGACAGCTTTTAACGTGCTGTACCTCTGTTTTTCCTGTTGATTTTGCAAATGGTTAAAAAAAGAAAAAAAAGGAAAAAATCTGTTGAACTTTTGGCATAAAACTGTAGCTGCTACTGTAGCTAAACTACTGCTAAGTGTCTAGGTGATAAAAGCTTTCTCCTACGCCTGTCACTCTGAACAACACCATTGTCAGGAAAATGTATGCATCTTTTTCCAGTAAGGATAAGGACTGTGATAACAATAGCATTTAGACAAGACAGTGCACTGATGATTGTGAAATGCATTAATGGATGTGTCACTATTTTAAAAGAGCATATCTAATGGACTGTTTATATATGCCATCTCACTGTACTTATTTATTTATTTTATAGGATATTTTAAGCATAAAATTGCACAGATCAAAGTAGAACTCTCCTGTGACCTGCTCACCCCAAGGACTCAACAGAATCAGTTCTCAGCCAGTCGTGTACACCACTGAAGGAAAATGGACATACTGAACAGCCGCCACTTTTTGTACTTTCTGCCTACCACACGCCTTGTCATCTTATTAGCAGCTTTGACCACTGCTGAGGATGTGAGTAACAGCACTTTGAACCGCACTGACACACAGACGGGGGCCGCGCCGGCAGTGATCTCCCGCATCGACCACATCATAGTCAAGGAGGGCAGCAGTGCCTTGATCGACTGCAATGTGCAAGGGAGTCCCAGCCCACGTTACAGATGGTACAATTCCAATGGCCGCCTGCTCCAAGAGGAGGAGAATAAAGGTAGGATCTTAGGAATGGCACTGATGTAGCCTATCCAGAGACAATTCTGATTTCAGCATGTTGACAAATAACCTGAATTTAATGGCCTGGCTGTGTGAAAATAAATGAAAGCTTGGTGGCAGTTATAAATTTTTTATGCACACCTTGGAAGAAAACAGTAACTTTTTGTGTGTTATTTATAGCAACTCATAGCAAGAGGCTGAAGCAATTAACAGAAGTAGTAGACAGGTCTCTTTTCATTGGAAGACTTCATGTTTGTTCTGTTTCTCATTCTGTCCTCCTTTGTTCTTCTCTGGCACCAGAAAAAGATTAAAGAGCTGTTTCCCAACTCAAAGGAGGATTCTCATGACATATGAGAATAGTTTGTTGGCGTGAACTCAACACAGCTAACTCCCTGGTATGCCTGCTGTCTTTATGTGCAGTGCCGTGGTAGTGGGAGAAACAGAAGATGCCCTGAACAACCAACTGCAAAACCTATATAGGGCAGCAGTCAGAAGGACAGGCCAAATTTGAGCCTTCCTGGCTTTAGTTAAGACTCTTCAGCGGCGTTTGCCAGAGACCATAATTACACAAGCTTATTTTCCTTAAATGGATGGTTTGGGTGATAATCCTAGTTATTCTTCTAGGGAGTGTTTGAGGGGAGTGTGGGTATATTAAAGGTGTTTTTCTTATGTAATCCTTCCATAGTGACGGCTTTGTTCACAGCATGATGAAATAAACTCTTAGTTTAGTGTGCCTAACTAATGGCTGACCTGACAGCGAACTCCGCTGTGACAGGAGTAACAATTGACCCAGCTTGATGTGAAAGAGCAGTGTGTGTCTGTAAGAGCTTACTGCATAGCTGGTTATGTTTTACAGTACAGAATGTTATCATTTTCTGAGTTAAGCTAGAGAAAGGAACTACTTGAGCTACTAAGCAGACTTTCAAACATGATTTTTGTGGTTGTGGCAACATACAGTGATTAGTGTGCTGGAGTGTTTTGCTAAGGTTCACTAATAGAAAATTTCCCCTTTAGTAAGGCCATCTAAATTTAGGTCTTTGTGTAGTCAGCTGAGAGGGATAGCTAAAATACACATTTAGGCAGATGAGCAAAAACTTTCACCAAATCAGTAAAAAGTGCAGATGTAGTATTAAGACACCATTAACTTAGAATTTCAACAGTGCAATACCTCCTTTAAGAGACTGTCTTTCTGTAAGAGATGTTTCCTAGCCTGAGACCTTTCTTTGTGGTGTTAAGTATGGCATTGAATTGTTATCAAAACCCAGCAATTTCTTTTCAAAACCCAGCAATTTCTTTTCTAATCGTTAAGTATGGCATTGAATTGTTATCAAAACCCAGCAATGATACCTTTTCTAATAATTTTTTTCTAATGTGGGTCAATATGTCTGTCAGGATGCACTGGCATAGACCCAGTCACCCAAAGCCATTATGTCATTTATAACAGCTGGAGCCAGGATACATCACAAGGCACCTTGTTGTTTCACAATTAGTTGAAACCTGCTTTGCAAAAAGGACCAGCATTCAAATTCAAGGAAATACTGAGCAGCAAATACTCTGCATTTTTTGTTATGCTGGAGGTGGAGGAAGAAGTGTCATCTGTTACAGATTCTAATATTTCCTATGTAAAGAGATTTCCTCTGAATTTGCCTAAATTTAGCAGATTGGGGTAATTTTTTTTATGTGAAGGTCTGATTTAGACTGAGCTTTTATTTAGTCTGCATTTTTTAATTTCAGGCAAAAAATTATTCAGCTGTTTTCAAGAATTATGCTAGGGTAAAAAAAATATTGTTTTATTTAAGTTAAAACTTCTAAGTAAGAGGATAAAAAGACATAATTAAGAGCTGTCTGAACACATGGACTGAGGCAGGGATCTTGTGGGAATACTTTATGCGTAAGCTTCTACTGGAGATAATGTGAAACAATTTGGGTAAGCCATGTTTAACTAGAAAAACTGAGGAACTAAAAATCTTAATTCATTACCAATTAATTAAGTGGCAAATACAGTAACTGAGTTAATCTTGAATCACTTTAGCAGTGACAGGAGTGATGGGTTTTTAACGTTTCAAATGCAGTTTCATACCTAAACTGTTCTACTGTGCCAGGTTCAAAGAATATCAAGTGTGCATGTATATGAAATGTATATGTCCATGCAGCAGACAAAGTTACCAATTACATTACATTGATAGAAATTACTTTTAAAGGTAAAAAAAGTTATGTCGTGGTGTGTAGAGGTTCTTACCGAGAAACAAGGCATTCCCTGTCATGGCTCTTCTCCTTTCCATCTATTTTACTTGTCCTGTCCTACTTCCCTCTCTTTAAAATTATACTTCAAAATCAGTTTCTCAGCGCCTCAGAGTGTAAGCAATGTAGTCTATGATGTCTGAAATGTTAGGGGTTTTAAAGTTTACATTAACAGAATTATATGAGATACTGTAACAAAATGCCAAAAATAACCCAATTGTAAGCAAATGCATTTTCAGGGAACAAAACAAGGAGGGTTTAAGTAGGTTTTTCTGCCTCACAATCCCATTGATGCTTCTTGAATGATCCGACTCCTTCAATTCACTTATTTGAGTAAGTGTGACCTGTGTTTGGGAGGCTCTCTGGAGTAGTCCTATCTTTGTAGCTTAACTGGCCAGAAGATTGAGATAGATGGGATACATATCAGCATTTTCTATGAGACCCTTTTAGGGCGTGCTCTGATTATCCAGAGTTGATGTTAGGTATTTGACAGTAGTAGTAACACAGCTAGGATCTCAGGCCTTTATGAAGGTAAATTCTTTGTCTTCTTGTGAACATTATTTCCTTCTTCCAAAACATGAAGCCAGTTTGATAAAGCTGATATTTAAGACTATGCTGATCATGTGACAAAATACTTCTAAGTTACTCTGTTTCCTCTCCAACAGGAAAATGGTGGTTTCTTGACAATGGGCTACTAAACATTACCCGCGTGTCATTTGAAGACAGAGGTAAATACACGTGTGTTGCATCTAATACGTATGGCAGTGTTAACAATACTGTGACGCTGAGGGTTGTTTTTACCTCTGGAGATATGGGAATCTATTACATGATTGTCTGCCTTGTGGCTTTTACCATTGTTATGATACTGAACATTACTCGGTTATGTATGATGAGCAGTCATCTGAAGAAAACCGAGAAAGCAATCAATGAATTCTTCAGAACAGAAGGGGCAGAGAAACTTCAGAAGGCCTTTGAGATTGCAAAGCGTATCCCAATTATCACATCAGCCAAAACGCTCGAGCTTGCCAAAGTAACCCAGTTCAAGACCATGGAATTTGCTCGCTATATTGAAGAGCTTGCTCGGAGTGTACCTTTGCCACCTCTCATCATGAACTGCAGGACTATAATGGAAGAAATTATGGAGGTAGTTGGTCTGGAGGAGCAAGGACAGAATTTTGTTCGGCAGGCGGCAGAAGGCCAGGAGACCACTGAAACAGATGAGCTTTATATGATCCCAAATGCTTTGACACGCAGTGAATCTCCCACAGCTGACTCGGACGCATCGTCACTGCATGAGCCACCTCAACAGATTGCAATAAAAGTGTCAGTTCACCCATTGTCCAAAAAGGACTGCATGGATGGTCAGTCACAGGAAAGCATGCAGTTGGACACCAAGGAAGAAGACACTCCTCAAACACCAGCACTTCCTGCGGAGCCCCCTCCTGAGCCTTCTGCTGAACTCAGTTCTGATGACACAGCATTGGCAAATGACAAAAATACATGTGTTATATATGAAAGCCATGTATGATAGTTACTCCTGAATCTATGCATAGCAGGAAAATCAGGTGGAGCTCTTTTAAAAATACATATTGTACTTGCCGCTAAGCCTTATCTGGAGACTATCATAGCAAAAGCATGTAAGTGGATTATTTGGCACTTTCTTCTCAGTTTGAGTTTAGTTTACCATGATGTATGGCAGAGTAATTGCTATTACATTAATATTAATTGCTCTTTTTGATTAGGAGTATTTCCAAGAAACATTTACCTCAGCATTTTCTAGGTTGGAGTCACCTGTAGTGGCTCCTGGAAGTCACTGGTAGTCTTTGGTGTAGGACACTTGAACTTACTAAACATGAAACTGGTTTCCATTTTCCTCTTTCACTCTTGTTATTTCCATCTATTGCATTTTTGCAAATATTAACTTGTGAATTTGAAATATTGCCCAAGAGGCAGCACTCCAGTAGCCAAATAAAATCCTAATAGATCCCATTTACAAAGCCTGTTTGCTCAGCAGCATTGTGATTTACAGGGCTATTAAAGAAAGTTAAAATGTTTCCATTTCATTTGAGACCACACTGCTTAGCCACATGGGAAATAGTTTTCCCTTTTTCATGGAATGAAGATGCCAACAATTGTTTGTTTTGCATGAAGAAACAACTTTGAGGTGTATATTACAGATGGGAAAGCCATCAGAAAGTTGCAGTTCAACAGCTCTGCAGGGTTATTTTGCATACATTTGTGCATTTTCTATGTTGCCAGAAGTTTATATGGCAAACAGCTGCAAATATGCAAGATGTCTTGTTTGAAGTAACTTGGAAGCAGTAACTATGTACTACCTTACCAGATTTGCAGGTTCCATAACAGTTCTGCAAATGAAGTTGATAACAAGGCTGAATTAGCAAAATACCCTTTTATTTGGCTTCTTAATTTTGATATTCTGAAGATCAATCCTAAATTCATACATAAGCATCAGTTTGAGAGTGTTGTATCCAAACTGGAAAAAAATTCAATCAAGTGTCCTATAAAACTACAAAGACAGTCATGCAAACTGTTAAATGTGGTATAATTACATTGAGATGTTGGGAACCTCCTACATGTAGGATGTTCACTGCTCAAGTACATGTGACTCTACCCCAATAAAGCTTTAATGATCGTAGCAATTGTGGCGTTAAAAAGATCAACATCTCTGCCAGGAAATGCCAGGAGTGGAAGGGAAGTAATCATTTCTCTTGCAGATAGACAATAAAAAGTACCTTCTCTGCAGTGAGTCTGGAAAGAAAGCACTTACAAGGAGTTTATGTAAGGTTAATAGCATATTACTTAATTGCCTGACGCATTTCGTTTGAAACTAATGAACAAACTATCACCTTATATTGTTTAAGAAGGATTATAGTATAAATATAGATAGTCAAAATAAATCTGGAATCAAGTATACTGTGGAAAAAGAAGTCTTTTAGGTCTATGGGGAGATGATGCATGGATGGCTCTCTGGATATTTTAGCAAAGCAGCCACATCTCCATAAGGTGTCTGTTGGAGGCAATCAGTTATATTAACTGCATGGGTAATCAAGACCAGACAAAGTCAGTGTTGCAGGTACATAAAAGAACCCTTGATAATGAACTGAGGTCTTGTATCAGCTTCCTCATGTTAAAGTGCAGAGCCTCACCAGCAGTGCAATGCAGGAATACCCCATGACTTACATAGGTGATGCAGAGATGGCTCCATATTTATCTTTCTGTGGTTATTAAAAAAAATACTTGTTTAATAATGGACTTCAAATTTTACAACCAGTTTGTGAGAAATGGCAGCATTCAGATGTCTCATCTTTTTGTGCTCACCACAGTGGCAGGTTTCACAAAATGCATTTGCACATGCCCAAAGGAAACATGCAAGGGCAAAGTCCCATTAGGAATGTGACTGGAAATATTTGCATTCCAGCGAAGCAATATAAATGTAAGACAGAAGTTAGTTTAAAAGAATACCATAAAGAACCTCACTTCTGACCAGCATGATTGACAATAGTATGGTGCAAACTGTTAACTTCTTGTCTGAGTCCAAAGGACATTTCTGTTTAGAGTTCACATCAGTTTTTCGAGTTACTTGATTTGCTTCTGATATGAAAAAGAACAAGGGCAGAAACAAAAGCAGGAACTTGCACTAAACTCCTTCAATTCACCTTAACCTCCTGAGAAGAGGTACGTTGATGTTTCTGCCTGTCCAGCACTTACAAACAATGCCCATGCATTCTAAAGTTACCTATCTGGTGCCCAACTAAGATTGCACAGATAAGCAAGGATGTTCTCCTTGAAAGCATAAAAATAACTTTTAAATTACACATTTTTAAAAAAAAGTTATACAAATATTTATTACAGTATTTTAATTTTAATCTTTTTAAACTATGAAGTTTTTACAGTAGAGATCAGACCCCTTCATGTATTTCTATAGTGTTCTGACCTTGCTTCTTCAGGCTGTCCTCCAGCCTCTTTATTATTTATTTATTGAGAAACATTTGAGAGCAAACAATCCCCATGGATTTCTTCAGTATCACTGTGTAAACTTCCTTGAAGATACAAATGATGTTTTTCCCTAGAGGTTGCCCACAAAGGGCACATTTGAAGTACACACAAACGCACATTGCAAACCACATATAAGCAACCAGTACTTGGATTAGATACATGCAATACATGGAGTGCTGGATTCCTGCTGTTGCAAGGTCAGAGGGAACCCTGAATTTTCTAGAACTGGAGTCACTCAGAGATGAGAGTTCACAGGTAAGACTGCTCCAACCAGTCTGGACATTTAGTTTTGTGTTATTATCTGAATAAAAACTAAACAGCACTGTAGCTGAAGAAAATACAGATTTTATATAGAACCAATGGGTCTGGTTTATGTGGTTTTCTGGTGGTTTTGTGTCTGCTGCTCAGTGTCTTATGCACCCATTATATGATACTTCTAAGCCTAAAGCTTTTTATACGCTTTCAGGAACTTCCTTTGTGGAAGACAGATGGGAAGCAAGACCCAAACCTGTCTTTCCTGTTCCAAACTTTCTGGCTGTGCTATTATAAAGTATGCAATTGTGTCTTGCAGTATTTCTTAGCAAATGGCTATTTTATGGTCCAAAAACACAATTAACAAACATAAAATTAATAATGGCTCTAAGAAAATATTAATGTTTGCATTGTTATATACTTTCATGCACCTTAAGCACTTCAGGGGCATTAATCTGTTCCCATCATTGGACTATGCACACTTTTTGTTACATTTTTCTATTTATTGTACCACCAAACACTAATGGTTCTTAAAACACTCAGAATCTGGAAAACCCAGTCCAACTGAAATTGCATTCTAAAAGCAAAGGAACCCCAAGAGATTTGCATAATATATTTACACCATTTTCAAACAGTTTTGCCAAACTTCATGAATGATGACTAGATTCTGCAGCAGAAGAAATCAGTGTTGGATTTGAATTTCACACTTATTATTCTTTTCTCAGTAAATTTAAGATCATACTCAGTAAATTTAAGATCATACTAATCAGACCACTTAAACATAGTATTCGCTAACTATTTTATCAACATTTTATTTTTGAGCAGCATTTGTTTCCTGCTGATCTTTTTTTGTTCTCTGATTTGAGCATGTTTGTGATGAAGCCTATCCTTCAGGGTTTTTTTGTCTATCATAAAAAATTTAAAAGAACCCATAGACCAGCATTTTGTGCAGGTTTGTTGGTACTTGGTAAGGCACAGAAGTACACTGCTGTGCTTAAAAATTACTGTATAATCATAAGACTTGCAAAATGGCATATACAGGCAGATGTTGATTTTTTTTTTAATCAGTGCCTGTTTTATTCTAATGTAGATACTATGTCAGTTCCTTGATTTGCAGTTACCTTTTGACAAAAGTACTGTAACATATAACCAGGGCTTTCTGACTTTCAGTTTGGTCAGATTAACTAATTCTAGAAAGTGTTAACAGTGTCAGATTTTCAAAGTTCTCATGGGATATCTTGGCAGCATGCTATTTTAAGAGTTGGTCTCTTAAGTATGCCATATTTAGTGGGACAACTGAAAGCTTCTTAGATGCAAAGGAAACGCTTGCACTAAAGTCTCGTAAGTTATATTTCATTTATTATGAAAACCTTTTTGATTTTACAAGAAATGTAAGACAAATATGAATGTGTTCTTTTGAAAAGCAGTTGCTGTATTTTGATTTAAATAACTGTTATGATTTTATAGCTCACGGCCGTAAACCACAAAGAGAAAAGTTCATGCTGAAGTGGCAAAATGAAATGTGATGTAGCTTGTACATTGATCATTGTTTCAATAAAGAATTTGCACAGAGTCTGCTGAGTTTGTACACATTCAACAAGATATTTACAATGTCACAACACCACTTTCTCACAGAAATGTATACTTAATAGCATACATCCTGCACTAATTTTTGGAATAACCAGCTCAAAACATTTCTGTGTCCATTTTTTTTCTCTCCCTGTCTTACCTTCCTATACTTTCCTCTGTCCCCAGCAGCTCTGCTGTGCCACTTCTCAAATAGGAACAGAATTAAGTTAGTTGTCAGGGCAAGTGTTTCTGCACCCCAGGCGCCTCTGTTCCAAACTGACCTTTTATAAGTCCCCAAATGGATTTTTTTTCCCCCCAGCTGTACCAGGCTCTAATGCTTTGTACTATATTTAGCTCTCTGGCTCCCAGGCCCAAACTGAGTCATTTTACTCTTCCAGTAAAGTCTGACTTGTGAGTCTGTGGTATCATATGTAAGTCTGTAAAATGGGCAAAGACAGTAATGTAAACTGAAGCTAAGTTACCAATTTCTTATTCAAAATTATAATGTATGGCAAGAAGTTCTAAATGTGGCAGACTTTGGACACTTATGAGAAGCTATTTCATACCACAAGACAAGGCAAAAATGAGAAAAGAAAATCTAGCCTTTTATAGCATAAAGAATACAGGTTTATGATTTGCTAGAAATTCAGCATCACTGTCAAATCATTTTGCCATTCTATAGCCAGTTTCTATTTTGAGAACAGATTCCTGTTACACCTACTCTAACCAGAGCCTTTCCTATATGGCTAAGGACCTTAAGCATGACAACAGTACCAGAGTTATCTAAAAAAGCCTCTCTCCCTTATCTGCCATTTAAAAAAATTATTTTCAGGACTATTTAGTTACGTATCAAATGCCACTCGCAGACTACCACCCTGTTGTCCTATTGTGGAGCCACAGAATTTGAGATCTCATGTTGAAGCTGGACCTTCTGAAATATATTTGCCTTCTTTTATACAGGTTTTGATTTTACCACACAATTAACCATTTGTATTAACAATTCAGGTCCAGTCATTCTCAATTGATAAATACAGAGAAGTGAAATAAATGCCAGAAAGACTTCCCTCTTTCTGAAGCCTCTTAATGCTACTGTCTCAAGGTTATCCCTGATTGACAGACAGCTCCTGAGTTGTTTGGGTATCAATTAACTTCTTCCTGCTGATGAACAGTACCTTAGTCAGAAAACAGAATTCCAAAAAAAAACCAAGTAAAACTACCAGCCAGAAAAAGAACCTCCCTTCTAAGGAGACACACACAGATCTTGCCTATTTAAAATGCTTTGTTATCCTTCTCTCTAATATGTGCAGAGTAAACAGCCTCAGGAAAAGGCAGTAAAAAATAGAAATTTAAGAAGATTAACATGGAAATTTTTTTTGCTCTGAAAACATCCAGAGGTGATTTATTTTACTAAAAACATCCAGAGGTGATTTATCTTCAAAGTATATTAAATTCTGACTTTTTTACCATAAACATACTCAAGTGAAGAAAAAGGAGATTCCTAAAAACAATGACATTTTCACTCCCAATATCAAAATAAATTATCACAAATCTACGAAACATATTTCCCAGTAGTTCTCTTAGAATGCCTTTTATCAGGGAAGATATTTTCAGTGCTTTTTATGGTTCTGCCTTGGTGACTACAGCTTCTTTATGGCTTTAGTGGAAGTGCATTTCTTTTCTGCTGTCTTCTTGGTTAAATATTCTCCACCCTGTGCGATCTCCTTTTGTGAGATCAAAAAGAAATCTATATTGCATTGAAGATTTATCTTCTTGTTTCATTTTCCTAGTCCAAAAAGCTTATTTTGTGTTTTGTTCTACTGCTTGGATTTTGTTTTGTTTGCCCTAAAATTCTTCACATTTTAAAATAAATCAGAGGAGTCTAGTGGGTTTTTTTCAGTTGCCTGTTTTGGGTCAGGATTGCTCACACCTATCTGTATAATTCAATTTTAATTATGCAGGCACACAATTAATTACTCCCAAGTTGGTGCAGGATAAACTAATCAATAGACTGCAGCAGATTTTTTTGCCTAACAGCATCAAGAGAACAGGTAAACCCATAATTCCCAAGACACAAGTGGAATAAGTGTCATCATTCATTTGTGAGTCTGTGCATATGTTATGTTCTTTTGTGTGTTCATTTGAAAAAAGTCATATATGATACACCTCTGCCTTAACACATTTATTTTCCTATCATGGATGGAATAGCACATTTTGATCATCCATCACTGAATGATCAAAACATCAGTTACCCACTACCTTCATTGGTTTGTCTTATTCATTGGATAGCTGGCTATGTGCAAGGGCCTCTAAATCTGGTATTTCTGACAAGACTGCAGACAGCTTCAGGACACTGTAAATTATATTCATTTCAAATGAATTGATAAATGTGTTTCCACTTTTTTTTTAACTGAAATGCTGTGTTTCTACACAGGCTAATATTTACAAGCTAATGAGGTCTGGGTTTAGCTAGAAACTACAGTTTTCATAAGCATGCAGTAAAATGACAGTAATCTGCTGCTGAATAAACCTGTTTTTTGCAACTACAGTTTCTACATTTCATAATCCCCATGTAATCTCTCTTAAGCACAGAGCTCATTCTTTAATATATGTGCCCCAAATGAGGTGAAAGGATACAAATCTCTGTTATTCCTGTAGACTGCATCAGACTACTAGTTATTTCGTTAGAACATATAATAGACCCAGCCCAGCACTGTAACTCCTGTAGCAGTTACCAGAAATAGCCCCAGAGCATTAGCCAAATGTTATAAGATACACCACCACTGAGAACTATGTTCCTACTCTACACCAATTCCAGAATAAAAACTTCAGAAGAAATCCATCTGTTCTCATCAGGGAAGCAGGGAATAAGAGCCTCTGAAGGACCTAACATTTCACATTTTCCAGTGGGGAAAAAAAAAAAAAAAACAACCAAAATTGTACGAAATTATCGGGGACCTTGTGAAATTGATGCAGGAGCGAAAATATCACCCAAGAGAGGAGGTCACTGCAGCATGGACGCTCATCCCAATAGGCAGCTGTCAGTTGTCAGACAGTAGCTACAGACACTTCTCAGGGTAACCCATGATACTGTAAAGAGGCAAATGTCATAGATCATGTGAATTAGCAGCATCCAGGAGACTGCGGACAGTGTTGCCAGATGCAATTCCCAGACTGCTCAGGTGATTGTGCTGCATCTTGACAAGAAAGACAAGCCCCTTTCTTGACTAGAGATGGGCACTGGCAGCATCACCAAAGACTCTGTGCTGTGATGGTGAAGTCAGACCCTTGCATGAGAACCCTATTCTTTACTTCTAGCTTGATATTGTGACCAAAGTATGCACACCTTCCTTATCTGCTGTACAACTACATTATAGCTGCTTTTCTTGGGGGATTAAACATGGGCTCTTCAGTGAGGCAACTGCTGAAGGCCCTGTGAATGCATGAGGAAAGAGCTGTACTGGCAGGTGTGAGCTTACCTTTGTACTGCACCAGATAAAGACTGTCCCAGAGGCCTGCCAGCATTCAAGTGGAAAAGGGCTGTGATGCTGTGCATCTGGACAAACCTGGTGCAGACAAGAACAGGTTGGTGGGAGTGAGTGTTCTGGAGGCAGCCTAGGACAGTCCAATAGACATGCAGTTAAGGTGACCGTCCCATGCTTATTACTGGAAAACACCTCCAGCAAAATCAACTCCCTGTCCCTATCTTCTCTACTCCAAAGAAGTATTTCACATTTAGGCAGCTCAGCACCAGCTCCTTGTCGTACCTATTCTAGCTCTGACCAACTAGTTTTCACTTCTTATTGAGCAGCTACAAGGTTGTCTAATCCTAATAGATGTTCGCTGTCTCTTGCTATTACTAATTTACAAGAAGGCATGAGATTCACTTGCCAGCACACATGTAAAAAGCTGGTCTTCAGAGACCTAACAGACTGACTATTCTGCTCCAAAGGAGGATGTGCAAAAGCTAGGCACATAAAGATGAATTAATAGATTTAAAGCCTCTGTCTGGTTAAGCCCTGCGTGCTTATTCATCTTCTCATTCTGTAATGGAAGAATGCTGGCCAGATTAACAAAGTACAACATGACCTATTGCTGTGTTTTAACAGAGTGTTCTATATTTTTTCTTTTAACCTGCAAAAATTGAGTACTGAAAGGTTAAGAGAACACAGATTCCAGACTTAATCACAACATTTTCTTCTCACCATGACATAAGCTCTATTCTGTATCTATTCAATATTTGCAGAACAAAGACAGGATATCCTAGAAAAAATCATTATTTTCTCAGTGATGCTTGTTGTCCTCAGCTTGCCTCCAGGTAACACAATAAAAGGTTTTAAGAAGCTGTCAGTTAGCAGAATTGATAGCAAATGCTTTTGATCAGGTATCTTGTTTGGAAAGTGACTACAGTAAGTATTCCCATTTTGTAAATGAGGTCTGTTGACTTTATATTGAGTTACCATATAATGGATTGTAAAAAGCCAATTTTACTGCAAAATTACACAATCTTTCACAAGGCTGGCATGCTGATGCACATTTTTTCTTTTCTTGTAACAGTATATAGGATATAACATGTACTACAAAACTTTATTGTTCTACCCATGCAATTAGAGAAATTTTATTGAAATACAGAATCATAAAAAGAGAAGTCTCCCCTCATAATTTTTCTTTCAAAAGCTATCATCAATAACTCTGTAGTTTGTGTCACACTGTAGGCGCAAAAAAATGAGACAGATGCGGGTAACTTTTCTGTCCACTTCAGCCTAGGCCCTGCCACTTCATAAGTGTTGACAATTTGCTGGCTTTGGAAAGGCCAAAGCATGCATTCTCAAGGGGCTGAAAGGAAAATGTTCCACAAATGCCAAGCTGGAATTTGGCACTATGGTCATTTGGCAGATGAACAGCATTGTACATAAACAGAGAGAGGGAGCTTAAATTCTAAATACCCTCTTGAGAAAAGATAAAAAACAGTTCCTAGGAACAGTGAACAGAAGCTGTCAGAAAAACTAAGATCATTGATTTTTGTCACGAATGACTTATGATTATGGCTGTGTGGTTGGGATGGGAATGGAAGATTATGCAGTACAAATACCGTGTTCCATTTACACTCATTAGATAAGGCACTGTGTCACATCTGTTAGATCTTAGCGCTTAAATTCTGTATTTTACTCATTAATCCAATTATCTTCTTGTTTCACCACATCTTTAAATTACATTAATGTATCATCATCAATTAACATAAACTTTTGCTATTTCTGTATGTATCTATGTAGAGGAAAATACACAGGCTGTAGAATAGCCACTGATTTTCCACTCAAATGATCTACTTCAAAATGAAGCTGACCAAGCTGCAGTTTTATTTCCACACCTCTCATACTTTTATTTTACTTTACTTTTATTTTACTTTATGCAACACACAAACACTAAAAATAAGAATATATATGGCTGAGAATTAAGACTGCCAGCTGGCAATCTGACAAAAGAACAGATTAAGCAAGGTAGGAGGATCTCTGATCCAGCAGATGAACAGGCTGTATTCTGCCTTCTGCATATTAACACTGTTCAGGTCTGAAGGGCACCTGCTGTGACCCATGTGCACTTCAGCTTTACACTGCACAGCACTCAGGGTATTCAGTAATCTGTTACTACACCCCACACCCTTGATATCTTTCACAGTCACCATCCAATACCAATTCAGGGTTTCATTATGCACTCTTACAAAAGCTTTCAAAACCTTACTCTGCACTGAAACAGTAGGCATCCTTCTCAGAGACCAAGGTATAGCCTTGCTCTTCACCTCAGAAGGACTTTAGTCCACATCCAATCCCATTCTCTTAAAATACAACCAAAGATTAACAGAAGATGGGAAATGAACCTTCAAACTCACCAAATAGGGATATTCAGTTTTAAATACTAACACTAAATTACTACTGTGCAAAGTGGCATTCTGCTGTCTTCTCTTTTCCATGTCTTTTGCATCTTTTCTTTACAGTCCATAACTTTCTCTTTGTGGGCCTGAACTACACCCTCCACCTAAAAGAATCTATGCCTGTATTCTGCTTTTTCCTGTACTTACTTGTGGTTTGAAAGAAACCACAAGCAAGTGAAGGAAAGTTGTGCAGTTAGGCCCAGATCCAGAAAAACACATGAGCACGTGATTTATATATATGAATAGTACCTTTCAGTGCAGGATGCAGGCTCTTTCCCAGTATTTGCCATCAGTCTTTTTCCTGCTATTGCCTCTTTGTTCCCCATTTTTGCATGTGGCCTTTCTGGTTTTTTCAAGATTTTCCTGTAAATTCAAAACCAGATACAGTCTATGTATATGGTCATCCTCAGAATGGAGGGGAGTGGAGTCTCAGATGAACTGAGACATGAAATATACATGCAATTGTGTTTAAAATGAGGTGTCAGACAGTTCTCAGCACTGCTTTCCATCTCAACCAATTAACATGTATCAAAAAAACCTGTTGGATATCCTGCTTGTTCAACTTGAATTTTGGGAAGCTCATTCTGGTAGCTCATTTAGTTAGGGAAATACCATTAGAGAAGAAGTAGTGAAGGTTTATGAGTTACAATATAGTTGTAACATTATGCACTAAATAGTCTAAAACAAAACAACTTTAATTAGGTTGAATTCTATGCTATTGTGAACCTTTTAATATTCTTTCACCTATGAGCAGTAGTGTGTATTTTGAGTTGAGATATTAATATGTTTCAAACAGCCCCATAAGTAAAATAAACATTTACAGTTAGGTGTTAACTGATACTGATCACTAACACCAATTCTCCTGGAAATAATGTCATATATTCAAGTCATTTCAGTTATCATGCTTTTGGCTTAGGAATACCTCTTGGAGATTCCCACATGTTGAACTAGGCATTTGTAAATGCTGCTGCGATATTTACTCTAGAATGCCAGAAGTGAACTCTGGGGATGTGCCCAACATGGTGAAAGTTCACTCTGGAAGATTTCAGTGTGAAGGGGCACTATGGCCTGCTATACTTCTTACAGTATAAGTATAGCAGAAATACCAGTGCTGGTCAAACACTTTCATGAAACCTAATGGGAGCTAACGGCATAACTCAGGAAGATGTTCACAACCTTGCAGAGTCAAAGTGCTGGTATCACATAGCAGATTTCTTAGCTTTCTAAGATTAAAATCAGGAAAGAAATTTGAAAGTTGAAAGATCAATTTAAAGAAATAATTGTATTGCACTAGTGACTTGTAATGTACACAACATCATCAGTCTGGTTCTCAGAGAAAGGGATAATGGTTTTGGTGAGAAATTTTGGTTCAGCAAGGCATACAAGGTCAAGAACAAGAAGTTGATATTACTGTAAAAGTATATTCAGTGCTGTTATCCTGATAAAATTAATTTCTAGTTGCTCAAAAAGCTCTTTAATTCAATATTACTGGGATATTTTAAAAATGCAGATGATAAACTTTTGTGTTAGAGCTCATTCGAGCTGAATCTTAAATCAGCTAATGCTTTGGCACTAAGAACTTACTAAATGTTTCCAGGCAACAGAAAGAAAGTAGCAAAAGGTAAACAATTCAAATATGCTAAAGAGGAACAAACTGATACAAAAATAAAATTTCCTTTTGTATGAAACTCCTCACTTCTAAGCAATGTTTACTCCTTCTCTGTTTCATGCATTAAGAGGAAGTACAGAGTCCCAAAATTTAAGGGTAAGTGTTTTTCAGAGTTTTTTCAGTGTGTTATTTCCTCAAAAGTTCCACTTATTATTTTCAACACTTCAGCAGAAAATTGCTTCAACCCATGAAAACCATTACAAAGTCTCCAAAGGCTTAATAAAGTCACTAAGGTTGACCAAATGTCTCCCTGTTCTTTACATACCTCTGTTGTGTGTGTGTTGGGGGTTAAGTGTTTCCCTACAACCACTCCTGTGATGCCTGCATACTGGGATATGGGATCTGTACTTTGTGTCTCGTGATACTTATATTTTTTACAGCTCTGGCAAACCAGAGGTGCTGAAATTGCAATTTGTGCCAGCTGACAGCAGTTGCTGACTGTAGTGAACTCTCCTTGGGCTAGCCAGGGTCCAAAAGTGCTCTCCAGTATTTTTCCGATTGTCAGTGAGTTCTGCCATCAACTCTAACCCATCACCAGAAAACCCTTCTTCTCTAGACAACAGTAATCCATGCTCCCTACCTGCTGCCTCTTGGATACACTGCAAAACACACAGGCACTTTCTCCAACATCTCTGATGCCCTGGCCTATGGGTGTGATGGCTTTAGAGGTACCACAGTTCTGGGTGTGGAATGTCTCTTTATTACACAGCTACTTCAGAATCACTCTTAGCAGAAAGCAAGTTAAAGATGGACATAAAAACATCTTTCTACCTACACCTCTTTTTTCATTGTACGGTTGAATAGTTTGCAGATTTTTCTTGCAAATGGTTCCCTCATTTAGAGACACAGACATCTCAGGTAACAATCATTAAAAAGCGTCTTACCATGCTGGAGAATGATAGCCTCTATAAGCCACCTCCCATATAAAATCCAGCCAGTGATCATAAGTCTTTTTTTTTTTTTCCCACCTTATCAGTTGACCATTTCCTCTTTGTTAAAATAAGCACTGTTTGACTCCCTTGGAGTGGAAAAAGACCGGTTTGCTAGACAAGGTATCATGTTCTATGCTTGACTGCCTATACTTAACAGCATGTATTGAGTTACATGGTAAGATTTTGATAGCAGGGCAGCTACAGGGATGGCTTTCTGCAAGAAACTGCTAGAAACGTCTCCTGTGTCCCATAGGGTCAAGTCCAGCCAACTCCGAGATGGGCTGAGGTCAGTGGAAAAGGAGAGGGACAAGACGTTCCAGGTGCCAGAGCAGAGATTCTCTTGCAGCCCATGGCGCAGCCCATGGTGAGGCAGCTCTGTCCCTGTAGCCCATGGAGTACCCCATGCTGGAGCAAGTGGATGCCCAAAAGAGGCTGTGATGCTGTGGAGAGACTGTTGGCTCCTGGCAGCAGTAGCAGGGACAATGTGTGAGGAACTGACCACAGTCCCCACTCCCCCTCCATCTGCACTGCTGGTAGGGTGGAGGTAGAGAAAATTGGAAGTGAAGCTGAGTCTTGGATGCAAGGATGAATGGCAGCAAGGTTTTTGAAGATTTGGGTTTATTTCTTACTACTCTACTATGATTTGATTGCCAATAAAGTAAATTAATTTCCCCAGTCTGAGTCTGCTTTTACCCAGATGGAAATTGTTGAGATCTCTCCCTTTTCTTATCTCGACCCAGAAGACTTTCATTATATTTTCTCTTCCCTGTCCAGCTGAAGAGGGGAATGACAGAACCATTTTGATGGGCACCTGGCATCCAGGTAGGGTCAACACACTATACAGCCCCTTCTATCAGCAAGGGGTAGAATTCTTCCTTTTCCCTGTTGATGACTCACTACATGTTTCAGTTTATAGCATTTCTCAACTGAATTTTATGGTCCATGTTGCATATTTGTAGATTTTTATCATAAAGAAAAACCTATGTAGTTCATTACTAGCTCGATGGGGCAATCATGATAATAGTGTCACTACTTTGGGCTCACAGTGGTCTTGATATTATCATTCCCATCTCCAAGCACCCTGTAAACTTGCTACACTAAAACAGGAAGGCATTTTTCAGGAGGCTGATTTTGCATTTCAGTCCCTTTACCAAACGGATATAGTCTTGCTTAACTTAATGCACTTTGAAAAGGGGTTAAGCCAAAAATGAGAGTCATGTTAATTGTGGAACAAGGATACCCACATATGGACTTACTCAGAAATAGCCATTCTTCAACAGCATTTTATAACCAAGCATGGGACAGATTTTTAACTCTTTCTTGATAATCATGGTAAATAGAGCTTTAGGAATTTAAGGGTTTTTTTACTTTGTGTTCCTTTCAATTTTTTTAAATTGGGTTAGCATGGCCTTGTTTTTGGTAATGGGGGGTTGAGCATTAATGCACTTTGAAAAGGGGTTAAGCCAAAAATGAGAGTCATGTTAATTGTGGAACAAGGATACCCACATATGGACTTACTCAGAAATAGCCATTCTTCAACAGCATTTTATAACCAAGCATGGGACAGATTTTTAACTCTTTCTTGATAATCATGGTAAATAGAGCTTTAGGAATTTAAGGGTTTTTTTACTTTGTGTTCCTTTCAATTTTTTTTTAATTGGGTTAGCATGGCCTTGTTTTTGGAAATGGGGGGTTGAGCAGGGGCACAGAAGTGGCTTCTGTGAGAAGCTGCTGGCAGCTTCAACTGTGTCTGGAAGAGCTAATCCCTGGTGGTTCCAAAGACGGACATGCTGCTGGCCAAAACTGGACCAACTGGAAATGCTGGTAATGTCCCTGTGACATTTTCATATTTAAGAAGAAATAAAAACAAACGTTGTGGTACAGTTGTAATGTTTCAGACAGAGAAGAGTGAGAATATGTGAGAACAACTCTGTAAACATCAAGGTCAGTGAAAAAGGAGGGGGAGAAGATGTTCCAGGTGCCTGAGTGAGATTTCTCTGCACCCCACAGTGAAGACCATGGTGATGCAAAGAAAATCAAAAAGAAACAAACCTCTGGAACCTGTGGCAAAAAAAAATTACTTCAAGTTAAACTTGAAAAAGCACATTTTCTATCCAAAATTTCAGTAAAAGACACCCACTACCATGCAACTAGGAACCCAAAGTCTTACAAAAAAATCAGTCTACAAACATTTTCCACATTCCTAATAACAGAAAAAGTGATACAATTTTAATTATATCAGGACATATTAATTCAGTATGCAATGGGAAAAAGATTCTGGTCTCTTATGTTAGCTTGGTGACTCAGGCACCATGGCAGGATTTCCTTGCCTATAAAAATTCTTTAATTGGAGTGGATGATGAGGCATCTGTTGCCACTCCTTTGGACCCAGTACAGCTGCCTACGGAAAGACACAACTGTTTTCATAAACGGACAATGGAAAAAATCTTTTTGACAGAGTACAAAAGGCCAACAAGCAGTGGAGCCAAATCCATTCCTGAGATCCCTGAAGAATATCAGTGGCATCATGGCAGAGACTATTATAGCCTACAGGCTGGATCTCTGCAGCAAATGGAAAGCCCTGGAATAAGCTCACAAACCTGAACCACAGAAACAGCTAGCTGTTGGGACATCCGGCTGTGGGTTAATGTTCCACTTCTTCTAGCTAATGTTGTTAACTTTTTTCTTAGGAAGACAATTGACTATTTGCCTTGCTCCTTCTTTCCCTGGCCCTACAGAAAATCTGGGCACATGTCTAAGGAACAGGATTATATTGTTACAGCGATATTGCAATATAGTTATTGTTTCTGGCAAAAATAGGAAGTATTTTTAAAGAAAGATAACTTCAATTGCATAACTTTTGTCCCTCTGTATGTGCACAGAGAAGCATAAGAGAGAAAGCAGGACAGGCATCTTTGAAAGCACTAAGGAGCACAGAAACAATTTGACCATATGTTTAATGGCTGCTTATTAGGCATTTTTATTAAAAGTACTAAGCCTTTTAGCTTTCACATATTCATAGTCCAGTGATAAACTAACTGAAACTAAGGAGGAAAAGCTCCCCATGCAAGTGCATGCATGCACCCCCACCCCCATGCACAAGCACACAAGAGAGGAATAGTTCTAAGGGAGGAGGAGACACACTCACTGTAAGAGCTGCCTTCCATTACCTACAACACACTGCAGTGCTGACCTTGCCAGGAACTGCTGCAGCAGCCAATTTACCAGCTCAGGAATCACTGAAGCGTTATTTTGCCAAGGACTCTGAAGCATTTTAAGGAGAGGTATAATTCTTCGTTTCTCTTGTGTTCAGAAGAGTCAAAAATGCACACACACACACACACACACATTATGAGGCCACCCAACAGAGACTATGAAATCATGTCCCTGAGATGATCAAAGGTGTCTGTGTTAAAGACACCTTGTATTTTTGTGTACTAAAATATGGAAGTGTATTCATTCTAGTGAAATCGTGCATTGAAGGTGACAATAAAAAAGGAAGGTGGGAATGTTGTAAGATGGACAAATTTACAGACTGATTTGCTCTACATTAGCTTTTTTCTGAACATAACACTGCTGTTTAGAAACTGTATTAAAATTATTTTGGTAAGAATTTACTCTCAAACATTTATTGGAAACTTTTATAATCACAAAGTGCAGGAGAAATATACATAATATTCAGGATCATGAAGTCATAATCCTAAGGATAAATAATTTTGAAAATTCCTGTGAAAGCCTAATTTTAGCCAATGTTTCAATAAAAACAGATAAACAGAGAGCAAAGTAGAAGACAAAAAACCAGATCCATGCATAGTTCTCCATCACTACTGCTGTAAGCACTCTGAAGGATTAGACTGCATGGGATTTCAAGCAGGAGACAATCTCTACAATATTATTCTCCACAACCCCCATTAGGAATTAATGATGCTTCAAGTAGGATTAACTCTTACAAATTTTGTCCTACTGCTGCTGCTACACAACTATGGCAACATCATGGCTTCTGCCCAGGCTGTGCTCTTAGGGGAAGAGATATATAGCAAAAACAGAGAGGCACCAATTCCTTGGGGAGATCTTACTGCTCTGCACATCAGTCAATTCCATTAACCACGTAACTGGGATTCCCAGACTTTAATGTTCCCACAGAGCTCTCCATCATCCCTAAAGCTCTGAGAGGACAGCAAATGTCATCTGAGCCTCATGAAAACTCCTGCTTTGTTTCCCTTCCTGTGGGATGTTGCTTTTGGGGTACAATGATAAATATCTATCTGCATACACCTTTACTGAGCCTATATTCATCCTGTCAGCAAAATATTGGGCTTATCAGAATAAATGAGTGGGAAAACACTGCAGAATTAATGGAAGCATTCAACCTTTTCTAATTATACACTGCATTAAACTTTTATGAGAGAAACCATATAAAGATGCTTTGCTATGAGTGTATTCTCAGACTATCTGATTTAATTTGGTCAGTTGAACTGATCAGGCAAACAAAAGTTTAACTGAACAAAGTAAAAATATTCATGCAAGGGTGGAATCCCTCATTAATCTCTGAACAATACAGAAACCAAACTCAAAACTCATTGCCCACTTCAAAAGGTAATAAAGAAATGGTTCTGTATCACAATAAAACATCCCAAGTCTACAGCAAAAGTTTGATCTAAGGTACTGTTCCCAAGCATACATGTTTGTCTTTTGTTCATTTTATTTATCTGCCTTTGATGCAACAGCTGATGCTGAATTTTATTTATATTACACTATTTATTTCTTCAGCTCCAACTCAGATGCATGTCCCTGCTGTGCAGTACAAATATTCACATAATAAAACATTGTCTTTGTTTCAGGAAGCAAAGAACTCAAGGGCTAAAAGGACAAGACACAAAAATTGGCAAGGAAAAGGAAAACTCAGAACACCCATTTCACATTGTGCAGCTGAGGCACAAGATTATGACGTTATGTTGGTAAATGGCAGCTACATTTCGTTACTGGCACACATAGGGATGAGGTTACATTTCACATGTACCCAGGGAGACATGGAACACACATGGCAGAAGGGAGGACTGAGGCCCAGCCTGCTACACACCATTCAGAGGTGCTGACATTCTTTCTTTGACTCTTTACCAACACAAAATACTTTTCATAGAATCGTGGACTCACAGAATGGTTTCAGTAAAAAGGGTCCTTAAACATCCTCTAGTTCCAATCTCCCTGCCATGAGTAGGGATACCTTTCACTAGACCAGGTTGCTCAAAGCCCTGTCCAAGCTGGCCTTCAACACTGCCAAGCATGGGACTGACACAAATTCTGTGTTCAGAGAGAAGTGCCTTGTCACAGGCATATTTTCTGGAAAAATCCCTTTGCCCAGTATTTTGCTCCTGGGAAGCTGAGAAGCCTCAGAGAAAAAGGAAAACAATAATAATCTGATTTTCTTCTCTTGTGTTTTGCTTCTTTGGAATGTGTTTGGAGATTGTTTACCAACAGGTGGTTGTTTCATTGGTTTAATGTGAATTGTTTTCACTTATTGGCCGATCAGGGTCAAAGTGTGTCTGGTCTCTGGAGAGAGTTACGAGTTTTCTTTAGCATCTTTTTAGCCTTCTGTAAGTATCCTTTCTGTGTTCTTTAGTATAGTTTAGTATAGTATTCTTTAATATAATATATCATCATAAAATAATAAATTATCTTTCTAAGAACATGGAGTCAGATCCATAATTCCTTCCTTCGTCTGGGAACCCTGAAAATACAATAGTGCCTCACATCTCTTACAGTAAAGAATTTCTTCCAAATATCTAGTTTAAACCTACCCTCTATCAATTTAAAGACATCTTCCCTTGCCCTATCACTATATGGCTACTATATACAGCTCTGCTGTAGGTCTCCTTTAGATACTGGAAGGCTGCCTCTCTTCTCCAGGCTGAACAATCCTGGCTCTCACCTTTCCTCCAGTCTTCACAGGAGAGGTGCTCTAGCCCTCTGATCATCTTCATGGACTTTTTCTGGACTCACTCCAAGAGGTCCACATTCTTCTTATGTTGGGGACCTCTGGACTCAACACTGCAGGTGGGGTCTCACAAGAGCAGAGCAGTGGGGCAGAATCCCCTCCCTTGCCTTGCTGGCAGCACTGCTTTGGATGCAGCCCAGGATACAGTTGGCTTTTTGGGCTGTAAGTGCACATTTGCTGGCTTATGTCCAGCCTCTCATCCACCAACACCCTCTAGTCCTTCTTCTCAGGGCTGCTCTAAATCCATTCTCTATCCAGCCTGTACTTGTGCTTGGGATTGCCCCACCCCAAGTGCAGGACTTTGCATTTGGCCTCATTGAACTTCCTGAGGTTTGCATGGATCTGTTTCTCAAGCCTGTCAAGACTCCTCTGGATAGCATCCCTTCCCTCCAGCATGTCAACTGTAGCACACAGCTTGGTGGCATCAGCAAACTTGCTGAGGGTGTGCTCAATCTCACAGTCGGTGTCACCAACAAGGCTGTTAAACAGTGCCAGTCCCAATACTGACCCTTGAGGGACCCTGCTCAGGGTTTCATTTTTCCTAACCTTATTCCTGGCTGCTCAATCTCCCTGTGTTCATCCCAGGCTGCCTGTTCTTGCTTTCCTGATCTGCAGGGTTTCTTTTTGTGTTTGAGTTTGTCTAGGAGCTCCCTGTTCATGCACCCAGAACTCCTGGTGTTCTTGCCTGATTTCCTCTGTTTTGGGAAGCATATACTTTTGTACAGAATATGCACATTCCTTACATACACACTCTATACACAGTATGGAAGAAAACACTATTTATGACAGTGTATATGTAATTTATACAGTACAATATACATTAAACTTACCAAAACCTAGCCCAACAACCCCAGAGCAGTTTGATGCGCATTTAGTATTTATTAAAAAAAACAATCTGTGGTTTTGCCTAGTAATTTGTAGGTGTTAATACCTGTTGGCTGCCTTCTGAGAAAGAGATAATTGCATGTTGCTGACTTATGACAGACACTGATAGGTTGGTGTGTGGACAGCCACACCTCTAGGTCTTTGATTTCAGCTCTTGAGAAATAGGAGGTGTGCACTAGAAGAGAATATGGCTAAGCTGACCTGACCTCCATAGCCAAATTGGGCACACAGAGAAGTGGCTTTGGAGTCAAGGCGTGTCCTGCTTTACCAGCATGTGTTCTCATGGTGGGCAGATCCTTTCCAAAGTTCTCTTGCTTAGCAGCTATTGGAAGAAGACAGCAATTGCAAGTGTGCAATAAAGACTAGACCTGGATGGAAAAAATAACTGTGCCTAACAAGATATGGTGATATTTCAAGTTGGGAAGAAGCCCTTCAACATTTTCAAAATTCTACACAGGACAATTTTATTTAAGGAGAATAATCCCCACATTTCTACTCCAGCATTTTTGCTCTTGAGGTTTTTAAATAGAAGATAAGAAAGAAATTTAAATAGATATATGATTCCAAACGACACAAAAATCCAACAAAACTTATTATTCTAAATGTGTCAAAACTTTTTTTTCAAAATTAACATAGACACAACTAGCCTTTTAAAGACTTCCAAAGTCAATATTATCCCTGATGTCTTGCCAATCAGCTCTAATAAAAATACCTGCTGTTGTATAATTCTCTGAGAATCACAAAGACGAGGCAGTATATACACATAACTAAAATTAAAATTAAAATTAAAAACAATAATAATAATAATAATAGTCTTTGTAGACATATAGATTTAACACTTTTTATTTTTGAGCTAAGCTATAAATTCATAACAATAAAACAAGAACTCCAGCAAAATAAAGCTGACCTCTGTTGTGGGATGTGATTGACAGAATGAAATGGTTACTAAATACTATGTTAAATGCTGCTAATCTGAATCAAGATCTTTCACAACATGTTGTATGGATTTCTGGGGGAAATATTCATTTGTTGATAGCTTCACTATATGTATTGCAGCAATAATTTCAAGGGACATATAGCTTCGCTTCAAAACATATTTTGGAAGAGCATATTCAGGCTTACATTCCTAGAAATCCCAGATCAACATCTGGTATATTTCTAAAGAGATACAAACATTTTCAAAGAGAAATGTGGCAGTCAGTGCAAAAACTATGTAAAGATTTTCAGCAGTAGCATGTCGAACCTCAGTCTTGACCATGTTTTCATTTTCTTTATTAATATTCTATCTTTTACTCATATATCATGATGGAAATTGCTTAAAATGAAAACAACTGCTTCCTTATTGCAAACTTTGTGGTATTAGGCACAGTCTGAATTTTGTTCTGCAACAGCATGTGTCATTCTGCTGAGGGCAAGAAATGATTAACAATTCTTTCCTGCAAACTTTATCAACTGACTTTAGAAACTTCTCAGTGTGGTTTAAGGTGAGTGGCCATGCAAAATCTGAGAAAACAATGTGTTTCTCTGCTCTGTGCCACACAGAAATGTGTGCTCAAGCTCTATGGCACATAGTGCTTCATGCTTCAGATTCAGTGGCTGTGATTACAGATATATGCTAACCTTATTCAGGAATGAAGGCAACACTTTACCAGCTGATAAAGTGTAAATTTCTACTTCATGACCAATTCAGACTTTTCCAATGCTTCCTGAAAGCACAAGCACACAGCTTGAAAGCTTGAATGCCACAGCTCTAGCACAGTGGAATACAGAGCACTGAATTGGAATTTAGAAAATCTGAGCCTTGTAACTGGTCTGGTGAATAGACTAAAATCCTCCACTTTTGGAGCCATCATCCATAAAAAAGGAAAAAGATGATCTATCCATGAAAAGTATCATGGAAATCCAGTTACAACATACTGCTAACACAATAATGCAATTCCATTATGAACTGGAGTTAGGTCCAAGCAATGAAGTCTGGATCCTAATGCTCCATTTGCAAGTCAAACTTTGCCTAATGTCATATCTTCAGCACAGGCTTTATGAGTGAAAGGAAACAAACATACCATTCCTTTTCTTCCAAGGCTTGCAACATTTTCTCTTAGGATTAAAACTGTAGCTATTGCTTTCAGTTTCTGGGTTTTTTTGTTGTTGTTGTATTTGTCCATTAGAAAGCACTCATGAGTTTAGAGTAAGGGTAGGATACATCATCCCAAAGGAAAAAGTTCAGAGCAGTTATGAGTCACTAAACTAAAAGCACAGAAAAATAAGAACCTGGGGTTTTTTTTATTCCTTTGCTACTCAAATAGCCACTGCAAAACATAGAAGGTACATAGTGATCTATGTGACCTGACATTATGTATATAATTCAGTGCCTTTATCTACTAGATTTTCTTCTACAGCTGAGGCACTCATTTTCCAGGGAGAAATAAGTGTCATTTTGCCACACAGAAAGCACTTCAGATAGTAAAATATGTTCTGCCTGGATCAAGACAGCAAAAGTTTATCCCAATTTCACATGATGATATAATTAGAATGGGAAAAATTGCAAAAAAGATTAATCCATCAAATTAAAGACTTTTGATTAAGTCCTGATAGTGCAATACCATTAACAGTGCACACCTCTGGCTTAATCATAGGTAAAAATGTAATTTTCCTCTATATCCAAGTTCATAGTTTTAATTGAGTCAGTAAAATCTATCTTTATACACATAAAAGAATTCTATAAGTGTTACTTAAGTTATTTAAACTTGTACACTTTTAACATTAACATTTTGCTTTCACTGGACTGCAGTCCGAGTTATTTAAACTTGTACACTTTTAACATTTCTGTGACTGCAGTCCAGCCTTTAAGAACTTGCCAATGCCAGGAATCAGAGTTTACAAGAGAACAAAATGTACTTTATAGAGAAATTAGTAGTAAAAACAGATGAACTTGTTCTGAAGAAGGTTTCAGTATGTGCCCTTTGAAAAATACATGCCCCACAATTTACAGCTACAGTGAGTCAGAGAGAAGAACTGGGCAAGGCCACCTCCTTAGAGAAAAGAATGACTCACCAAAATGTGTTTAGACTGAGCACCCTTGTGCTGACTTCCTTATAATAATAAACAACACTATGGAAGACACGGAGGTGGTCTGATCAAGAAACATTTGTTCCAGTGAGACCACTTTTTCCTAGACCTTTATCATCTGCCTTAATTGATAACTTCATCTTCATATACAGAGCTGTAAGATGAAGAATTCTGATCTCACTGAAAAAGCAGGCACTTTTAGGGGAGGATAGGAATTATTCGAATGCAAGTAAATAAAATGCAGGTAAAATTAAGGATAAAGTCCCTTGAAAAAAATTAAGTATTACTTGATGGTCTTAGAGATAGAGAAAGAACAGCATTTCATATGTGGCCACTTTTGTAATTATCAATCTTTTACTTTGTATGTGATCCTTTTTTCTCAGAAAGGCTAGAAGCTTTCACTGTGCTGCAATCAGAGATGACCAAGACTGGTCCTACATTTCTGTCCCCTACTCAGCAGAGACACACTCATGGCAAAGAGCCCTTCAAAAGCCTAAATTATCAAAGCACTCAAACATAAAAAAGGAGTCCTTGGGGACTTAGCAGTATGACAGAGTAGGATTGGCAGTGAAATAAAATGAAGAGATAATTCTAATATCCTACTCTGTGGAGCAATGTACACTAATCTCTGTAAAATGAATACCCAAAAACCTCTGCCATAAAAAGACCTCTGGCACTGTTGGGTGGGGAGCTTGATGGAGGGACTGATTCCCAGGTGGACCTTTGGCTAAATATTGTATTGCACAGAGCTGAGCTGTCCGTGACATGGCACAGCTTTCTGAGTCAGCACAGGGGCTGCCTACAAGAGCAGAAAGAAAAGTTCACTCCTTTCCAGAACATCCCATCAGGGCAAACATGGTCATCCTCAATGTAAGTGGATTTAAACAGTCACTAGGAACAAAAAATTATCCAAGAATTTTTGTTCACACTTTTTACAAGCTTTCTGTCCCATTCTCTGTCTCTAATGAACCAACTGTTGGATTTAATTAGTTTTATTTTAAACAGTACATGGTAATAGAGTATCTCACAATTGCATACAAATCTTTCTTCATACTAATTTTTTAATACTTTGGTCTTGGTGGAATCTTATTCATTCCAAACACTTCCCCCAAATATTTGTTTCTTGGGACTTCACCTGTGGGATATGCTTCTTCTTGATAGAAATGATTTGACAGTAACCAGAGTGAAGTTGATTCTTTCATTGTATAAAAGGGAATAAAAGCAAAGTTGCCATTCCACTTAGTGGCAGAATATTATGAGAGGTTTCCACAAGCTCCTGAAAGAATGTTCTGCAATGAAATTCAATTTAATTTGATATGATCCTGATCATCTTGATAAATGCTGCATATTTCAAGCCTCCAGTCAGCCCTAGCTAAAACCCAAAACTGGTCTTTCAATGCACTTGGGTTTTATATTTACAAAATATATTTATTTTGGGTGGTCTGAGGTTTCTGTGGGGCTTTTTTTTTCCTGAAGCAGTCAAAATTATTTATATGTTGCTTTCACGGTTGACAGGCAGTCTATTTCATTATTAGCATTAACCATACTTCTTGAATTTCCTGTCATTTAACAGTATCCTAATTGATTACAAGAGAAGAAAATAGAACACTGAGTGTCTTTGCAGGAGACTGTGAAACTAATGACAGATATATCTGCTGAATTTCAATATTTCTCTGAAGAGGTTCACACAGACAGTGTCTGAAAAGAGCAGAGGTCTGAAATGAAAAGTGTTTCCTCAGCTTTTTACCTAGTTAATCCCCTTGTTCAGAGATCACTTTGTTCAGAGGTCACCTGTGATACTTTTTAAAGTCATAATTAAAAATTTTGTTACAACTCAGTGAATATTTGGGTAGAAACTGAGCCAACTACAAAACTACAAATCCAATACAAATATTATTTTAAAAAATTATCCTCCAGAAATATATATGATTTTACAATCCATGTGTATGTACCACAATTAAAATGTGCTTTGATGCAGGATATGAATATTGATTGTGCCTCTAGAAATCCATGTGATTCTTGATCCACTTTTTCCCTACCCTGTGTATGATAAATAGTGGGCATAAATCTATGAAACTAACTGTACCAAATCATGTACTGCCTTGGAAGCTAAGAAGGAAAAGAAAACACATCAGCCTGTTTATTCAAATTTTCTCTAGAGAAACCAACAAGGAAGTTCTGCCACCTTGGCTATTCTTCCTAACAGCTATGTGTATGGTTAGACAAAAAAAAATGTTCTGAAATGGAAATCTCAAAAAAAAAAAAATCAAAAAAAGGAAAATAAAATCAACTGGTTCTCTTTGATAGATATACCAGTTCTGAGAAAAAAAAAAAAAATCAAAAAAAGAAAAATAAAATCAACTGGTTATCTTTGATAGATATACCAGTTCTGAGTTGAGAGGTGGAGATGAAAAGTCTAGGAAAGCAAAGTATGTTGTTCTGTGACAGAACAAAAGGAAATGGTCTCAAGTTGTGGCATGGGAGGTTTAGACTGGATATTAGAAAAAAATTCTTCACTGAAAGGGCTGTCAAGCACTGGAACAGGTTGGCCAGGGAAGTAGTAGAATCACTGTCTGTGGGAGGAATGAAAAACCATCTAGTTGTGGCACTTAGGGACATGCTTCAGTGGTGAATGTGACAGCGCTAAGTTAACAGTTGGACTGGATGATTTTAGAGGTCTTTTCCATCCTTAACAATTTTATGATTCCATATATTCTATTGAAGCTGGGTATTGTTTAGTTTTAAAATAAAACATGTAAAAGAGTCATATGGGGAAAGGCAAAAAGGAAAAAATGCTTTGTTCCTTTCATGTAAAAAAAAAAAGAGGTTCATAGAATAAACTTGAACATATTAATTATAAAATTGTTTTATTTAAAAGACGGTATTTTTTGACATTCAAGTGCAGTCTGCTTTTAAAAAAGGTGTGTGTTTCCATTTGTGAGCTCAGCATGTTTACCACCCTCAGAAGAGGATGAAGAGTTGATTCTAGCCCTGTTTTGGAGCTGAGTGCTGTGAGACACATAACGTGACACATAAGGTGTCTTTATCACTGTTAGATTTAATGCCAGTGACTCACACCAGGAAGCTGAGCAGGGAACTTGGCTCTTCAAACAGCCAAAAGCTTAAAGGCCAAGCTACAGTCATCATTTCCATGTATACAGAACAAGAAGAGCTTCACCCAGAGAAAGCATTTTTGTGCCATTTGAGATTCTCCTGAAATAGCACTGGGAAAAGCTCCAGGGAAGCCAAAGAAATTACACAAGGGGTTCATCTGTTTGACAGGCATCATCTTTACAATGTTTACCATAGCAAACAGAAAGACACCCTTAATAAAAGTAAAAATATATTTCCAAACAGAACTGTAAAAAAGGAAAATATTACCAGTCCGTCAAAAAAAAAAGGATCATGCAACCTCAAACTTAGCAGATTTTTGATAGTTTTTTAAATGCCCTTCTGCTGTCAGGGCATTTACATTCACAAGCTTTCAAGCTTTTCTTCGCAGAGGAAGCTTCTTTCTTCACAGTTCCTATGGCCAGGAGCTTTTTTTAATTAAAAACAAACACTCCCAGGCTGTATATAAACCAAGTAGATTTTACAGACTGAAACCTCAGCGGTCACCCTGGGGGTGCCTGCCTAGTTCACACAGCTGGGCTCACTTCCACTGAAAACTGACAGAGAGAAGAGAGTGTGCAATAAAGTCTCATCCCAGCATGGAGCTAGGGTTCCTGCACAGGTCCCAGAATTAGGAAGTGCTTCTCTCAATAATACGATATTATGATAATATGATATGAGTTATGATAGAAGAACTATTGCATCTCGTTACAAATCAGTTCAAACGTCAGTCTCCATAGTGGCAATTTAAGGAAAATGTGCCAAATTAGATAAGATGGTGATTTAAGATACAAACTGACAATACTCAAAATTACTATTTCTTTGCAACATGTTTATGGACTGTGCTATATATCTGTAATGTGGAGTCACTGTTTAGGAATGCGACAGCCTTCCATCAAATTTGGGCAAGTAATTCCAAGTCAATTCCCCTTATAAACATCAGGATAAGAGTAATTGACTCAACACCACTAACAAAACTGACCCATGTTCACATGGGTGAACAAAAAAGAACAAAAAGAACTAATAAATCATTATGCTGTATCAATTAAGTTCCATGCTCTTTTCTATACTTAGACAAAACTCCAGTCAGCTCCAGTGAAGAATGTAAGACTGCACTGCAAACCTTAGGAGATACACTAAAGCTGTGTGAAGAACTTACAGTTCTTTCACTGAAATGATTTTTCCAAGCATCAGTTACTGTACTATTGCAGTGAAAAACAAGCTGTTTGAAAAAAAAACAAAGTACCTTTGGATGCATTGTATGCTATTCTTCATTCAGTAACCCATATCCGTTATTGCTAAGCTTTGTGCATCATTAAGAAAGTTGTTTATGAAAATGGCATTGTATAGCTTTCTGTTTTGGCAGAGAGAGTTATTTGAAAGACATGGAAATTTTATTCAATCACAATTTCAGCTATTGCTAACTGAAGCATTGCTTCTATGTGTCCATCTTCTACAACACCTCAATAAAATGTCCAATTAAAATGTTACAGCTTATGCTCTCTCCATCTATCAAGCAGCCTTCACAATTATTTGCCAATACTAACTGGCCTTCTGAATTATCAACACTGTAAAATTCCACTTTATCATATACGCTGTTAGTTAGCGCTTATAGTTCTTTTTGCTTTCAAAGATACATCAAAATGTAATGAAAATATGGCAACTGTTTTGATAAAAAGTAAAACTGCCTACTTTGTACTGTTCATCTTGTTACATTCTAAAACTGCAGCTTCTTGTCCTCGGGGCATAGATGAGGTATCTGGTATTACTAAAATTTAGCAAAGGTCTGTCACAATTCACTTGTACTGATCAGAATAAATTGCAATTGTCCAAAAAGAACTGCACCAAAAAAATCTTTTTCTGAATTCATCACAACTGCAAAGATTAAAAAACAGAAACATAATTAAAGGAAACTAAAGAGAAAAAATAATTTATTTTCTTCATTGTTTTGTAAACATTTCCCCTAACATTATCACTCATTTCCCACACTTCCTTTATGTGCAACTCCACCAGTGCAGCTCTGAGTGTGGCAGCTCTGGTCTAGTTTGGATCAGCAGCAGCACCATGTGTCATATGGCCATGGCTGAACACATAGTATTTGCTTTTACCATACTGAGTAAATCAACTTGACCACCTCTACCCTTTACCTTAGATTTCTGCTCTCATCTTACTCTCCAGAAAAAAATTTATTGACTGAGTATTTTCCATATAGGTCTTTAAGGCAAGGAAAAGGTAAAGGTATAGGAATTGCATATATAAATGCAGGACAGGGAGGTTTGTGTCAGCCTAATTTTTGTGGCCATTTAGTGCCACATCTGACAGGCCTAAAACACCTCTGACATCTGAACATTTGAGTTTTACCTATAGAGAGCTGTATTGTGTCAAACAAAGAAAGTTAGTGATGACTTTATTTAAGGGTTTTAGTTGGCTGTTCAGATATAACACAGAAAATTTTGACTACCGAAGTCAAAGGACTGATATAATTCAAAATCCAGTGAGAATTTTACCCAAGAAAAATGAAGCTTGAGTGTGGCACTGATGATCTGTGAGGCAGAATACATTTCTAATGAACATTTTGTACTTGGTGGTGCTTAAATGTGGCAAACATCCCAGACAGACAGCACTGCTGTAACACTACTGAGAAAGTATAAAGGTAAAAATAATTTATGCCACATTAAGATAATGTCTTTTAGCTACTCACTGACAATATGGGCTTGCAGATGGGCATAAACTCCTGGTTTCTTGAAGGATCATAAAAACTGCTGTACAAAAAACATAATCCAATTATCTTCCTACACTGAGTCTCTTAGGCTATGCAGTTAGTCTAACACCTTTGCCTCTAATCCAAATAGAGGAATAGAGGAATTTATGTAAATCAACTTACTTAAGTTATTCATAGCTCTCAATAATGCAAATAAGAATAAAATTCCACTTTATATGTAAACACTGGTGAACACAAATCTGAATACAGTGCTATGCTATGCATAAGTTTCTCTAATTACTACAGTTCAGACTTTAAGTGTAGTAATTCTTTTCCCACCGCCCACCAAATGCAAAATGACACATAAAGGGAACACATTTTGACCCTTCTGCCAACAAAACATCAATAGATGCATACTGAAGTGGGAACAATGTGCTTCACTTTTCTGGTGGTGTGCCAGTAACACATCAGCTGTGCTATGGAACAAATTCTACAAAGCCTGGGGAACATTAGTACTGGGGGGAAAAAAATAAATAAAAAGAGAGAAACTTGATATTTCAGAAGACAACAATGTGGCTGAAATGTTCCATACCAGGCATTAAGCGCCCAGCCCAAGTTCCTCTGAAGTCAATAGCAAAATTCTCATAACTAAATGTTATGAAATGGGGTACAATGAGGTACAGCCACTTCTAAGGCACAGTCCTCTTTCTGACTTGGCTCCTCAGTGAAAGAGAATAAAATACTATATGAAAATGAAAAAATCCCGTATGAAATCAGTTTTGACATTAAATTGTATCTGTACACATCAAATAGCTAATATTGCTTTCATCATATTTTGTCAGTCTCTGTGCTAGTTAGGACTGATTTGTAAATACCTGCTTAAACATCTCTGCTTCAGCACAATGCTTCTATAAAAATGCTTTGGTATCCAAAAAATAACTATTCTGAGTAGATTATCTTTAATGCTTTGTTTTTTCTTTTTTTTTTTTCTCCTTTTCTTTAATGCAAAACTGGCAGTTCTTCAGGACTCCATGCTGCTCTGCTGCCTCTCATATTCTCATCATTTATTGAAAATCTGCCTGAAGGATGAATTCGTAAGCATGGCAGTAGCATTATTTATTTTCTAGCTCCTTTACTCTGTTAATAGACTTTCAGCAGTAGCAAATCTAAACAATTTATAGTAAATGGAGAATCCTAGCTCTTCCAAATAAAACATGTGACTAAAAGCAGGTAGTATAAATGGTTTACAATCCACTTGGGAGGGCAGTGACTAATGAGAGGCTGTACTACTGCTGGATAGAATTAAAACAGTTTCCTTTACATCTCTGGGCCAGAAACTTAGTTAGACTCATCCCTTAATCTGATTTCACTATGTAGATATTTCAGGGAATCTATCTATCTATCTATCTATCTATCTGGTTTAGGGAGATGTTTTACCCCAGGTTATTCCATTTCTGCATCCAATGATACACAACACTACACTTGTGTTTTGCATGGAAAGGAGTCCCAAAGTTTCTGACGTCAGGGTATAACTGATCAGGAGTGTTGATATTACTGTGTACAGACACAAGCCCTGAGCACTGTCCTCCTACAGCAAACTTCACTTAGCTGGGACTGCAGTGAATTATTTACATCCTGCTTTCCATTTTACAATTCAGCTAATTCTAGGGAGAAATAAAACTCTGCCCACTCAAGCAAAACCCTCTGAACCCTCTTTTTTTTTCCTTCTTCCTATTATTTGGATTGCTCATAAGTAATCACAGAATAACAGAATACTCGGAATTTGAAGGGATCCACAAGGATCATCAAATCCAACACTTAAGCGAAGACCCCATAGAGGGATCAAACCCATGACCTTGGCATTTATCTTCACAATTAGCTCAGCTAATCTCAGTGGCATATGAAAGTTTCCATACAACATCTATAAATTCCCCTCTATCCATATTCCTTGTGTTGTCTCCTAAAGCAATACCTAATTTGAAACTTCCAGGCAACTTGGATGGTTTTCTCTTCTTTTGTATTCTATTGACCTTCCATGCATTTTTTTTATTCAGCTGCGTACATGGTGTCATTTCACAGATTCAAGGTCTTCACTGGGCCCAAGAATCTTCCCACTTTCTAGTTACTGTTTTTTTTTCCTTTCCATTAAATTATTGTGACACTGTATATTACTGTATATTTCTGTATATGCCTGTATATATTCTGTATATGTCTGTGTATTTCTTATACTGCCTTTTCCTTTTTCAGTGCTTTACATCAATCAGTCCAGCTTACAATTCCTGATGGAATTCACATCAGCTTTTGTGGCTATGGCACACTCTTGTGAGGCCTTTGCTTGTTTTTGAAATCACAGGTAGGAATGGGCTGCCTGGATAGCAAATGTCACTAATCTAAACTGCATAAATATATCTGCATTCAAACATCATTTCACATTCCATCAGAAACATGAGAAACATGAAGAACGTCTTCACTTAGGAGTCTTAGGTTGTGCTCAAAATTTTCTCAGTTCACCACTTTTGAATACCTGATATCAGCAAGACACGTAAACCAAAAGCAGGCTTGAAATATACCATCTTTAGTAAACCTAAATAAATATTCTAGTTTTGCCTTAAAGAACGCCTTAAAGAAGGCGTTGTCTCCAAGGCTTTAAATTCTGATTCAAGTGGAGTACATTGCGGGGTTTTAGATCATATTAACCCTTTCTCTGAAGAACATCGGCATACAGCATTGTCTAGTAAATTGGTGGAAGCAGATTATAATACATCTTAAATTGCAAGGCATTTAAAATAACAAGCCTCTCCAAATAGCCTTTAGACTTTTTAGGTAATAAAAGACAATGGAAGACATTTGTAGAATAGCCAGGATTTTAGCAGCAATGATGAAATATTAAAAATCAAATGAGTTATTAAGCAACAACTGTTCTGTTCCTGATATTCCATTATCATCTCCCATCGCCTTATCCCCTTTTCTTTATGTACTTCTGCTTCTTTCATTGCCAACCAACCTGTGAAATGTCCAGAATAAGGATATTCAAACACATGAATGTGGGCAGGCAAACTAGAGGTGTCTCACTATAGGTAAGGGAAAGGTTTAATTGTACAGCCCTTATAGTTACTGATGACGTGTCTGCTACTGATTTGAATTGCCTATAGACAATCAGAAGAAATTTTTGGATTGGTCACTCTGGTCCTAATGAGAGATTTCTACTTCCCAGGCATCACTTGGGAATATCACACTGCTGTGAAGAGCAGGTCTTGGAAATTCTTGAAGTTTGTAGGAGATAAGTTGCCACAAGTACTTGGTGACAACTAGTAAAGATCCCTCTTAGACCTGCCTTCGGGCATATAGAAGGAGGATGTGATTGTAGGTGGCTCTTTTGGCCACAGGGAACAGGAAATGGTTGCATGCATGCACAGCAATAGCTACACAGTGGAAAGAGAAGGAATCATTATTTCTAGGACAGAATAAAATTTTTCTTCATAGACACATTTTGCCTTACAGAAATCTTTAATTTTTCTTGCAAAGAGCATGCTAGGTATACAAAAGTGGAAATAAAACACACGAAAATAAATCACTCAAACCCAACCATATACATTTCTATTGGATATACAGAGCATGGATATGTATTACAGTGCTTAATGGCAGAGTTTGAAAAAGAAAATTAGGCTATAGTTATTTATATATGGTATAAAAAGTTACTCTGATGCTCAGTGTTTCTTAGAAATAAAAGCTCTGGTTGTCATTGGAAGAAAAAAGATGAATATATAATATTTCTCATCTTTAATCTGTATTTGGTAAAAAATATTCTATCTATAGATGAAAAAATACTTAATAAAATATTTTAGTAGGACAGTTGAAGTAGCAAGCTAATAATTTGTTCCTTTGTACAGTTTAGATACTTCTTAGATTACATATTAAAAATATATTGTTCCGAAATTGCACTTAGAACAATCCATTAAGAAAAAAAGCATTTATATCAAATACTGTCTATGTGCTGTTTAAATAATTATTTTTGTTTATAAGTGCACAGGCAATTCTTTTTCCTATTTATGAAGTGTGAAAGAAACAGTTGCTTCTCTTGTATTATAATACTCATAAGCAAATCAGAAAGGGATAGCTAATGGTAGTGTATTCCATATTCAGCTCCTTGGGGATACAAGTTTTACAGATAGATTCCAGTTTTTCACTTAACAGCCAAAGACAAACCCAAATCCAATACAAAATGCAACCAGGTTACAGCTTGTTCTACATAATTACATAAACCCATCACTGTTGCTGAATACTTTTTTTGTTGTTAATATACTGTCCAAGACATAAATTTGGGCTATTTTTTTATTATTTTTTACTCACTAGTCTACTGAAAAATACTAGACACTAAGAAAGATAGTGTCTCTAGCCCAACTGAAGACCCTTGTTATTATGGCAAAATTTTTCTTCCCATTTTGTTGATCAAATTTAATTATTCCCAAAGTCAAATAATATTTTCTCTTCAGTTCATAGTAACAATGCTTCAAAGTAATCCTGTAGATAGTTCTAATATTCCTTTAGACTATTGAATGAAGTATTTTAGGTACCAAAGTTTATTCTGAATGGGTACATTTTAAGGCAATATAGTAGATAATTGTCTTTGTTTTTTGTGATGACGCTGTAGAAATATTGGACATACTAATTACTGGCATTTTTAAACTGTTAGCTATATATTTTTTCAGATGATTAAATTCTAGCCAGATCATGCAAGTCAAATTTTAAGAGGATTTCTTATATGAAATCTGCAATGAAATCCTGTCTAACAGTTTTTATGAGCTTTCTTTCAGAAATTCAAAACCATGGAAGCACACCTCTTTGAACCCAGATGAGGACATTGCTAGAAACTAACAGTTTGTATTTTGTCTCCTCATGCTCGAACATGAATCTGGCATTCATCAAATTATTCAAATGTATGATAAAAAATATCCACATGCCAGGCACTAGAAAACCAGTGACCTGAAACAGAATGAAAAAAGAAGTAGTCCCAGAAAAAGGGATATGAAAGAAAAAGCAAATTTGCAGTTCAAAACCAATGAGTCATCAAGCCTAAACAGTGTATGTGAGAGTGCAGAAGCAGTTTATACATAATATTACTGAATTACCAGTGGGATTGTGCGCTGCTATATTAAAAAAAATAAATAAATTGTAAGGTGGCAAAATGCTATATCATGCCAAGTTACTTGAGTTTGCAGTGTCAGAGAATATTGCTGGAAAGTGCTAAAAGACCTCAGAGCATCATGATAGTATAATTGAGCACTTATTATGCACACTGAAGAGCATACACATTACAGAGAAATATGTTCACCTATTTGATAAGCCACCTGTGAAGTTTAATTGTATCCAAAGAAACCTGCATATTACTACAGAAAGCAAGATAAACTGCATTAAAAAAACCTGGAGACAATGCCTTTATGTTTATAAACAGTAAAGTCTTATCTGGTGTATTCTGTGCAGCACTGAACACCTACTCTCTAAAAATATGGATCAGAATGAGAAATGTCTGGCTATTGACAAAGAAAGATGATGGGATGTTTTAAGGATTTGTACCTTACATCAGGAAGGGGAATACTAAGTGACATCAAATATATAAGGCATATAATAAGTGGAACACTGAGCAGCTATTGTCTCTGACCTGTGACAGAATAAGGACATATACAATCAAACAAAAAGAAAGTAAGCACCCAGCTGATTAATTGTATTTTTACCCAAACAGAAATAAAACCAAGGAATTTACTGCCAAAGGCTGCCAGATACCTACGAATGTGCCACTGTTAGACTGAAAATTTGCATTTTACCAAAGGTGGTACTGTAAGACTGATAAGAATCTTAGAAAGGTCATTAAACTGGCAACTTTACAGACTTGGTCAACCTCTAAAGAGATCAGAATCCGCAGTACTGGAGTCTGCCAAGCTCTTACAACTTTCATTGAAGGACCAGGCATTGTTCACCCATTTGATAAAGGCCGAACTGACATTGTGCCTAAATGTACAACTTGTATTCATTAGAGGAAAATCAAACTTAATTAACTCTCTGAAATTCTTAGATTTGTCTGTAAGAATTTATGGTGATGGTCTTGCATGGTCTTGCAGTTTGACCCAAGCACAGAAGCATAAAAGAAATGGAAGAGAAAAAACAGCCACCAAGCAAAGTATATGGGAGTTTAGAAGTTTTGGTCTGAAGAAAGGTCTAGTTTTGATGAAGGTCTGGTTTTGATGTACCACCAAGCCTAAAGGCTACAGGGTGAACTTAATCAGCAATAAACATTCTTTACTACAAACACAGACAGTGGTCTGATAATAAGGTTGATCATATCTATTGTCTCAGTACTGCAGTTGAAACCAACACAGCTTTATTCCTGCAAAGACTGAAGGACCAAGTTCTCAATAATTAAGTACAAATATAATTATGAGAGCACCTACATTAACAGGAGAGGCTGTGAAGTGTAGAAGATGCTTTTACATTGCAGCTGGCATTGTGGGATTATAAAGGAGAAGCATGGTCAAACTGAGAAGCTGTGTTTCCTTTCCTCCTGGACTAGTCCAATCTGCCAGCAACATTGCTTAAAGAATTATCACTCTCTGTTCTTCGGATCATTTGTGTTTTGGTTTGGAATGACCTAAAGAAGCCCAATGGAAAATACTTCAGAAGCACTGAAACTTTGAACATTATTTTAATTCCCCGATGAAACTGATTGTAGTCATCAGTTTACAGTCACATCTATCTTGATGTGCTTGTGCACCTCCTTCCAGCTGGCTGCTTGTTTAGTTTGTTTTCCCAGTGGTTTTAGTGCTAATTAACAGAACACTGAATTTCTATGGCCTGTGAATTAATTTGATCTCTTCCCAGGTCTTCAATCAACCAGAACCACCTCTCTTTTAAATGATGAAGAGACAGTAAACGAAAGACCGTCAGTGCTCAAGTGAAAAAAAAACGCAAAAACCAAATCCAAAATAAAAGCACCAAAATAATCCAACTCCAACACCATCTTCCTAGCAGCAGGCTGGAACTGGCAGCTTTAAGCTGCAAGAGTAAGTAGCACACATACCTGAGCCTATGCTCACACATTAGAAGGGCAATCTCTTCCAGTGAGGAAATATACTTCATCTTCAAACTCTCCAAGGATTGCTCCAAGCAAATTCTTATTTTAAATATTAAAAAACTAGCTTCTTGATACTATCTTTTGAAACAGCACTTAGTACCACCTGAAAAGAGTATGAGAGCAAGTCTCTACAACAGCATAAGAAGGGGAAGGAAGAAACAATCCTAAGGAAAAACAAAATCCCTCAGAGTAGAAAACTCCCTCACAGTAGAGCCATCAAAGAAGTGGTAGCAGAAAAAACTGGCAGGGAGAAAAGGAACTGACCCACCTACAGATGCAGAGCACTCCTACTACTGTTAAACCAAGAAAATTAAGTACCAGCCACTGACTCATCAAGTCCTGTGGATTTTTAATTAAAAGAACTCATCAAGTGCTTTTAATTTTTTAGCACCTGTGGTGCTACGGCTCCTTGTTGGAGTCAGCCTTGAATTCCAGTGATGCAGGCAAGAAGGACACCCACTATGGGTACATCTTTGAGTATCTCTGTCACACTGGACACACTTCTTTACTTAAACACATGATGCTATTTAATTCTTGAATTTCACCCTTTGCATTTGACCCTTTTCTTTTAATCACCGTTAATAAGGGCTAAGATGAGGGTTCTCATATTCTCCACATAAATGATCTTAACTCAAGTAGGCTGCAATCACCAAGCAGTAAGGGAAAAGATCAGAAGAAAGAGAGAAGAAGAGGGCACAGTGCTTGGTGTTGGATCTATTCCAGAGGAATCCTCCTGACTCAGGTCATTCTCAATTAGTTTGAGAACTGCTCAGTGCAGCATAGAGAGGTCACAACAAAAGGCCAGGTGTAGATTTACAGGACACAGTAAGTTCCCTTCTTTAGAGGTATTTTCCATCCTTTTCACATTACATCTAGAAAATCAAGTTTTTTTCTTGTTACCTGGAACAGAAGGTACACTTTTGCACAAAGAGCATTTAACATGTGAAAGTTAGGAATTGTGCACCCCTGTGTCAAGCAGGGTCAGAATATTTAGTGACAATTAACAAAGCACACATGAAATCATACTGACAAAGATATTTTGTCTGTAATCAAAAACTAAAGTTTAACAGCAGAGTCTATTTTCTCCTTTGTAATCAGAAGTTGAGTATGATTTTTTCCCATGTTTATATGATGACCAGTTTTCAAACTTAATTTCTTTAAAAATGTATTCTGAATTTGTGAAAATTCAACAATTTATGAAATGTGTTCTCGGTGTATCAGCCACTAAATACATAGATGCTATTACCTGCTATTTCATTAGGCACATCTTTCAAGACAGAAAGGAAAAGTGAACCTGACTGCAGAGCAGTAAGATGCATTCATGTAGAAATTGCTTTGTTCATGTGTCTCATCTCACCTCAGGGAGTGACATCTTTGCAAAGACGGCTGCCATCACCCCTCCCATCTGCATCCTCTTTGATTCCCTGGAGACATGCCTGCCAGTTACAGCCTTTCCAGGAGAGGAGATATGCACTGGAATATGATCCCATGGTTTCACATAACAAATTTTATTGTTATCACCTTAGTATCAGACTAAGGAACCAGATATCTGGATGAGTTGATCTTACTCAGAGTACTGTGCAGATCAAACTAAGACTCCAGGAGAAATAATGAAGAACAGATGCACTCCATTAAACTATTTTTAATACTTTAAAAAAATAGCTATAAAGTCATGACAATCAGAACCCATTACAATCAAGAAACACACAAGATCTCCTTCCAAAAAGTAAAACATTTTTTCAAATTATTGATTTTCACAGGTACTATAGATTTTCAGGTTTGAACTTGAATATTTTTTCTTATTTTGGATAACAAATTATTCAACTTATTTGGGATTGCTGATGTTGAAAAACTAGGTAATGGAATTCAAATAGCATTTTTCTAAAACTTTGAAACAGAATGAGATCAGTTATGAATATTCTGCTATCAGATCTCAGATTTATTTTTTATTATTCTTAACACCCACATTCTGTCATTGCTGGTTTTTCTACTTTTCTCTGCATCTACCCATGACTCATTTGTCACTTGCAAATCTGAAGCATTTAATTTTAGACATTTGTCTTCTGAGAATCAGTCATAAATACTCTAAGAGCTGACAGTTTTTAAGACAAAAATGCCACCTCCCTCCAGAGATGTTGAGTGTTTTTCTCCATCCTCTTATCTTCCTATTCTTCCACTTATTTCTGCAGAGGTAGTCTTAATTCCCATCAGCCCCAATGAAGAATTAATTAGACAATTTAAAGGCTTAGCAAAGAATACCAGTTAACTAGGAGCAATGGATTCAAAATACTCATTTGGGCCGTAGTAATGTATTTTCAGCAAATACTATTTTAAGAGAATTTGCACCTCCTGCAGTAGAAATGAATAAATGTCAGACCAAAGAGAAAATATAAAATCAATATTACCCAGTTTTATTTTTCTAGAAGTAGAAGAAGACTTTTCAGCAGGGATTAAATGCATATGATGACTACTCCAAACATTTGTATAATTTGTTTAAATATAATTTAAATTTTTCTATGTTGTTTTCTTTCCCCTGCTTTAAAATTGAGCTAGTGAATTCTTGTTTTGCTGTGATATCCAGGAAACAACCTGCTGGGATTTCACAGCTATTGTGGAGCTCTGCCAAATGAGTGAGCCTACACAAACGGGCATGGGTCAAATGTTACAATATCAAACATTCTTGACACCTTTTAAAAAGGTACATTTTAATCATACTGCTCAAGACAAATTGCACATGGGATTTCTTTTACTGCATATAAAGGTGGTCAGGCTGGGCCTGTCTGGAAGAAACTGAACTCGATGAAAACCAAGCCCAAATCCTATTCATCCTCACAGAATCATCTAGGTTGGAAAAGACCTTTGAGGTCATCAAGTCCAACTTATGATCTAACACTACCTTGTCAACTAGACCACAACAGTGACTGCCGCATCCAGTTTTTTCTTCAACACTTCCAGGGATCATGACTCCACCATCTCCCTGTGGAGCCCATTCCAATGCCCAATCACTCTTTCTTGAAGAACTTCTACTTAAAGCCCAGCCAAAACCTCCCATGGTGCAGGTTAAGACTGTGTCCTCTTGTCCTGTCACTGGGTGCCTCGGAGAAGAGACTGACCCCCTCTCCCTGTCCAGCTACTACCTCCTTTTAGGTAATTGTAGTGTGATAAGGTCTCTCCTGAGCCTCCTACAGGCTAAACAACCCCAGCTCCCTCAGCTGCTCCTCACAGGACTTGTGCTCCAGACCCTTCACCAGCTCCATTGCCCTTCTCTGGACACATTCCAGCACCTCAATGTCCTTCCAAAGTTTTGGGGCCCAGAAATGGACACAGTACTCAAGGTGTGGCCTCACCAGTGCTGAGTACAGGGGAAGAATCCCTGCCCTGCTCCTGCTGGCCACCCTACTGCTGGTAGAGACCAGCATACCATTGGCCTTCTCGGCCATGTGGACACCCTGCAGGCTCGTGTTCAGTCGCTGTCAACCAGCACCCACTCCCTTTCTGCCTGACCGCTGTCCAGCCACTCCATCCCCAGCCTGCAGTGCTTCATGGGGTTATTGTGACCAAAGTGAAGGACTTGGCACTTGATCTGTTAAACCTCATAGTGTTGGATTAGGCTCATCTATCCAGCCTGTCCAGGTCCCTCTGCAGAGCACTCCTCCAACAGATCAACACTTGCACACAACTTGGTGTTATCTGCAAATCTGCTGCTGGTAAACTTGAACCCTTCATCCAGATCATCAATAAACTAGCACATCACAGATTATCCCATCTGATATTATATACACAGATTTTTCTTAAGAAAGCATCAGTGCCTCCACAATTTTACTTAATAATTAAGTAATAACAATGCTTTGAGACCATAAGAAAGCTTGTTTCAAATGGATTACTTTAGAAAAATGTACATCTTGAAGGCCATGGAAGACAATAGAGAAAAAAAGTACATGTGAGAAAATGACAGAGTGGCATCAAAGTGCATTTGTTGAGGTGTTTTCCACTGTTCCCAGATAGCTACTGAAGATACTGAATTCAAAGTGTTGATAAAGGCAGACAGAGAGACACAAAAAAGTGGGAACAAGGGAATATGGGAAAAGCCAACTGTGGGCCTATGCAGGAGTATGTAAACAAGCAAAAGAACTCAAGACAACAGGAATGAAATGCCATTAATGAGGGTTAAAGCAAAATTCAGAAAGAAAGGCGAGGATGGACAGACTGGGAAGGTCAGCAATTTGCCCTTTATGTTGAGAGTAGTGAGAATGCACATGGCTCTAGAGATGGACATGAGCCAGCAGGCAATTTTCACATTAGGACTGGTGGGCAGACCATCATGGGTGACAATGCAGTGGGCCTCTGCTACAGCCATTTTGTTCAAGAAGTAGATGAGGTGTTCTTAATGTAACTGCATGTTAGCCCATGTGAAATCTATGAGCTTCTCAGAGGTCCTGGGTGTGTAAGATCTTGCAACCAGAGTACACTGACACTTCCATTTGAGTCATAGTGACTACATTAAAGTTATAAAAGTGATGACTACCAAGTATAAAAATAGGCCTTTTGTTCTTGCGCAGTAATCAGGTACACTAAAGGCAGACTCAGACCTGCTCCAAAAGTCTTTGCAGCCTCATGGGTATCTTTCCACTCACTCCAGCAAGAGATGAATAATAAATATTGCACCAAAGATGTGCAAGGTAGGCACATCTTGCAGTATATTCATAACAGTGACATTTGACTGAGCTGCAATGGGCCATGAGTCATGTACTGCTAGATGTAACAGTCTGACAACAAAAAATGCTGTACACATAATAAGGAGAGGGAGGTGGGATAGGAATGCTGTGCAGGGTAACTAAAAGTTATGTGCCTACAAAAGCCACAGAAACTAAAAGATTATCTGGCCATAAATGCACTCGAAGGTCTGAAAGCATTGACATTTTAAAGACTCAATAAATCAAGAAAGCAGGAATTGCCCACCCAGCCACTTGAGGTAGTTATGTGATGCCTAACTCTTCTAAAGTTAAGAAATGACGGCCTGATAAAAGCTTCTTGTTTTGCAATGGATTTGAGTATTATCTATAAGTTTGCAAAGTACAGTCCCAAACAGATTCAATTCTCTGCTGTCCATGGCCAAGCTCAGCTCTGTAACAACTCCTTAACCACAGACTCATGAATGTAATCATTAAACAAAAGCTTTTTATTTACCAGAGTTAAACTACTCTGCCTCAGATTTCTTTTTAATATTTCAGAGATTGATTCAACCCATGATTCCAACATTCATGAGCAACACCCCTTTGTCCACTGGAACAGAAGCTGAATCCAAGTTTTTCTATCTTTCTGTAGTCAGTTACAGCAGTGTACAGTAAGGTCTGGTTGCTCCCTAAGGCATGGCAAGGTGGAAGCCAAGCATGATGTCCAGCCAGCAGATCAGGTGTCTTGCCAGCAAAGGCCCAGCCCCACAGGACAGCCCCAGAGATGGCAGCCAAACTCAACCAAGAGTGCAGATCATCAGGAAAATTCCTGGTGATGAGGCAGGTCTGAGGTCAAGCCATGAAAGCAGCCTTCAGTTAGGGTCTTGGTCAGCAGAGTCCATGGCCAGGAAGCGCTGTGGCTGAGCTAGAAACCAGCAGTCTCTGATACAGCTCAGACAGGGACTGAAGGCCTGGACTAAGCTGAAATCAGACTCCCTGGCTCATAGACAGAGGTGTAGACAGAGGCCCAATGGGAGGTTGTCAGGACAATTAAGGTCTAGTAGGGCCCTGATCATAGAATCATAGAATGTTCTGAGCTGGAAGGGACCTATAAAGATCACTGAAGTCCAAGATCCTGTTAAGATCCTTCACCAGCAGTAATCAATTGAATGATTCCACATGCAGTTAAGAATTGTATGCAGTGAACATAGATTAATACCTGCTGGAAACTTTTTGGTCAAAGGATTAAAAATTATCAGTATCATTTCAGTTTTCATTTAGCAATGACAGATGTGGGACCAGCTTTGTGACTATTATGAAGTAGGAAGGCAGCTGCAACACAATTTATGTTTTACAAAGGTTGTTTTCTTCTGGTTTGGTTTTTTTTTTGGTGGGGGTATGTATTATAAAACACTATAAAACATTATGAGCCAATACACATGAGAGAATTGCATGTTTTACAATGACTGCCTCTTATATGCTTAAAGGAAATCTTGAATATGTATCAATTTTTATTTTGCTACTTCAGTTGTTCAAATATAAATGCTCCATAAACTGCTGACCCTGTTAAAATCAATGATGATCATTGTAATTCCTCTTTTTCAGAATTAGGTTTTCAGTTTTTCATTCCTCAATACTTTACTGAAAATCAATGGTGAAAATAGGCAACTCTTTCTACATTGACATCTGGCTCAAAGTTTCATTAAGATATTGTTAAAATATTTTGGACAGATGGATTAACTGAGACCAAACATTACCCCATATAAATTAACCCTACAAGTATAATGAAAGCTCTCTTTCACACGTGCTACTATAAAGCTTTTGTTAATAAGATTTCCCCTTCTTGGACACTCAAAATGAAGTATTGTTCATTACCATGTGGCTCACATTAAATACAAGGAAACAAACAAAAACACAGTAAGTCTTTGACATTTCAATGACTGTTGTTCAGCTACTCCTACCAGAAGCTGCTCTATTAGCTAATTACACTCACTGGTAAAAACATTCATTTCAGCTCCTGCCTTTTTCTGCTGACTTTGGGTTCAGATCTTGGTGCTGGAAAAGGTTATATGTATTATCAATAGCCCTTAAAGCCCTCATCTGAGATGAGAGCCCCTTTGGCATTCCATAATTAGAATACAAAAGAAAGTTTTTTAATAAGATCGCTTACACAAGACAGAAACAGAGAAATGCTAAAAGTGAATGGACATCAGAGCACCTCCATTTTAGGATATGCAATTTTCTTTCATGGGGGAAAAGGCTTTTATAGTATCCATGCTGGTGGTCTAGCTGGCTCTAAGGGCCAGTCAATAAAATTTTGCACAAGCACATGCTTCCCATTAAATTTGGGTGTGTTACTGATTGATACCAGCTCCTACTGCTACCAGAAGCATTTGCAGGTTTGCAGTAGTTCATAGGATCTTCTCTCCATCTCCATTTGAAAAGCACAGATTTGCTATTGAATATAGATGAGACAGAAAACATCTTTTCAGTACAGTATTGTGTTAAATGTAAATTAGTTCCCTTTAGAAGGAGAGACAGTGATCAGACTTAAGAATCACCATCTGACTGAAGATGATACTGGCTGACACAGAGAGTAATTAATTTACGTATATGAAAGTTAAGTGAAAGACTGATGCATATGGTAAGAACCAAGACACCATTGGATAATTGCCTACCACGATGTCAGGGTAATACTTTGTACCAGAAGAGATGTCCAGTGAAAAGACAACAAACCCACAAAGTAAAGTTATTATCTAAGTATGAACATTCTCCTGAGATCAGGCCAACCATGGATGGCACCTTTGCTTGTAGTCAGTCTCATATTGTATGGAGGGAAAATAATAAATCTTTGTGAGTGGACAAACTGAGCTTGAGCATCATGGACTTAACAGCAACGTACCACAGACACAAGAAATGGAGTACCATCAAAATATTTCTTACACTAAAACACTATTAAAAGATAATATTTTAAGGCCCTAGGTGATCACACATAAATATTTGAAAATATTACAGATTCTAAAAGAAAAAATACAAAGCCATGTAACACAATGATTTTCCAGTGTTGAGAAAACAAGGAGTAGATGTCATGTGAATCTGACAGTGATGAAGACAGCTGCACAGACATGAGGCTGGGGCTCCTACAGGCTCAGACTCTGGTAATACACCAACAATTCCAACATGGAAGTCTGCCCCTATCATTCTCTGTACTCACATATTCACACTGATAGATACACACAGAGAGAAAAGGATCTATTAACTGTCTCCTTGGTCTCTACCAAAACATGATTTTGCCTCATTTTTTTCCCTAAATAACTTTCAGTATTTTAAATAAAACAAATGGAACTGGAAAAGATTATATCTGTACTTCAGAAAGATATTGAAAAGATAAGCATACACCTCCAAGGAACACAATTACTTTCAGCACTGATCTGCTCTGCATGGAATATTACTTGGACATGGTGAAGAAAAGCACAAGAAATGCAAGGTAAGTAAGAAATGGCCTCAGGAGAACATAGGGATATGTAAAGTAGAACTATTCATTTGAGGGGCAAGTCTTAAAGGAGATCTTCAAGGATCCATTTGAGGATGAATCTTTTCTTAATATTTTCACTGATGACCTGGACACAAAAAATTACATGCATTAATTACTCTTTGCTGATGTAAAACTGTAAAGCAGTAACGGTCTTGGCTGAGGACCAGAATATCATACACAAAGAGCTCTATGACCCTGAGGACTGAAGTAATAGAAACTGGATTAAATTTTAATACCACAAAATACAGTGTCATGCACTTGAGGGCTGCTATGAAATATAGACAACTGGAGGCAGTATAGAAAAAGGATGGCCATCATAGGATACCCAAGACACCCATTTGATACAGCTTTGAAAAAGACAACTGAAATCATATGATGCATACGGAAAACTATTTCCAGCAAAGAAAAGAAAATGTAAATGCTATTGTATAAAGCACTTTTAGTGTTGGCAGCAAAATGCAGTCTATACTTCTGAACGTCTATGTTAAAAAAGATACAAACTGGATCAGGTGCAGAGAATTGTTCAAAGATAATCAAAGGAATAGAGACAGCTTCTCTGTCTACCAAAGGAAGACTTAGAGACACTGACATACACTGGGAAAAATAAAATTAAAATACCACATATGCACTGGGTTTGCAGGGCAAGATTTTAATAGTGGTAGGGCTACAAGGGTTGCTCCTGTGACAGTCTTCCAGCAGCCTTCTCCATGTCCAACAGAGCCAAGACCAGCCAATTCCAAGACAGACAGGCCACTGGCCAAGGCCGAGGCTGTCCGCAATGGTGGTAGCACATATGGGGTAACAGATTTAAGAAGGGAAGAAAACAATTCTGCAGAAAAAACAGCAGCCAGAGAGAGCAACAGCTCTGCAGACACCAAGGTCAGTAGAGAAGGAGGGGATGGAGGTGCTGCAGGTGCCAGACCTGAGGTTCTTCTGCAACCAGTGATGAAGAGCACGGTGAGGCAGCTGGGCCCCAAAAACCCATGGAGGTCCATGGTGGAGCAAAGATCCACTTGCAAGACCGTGCAAAACTCCACATCAGAGCAAGGGGATGCCCAAAGAAGGCTGTGGTCCCTTGGGAAGCAGGCTTCTGTCAGACCTGTGGACTCATGGAGAGAGGAGGCCACCCTGAAGCAGTTTTGCTCAGAGGACGTGCAACCCTGTGGGCGACCCACGCTAGAGCAGTCTTCTCCTGAAGGACTGCACCCTGTGGAAGAGATTAATGTTGGAGAAGTTCACAAAGTCCATGGGAAGAACTCACATTGGAGATGATCAAGGAGGGTCTTCTCCCAGGAGGGATCTCACATCAGTAGAGGAAAAAAATGTGAGGAATAACCACACCTCCCATTTCCTTGTCCCCCTGCACTGTTTTGGGGGGGAGAAGTAAAAAACAATGAGGAGCAGAGGCAAGCCCAAGAAGACAGGTGAGGTTCAGGAGAGTTGTTTTAAGATTTAGTAAAATTTCTCATTATTCTACCCTGATTTTTTTTTTTGGCAATAAATTAATTTCCATAGGTAGAGTCTGTTTAGCCTTCGACATAAGCAGGCTGATCTCTCCCTGCCCTTATCTTGACCCATGAGCTTTTCATTATATTTTCTCTCCCTGTCCAGCTGATGAGAGGAGTGGTAGAACCCTTTGGTGGGTACCTGGCATCCAGTCAGTCAACCCACTGCAACATCAAATAGCAAAGCACCAGCAAGGAGAAGTTAATCTAGGCTAAAGCATACTGGCAAAAGGACAAATGGATTAATAATGGCCACAAATACTGAGGCCAGAATTAGGAAGAGGCTCCTCGTTTAATCAGTAAAATGCATTTTTGCAAGAGCCTTCCAACAAAAGTAGTGAGCACTAGAAATATCACTGACTTCAAAATGCATCTTAAGCTGTCCATGCAAGGGACTCTAATATGTTCTATGATATGATTTCTGAAAACAGCTGAAGGCTAAACCTAGTGACACAGAGATCATTTCACTCCTCTTCCTATTTTCCTATGACCATTCAACAATTAATCCATACCTATGCACATGCTCCACCTTACAGGAGAGATTATGGACTATGCTTGTCATCATAGCTGGTGTAGCCATGAAAGAAACACCTGTGTTGTTCTTACAAATTCACTTGACTGGTCAACTAATTGAGGTAAAGGGGTACCTCTCACCAGATGACATTTAACACTTGTTTCTTCCCCCAACCAGAAGTCACAGCCTATTTCAAATCACCTTACTGAACGAACACACATATATTCCAACAATTACCATTTTCTATAGCTTGGTGACAAAAAACAAAATTACAGGAACACTTTGAAATAAGTAAGTTTTGTGTGAAGGCAAATTCTTTCTAGCTCTGAACTTAGTTCACTGCAAATTCACTGCATCAAGCTAGATGACACAAAAAATGCTATCCCAACATTAACAATCCATAATGACAACAAAATTAAATTATTGTCTTTGTAAATTGAAAGGTCATTTGCAAGGTTTCTCTAGCACCTTTTACGATCTTTACTGATGAAAATAATCCAGCCTTTTCAACATCAGGAAAGAGGGAATGAAAACGCAAATGAAATTAGTCTAATGTATTGCCAGAATATTCTTTACAAATAAAATTATTTCAGTTTAGCTTTTTTTATTAAAAAAGAAAAATCAGCTACTTGAGGAACATGCTTTCTTAGAGATAACCTGTTACAGATGCAGAATACATTCTTATTAATCTAAACCTGTTCTGGCCTTTGTGGTTCTGCCTCTATCATGGGATCTGAGAGCATCTGTTATTTCCTGGGTACAAGTGCATGTGCCTGGGTCCACAGCAGCATAAGCATTATTCATTTTGTGTGCATTGTTTCCAAGGAGGAAGACATTTAAAGGAATGGTCTGGAGGACAATCACAGAATACTCCTCTTTCTCTTGGCACCAGAAACCTAAATGTGCTTAACCTGGCCTTCCAATTCAAGGACTATTTCCTAACCATGGGAAACTTAGAGAATCAATGTTTGCAAATTGTGGATTACTATACTGCTACTTCTAACTCAGAAATATAAAATTCCTGTCATATGCATTATTGCGCACACACACACGCATATATATATATACACACACACACATATATATAATGCAAGGTAATGCTAAAATAATTTTATTCATGTATTGTGGAAGCGAATTCAGATAACTTTTGAATTACTGCCTTCATATTGCTATATTATAGGATAAAAGGAACACAAATATTTTTAGTCACAGTAAAAAGATTATAAGAATACAAGTCTGAAAAGTATCACTCCCCAAGACATACCAATAACCCAAATATCTAGAACTGGTGGGTTCTAAGAGCTACTAACACTATCAAAGTCTAAAAAAAGGAATTAATCAGTACAGAGTTGCTGACACTTAGTATTCAGGGTGAGAAACCAAGTACCTATGAAATGCCAGTTACACTGTGAGCCACCATATAGCAGAAAGGAATGAGGAGAGTGGCAACACTATGTTACCAACAGATTCTAAAAGAATTTCATAGGCTGCTTTCAGATGACTGAATATAAATGGGCAAAGGTCATTCATATAAGAGATCCAAAGGCACTTGGACTGATCAAATAATTTATTTCATATGCTGGTAGCTACAGAATTCTGTTTGCAGACAGAAAAGGACATTATCATATGGATCTTGACACTGTAAATGTAATCAAGGATTGAAAGGAAAATGGGAAGAAGCTCTAGAAAAAAATGAAGTTAAAAGTGCAATTTTACCTCCCGTTATTGTAACAACACAAATTCGCATCAGATTTTAACCTTGCATAAGATTTATTTCCCAGCTGGTATGCACCACGTGTGTTGTAACAGCACAGTCCATGGGAAGAGGACCTGACTGCTGGCATACAAGAAAATAAAGCAAGATAATTTTTACTACAAATGGAGTCAACATTTATTTCTACAATTCAGAAGTGGTAAGGACTGGCACAAAATAGATAAGCAGCAATAGAAGTATCTATTTCCCACAACTACTCTACTTTTTGGGAAGTATTTAGCTTAATAATTCATGACTATTCATCAGTTCCTTAGATACTGACTAAAGCTTAGAATATCCATAATTTATCCAGATTACCTCAGATAATCAAAGTGTCAAAGCCTAAGGCTACATTGCTAACAATTTCCATTGGCAAAATTGAATTCAGGGACCACCATAAAGTTACTGCTGCAGAAAGAATAAAATTTTAGCACAGCTTTTTTTGGATATTGACAGTGACAGAATCTTTAACAGTACATCATAATTCAGAGCTACTCTAGTAGTATGAATTTAATTTAGCAAAAGCTAGCCTCTGTGAGATGAATATCATATTTCAAATATGAAAACGTATCATATTTTAAAACTGAACAAAGTCACAGCTTTCTTACTGATAGGGAGTTCAACAAATATGAAGTAAGCTGTATCACTCCTTGAGACATGTTTCTTTAGCATCAACTCCCACAGAATACTCCTGCAGGGCTTCCTCATTCCTGTATCTAACTCCATAAGCCAAAAGGACATCCCTTCCCAGAATAGTGGTCACCAAAGGCTAAGACAGGAATTAGAAAGTGTTGGAGAGCCTGAATAAAATTTGAATTTATGCAAATTCTATTCAGTTACCATATGCCAGAAGAGAGCCATGTGAATTTTTACAAACACAATCAAGTTTTGCAAGACAGAAGTAAACAAGAGAGATCTCCTCTACACAAATACTGATGGAAGACACAAATACATAAATCTTTTGGACAAATAAACTATGAACATTCTTTTACATTCCCAGCCCATCACAAGTTTTTTTTTGAACACACGGTAAAGATAACATAGGTAATATAAAATTCTGATGTGTATAAGACAGCAACAGATTTCCTGCAATAAAATGACAGGCTACAGTCTAGGACTTACCAATATGAAACACATTTTAAGCAATTTTTTCTTATCACCCAAATAATTTTGACCTGGTTTATGCAGAAGTGTCACAACTGCAATGCTTATAATGTAAACTCAAATTACATGTTTTGTTCATTCTCTCCCAACACTCATAAAAATGATAATTCCTTCCCAGTTTGTAAATAGATATAAAATTGTCTCAGGCCAACATTGTACATAGTACTGTTTTGGGAAAAAATCATAAGGATATCCCCTACTTTTTTTTTAATTGTTGAAGGTTAAAAATACAATAGTGAATACAAGTAAAAGGTTAAAGATACAATAATGAATACAGATGGAACAACATTCCAAAAGGACAGAGTCTCCTTAAGACATGCAAACCAGTGCAGGATTTGTGGTAGAAATAGCAGTATAGGTTTCCACAGTAATGATTCAGTCATTATATGACTGCTACTCTGTTCACATTAGTGAATTATGCTGCAGTTAGAATCATTCGGTGGCTGGATCTATCTTGGGGGACATTTATTTCATGGCAGGGCTATTACCACAATTTATATAGAAGACATACCTGCTTTTAGCTCATTCAGATAGCAAAGCAGTCTTTAAACAGGTTTGTAACCTGAAACAATCATCCATTCTAACACCTACACCTTTCATGTGCAGGACTAAATACTGTAGTGAACTGCTAGTTTTAATGTTCTGATGAGACTAATAAGATACCACCTCACAAGCTCTAACTGGTTTGTCCTCTAAGGGGCATGTATTTGAGTAAGGATAGCAAAAAAAAGACTCTCTATTGATCCTGAGTTAAGGCTAAACAGCAGGAATCCAATCAATCTGTAGGTGAAGTCAAGACTTTCATTTAATTATGTAAGTATCTAGGGGTCTCACAGATGCTTTAGACACCCTGTTAGACTACTTGTTCTCTTCAGAGATACAACACATCTGTACGCAGACCATCGTTCTCAAAGGAGGAACAACTTGGCTATATTTGTGGTTGCAGAGTTACCTTACACTCAACCATCACAGAGATTGTTTCATGAATCTTTTACTCCCTGCAGAAATATTACTTACAGAAGCAAATGCAGACTCTCTCCTTGCTCTTCCTCAGCACCTGTGCAAAAATGATCCTCCACTCCATTATTTTCTGTTCGTACATGATTTTTTTTCTATTCAGTAAATATCTCTTTAAAGGAATATTATTTAGGGAGTCTAACAGAGTACCAACCACTTGAACTGGATCCACTGATTTGCCTCATGCATGCAGATATTTGACCAAAATTGTGTAACCATTAGCTTTGAAAACCCAATAGCAAAGTCCCTTCTTTTGGAAGCCCTATATATTTTCAGTATTTTTGCTTTCAGAGGAAGGACATATTTACCAGGGGGCACATAAAGGAGCTACAGCTCCTGCTTGACCCCATTTGCTCTGCACAGATTGATGTGCTCTCCATGTCATATTACAGAGGATGTGTTATGCTGTTCAACAGCACCCTTATTCACATCCTGACTGCATCCAGTCCTGCTGTATAGCAGTACTGTGTGAACAGATTGCTTTCATGACAGTTTTGAGACTCAGAGGGAGTTGGTTTGAATTGCAATTTTATTTTTAATCATCCTACAAGGGATGTCTACAATCTAAGACACAACTATCTCCAACATGATGTCAATGTAAATAAGTGGATGCTTCTGAATGGTTACCTTATATAGCTTTAAAGGGCAAGCCATGATCCTGGAGAGATTCAGAGTCCTAGTACCCAGTTTGGAAAAAAAAAAAAAGCTTTTTTTTTTTAGTTCCCATCTTCTTTTTCTTGTAGTAACTACATAAAAACATGATGAATTCGGCAAACTGCTCCAAAAACTATCTGGAAGTATCCACGTTCAACTTTAATTCTGGATTCCTGGATAACCAGAGTAGTATGACTCAGAGGACTGGATAAGCTTCCCAATCATCTGTTTCACAAAAGTACTTCAAGTACTTTTTAAACATTTGCAACTACAATTGTGTGATTATTTTAGCCCTTTGCACTTGCACTGTGAAATGCTCAAATGAAACAAGACCAATTAAGCACATTCTTTTTGTACAGGATGGCACTTATCTCAAGTGGTGTAATTGGCACTTTGGTTATGTGTACACTGTGTAATGCAGTGCAATACAGATCTCATCCAGCCTCACAGGAAAGAACACAATCATGGTAATTACAACAAGAGTGCAACAATGTGGAAGGGAGGAGAACTTTGAGCAAAATTAACTTCTGAAACAAAAGCTTCTTTAGCATCCACACTTGGGCTCCTCTAAACAGCCTTAGAATATTTTTACCAGCGGATAAATCAGAGTGCCATCCAGTAATTGTCTTTGATAGACAAGGAAAAAAATGTCTGTATCTCATTACTGGATCCTACTACAGCAGATTCATTTTAATCAACCCATTCTAGTCTCCTCTACTGGAGAGAAACCCACATCTTCCAGAATAAATGGCCACCTGATTACACAGTCTCTACAGCCTTATAGACCTAATAACTACCTGAAAATAACATGTAGTTATTATCCTATCAAGGTTACCATGACAACTTTCTTTGGTCACAGTGGCCACCAAGTAAAGCCATTCATTTAAATGAACACATTTTGGTTCAAAGCGAGATACAATGAACTTTCACTTTCCATCTTATTCTGTCTATTCTGGAGGATACTCACAAGGGATTCCCAACTTCTTTAGCCACGTGTTGTCTTCTCCACTGGATTAAGGCTTCTACAAAGTGAAATCCACTTTTCACTTGTGGAACAGTTCAGTAAAGTCCAAAGATGATGTCACGACTGAATGGGAGAGAGGAAACAAATTAATTGTGAGGAAATAAGATCACATGCACCAACTACATGTATATAATATAAGTAGTGCCAGATACCAGGTAAAAAAAAAACCCAAACACCTCCTTTTTTGAAAAAGCACACTGACTCGTTCACCAGCTGTGCTGCATCCCTCTTGAGGCAATACCATCCTGGAAAAGGATTTCTGAGAAATGCAAGGAGTTAGCAACTAGCTACAAATTGCTTAATTAGTAAAGAACCAAATTATTACATTAACAAATCTTGTGATTATAGACTGATTTAAGCACTGCTGATAAGTATTATTTTTAGTCAGCAATGCAGCCATATCATATAGTATTTAATTTGCATTAGAAAAAATGAAATTATGAAACTGTAAGAGGTTAATGATTGTTCTGATTTATGGAAATTTAACTGCTTGCCTCCTGTTACTGTTAGCAGCCATGTGGCTAAATCATCTTTCCATATTTTAAAGAAACAAAAATGGAGGTTTTTAAAAATTATTTCAATTCTTAATATCTCTCATGACAAAACTCTCCATTTTGTTGACATCTTGACATCTTGGGTTTTGTCTCAAACTACAAAAAACCCTTGGTTACCAATATCAGGTTATAATGAGTGCCATCAGCTGTAGGATGATGACAAAGGTCCTTTGTGCTTTGTATCTGTTTCCAGGTGTATGTACACACTATATTAATTGCCTTCTTCAAATTATATTTATGCTGATTCATTTGATTTATTCTGGATTTTTAAATATTTTCCCCCAAAAATGAAGCAAAATCAAAAACTATTTTACATAGAATGTTAAGTGTTGCAAATATATACTTTCAGGGGGAAGTTGAAAGGAAGGAAAAACATATCAGTCATATCACAAAGCAAAGCTAAGATGTTAATGGTGTGAATATGAGAGAAGACAATGGCAAAATTAAATGATAGCTTGTTAAAAGTACAGATCAAATTTTGTATTATTTTCTTATGACTCCAGCAAATGGTCACCTTTCACATAACTGACTGAGCATGGAGCCTGCTTTCCACTGGATTCTCTGCCTTGCGACACCAAGCTGTGTGCTGCAGTTAACAGGCTGGAGGGAAGGGATGCTATCCAGAGGGACCTTGAACAGGCTTGAAAGGTGGGCCTGGGAGAGCCCCACAAAGTCCAGCAGGACCAACTGCAAGGTCCTGCACCTGGGTTGGGGCAATTCAAAGCACAAGTACAGGCTGGGCAAGAACGGATTGAGAGCAGCCCTGAGGAAAAGGACTTGGGAGCGTTTGTGAATGAGGAGGATGACATGACCTTGTAACATGTGCTAGCAGCCCAGAAAGCCAATCACATAGTGGGCTTCATCAAAAGCAGGGTGGCCTGCAGGTCAAGGGAGTTGATTCCACCCATTTTGTTCTTCTGAAATACCATCTGGAGTGCTGCATCCAGCCTGGGGTTCCTCAGCATAAGAAGGACTTAAACGTGTTGGAGCAAGTCCAGAGGAAGTCCATGAAGATGACAAGAGGGGTGGAGCACCCTTCCAATGAAGACAGGCTGAGAGAGTTGGAGTTGTTCAGTTTAGAAAACAGAAGGCTCCAGGGAGGCCTTAGAACAGCCTCCAAGTACCTAAAAGGGGCCTAGAAGAGAGACAGAGAGGGACCTTTTACACAGGCATGTTGTGATAGGACAAGGGGGAATGGCTTCAAGTAGACAGAAAGTAGGTTTACATTTGGTATTAGGAAGAAATTGTTAACTGTGAGGGTGATGATCACTGGCACAGGCTGCCTAGAAATGCTGTGGATGCCCCATGACTGGAAATGTTCAAGGGCAGGTTGGATGGGTTTTGAGTCCCCTGGCCTTGTGGAAGGCGTCCCTGCCCATGGCAGGGGGACTGGAAATAGGTGATCTTGAAGGTCCTTCCAATGCAAACCATTCTGTGATTATATGAAAAAAATACTGTTGACCTTTTCTTTAAGAACACTTAGACAGCAAATGCTTTTCTACAGGGTTTCTGAAATGTTATTATGCAATTATATATAACCAAGGTGTTTGACAAAAATTGTACCCTATTTTATTCAATGGCTTAATGCCAGGCGGTCAGCTGAAAGCCATAGCACTTTGCACAACTGAACAAAGGGTCTTGCTAGAACCTTCTAGAAGTACAGGTGCCTACATTCTTTCTTAGACAATTAAAATAATTACTGATCACAATGTTCACATACAGTAATGTATATAATACAATGTCTTAAAATAGGTTAGAATTAGCTAGTTTAACTCAATGCATTTTTCTGAGGAGTCTTACGATATTTTGTAAACTTGACAATACACAACTGACAACAGAAACTGAGTACCTAATAGATACCAATTTGAAAAAAATCAGTAGTGCTTAAGTGGGATATTTAGGTGTTTAAGTGGGTAGGTGGCACTCTGAAGACACTGAGACTTTAAAATGTTAGCATTAAAAAGGAGTGGGATTTAGAACATTTTAGTAACATTCAAGATTTTTTTTTCTTTACAATTAATGCATTATGCTCCAATTATAGTGAAAGCACAATTAGCAGTAATTCAACAAGTTTTCACAAATCCTTCTTGTAACATCTATCCCATTTGCTGGTTTTCATTTTTCCCCCTTTTCCTTAACTAGCTCCCTCTAGTTACACAGAATTATTTGACTGATAGAATCAATGTAAGAAGTTTTGCTATTCTTTTAAGCCAGCCTTGTCACTGTAACAAAACAAAACCAGAGCTGTAATTCCCATATAAATGAATGCATTTTCTGTGATGAGGTCCCTGCCTAGCTTCCTCCTTTTCTTTTTCATATGAACTTTTACACCTCTTATCTCTTCTGATAGGCAACAAATGAGAAAGCAGATAAGTAAAAAAAGAAAACTGAATAATTAAGAAAAAAAAAAATTATGCATAAGAAAAGCAGTTATGTTATGTTGTGTTTTGTGAGGTACTACAAATGCTTTAAGCTACTGAAAAATTGTCCTACTGAACAATCCAATTTTTTTGCATTTAGATCTGTTGAAAACTCAGACCAGAAAGACAAGGGTTAAATGGCCAGGAAGCAGGTACAGCTGAGACCCTGCAACCCAACAGCCAGTGCTGATACCTTGGAATGAGCACACTATAAAAGAGAACAAGGCTCCTAGTAAGAAAGCATATAGTTTTTTTTCAAACAGTGACAGCTTTCTGACCTACTTTGGCTTTGTTTGCTTTGTTTTTGTGACCTGCAATGGTAAGAATTTTCATTGGGAGTTGTTTGTTTTCTTAATCTTCTGGCACATGTAATTTAATAAGAGGGTTTTATTCCCTTTTGCTTTGAGAATAAGGAGCTTGTCTTACAATAGCTGGTGTATTTATCTTTTTGCTGAGAAAGCAACAACTGTTGATTAGCAGAGGTACTAGTTAAGTTGTCTTGTGATCAAGTACTACAAGGTATATTAAAAGAAAGTCAAATATAAGGGAGCTGACTGGCAAGATCTGGGTTACTTAGTAGAACCAAAACAATTTAGCTCTAAACAAAAGACAAAATTGTTTGTGCCCTGAGGCATCTTGTATGTGGTGTTCCTAAGCTTAAAACATATTTTTAAACAGAACAGGGAATTATCAAACTGTTTTCTTGTTTAAATACATAATAACATGCAAATGGGATGAAGAGACAGACTGTCCTATGATTTTCCACCACTGCAATGTGAATATTCTTCTCCTGTTTGATGAAAAAGGTGACATTAATAAACTTAAGAGAGTTGCTGGTCTCTAAACTGGGAAACTGATCTCTTTGGATGTGGAGATTTTAATCTATGTAATCCTGCATGAGACTCTTGATAACTTTGGCTTTTTGTGTGGTACAGTTTGTTTGGGGTTTGGTTTGTGTTTTTTTGGTGTTTTGGGGGGTTTTGTTTGTGTTACTTTTGGGGGCTGTTTGTGGGGTTTTTTTGGTTTTTTTTTCCTTGCTCTTAGCTGAGGCTGTTTTTTAAGGGTTTTTCTTGTTTTGGGGTGTTAAGGATTTTTCTTTGAGGGAGGTATGTGGTATTTTTTTAAAGCCATCTTAGCTAGCCAGTACTACTGAATGTTACCTGAGGAGTTCCTAGGAGGGATTCTATATGAGCTCACAAGACAGAGGCAATATCTGTGTACTTTTGTCAGTAAACTATGGGGAAAAAAAAAAAGAGTGCTTAAAGCTTGGCTTGTGCTGGTAACTAAGTTAGTGGTATACAAAGCTGTCAGACTACTATAAGTGGGTGATCAAATGCAGTTTCATTATATTCAAGAATATCCCTAAGAGCTGTGGGCATTTTTGGCATATTTCAACAGAGACAAAGTTTAAACTTGCAAAATCTCAACAAGAAACAGTGATGATGCTAAAGAAAATATCCTACTGTGAAAGAAGTACTCATTACCTTCTGGGGCTATTAAGTAGGCTCCTTGAAGTTGAGGAAGCATGTCAGGACCATCCTGTGTGTGAAATGTCTTTTGAGCATACAGTATTTGCAGCTTCCCAGTGGAATCTATCCTAGCTGGGTTACTGCACTAAGAGCAGATTCAGCCCCCTGTGAATGGAGCAGAAAGCCCAAGACTACAGCATCAAGGGGAAATGGCAGGCCCTGCTGTCTCCCAGCCCCATCCCAGTGAGAGAAGGGTTGTTTCCCAACACTGGGCATAAGCCTGCCTTAGCCAGAGTCATTGTCTTTGCATATGCTGTAACCATGGGTGAGGGCTTTAGACAGATTTTCCTGCTGTGGCGCTCGTTTATGGTAGCTTAGAGTAACAAGGCAGATGAAAGATGAATGGGATCACAGAAAAGAGTAGGATGTTTTCTCAGTGCTCCCTGTGTTGGGCAATGCCATGGCACAGCAATTCCAGGTGAGCGTCACAGCTGACTGGTTCCAGACTGGAAAGAATAGAGCTGTGGCAGCTTTAGTGCTGCACCTGAGTTAATTAGTCATGCTCATAGACAGAAAGGGTAACTTATTTGGGAACAGACTGTGCTAATGCTACACAGCCCTAGGCACTGAAGCTGTTAGCTGGGAATGGCACGGTGAGAATATGTGGTGTTTTGTGTTACTAGCTAGCAGAAGTTTACTGTATTGCTACACTAGAAGCCATATGGAGTGGAAACATCTGATCAGTTCTGAGGGAAGAATTTTAAATATGAACACAAGTCTAAAGTTGATGTTATACTTAGTACTGCCTTTAAGACTTACATTAAATCCAGTTTTTGTTGCTTTTAATGTTTTCTGGTTGCCAGGGTGCCCAGAAAAATACAAGCAGAAAGGTTTCTTACAGAAGTTGCTAAATATAATAGGATTGTTCACCCTAAACCATATACTCAATCCTCAAGTTTAGGGACTCTCACAGCAATAATAGCTACAAAAGTTATGGTTTGCAAATGGTTTATTGGAAAATCTAGACTACCACCCCTCAGGATGTTAAAACACAAAACTGGATTTATCCTGCCCCTGAAGAATTTTGCCTGTCAGTTATAGCCAGCAATTCTGTGTCTTAGATAATAGGAATATGATCAATTCTCCCAACTGAGCTGCTGAGTTCCTGACTCACTCTATCCTAAGCTGAAGTGACTCAGAGCCACAGTTTTCTACCTCCTCACCACATTATTTGTCAGGGGAGGAAGCCAAAGCATACTAGATAAAATGTTAATACCATCAGCCAGAAGGTAGGGGATGCATATTATTTCATTATTAGGGTGACAGTCAATGTGAATATCCAGTTACATCAGAATGTGAGACTTGCTCTCAATATGAGGAAACTGTCCTATGAAAACAGGGTCCTGAGCTTCTGACACTGAAGACTGGGAGGTGGTGTGTACTAACAGAATATGAAAGACATGCCAGTCTTCTGAGTTACTAGTGGTAAAACAATGTATGAAGGGTTTGTCTTGCTGGTAAACATGTTTATCAAGTGTTTCTTCTTGCATATCTGAAATATTAAACCTCACCAAGGGTATCTACAAAGTAGACATTGATTGTAAATTACTTGCTATTAGGTTACTTTCATTTTTATGAATCAGACAAAAATTTTTCTTTTATTTATTACCTCCAGTGGCACCAACTTGACTTGATACTTTTTTCCTCCTTACCTGTATGCAGTATTTTGTACATATGCAGGCAAGAGTTTAAAGTGACAATTATGTATTAAGAGAACCAGAATACCTATATATGACAAAAAAACCATAACCCCCCAAAAATCTAGTATCTAGATTGCCTGGTTCAATCTATCCTGGCCCCAACAGCTGACCAGAAATAAAACTGGATTAGACTTACTAACTCTGTGGTTTACTTTCACAAGGGAAAACTTTTTTTTTTCAATAGGAATTAACATTAGCAACCTTTTTATAGGAGTAGATTCATTCTTACTTCTCCTAATTTCCTGGAATAATGCATTCAGATGAACTGTGCCTCACTGTGTTTCAAACATACATGGCTGTACTTCCAAGTAAACCAGGCAATTTAGTACATCTATGACCATCTGTAAAATTTAACTGGTGCTTATGGCAAATGGTCCTATATAAATTGCAGTTCCATACAACCACAGAACTAACAAGTAATTTCAATGCAGGATCTGTTCTGTGTTCCAAGCACTCATAATTTATGTGATCAGAATGGTTTCCCTGTATTCAAATTAGAGCAGAAAGAAAGGGTTTGGCTTGCAGTAAAATACCACTGCCACCATAAAATCATAGTCTACTGGTAGCTGCCAGATCTAAATAATAGTGGTTCAAATGCTGGATTACAGCAGTATCAAGCTGTCAGTTTACACTCTTGTCAAAAGCAGTTATTGCAAGGCTCACCGAATTGATGTCTAAATAATATTAATTTATATTCTGAAATATTTGTCTTACTTCCAGTCCTTTACAGAAGGACTACTGTGTTTTCTTCACCCATATTCTTTTTTAAACATTCACAACACAAAGTGTCCTGAAGCCTCTAGGCTGTCTCAGGAAATACATGTCTTGCAGTATCATGATCAATTTTCTCCCAGTTATGACTTCCCCTCTGCTCTGTATTCTTTCATTTATCCTGGTGTATGTAGCCTTCCTTGCAGAACTGCAAGGGGAGCTGGCAGGGATCCAGGACAACCTGTCAGCACAAGCAGCACTGAGGTGATGAGTCAGCAGAGGCGCTGTGTGTCTTTGCGCTCTGCTGCAGCACCGCTCGCTCCCAACCCTCCCGGAGACAAGCCTTGGCTTTGACCTTGAAAAGTGTCCACAGCTCCTGCTCATCCTTATTTTGATGAAAAGGAGGATGTGTCCTTCAGTGAACCTGAAAATGTGCAGCTGCCCTACAGAAGCTAATAACCCAAGGAACAAGAGGCTCTATGTGATCTGAGGATTATGCGAGGCTTAACCCGAGAACAAGGCTGGCAGTTTTGTAAAACAATTCAGTAAGAACTATCACATAAACTGCAGTGTTAAAACTATTTAAAAATAGAATAATTTCACTGCATTTGTGCCACACTGCATTCACTGCATCCCCAAGGTGATAGCTGTACACAGAAAAATCCAGCAGCTACTACATACACTGTGATTACCTAGAATAAGACAAAATTATCTAGGATTCAGAAATAAGATGTCCACATTGAAAGGACATCAATGTGGCCACTTGTATATTAAGGTATTTTGGTCTCCATTCTTTATACTGCTTTTTTAATAAAAAGAATTTAAATGGCTCCCTCTTGTGTCAAGAGAAATGAAGTATCATTTTGGCAAAAATCTAGTCCTTGAGCAGAAATTAGATTTTATCTATATTTATACTGCATAGTCTAGTTTATCAGTATGTTGTGGTGACTGAGGAGACTGAACACACGTATCCCTTGCTGCTCAGGTACTCTTTGAAACTACCTAAAATAAGTACCATGATCAGTTACCTTTCAGCTGCACATGATGAAGGGTAGGAAAAATAACTTGTGAATCATATGTATTGCATGCCATCTTATTTGCTAATGCAGTCTAGACTAGATAGAGATCTTGTCTTGGAGATCCCTGTCCTTAAAGATCTTTAACAGCTCAGCACAGAATATCTGGATCAGTGTAGCTTAGTTTACTTGTGGTGTCTTTCACAGGTGAGCAAATCTTCCCTTGTAAAGGGTGGGAGGAAAGCAATGAACTCTGACAGAAAGTTCTGAGCATGAAAGAGTCAGTGAATGGCAGTGAGGAAGGAAAAAACTTATTTCAACAATCCTGCAAGTCTCCTTTCCTTCTTTCTAGTACCTGCTAGCTGATAAAGTTTATTGTTCTGGCTTTTGAATCATGAAAGCTTTTTCCACAATAATTAATACCTATAAAACTCTGAAATTGAAAACTGAGAGGGTTGATTTTTGGTGGGGTTTTTTTGGGTTTTTTTGTTGTTTTTTTTTTGCATAGCATGGAGCATACTTTGGCAACTTTGGATATTAAGCAATAATATTGGAAATTAACATGGAGGAGGAAAATACTTATAGGACACTGAAGTCTTGCTAACCTCAAGAGGCAAATAAAATGTATCAGGAAATATGTGTGTGTATACACAGGAAGTATCTACAATAGCTTTTGAGAAGGCAGGTCCGAAAAGCTTTGTTTCAAGGAAACATGCTTCACTTCTGTAGTTTCTCACAAAATCTTTTCCTGTAGTTATAAATTAACAAAACAAAAACAATCTAAACAAAAAGAAACTAGGCCCACTTCAGAGTGGGACTAATCATACTGATGACTGGAGAGTTTGATAAAGCTACTGTGCCGATAATTATCTTGAGATAATCTCAGTTTATCCTGATTCAGAAGTCTGGAGGTACATGCATAGGACGCTGTGCTTTCTGGCTTGAAAGGGAGGCTTTAAAATACTGCTGCAGCCATTTATCCTTTGTAAAAAGTCTTCCCTGTTATAGCCTTACAGGCTGTTACCAGAATGAATGAAAACATGACCACCAATACCAAATTATATATTCTTTTCAAATCTAAGACTTCAAATCCTCCTCCAAGTAATTTTTTCTTACTTCTCATACAGAAGGAGTTACCACTTGTTCACAGAGAAGGAAAAACTACTATGGTGGACAGAATGATCATTCAGTATCTTGGCATTTCTTGTTTGAGGGCCTCTACAGTGGCATCCCACAATCTATTTCCACATTTCAGAGAAGAACTGCTGAGGGTAGACTTAACTGAAGAGAAACTGAAAGGGTTTATTGAATCTAAAGTGTGTTCTTTGGTTCCAAACTGCTGTTTGGAAAAGACCTCATCAGCTGCCACCTGGGACTAGATACATCTAAACTAAAAAATATTCTTTTTATCTATTCAGCCATGCAAAGTTACTTTTCTGAACATCACCACGATCACAATCTTAGTGGAACTGAGCTAGCTGCCTCATATTTTAAGGCTGAAAAGACAGGATGAGGTAACTGAGCATTTCATTACCTACTTCTTTTGAGGTACTCATTCCAAAATGGTTTGGAAGGTACTTATAAAAAGAGTGAGTTGCACGATATACATACGCACATAAAAGTATTTTAAAAATCACATTTTATCTTAAGTATGGCCAAACACTGGTACTCTTAACCTAGAATCTAATGGCTGGGGTACCTGCCTGGAAAGTGTAAGAGACCAGGATTCTCAGATGGAGAACATTTTGCATCTTCCTCCCTGGATTATGCATTTTTTTTCTTTCATGGGTGATTTCCAAACTGTGGGCTGTTCTAGAAGAGAGGTGCTCTTGGAGTCTTTAATAGCTTGTGTGGAGAAAAGAATAAAAAAAATTGATTGATCAATAAAGCTCATGAGCTGTATCTTCAGTGGTAAAAACACTCCAAGTTAGGCTTTAGACACCTAGCACAAGCATTAAGTCAGTATAGGAGTATTTTTCTAGTCAGTTTGCATTCTTTCCAGTATAAATGTGTCTCATGAGGTATTGGCATATCTAAAATGGGGGCCACTACAATTTATTTGATGCTTACTTCTGTTTCAATGCTGTAATGCAAAATATTGTAGGAGGCAAAAGTCAAGCTCTTTAAAAGTGGAAAACTTTGAAAAGCTGCTGCTTTCTTCTTGACTCAAAGTAAAGGTAGATGCTTTCATGCTGACCTTATTTACTTGTTTTTCCTTTGGGTGACATTTCCTCTAGCCTCCAAGGTTTTGTATAGTAGAAATTGTGAGTGAGACTCATAATTCAATTTTAGAAAGCATTTCCCAAAGAAACCTCAGGCTAGTGCTCTTGACACTTTTCAGAAAGAAAATTAGGTTTGTGGTTTCTTAGTAAGCTTTTGTGTCTTGTTTCTGCTTAACCTCAGGCAATGAAATGTAAATCGTTAAACAAGGTTTGGATGTGAAATTTAATATTCCTTCCTTGTGTATGCAGGATTTTGGTAAGCAAACAGGTATGCCGATTTAAACAATTTTTCCATTTGAGAAAGGAGACTTTGATGCAGACTTTGTTCCGCATCTACATCATACCAAACCTTGCTGGTTGATGTACAGACAGTACCATCAGTCAGGCTCAAGTTTCCTGTGACTTGTGTGTAACTCTTAAAAGTGCATGTTGCAATCTGACTTAACATCGAGCTTTTGTGTGAGTCGTACAGCTGTCAGGTGGCTGAAACGCACTGCAGCGTATTCCTAGACCTAAGCTAACAATCTATACCACAGCAAGTATTTACAGCCTTAACAGACTGCAGGATGAAAAGATCTCGTGGTATTTATCTATGCCATACGCGCATCTTTCTTTCTGGCAGGCGCTGTGAGTTCACCAACTCCTGTAGCTTAACTACATACAACTTCTTTAAATAAACCCACTGCGATCTCACTCACTGAAACAAAAAAAGTGAAGGTTTATAAATAACCAGCTTCCCCTGCCGCCTCCGGTGCCGCTGGTTCCGCAGGCCCTCTCCTATGCAAAGCACTTGAGCGGCGCAAGCGGATGTTGCATAACGGGATCGTGGGCTGCTCCAAACAGGAACGCTCGCGGCGCGTCCCACACGGCTGCCTCGGCTCCTTCACTGAACAGAAGCTGTGATGCTGCTTTTATATTCCTGGCAGCTGGCAATTGCTAAAGCAGAAGATTAGGGGATTGGGCCTTTTTTTTTTATATTTGTACTGAAAACCTGTAATGCTTCCTCTCCTATGCCTTTATCTCTATAGGAGATAATAACATTTCAGTACATCTCTTCCTCTGTGTGATCCAATACACCACCCTAACTCACAGGAATTTGCACGTATATGTAAGCAGGATTTTTTTAAAAAAAACTAGCCTAGAAAGCGGATCTATGCGGTGTATCTACCGCTGAGGGAACATGGCGGTGAGTTCCCGACTTGTCTCCAGCACCAGCCGCATTCGCCATGGGGGTGAACGGCGCTCCTTGTCGTTCCCCCGTCGCTGCCCCCTGGCCCTGTGGCCGCTGTGCGGGGCTGCCACAGCCGGCCGCGCGGCGCGGCGGGAGCGGCCGGAGAGCAGGTGGGGCGGCGGGCACGGGGACGCGGCCCGGGCGGCGGGCACCCGGGTGCTGCGTGCCGGCCCTCTGTGTCCTTGCCCCTCGTTCTGGTTCGCTCGGTGGCTCTGGGGGCAGTCTCAGGGCCCCGCGTTCTCCCCGCTCCTCCGCCGGCCGTCCCGCGGGGTGCGCTGGGCCCACCGGCCGCCGCATCATCCCGGCGGGACCGCGCTGGGAGCGGGCACACAACCCGGCTTTCCTGGCAGCGGCCCTGCTTCAGGGATGCTCTCTTAAGAATAGGAAAAAAACCTTGTTGCTTATTTATTTCTTTTATTTTTTATGTTCTTTCAGATGAGGGAATAGCGATTCCTACGAATTCATGGAGACTGATGTAGGAATGGGGTGGTTGAGGCTGCTGCCCCAGTAGAGTGTGCCTGTATGGATCATTTCTTAGCTGCGTCACCTCATATAACATAATTTTAAAAAGCAGCTTCACTTCTAAGCTGCTTCTAAAATGCTGCACTGAAAACTGCAGTAGTTGTGATGTTGAATAGCACGGTAGTTAAAATAGTAGAGACCAGAGGATTTTTGCTGTATAATTTAATTTGACAAAACAGTCCTACTTTGAGCTGTTTGTAAAACACAAGAACATATTGCATGCTGTCTGCAGTGTGCTTGGAAATGGTCATTTTAGAACAATGTAGAATTAGATTAAACTTCAGGATTGCTTGCTGCTTTGCTTAATTAACTAACAGAAGCGCTTTTGTTGATTATATTGGCCCATTAATATCAAAGTAGCAGTTTGCTACTGCAGACATGTTTAGTACATTTGTCAGACTGCACTTTTAATGGGTTCTGTCCAAAACGGATGTTCTAGGCTGTACATATACTGCTTTAACTAACAAACATGTCCTAATGGATCTAATTCTTGTTCCTCCATTAGTATAAAAGCTTTGTAGACTCCTTTGGTGGAGCTGAGAGAAAGCAATTAACTCTGTTTTGGGTTGGATTTTTGGTTTTTTTTTTTAATCTACAGAGTGAAAAAAATGGAGCTGTCAAGAAGAGAAGATCAAACCAGGCAGATGTTCCTGATAGTCTTTGCCAAGAAGCAGAAACATGCTATCGGCTTAGACTGCCTGAGGACTTCTACCAGTTTTGGAAGTTTTGTGAGGAACTAGATCCTGAGAAACCAAGTGGTGAGATTTTAAATTTTGCGTCTTCTAACTTTCACTCCCAAAAGCACCCTCAAAGCAGGCAAACTGGAGTTGGTCAGATGCATTTTAATGAAGCTTCAGCTTTTCACTTGAGATTAGGGATATTTCCATGAGTGTAAACTAAAACATTGGCTGTAATCACCAAGATGTACACTTCAGGCTTTCTAAAATGTACTGAAGTTGTGAAATGTAAAGGGACTAAATGTGGTCTAAATCTGCCTTTCTCACAGGTGTATTTAAAATGTTTAGTATGGAACCCAAGTTTCCTCATGTATCATGGTTTAATCCCAGTCAACAACTAAGCACCATAGAAGCACTTGCTCACTCCCCCTTGGTGAGAGAGAATTGAAAGGGCAAAAGTGAGAAAACATGTGGGTTGAGCTGAAGACAATTTAATAGGGAATGCAAAAGGCACAAGCAACGCAAAACAAGGAATTAATTCACCACCTCCCATGTACAAGCAGGTGTTCAGCCATCTCCAAGAAAGCAGGTCTTTGTCATGCTGAGCATGATGCCATATGCTGTGGCATATCCCTTTGGTTATTTGGGATCAGCTGTCCCAGCTGCATCCCCTCTCAGCTTCTTGTGCACCCACAGCCCCCTCGCTGGTGGGATGAGAAATTGAAGACTTTAACTTAGTGTAAGCACTAATAAATCTTGATTTCAACCTCTTCAAGTTTATTATGTAACAGAATGTGGCATCCCTGTGTGCTCTAGAAATGACTGTGTCTTTCAGAGTCAGAATGGTTTGGGTTGGAAGGAACCTTTCAAGGTGATCTATCTGTGTCTTTCAGAGTCAGAATGGTTTGGGTTGGAAGGGACCTTTCAAGGTGATCTAGTCAAACCCCCTACACTGAGCAGGGACATCTTCAACAGAGCCAGGTTGCTCAGAGATGGGCCCAGCCTTAAATGTTTCTAGGTCATCCACTGTGTCTCTGGGCACCCAGTGTTTTACCACCTGCATCATCATGCTTTTTTTTTTCTTGTATTTAGTCTGAATCTACCCTGTTTTAGTTAAGCATCATTATCCCTTGTCCTCTTGCTACAGGCCCTGCTAAAATGTTTGTCTTTACCTTCAATACCTAAAGTACTGAAAGGCTGCAGTAAAGTCCCTGGAGCCTTTTGTTCTCCAGACTGAACAGCCCTCTCAACCCATCTTTATAGGAGAGTGCTCTTGGCCTCTGATCATCTTCATGACCCTGTTCTGGACCCACTCCAGCAGACGCATGACTTTGCTGTGCTGACAGCCCTGGCGCTGGATGCAGCACTGCAGGTGGGGTCTGAGTAGAGCAGAGGGGAGAATCTGGCCGCACTACTCTGGATGCAGCCCAGGACATGTTTGGCTTTCTGGGCTGGGAGTGCTCCTGGCCAGGTCATGTCCAGCCTCTCACCCACCAACACCCCCAAGTCCTTCTGGCAGGGCTGCCCTCCATCTGTTCATCCCCAGCCTGTGCTGATACCAGGGGCTGCCCTGACCCAGGTGCAGAGCTTTCCAAGACCAGGTCTTGTTAAACTGGAAGAGATTCCTATGGGCCCAGTACTTGAGCTTGTCCAGGTCCTTTGGGATGGTATCCCATCCTTCAGAAGCATCATCTGCACCCCTCAGCTTGGTGTCATCTGCAAATTTGCTGATCCAGTCTTATGTACTTGATAAAGATGAATATTGAACAATACTGGTCCCAGTACAGAGCCCTGAGGGACACAGTCATCACTGATGTCCATCCTGACATCGGACTGGGGCTGGATGGCTACTTTTCGTTAAAATGTAGTAATAGCTCTTCAAGGAAAACTATCTGGATAAAACAATTCTTAGCTTTCCTTGTTTAGTAAATAGTGTGTGACTGAATTTATGGAAACTTGATACCTGAGCAACACCGGGAACTTCCTGGTCTGGACGTGCACCTGATTCGTGGTTTGCTTTTCAGATGCACTTGTGTCAAGTGTTGGACTTAAGCTGGTTGGACCATATGATATTCTTGCTGGAAAACACAAAAAAGCAAAAGCAACAGATGTGAACTTCAATCTTCATTGGAGATTCTTCTATGATCCTCCAGAATTTCAGACTATACTTGTTGGGGATAGCAGAACACAGTATCACATGGGATATTTCAGGTACTTTATTTCCTGTGTGCTCTTGCTCCACTACAACTATGCATAGCTTTTGTCCTCTTTTTCCACTAAACATAACTTGTGTGCTATCACCAAGCAAGAATCTTTCTTTTGTTATAGTAGGACATTAACACATGGCTTTATCTTTTTATTAAAAAAGTTTGCAGGAGCAGGAGTTGAAGACTAGATTTAAATACTTATTATTAAATACTTACCTCCTCCAGCCATCCAGAGCACCTTCACTCACTAATCTTTAACTTTTGCCATGATACTGAGAAGGAAATCAGCTTACCAAAAGGAAATGTGTATTCTCTCTGCATGTATGGATGCAAGCTCTTTTCAAGGCTTGCTGTAAGATTTTAGAGCTTTAGATCTAAGGGCATTTCTTGGTGGAGTTCTGAAGGAGACGGCAGCATTTGCAGGAGGAGGCAAATTTAGTTCTACTTTCAAATAGGACACAGCATGACTATTTTGTGTGTACTTTTTCATCAATAGGGATGTGCCAGATGAGCTCCCAGTGTGGGTTGGTGCAAATGAAGCAAAGAAGGGTTGTGTGATTTCACAAGTTGGTGATAATGTCTTTGCTGCAGTCAAGTAAGGTTTATATTTACTTTTATTTACAAAGAACAGAATAGAGAGAAATTGTTAATTGGGAGGTGGAATGTGGAATAATGAGGCTAACTTATTACATATATTTCTTAAGAAACCCTCACTTACTTTCTGTCCCTGTTGGCAAGCTTTAAGATTCTCTCAGAAGATGTTGTAGGCTTTTTAACAGTGTTTTCCTTTCAGAACTAAAATAAATGAGTGTTCATTACATCCTTCCTTAAATATATTGGCAGTGACAGGCTCTAAATTGGAAAAAATACCCACTGGATACGTTAAAATAATTTTGTAAGTAGAGAAAGGGCATCTCAAACAGTGGTGAAGGAAATCTGAGTATCATAGTAAATCAATAGCATCTGGCTCTTGCTCTTGACTACATAAAGATACATTATTTTTGTATATAATTAATATCTACAAGAAGTACTATTTCTGCCCTGTGGCAGGATAACACTGATGTGGATATGTAGTTCAGTCTGATTCATGGAACTTTACATGTTCCTGCATCAGGAATGTAAACAACTGACCTCACCCCTGCCGGTTAAAAATGGAAAGCTCTCTAAGGACAGACACGTGTCAGTCAGTGAAAGCAGACTGAAGAATGGCTTCTGCAAAAGAGCCCTTGTGCACTGCAGGGTTAAACAAGGACATTTGTTTTGAAAGTACCATGGGGAAGCTCATAAATATGTATTTGTGTGCATGACTTGGATGACAAATGGTGTATATGGCACGGGAACAGCAAACTGAATTCTTAAGATAGAAAGATGAACAGTTACTGAGGCTGGGAGAACTTTCAGCACCTGCAGATTGCATAAGCTAGATTGTAATGCAGGTAGAGATAAGAAAAGCCCAAGTACTAGATGTGCCAAACTATTTTCTTGCCTCCTCTTAAGAAGCTTGCATTTTCAAGTCTCTATGTAAAGAAACACAGGACTGCTAATCTTTGTTGTTAAGATCTAGAGGTTTAACATTTAAAAGGCTATTAATTTTTTTGTTGTTTTCTTGACATGCTTCATCTGTTTGCAGATTATTTTTGTCAAAAAAACTTAAGGAAGTGGCTGATAAAAAGAAAAATGCTGTTTTGAAAGACATAGATGAAAAGCTAACAAGAACAGCAAAAGAACTGGGTTATTCTCTGGAACAAAAAACCCTGAAGATGAAACAGAGAGATAAGAAAGTATGGCTTTCCTCATCTACTGGAGAGAACTAAGTTCTGTTAAATTTTTTTCATTTACTTCCTGTTTGTGTTTTTCCATCCTTCTAGTCAGTAAGGATGCTACATTAGGAATTTCCAAAGGTAATCAGCTCTCTATAAAACTTCAAAAGAGGGAAGATTACTACAGGTGTGTTCCAAATAATAGGATGTAATAAAAACACTTTACTCTTGTAAATAATAGCTTTGCATTCAATTAAAAACGATACAAGAACAAAACACCACCAAGAAAAACCTCAGTAAGCCCAGTAATCTAAAAACTGGAACAAATAGAGGCCATGGAAAAAACTATAAATGGAAGATTGTTCTAAATAGTGGGGTTGGATCTGTTAGAAACAGGACCATGAAGGATGATATGGATGATAATAACAGAGATTTTTTGCATACCTATTAAAAATAATTATGGTAGGAGGGGACTAAACGAAAGGGGTACAATGCAACACAAGTGACTGCAAGGGTTCCTAGAATTCAGAATTTCACTGAAATGGCATTTCCAGTTATTTCAAACTTCCAGTACTTGAAATTAATTGCAATATAATTTGAAATTTAAGTTGATGTCCTGGAGGCAGGACACCATGTTAGGTTTGACCACCAGCAGTCAGGTGTTAGTGTTTAATGAGATGAGGTTTTTTTAGGTCATAGTACTGCCTTAGGGTGCTATGTTCCATTTTCTGTCTCTTTATTCAGGTGGTGACCAAAGCATTTCATGGAGCAGGCCTAGTTGTTCCTGTAGACAAAAATGATGTTGGATACAGAGAACTTCCTGAAACAAATGGTAAACATCCTGTTTACTATATCCCTCTGCTTTTTTGAAGTAAACACCCCTCAGTAAAAAACAAACTGCATTAATGTTTTCTACTTTAAAAATTTGACTGATGGGAGTAAAATGTAGAAGTCCTCACCATCACTCTTGACCTCAAAGTATTGTCATTAAAGGAACCAGATGAGACTCAATGAAACATGCTAAATCTGAGAAGAGAGAATGCCTGAAGAAGTAGTTTAGATGATCTTTTCTTTTGTATTGTCAAAGCCATGCAGGAAGTAGAGCAAAAAGCTGATCTACATTCAGGGATGTGTGGGTTTATTTGTTATCCACCCTCTTCTTCCAGTGTCATTTGAACCAGAATCAGTTTCTTGATGAAACTGCAGCACAGAAGTGCTTGCCTCCCTTTGTGAGGAACTGAGAGGGATGGGCATGGGGCAAGAATGAGCTTCCAAGGAAAGGGGGAAGCTTCACCAGCAGTTCAGGGTGTGCCCACTTGCATTATGTGTAAGTGTGGCACATGGGTATAGTTTTGCCACAGAATACTTCTGTGCAATATTAAATTTCTTTATTTAAGCATCTAAATGTCTGCTTTTGGTTTTTTTGCAGCTAATCTTAAAAAAATTTGCAAGGCCATTGTTGATGCACCGACTGATGAGGAGAGAGTGAAGGCCTTTGCACCCATTCAAGAAATGCTGACCTTTGTTCAGTTTGCTAATGATGAATGTGATTATGGAATGGGGTACGAGCTGGGCATGGACCTGTTTTGCTATGGATCACATGTGAGTACTACAACAATCAAACTTCATGAAATCATGCATTATTTCATACATGGGCTAGAAGTTGTTCTGCTGCAGATTAATTATCCCTAGGAATCGTAGAGGTCTACGAAAGTATTCTTAATTCATGAAGACTGTTCAAAAGTCACACAACATCATTCCATATTGAATTTAAGATTGTGTGTATGAAGGCCCAATCCTGCAATCCAGAAGCAGAGTGTGAAGTACCTGATTCAAATACACTGAATAGCTGGAGTCCCCTGTCCCCAGCTACTTGTATAGGCACCCATATTCAACCAGACCAAGAAACAGCCTGGTGCTTGTAGTAACCCCAGCTGGAAGAATGAGAACCCAGGTGAGCTGCCTGGCTGCACTGCCTAGGGCACCTCCCACCTGGAGTCTCCTCCCTAGTTTTCTGCTAACAGTGAACATGGTCAGTAAGGGGATTGAATTAATAGCACTTACTGCACATCAAAATCATACTTAATGCTTTTTGTTCTGTATTTGCTACTGGCCTGCTGATGAAAAGGGTCATGGCTGCAGTTAGTCAATGGCTAGAAAATAACACATGAAGTTTCAACATCAATCTAATATGAATGGATCATCATAGAAACACACCAGAAAACAGCTGCTTCTAGTAAAACTAGTATTGGCTAAGTGGTGCTCCAGAGTATCATGGGAAAGATACGTTTTTTGATATGAAATGTAGGCCCAAAAGAGCTGTGCTGATTACTGGTTAAGACACTTAGCCATTGAAATGTATGAAAACTGACTGCTGTTGCCATACACTGTTAAATTAGTAATGTGTTTCTTAGATTTCATGCCCTGCTCTCTTTAAGTTCCATGAGTATCTGAAAATGTGCTCATTTAGAAACCTTTTAGAGATTAGGCTGCTTCAGCTGCTTAAATCCTTTCTACAGCTGGAAGGGCAGTGAAGGAAATGGTTACTCCCATTTTTCTGAGTAGGTGGAAGCAAATACTCATGTTCCAAGCTTTGTGCTTCTCAGCACATGAGACTAACCACTGACAAAGTCCTGCAGTGAAAAACTGCGTTTACAGTACTGTCATGTGTCATGTCTGTTTTACACTGCAGCTTGTAACACCTGTAACTTTGCGGCTGTTTTCTAGAATTAGAAACCTTCATCTTCTAGTTTAGTAAACAGAAGAAACAGTGGCTGCACACATATTTTGCTCAGTTAGGTCCCCGCCTGTCTTGGAGCTCCTGCTTGGAGCTGTTTTCCAGTTCTGACTGGAGCCTTCCCGTCCCTTTGCTTACAGAGCCAGAGAAACACTGACACTTTATTTGTAGCCCAAGACACAGAGAATAACTTGAATCATCCCCTTTGTTTGAGAGATACAATGGACTTACATGTACAATAATGATTGTAAATGCTAAATATGCTCTGATGTTTATACATTTGAGGTTCTTAAATGGTTACTGTAAGTACCACTGTAATCTGCTCAAACTGTGGGGTGGGACAAGACATGGGACTGTGACAAGACAGGGGACTTCACCTGCAGGCTCCAGTTTGGGATGCTGTAGTGAGCAGGATCATCATCTCTTGCACTGCCAACACTCGATTTCTCTCCCTGCGGCAGCTCGGGCACCCTGCCTGCCCTTGCTGTGGCTGTCACTGGTGCAGGATGGGGATGTGTTCAGGCATTTTGGGAGGGCTTGAAGGGCGCAGTGTGATTGGGGCAGGGCCAGGAGGTGGGGCTGCTCCCGGAATTAACAATGCCGCTGGGGCCGAGAGTGGATCTTGTTTTCGCTTCTCTCCTGCAGTACTTCCACAAGACGGTGGGCCAGCTGCTGCCCCTGGCTTACACGCTGCTGAAGAGGAACCTCTTTGCCGAAATCATCGAGCAGCACCTGGGCAACCGGCGGGAGGAGGGCCTGGATCGCCTGGCGCCCTGAGCCGGGCACGGGGGCTGCGGCTGGGGCGGCCCTGCGCGCCCGGGACCGGGCTTGTCTGTGTGTCTGTGTGTCTTTTTGTACTTGGTGGCGGTGTCCCCTCGGTCAGTAAAGGTTTTCTAAGGAACGCGCTGCTTCCCGCTGCTGGCTGCGCACGGCGTGCCCGGGCGGGGAGCGGGGCTGTGGGGCCGCTGGGGCTCCAGGGCAGCACGGCGGGGGCAGGCCGCTGCCCGGGGCCGCTGGGGCTCGCTCAGCACCCGCCCTGTGCCATACGCAAACAGATCCCCACGTCCTTGCTGCAAGTGATGGTTCTGCCCTTCTCCATTTCTCCAGTTGTGTCCTACCCCTCAGGTAAAGCATTCCTTACTGCAGCATTCCCTTCTGTGGCAAAGCACTATCCCTGCTCCTGCGCTGCTGGAGCTGGTTCAGGTGGGAGGAAACTGATGGGATGAAGGAAATGCTAACTGACATTACAAGAGAAATTGGGAATTCCACTGCAGTTGCTACCTTGCTAATAAGAAGCCATCTCCAGTTTTAAATATTTAAAAATTAAACCCAAGTGATTTTGTACAAGGTGCAAATTAATTGCGTTCAAGGTCCTTAGTCCCCACTTCTTGTTACTACACTTGCAGGTGTATTCTCTGACAATTAATTAAAGTAACAGTTTACAAACAATGGGAAATAACATTTGCTCTTACTCAACAGCCCTGCCACCATCCAGCGACTTGCCTTCCATTGTAGCAATTCACATTAGTACTAATGACAGCAATAACAATTACTACTGAAAGATTATAGGCCAGTAGCACCATGCTAAAATGCAAGTCATTCCTGCTCTTTTAAGCAAAGGATTGTCAGTTACATGTTACTTTATGGTAGAAGGGAGCAGTGGAGGTACAATGTAGGTTAGAGTGCTGCAAAAGCGAGTTTCAAATGCACAGGGTAATCACATGCTACAGCTACTGGTGTACATTTGACAACTTTACCCCCTTCATTCAGCATATTAATGTCCCAATTATTCAAGCACAGACGTACAGGCACTCATTTACAGGCCTAGAGGGTTTTTTAATACATAAAAAACAGGTTCTTTCCATCTCATTCTCCTTTTTGTTTCAAGTACAGGAGCCCTTAATATCACACTCTACAGTAAATCACACAAGTACTAAAACAGCAGAATCATGGAAAGGTTTGAGTTGGAGGGGACCTTAAAAATTCAAATTTTTAACTGTTACTTAATATTTAACTTAGATCTGCAAAAATGAGGACCTGAGACTGGACATCCATATTCATGTATTAACCCCGCTGGAGAAGGAAATCTGTTAGAGCAGCTGCAACATGCCTGATGTGTTGTGTATCAATAAACTGGGACAGACTTTTTAGCAGGGCCTGCTGCACTAGGACAAGGGGTAATGATTTTAACTAAAAAAGAGTAGATTCAGACTAGATAGGGGGAAGACTTATTATGAGAGTGGTGAAATACTGGAATGGGTTGCCCAGAAGGGCAGTACTTGCCTGTCCCTTCAAGTGTTCAATGGGTGGGGCTCTGAGCAACCTGTATCATGGAAGCTGTCCCTGCCCATGACAGGAGGGTTGGAATGAGGTGATCTTTAAGCGCCTGTCCAACCCAGGTCATTCTATGACGTGTACATCATCAACAGATGGTTTTCAGACAATAAAAGGATAATCCAATTTTAACTACTTTAAATCAAAAATATTTTGTTTAAATTCTGTAAATAAAACAAAATCTTAAGTGTTTATTTTGGAAAAATACCCTAGCTAAGGCAGATCAGTTTGATGGGGTAGATTTGGCTACTGATTTTTAGCCAAATGCTAGGCAGTACAAATACCACGTGTCCTAAACTCCATTCTTCTTGTCAAATCTTCTTACTAGTTTTGCGTGTAAAATTCATAGCTGCTAATTTTCTCTCAGGGAAAATAAATGCAAAAATCAACACAAATCTTATTTGTGAAAACAATGAAAAAACATGACAGAACAATAAATGGTCATACAGAAATTTTTAATGCTTGATTAAATCATCACAGTAATAACAATTTTTACTGTAATGATATGCAGTTCTACCACACTATTATAAATAAAAACATTAAGATCAATATTAAATACAGCTCTAGGCAACATCACAGATTAACAAAGAATGCATTCTTCATGAACCAGTATCTGAATGATTTAAAAAATAAAAAAATGCTGACACTTTCCCCCTCCCATCCACCACCTTTTCTTTTTTAATTAGTAATTTGAGTAAGGCGCTGCAAATTTCACGTTAGAAATTTTTTGTTGCACAGCACAGGCACACATACTTCATTAACAGAACCTCTACTGCATGTTTACCAGAAGACATTTTAAATGTCAACAGGGAAAGCTTATCAGGCTAAGAGTAAACAGAGATGCACAATTTACGTGCAGCTCTTGGGATCCACACAGAAATGAAACACAGCGGGAGTGTGAACTGTATTTTAATTCAGACAGCAGTCTCTAGAATTAGGTGCAAGTTAATACAGTACACACAGCAGTGTTTTACAATAACACCAGACATGGCAGATTTTCAAACTGATTTAAAGTGATTTTTGTATGCGTAGTGAGTTTGTATTCTTCCACTGTAGAAAAGAAAATCAGAAAACAGAAATCAGTGTCACAGACAACTTCCAGAGCTGCCTTCTGTAAATGGGCCTAATCCTGCTCTTTGTGAAGCTTCCTCTTCTTCAAGCTTATGTAATGTAACAGAACAAATTTTTAACAACTAGCACTGACTTCCCATGGAAGAGTACAGCTGGTTGTTGCCATGCTCCCATTTTTACATAGCCCAATTCCCTGTTTCATTTCCAAACCTGTTTTTAATACAGGGCCTGATCACTGTGATCCCCCTGGCACATTTCACTTTCTACTGGTTCCAGTTGCTGAGATGATAAAATGTAGATGGCAGTTTTTTCTAAGAAAAAAGTTCAAATTCAGCAATGCATTTATGCACAGCCATTTTTGTGCAGCTCAGCTAAAGTGCCAGAATTTTGGTTCATTGTGTTACTGTACTTAAGATAAAATCATACTAACTACTTTGTGAAGGTGTTTGAGGTAACTGTGATGAATGCCTCAGAGATATTTAAGATTATTATGTTAGACTTTTAGTGTTTATATTCTTGCCATTTTTGCAGTCTTGCGAGCATAATTGTTAAAGAAATTTTATCCAACCTTATATTACAATGCATTATTTTTGTCAGCCAGATTTAATTTTTTTTCCTTCCTAATTTAGGCTTATAGCATATTGTCATTTTTCCTCTGCTTGCAGTTCTGGTGGTGGTCTGGTTAAATGAATAGGAAACAAAACAAAGTACTGTAAAGAAGTTAGGGGTCTGTCAGTTCACCTCCGAGTGTGTGTGTGTTGCTGAATTTTAGAGTCCTGCCAAAGTTTCAAGTACTGGATTCAATTCTGCCCTGCTGCTCAGGTTTGACTACATATAATTTACACCTTTATATACTTGGGAGAAAAGAAGAGTCAAAAGCAATCTAAGAGTTGCTTTCTCCTATTACTTTTGAAACCCTACAGTTGGTTTTTTTTTAAATAAAACCCTACTATTACTGTTCCAGTTATCTGCTAGTAAAGAAAGAAGGAAATCCAAGGTAACGGCAGTGAAAGTTACATTTGAAAATGATCTTGTATGTATGTTGGATCATAAAGAAGCCATTTTCTTGAAACCCTTCATCTAGTTGTAAACATTTGCTAATCCTCCGTTACTTGCAGAGGATTATGAATTATTCTATAAAATCACATTAAAAAGGTAATTAGTTATGTGAGATATTAACTGATTCATATTTAATAGATTTTTTTAATCCATACAAATATAAATAAAGAATGGTAAAACTTCAAGAAAAATAATATACATTTAGTGCAAATTATGAGTTACATTTCTTCCTACCATGTCAGCAGTGGAACGTCTTTTGTGGAGAAGCAAAAATAAAATTGACCATTCTCAAATTTTACAGGGGGGGAAAAGATCTCCAGTGTTGAAGCATGCATTTTTTTACCAGATACACGTATACAGAATTGTTCCAGCTCTTAAACTAGTAGAATAGCAGTATTTTTCCTTATACTGCACAACATTGGTATATATAATAGTGTGTTCAATAATACAAAAATTGCATAAGACCAGGTCACATTATTGATATTTTCTGCAGCAAAACCAGTATCTTTCTTTAAAATACTGGTTTCACCTGGTTTTAGTTTTCTCATATCATGATAGCACATGGGTTGAAAGAAGTCTCACGTGGTTCTTGAAAAGTATTACCTGTTCAATCTGGTTTTGTTGCAGTGGATCTGCACTGCCCCAAGCGTTTAGTGATGTACGAACTTACACATTTAATGGCACAAGAAAAACCTCCCTTCTTGTGATCACACCTCAGTAACTCACAGTACATCTCAATATGAGAAACAACTGCTTCAAAAGGGCACACCAATTTTAAAGAGGCTTTGTTACGGCTCAGGAGAGAGAGAAATAAAGCTCTTCTGGAATGTAGAAAGGTGACGAGTAATAGTTAATACGTTTCATGAGTTAACACAACAGTTTTCAATGGTAAAAAGGGCAAGACCTTTCAGTCTCCACAAGATAGCTCAATTCAGAATGATCCCTCCAGAAACAGGGATTAATAACACATCTCTTCAATGCTGAAGTACCAGGCTGGGCTGGAGAATGGCACCACTTTGCACGGCTCACCCACTGCACTATCATGGCAGACCTGATGTCTCGGGACGCATCCAGTGCAGGACAGCAGCTCTCCCTTCCCACACTCCCATCAGCCTTCCTCGCCACATGCTCCCCCAGACTGACTCCTGATTGCCAGCAGCACTGTTACGTAAAAACCCAGCTCGTCTCTGATTTTAGAAGTTTTCCCCAGACTAAAGTGTTGTGCTATTCAACAAATGAACCTCCTCTTCCGTTTCCTCTCTCTCCTCAGCTATGGGTTTCAGTTGAACATTATGGAGGCGGGGTCTTGGTTTGCCGTCTGGGCCATATGACGGAGGATATCTTTTTTTGTTATAATGCCAAGGAGGCGCCTGAAAAGGATAAATGGAAGACTGATATTAATCCAAGCAGGAAAATAGTGGAAGTAGAACAACTCTGTAGCCAAGTCCTTTTTGTTGACAGGAATAGAGCAAAAGTAAACAGCCTGATTTTCTTATTTAAACAGAAACATTTTATTTATCAAAATGTTGAGGAACCACCAGTTTGATAAAACACAGCAATGCTGAGACACTGTATCAAATGGTCTCTGACAGCTGTAGTCCATTTTAATGAAATACAAGTCATACAAGTAGAGTGCATTACAATTTTTATTTAACTTTTTGTTTCTACAAAAATCAAATTTTCATTAGCATATGCCAACAAAAAAGTAACAAAGGGGGACAAAGAAAAGAGAGGTATGAAAAAGAAGTGATAGTGATCACATAAGGGAGGCATGTTCCAACCTAGCCATCAGAAGTGATATACTGCTTGATGGCCCCAAATCAAACTCCCCTTCCCTCCTTTTTTAAACCAGAAGGATCCCTCCAGTCTGACACACTGGCTCAGATTGAATGCATTCATAGGAGCACACTGTACTGGCCACAAAACTTTGGTATAATAACAGTTAATTAGTTCTTGGAGTTCATGGCTTTAGAAAAAAATAAACCATGAATAATCAAATTTTCATTTCCCAATTTAGATACTGTGCTCTTATGACAGGGTCTTTTAAAACTGTAACTGCAAAACATCAAATAGAGTGAGACTGTCCAAAAGGATAATATCACAAGAGAAGCAAAGAGCAGAACGAATGAGCTACTGCCCTTGTTATTCTGGTTAGTACATTTCAATTTGTCTTATTAAAGGACGCATGAAATACTTGTGAAATATTAGCATAAAATGAGAACATAATTAGCATGTTTAGCACATAAGCAGCTAAACATGGTGGGTATGTTTAGTAGACATGGAACTAGCAACCCATGTCCAAATTAAGACAAAGTGTACCACCTATCTAAGGGGTTAGTTCACAACATCATGGTTAAAACCATATCTAGATTCTGAAGACAACAGTCAACATAGCAGCAGGCCACTTGGTGGCTGGCATCACTGCACATTTTGTAGAGGATTTCACTGACTGCTTTAGGTAACAGCGGCAGAACCACAGACTTTATATAAAATCACAGGACCTTGCTAAAAAATAAGAATATTTTCAAAAAATCGTGTTAATAAAGGGGGATTACAGGGAAGATCTAATGATGCAATTAAAACATGCTTATCTCTGCTTCTCAAAAGATGTAATACTTTGCTATTTAACAGCTATTTAAAGCTGTCCAAATCAGAAAAAGAAATTGGCACATACAAAAATCTTAATTTGCATTAGGCAGGGAAAAAGTATTACTAGCTGCGTGCCTTCCCACCTGGGGAATTCAAGAGATCAACAAGCTGGATCGATGTGATCTCATCAACACAAGTATCAGAAAGTTTATTGTTTACTTTCCTTTAATGTTGTGACTAACAGTATGTTCACATTTATAGCTTCTTTTCTACAAAAGGACTTTGCAAGTTGTTTTATGTTTAATACAAATTTTGAGCATAAGATTTCATTGTTCAGCCGATACCATAAAAGCCCTGAACAGTTCACAAGTTTCATGCTTCCTGACTTCTAATGTGTCTAATTATGAGATCTGATATATCTAATCACCAAGGGTTCGACGTGCTGCTTTAGTTGCTCGAGATGCTCTAATATGTTCTTCTTTGTGATGATCCCCAAGACAATCCTGCAACAGATTATGTTATGCTAATAACTGTGTGAAATCAAATGAAAAAAAAAAGTTCTAATCATAATGAAAAAGGATTAGAGCAAACTAAAAATAAAATTAAAAAAAAAAGAATGGTGGCAGGAAAGCTAATGAGATAATTAAATGAGAATTTATTTGAAAGTCAGTACCCTTTCCCAGATTTTGCTTTTTTCCTTTTTCTCCCAAAGTGCTGAACACAATGGCTCTTCAACCACGCCAGAGCAGTATGTTTCTCGTATCAGGTACGCATCAGGGTAGCAAACTTTATCCCTTCACCCTAAATTCACATCTTTTTGGGTTTTATAGGTATACTGAAACTAAAATCTACTTTGTATTTCCTTCATTTAATAGTTATTTCTCCTCAAACATACACATAATTATTGATATTTTAACAAGCCACAGTAGATGAACAAAGTAATAACTGTGTAAAGTCATAGCAACTGAGATTCAAAGCTGCCCTACAAAGCTGGGCTATCTGTCCTTAGAAACAGACAAATTCAGACAAATTTCTTGTTCATGACAGGACAAATCAAGAGCAACTCCCTGGAATGGATATTCTGGTACAAATTTGGAGGAGTAAGGCTCAGTCTTCTCTCTGTCATCTGCACCAATTTCTGTACAATCCAGTCTGGACTGGAACCAGTATATTGATGCAAGGTATATTCAGTTTGCAGGAAATCTGCCAGCCAAAACATAAAGTAGTCCTTGATGTCCACAATGCTATATGCCATGGCTAAACACCATCAGTACTAGTATTTATGATCTGCTCTTCTTGTAATGGACAGTATGCTTGCGGGATGTCACAAATTTGTAAACTGAAGTAGGATAAAATAAATATTAAAGCCATTCCTGCTACTTTATCATAAAATGGTTTAAAATTTATAGTAGAGCTTGACATAGCTTTGCACAATCAGGCTTTCTCTAGAGAAGATTTTAGCATCAACGTTAATGCTTGAGCACTCAACCACAACAGAAACTATGAAAAAAAATCATAGTAAATATTTTTCAGTCAAGTTCTAATGATTCCAAATTTTTCTCCCCAAAACAAGAATAACTGCATGCCCACACTAACTTCTAAGTGTCAGTGTCAGATCATCATGTCCTTTCCCTACCAGACAAAGGCTTCTGGAAATACTACTTGCCATTCCATACAGAGATGCATTGAAGGAAAAAAATAAAACCACCAAAAAAACAGGAGAGCATTTAAATAAATTTGTTTTAAAATACATCTGAAAAAAACCCAACTTGGAAACCAATGAAATATCTAAATATACGCCACATATAGCAGCAGACCTTTTGCCCACAGAAAAACGAAGAAAGTCCCAGGTATTTCAGATTTCTTGTCCCAAGGACATTGATCAATCCTAAACATGTGAATGAGCAGACATTTCAGTCCCCAGGTGCTTTAAAAGACATGCTAAAGGGAAGGCAAGATACTGTGGTAGGAGCTTCGATGTTGCATGTCAAGTGTTTAATGCAAAAGATAGAGAAAAGCAGAATGTTAAAGGAACAGCTGCACAGAAAAAGATCATGTGAAAAAAAAACAAGGAGCAGTTAAGGTAAGAGGCAATTACAATGAACATTTAGTTTCCATGCCGGGGGCTGATTTACTTAGTAGGTAATCACAGGACAACTCCCAACAGTCTCATTTACAAACATTCTAAATCTTAAAACTACTTTCCTTAAATATTTTGAACTGTAGAAACAAAAGTTGCAGGTTGAAGTTCCAGAACTAGCAGCAGTTTAGTTGTTAGTATTCCAAAAAACAAAAGCTTGGTGGTAATCGCCATCACTAGACTCCAGAAGAAGAGATGACTAGATCATTTTCTCCTTTACTCTGTTTGAACCCAGTACTTGTAGATGTTCAGTACTGCTGATACATTGCACGTTGCCAGAACATAGATAATAACCAGGCAATACAGACCTTAGACTCTGCAGTGCACAAGACTAAATTTCTGCAAGACAAGTTGTGTCTCCTCTGCAAGCAATTTGCACAGACCAAGCTTGCTGAATGGCAGTAAATTTTTAACAGAACATCATAAAATGAATGAAATCATCTGCCTGCTTACTTGGAATACAGGGAAGGCATAAGAATTTCAGAGAGGTGCCACAGCACAGCCCATTCTTAATGAACAGCTGGGGTCCTCAGCTGCAATACCAAACTTATGGCTTCAAATACCATGATCCTGGAGTATATCCTGCTTCAAATACTCTGATCCTGGAAGTGAAAATTACTGTATCTAAAAAGATACACAGCATTGCTGCCACTTTACTCACCCATTGTGTGTTACAAGGCACTGCCTCAGACCCAGCTTCCGGAAAATATCCACCACTATTTCCATGGGGGTGTGGTCTGTCACGGTGAAAGGGCTCATATCAAGTATGCTTCTGAGCTTCAAAGGTCGAGGGCTTTCTGCTGGAAGCGATGGGGTATGCTGGGCAAAACATACCCTGGAACTGCCAACAATCCCCTCTTGCTTCTTTCTAGCACTTTCTTTAAGAAAGACAGGGAAGGGGAAAAAAACAGCAGAGGAGGAAGAATTTACATTCTTGGAGTAAGATGTCAATGCAGACATACAGCTCAATCAACAATACCAGACTCTCGCATATATTTCCACAGCCACTGCTTTATCCCCAGGAAGTGGTTTTGCAAAAATCACAAAAGCCATTTGCCATTCAGCTTTAGTCATTATTCAACTAATTTTCTCACTCAAATAAGTAACTTTTATTTACTAAAAGAGGTGGAAAGGCTAAAAACCAAACTACTCAGCTCCTGAAGAAACTGCCAGGGAAAAGCCAGTCTCAACTGACAGCCCCCTGAACCTTTTCCTAATATGCAACCTAAACCTCCCTCAGTACAACTTCAGGCCATTCCCTCATTTCTTGTCAGTGGGCATCATAGAGAAGAGATCAGTGCCTGGCCTCTTGCCCTCATGAGGAAGTTGTAACTGCAATGAGGTCTCCCCTTGGTCTTCTCCAGGCTGAACAGACCAAGTGACCTCAGCCGCTTCTCATACAGCTTCCCCTCAAGACCCTCCACTGTCCTTGTGTCTCTCCTTTGGATGATCTCTAATGGCTTTATAATCCTCTGATAAAATGGCACTGAAAACTGCACACAGGACTTGAGGTGAGGCTGCCCCAGTGCAGAGCAGAGCAGGATAACCCCCTCCCTTGCCTGGCTGGGGATGCTGTGCCTGATGCTCCCAGGACACACTTGGCCCTCCTGGCTGCCAGGGCACAATGACTCTGAAGACAGACACAACCCAAGACTAAGCAACTTTCACTGTGTAATCTCAGCAGCTGAAATGAGTCTCACCTGTGAAAGCATTTTCTAAGAATGTTCTGCGATTCCCCATTTACTCAAGGAAATGCAAATTTAAACCAGTATGGTGTAGGTAAGAATTTCCAAGTTTTGTACATTCATATACATCCTACATAACATAGTACCTTGGCATACACAGCAGTATAACCACAGGAAAAAATCTGACTGAAGTAAACAGTATTATGTTCACAAAACATGTTTTAAAAAAGTTTCTGGACACTTGTGTCCTTTTCTCAAGTGTCTTTGTTTAAGAGATATGTATCAAAAAAAGTAGATTAAGATGCAACTTCCATCTTATTTCACGCACTAAATGTTACAGTTTTGTAACATATTCATACATAACAGCGTGTTTCCCCCTTTGGTTATGATAGTAGCTTCAAAATCCACAGAATTTTTCTTGCCAGTGCACAAAGCATTGTCACAAGTATCACACAAGCACTAATATTTGTCAGAAAGAGATGTCCCAAACAGGGCTTGTGTGCTCATGTGCCCAGGGACAAATTTCTCATTACATAAACAGATTGAAAAACATAAACCTAAAACTGTAATTATCTTTCCATAATACAACCTTGTTATAACAAAAGTAAGTAACACACTGTTAGAAAGAAATAGGATATACATTTATCAATTACTTGGACAGTAATTCTCACAGAATACTGATGGTCAAAAATGAGAATTACTCAATTTTGAAAAAGAATGTTACTAGAGCATTACTCAAGGAAATGGGATGCCATCAAAAGCCTCAAAAAACTAAAAAATACCAGATTAGATAATGTTTTGACCTATTTGAGTATGACAACTTTTGCTTTTACAAGAGACAAAGAGATGAGGATTTTCTTCATTTCAGAGCCTCCTACTGAAGATATGTTATCATATTGTTAAATCAACCTGAAGTCTAGAAACGTACAGAGTAAATTCTATTTTAAATATAAAATAATATAAAACAATTTAAATTGGTGTACATAATAATGCAATACTGAAAGTTAATTACCTATTGCAATAGTTAAATCTCTTCTTAGAGCAAAACCCACAAGTCTCTGTGACTCCTTTGACATAATAACAGGAAAACCATTATAGCTGGTTTCGTTGATCAAGTTCTCTATGTCTTCGACAGTCATATTGTCCTGCGTCAGAACTGCTAAAGGTGGGTCGCTCCTCCGAGGCCTCATCACATCAGCAGCCAGAGTTGTGTGAGTGAATTCTTCCTTTGCATCCAAGAAAGGATACCCATTCAGTCGGATGTGTGCTTCATAGATGCCTTCCCTACCAAAGGCATCTCCTACCCACTTACTGGTCATGACTGCAGCCATTAGGGGCACAATATATTCCAGCCCTCCTGTTAGCTCAAACACAATAACTACCAGGGACACAGTCATCCTTGTCACACCACCTGCAAGGAAAATGATAGCCAGGAACATGAGTATCAAATAACAATGATTTTAGAATTTTCTGCCTTCCTGTTGAGACCTACAAACAGAACTTGGACATGAAAGGTCATCTGACAAACATCCTTCTGCGTAATACCAACAGATGCAGACAGAGAAAATGAACACAAAACTTCTAGAAGTGAAAAAGAGGGTTTTAGGGAAAATTCACAGAAAGGGAGGTAATAAAGGGAATTGGAAAATATGTATTTAATGTAAACTAAGAATAAAACTGTGTATATCTCCATACCACATCAGGGTTAAAAGTACTGTGAAGTGCAAGGACATCCAGTAATGTAAGAATATGAAAAAAGAATGGAACTAACACAAAAATGTCATAGGTAGCAAATCAACAGCTATGTTGTCCAAAGGATTAGGAATTTAATTCTGTTGTTTAATCATAAAAGCTGAACAGAATTATGAGCTGATGAAAAGAAATCTCTTTCTTGGACAACAGAAGACAGGGATTATATTTCTCTTTTGTTACTATTTAAAATATTTTTTTTCTGCTAATGTTTCTGATGCCATATCTTCAATAAAAGAATATGAACGGTCTTTCAATTCAATCAAGAGTGATTCAATTTGCACTATTAAAAACCAGAACAACCTCTCCAAAACCTAAATTTGTATCACTAGTTTGATTGCCCAAACATACTTTTCCTTGAAGAAAAGTTCTACTTCTTGCAGAATCTGTCCTAACAGCTTTTAAGTTTAATTTCTAAGGCCACCAAGTTATAAATGAGGACAAGTTTAGGTCAACAATTTAAACCTCCTTCCATTAAGATGATTTTCAACAATTAGACTTGTTAAAAACACTTGTTGTGTTACCTTACACACTTCTGAAACTTTTGTTTGGATAATGAATTTCAAGAACAATTTTTTGCAATTCCTGTAGATATGGTAGCTGATCACACCACTTCCTTCTAATAATTTTAACTGTACTTAACACTGTAAATGCTCTACTTCATAAATTTTAAGGAACTGATTTTTCTGACCAATGTTGTGATGACATCTCTTGATACCAAAAAGAAGGCAAACACTATTAAAATTTTCCTATTTCTCATCAATTTAGATTTCACATTATTTCTCATATCACAAGGATTTGAGGGTCTTGTGTAGAGATGTGATTGTATTATTCTGGAGGGAATACGCTATAAACAGGTGTTCCAAAACTGCACAAGTTTATATCTCCTTTCATTTTTTAATAATTGTTTTTTTATATGAAGAAACCAGATACTTATTTGTTATATTTTATTTACCTAAGCATGCAGCAGCACCAACCATGGCATAAAGACCAGGTGTAATACAGTCAGCTCCAACTTCACACCACTCCTTGAAAATGAACCAGTCATGATGGTAGTAAGCCAGCTGCTCCACTGCAATTCCTACAATCCTTCCTGCTATTGCTCCAATTGCCATACTAGGTATGAACAACCCAGATGGAACCTGCAACAAAAACAGAACTGTTGTCATGCTGCTGGGAACATACCTGACACATCACTTAAAAGGTGATTTTTTGTATTTTTTTGCTGAAGGACATGCAAATGCTCAAACTGTCAGGTTAAAACCATGTAAAGTGACACTGAAAGGTTAGTAGACAGAATTCTATTGATATCTCTGATTGATTTGATTAGCAGAAACCATTTTATGAACATGTTTGTTTATATCTCACCAATACAGGACCAAGAACTAGACTCAGTGCCAATAGCACCATTCTCCACCATGTGCTCCAGTGTGAGCTGTGCTAATCATACTGGAAAGAGTTCCTGATCATTTCCTGTCTCCCTTATTCCCTCATGTTCCTCAGAGTTAACATTCACTTACTAAACAGGACTGCCTTCCTGAACTGCTTCCTGACACTGCTATAAATTAACTAAACAGGTGAGTTTTAAAAGAGGCTTTGTACTATTATTGCTGTTTCCTGTAGAAATGAGTGTATATAGAATACACTCTTTCACCAAGAGAGAAAAAGGCAACCTAATCCCCACCACGAAAAGCAGAGTGACACAAAAGGTTAAACAAGAAAGCTCTTACTGTCAGTTTAGTTACTTAAAATGTTTTTCTGCTACTAACTAAAGCCTTGTCACACAACCATGGCTTAGTAAAATATTCCTGTAAACTTGCTTTTATCAGCAGTTTCATATAAAGAAACTGTTGTGCATCTTTTCTTCTCCTTATGAAGCCAATCTTTCCAAAAAACATACTGGTACCTAAATGTCTCATTAAACTGTAAATGCCTGCTGTTTCTCCTCACAGCAGTTGTTAACATCAAAATATTTCATACTGTGACTGAGGTACAGATGTGACTATAAAAAGGAGTAGAATTTGTACTTTGTCTAAACGCACCTCATCCCATCTTGTTGAAATAATTAAATATTGCATTCCTGCTGTCACAGGACACATCTCAATTTTTCTTGTACTATACAGCTGTGAAATTTAGGTATTGTGGAATTCCAAACCACAGATTTTTGCTGTGGTATTCAATAGCTGGTGCAGAAATGTATTTCAGAATTGTTGTTGTTGTCAGTATTATTATATTTTGCCTGTATTTATGGTTGCAAAGAAGATTTCTAACAACAAACCAAGGAAAAGCAAACATAGCTTATAATTATTATTCCTTTATATTTTGTCTATATTTGTGGTTGCAAAGATAATTTCTAACCAACAAACCAAGGAAAAACAAACTTTGTGTTAAACAGACACCAGCATGGGTTTTGATAAAACGTTTAATAATCCTTAATTCCTATTCTGAATTACCTAATATTTCAGTGTTTGTAGAGGTAATATTCAATGCTATCCTTTTAGTCTAGTATTCAAATTGTGCATTTATACCATTACTTCTACTTCCCACAATTAATTATGCATCTAAGCCCTTCCTAACTGCTAAAATAATTTTTTTTTCCTGAGTGAAATTCTTTCTCAGTGAACAGTACAACAGTACCCTGAAAAAATCCCATATTTCCAATACAAAAGTAACTAAATAAACTTTTGAAACTGCCTCAGATCCTCCTGTGCTAGCAGTATGCAACAGAAATTCAGTCTCCATGTGGAAATTGCATCCAAATTATTTCTGATCCTTTGGTAATATAACTTTTATGCATTAGTTCCTTCTCTTCTTTCCATCATATGCAGATAATGGTTACAAGTCTAATTGTAATTATGATTTTACAGGTCCATTTGTTTGCATAAGCCTGTGAATCACAAAGGGAAGAGGATTTTTTCCAGAGAAGCAGCAAGGGAAAACAGCTACGTTTTTCCTCTTCTCCCCTTTCTTCTCTGGGGCTTGCTTTTGAGCAAGCTCAAATTTCACTCCAGAGGGAAAGATTTGTTCTGTGTCACGTGTGTCATCTTTGGAAGAAGCAAGGATAAGGATGTAGGCACAACTTTCCACTTCTTTGGTAGTGCAGCTGTGTACCAGTCATGTTCTGAGGCAAAACTGTAACTCCTTCCCACCTGTGATCAGCATTTAGACACAGTAATGAGTCTACTGATAATAAGCAGTACAGTACATGTACAAAAGCATGAAAGAACAAAAAAACCAAACAAACCAAAACAAACCAAAAAATGCCAAACCCCTGCCAGATCAGCCTCCTGATAATGCATGTCCACAGCAATACTAGCAAGCAGGAAACACTCTGCCCCACTGGCAGCAGCTGGGTAGCTTTGCTCACCTCACAGGAAAGCAGTTCCTGTGGGGCAGACGTGTGTTTGCAGATGGCTACAGCTCCAGGAACAGACCCGGAGAGCCCAGAGGATCCTTATAATGATTTAAATGACAGTGTAATATTATTTCTTCTCTTTTTTTTGTTCTTCTATTTTGAATTTGCTTCTTTTATAGAGATAAAGCCTAAAGCAAGTAAATATCATTAAAGTGACATCCTCTTCTCTGTCTGAGAATGTCTGGCTGACATTCTAACTAACCACATGCTTTAAAGCTTCCAAGAAATTAATGTAGCACAATTCCATCAATGACAGCAATGTGACTCCTTGACTATTGGCAAAGTAATAAATATGTTCTCACAACTTCACAAAGATATTTCCACATGCTGAAGTTCTGATAAAATGAAGTTCTGATAAAATGAACCAAACTCAAATGAAGTATAAGCTCTCCCATTCTGTAAAGCAGTGAATTCTATCTAATATGTAGTGTGACCTTGTGGTGACAAACCCATACAAAAGAGGCAGATGCACATCAACATGTGAATGGTAAAGTAATGTCCCAGTTATAAATAAAACCCAGTAAGTGAATATAAAACTAAACAGATTGAAGCGGTCACATCATACAACACTGCCTGAATTATGGACCTAAGGAAGACTAGCTTTTGAAATACATACTCTAAGATTCCTCTCACCCACCAACCAACATATAGAACATAACTTCAAATAACAACCTGCAACATCTTCTAAAACATCGAAACATGAGAAACAAATATGATGTTGTTGTTCTATCAGTTACAGACTAGGCAAGGTTGAAGATGACTGCCCCAGATCGTCTGTCCCTGCTCAAGCAGCATCACCCTGAGCAAGCTGCTCAGGCTTGCAACCAGTCAAGATATGAGCACTCTCAAGGATGTTCTCTGCACAGCATATTCCACTGATCAAACACCCTTATAGAAAGGAAGTGGTTTTTTATACATGCTGTTACATGGAACAGCAACTTACACTGAAAAGTTAAGGCAAACTGAAACACAAATCTTGCTTGAACATTCTACAGGAAGTTTTCATTAAGACACATTTAATTATGATGTACTTGCAAAAAAAAAAAAAAATTAAGGGAGCCTGACAAGACAGAAAATGATGAAGGTGTGACAGTTATACATCATCACTCAGAAAAATGTCAGACTGGGGACAAGCTGAAGCCACCTCCAAAACAGGTCTATGAAACAACGGGGAAAAACAGAAATTATGCTGCTTGTAATGGAGATGAAATTTCCATCACAGTCACAAGAATGAAGCCCACTTTCTCACCACAGGATGCAATACTAGAAAATACAGCAGAAGAAATCATTGTCTCCTTTTAATATCTGTACAATTAGATTTACGTGTACAGTGAGGAGAGTGGCTATAAGAATTACCACCAATGAGTAGCGTAAAGGGTACAGTCTGTTCTTCTTCCAAGTAACAGGAAGACTAGGGAATCTGAGTGATTATGCTCAAACTTTGCTCTTGGAAATTTTAGAATCATCCCTTACTGCTGAATCAGGCCCAGACAAACAGACCTCCATCCACACAGTTACTGCTCCCTACTGCATTTAGCACATTTCTATTCAGCTGAACAAAAAGCTATTCTGAATTTAATTAAAGTTATTACTGTTTGCTATAGGACTTGCTTATTAACCAAAGTAAAAAGACTTTTTTTAAAAAAGAAATAACATAAAAAAAAATAAACAAAGCTTATAGCTTTGAGAGATGGAAATGAGAAAGGCAATAATTAAATGATCACAGCAGAGAGCTACTGCATTCACACTTACCTTGATACCAAAAGTGAAGACTGTCATGATTATTTTAAATATGAGTGCTAAACACAACTGCCATATAGCTGAATAGACTCCAGTGCCTGCTGGGCGATCAGGAATATCGTCTACAATTTTGCTTGCGTTCATATCATTTCTGTAGTCACAGAGCGAGGAGGATTCTAATGGCCCACAGTCTGTGAAGAGCTCCTTAATAAGCTCACTGGTGTTTAGCCTTGTATATGGATTAGGAAATGCAATCACAGCTGTTATTGCTGCAACAATAATAACCTCCAGGACAGGATACTTCCCAAATTTTGTAGATTTGCGTCGACGACACCATGCGATATTTGCTCGGATGAAAAATGCTCCCCAGAGCCCACCAAATACTCCCAGAAGAATAAAAGGAAGCAGTTCAAAAAGGTACCAAGGAGTGTGATATTCCACATAAAAAAGAACTAGGCGGCTATTACCAAAAGGATTGATGGACCTTAGAACAAATGCAGCTACTAAAGCAGCAAAAAATGATCTCCATAAAGTTTTCAGTGGGAAATAGTAACTGACCTGCAAAAGACAATACACGAGAATTATCAATGATTCAATTAAAAACCTGGAAAGACAGGTTTATGCATGTGTTAGAATACTGCTGGCTCACACTGTATAAGCTAAAAAAGCTGCTCTGCTTTGTGTCTCTTACTAACCTTCATGAGAACCACTGTGTGCTAGCTGTACTCTCAGATTTCCTGCTTATATTTTCATCTCCTTTCAACCTATACTGAAAGGTTTATCACAGATCTGTTATTTTTAAAAAGTATGATTAAAACTAATAGAATTAAAAAAATTCAAAAGGTCTTAAAACAGAACATGCAATTTCATTCTTAAGCCCCACATAACCTGATTTTAATTTTAAGACAGTTTTCTTCTGCATTTTCTGGCAACTGAGGAATTCCTCAAAACACTCTAAGAATATAATAAAATTACACATGAAAGAATATCTTCCCTAATTTTCAATTCAGAGATTTTTAGGATTTTAGTTGTCTTTAAAAATGCCAATGACAGAAATAGCACTCTCACATATTTTGAAAATTACAATTAAAACTGATTTAGCATAAAACATTTTTTGGAGAAGAGAATTTGCTTGCTTTGGAGGTAAGTTTTATAGTATATTTGTCCTTGCAATAATTATTGTATTTTTGTTAATTATCATATAATTTTGTTTAGTGTCTGAAGCTTTAAGTAATGTTTAGAAACTTGCTTTACAAAACTGTCCAATAAGTCTCGAAAGCCTTTTTCAAAAATTAAGAGCCCTATTTCCTTTTTTTTTTTTTCAGAACAAACTCCTAGACTGAAAAGCTCCAGTGTCTCTATCTATATGTAAACTGTAATCATTAACAGACTCAGCCCTTTTCCAGAATAAAATAATTGAGAATAAAGTAAAGCTGACCTTCACTAAAAAAAAAAAAAGAAAAAAAAAATCTTTAGGAGTTTGCTGGTAACAGGACTTTTGGTTTTGTAATATGGGTTAAAAAAAAATTTCCTTCTCAGGTGAGACTCCATAGCTTAAAGGAGTCTGAAATTATTTAAACTGTGAGAGATTTTTTTAAATACTTTTTCTTCAGTGCCATCTCTTGACATACCTCCTCCAGACTGAAAAGGACTCCACCAATTGGGGCACCAAAGGCTACAGAAACTCCTGCTGCTGAGGCAGCTGACAACACCTGGAAAACAATAAAAGTCAGGGGGTTTGTCACAGTCTGTGTTGTAAACATGAACAACAAAATCTCACTATAGCTATAAGCTAAGTTTGCTGATGATAGAGCAGAGCAGTTGCATGGCAGAGAAGATCTTCACTCTGCAGCCCTTGTAAGCTCCTGGCAAGCTCCTAGCAAGAGCCATGCCTGAGAAAAGGAGCCCAAGCAGGAGCAGGTTTCTTGCAAGCACTGCAGCCTGTGGGTGATCCAGGCTGGGGCAGTCTGAGCAGCTGTACCCTGTGGAAGGGACCCATGCTGAAGATCTTGGTGAAAGACTGTCTCCCATGGGTGGGGGCCCACACTGGAGCAGAGACACAGTATCCCCTTGAAGGAGCAGCAGAGACACAGTATCCCCTTGTGCCACTTTGGGATAGAGGAGTTAGGAGTAAAGCTGACTCTTTCAAGAAGGGACAGTGGGGACAAGATACATTTAGTTTTGTTTTCGTTTCTCACTACTCTACTATTGTCAAGTAACTTTCCTCAAGTCTGGTTTGTTTGGCTTGTAATAGTAACTGGTGAGGAATATCCCAGTCCTCATCTTGACCTCTGAGCTTTTCATCTTACTCTCTCCTGCTGTCCTGCCAACAGAGAGAGGTGAGAGTACTGCTAGGCTGGCACCAAGCCTAACCCACCACACTGTCTTTAACAACAGTGAGCTGAAAGAGGGCAGAAAACACTGTTGTCACCAAGAACCCTTGTTCATGGGTTCAGAGTACTCTGCTGTCCTCACAAGTGGAGACACTCATCAATTACCAAAATGTAGAGACAAGCACAGAAAGAATTTCAATAAAACCTAATGGTCTCTGAAGACCATTCTGGAGACCAAACTCACTCTGCCATAGAAATTATTTACCTGTGAGAATGCTGGGGACAATACATTGTTTTTAACATAACAAATAACAATTGATAATCACTAAATATTGTCCAAGAGAACAAAGGTCATCTTTTAAACATACCAGTGTAAATGCACCAGTATTCAATACATTCTAGAAATGCTTTTTCAAGAACTTACCTCTCTTTTTTTAGCTTCATTTGTACTGTATTTTGGAAAGAGGTAGGAAAAAATATTCCCACAGCAGCAGGCAACATGTACCAAAGGACCCTCTTTTCCTAAACTTAAACCTGATGCAACAGCCAAGACTAAAGTAATTGTTTTTATCATCAAAGTCCACTTCCCCAAGTAACCTCTGATGATGAAGCCACTCAAAATAGTTTTTATCTGAAAGAAATAAAAAACTGTATCTGTTACTGTACTCTTCAATTTTCAGAAAATAATGCATCTCTTAATTTTAGCTGCAGAACTTCTAAGCCAGCCTTTTCAAATTACTAACTTTGTCACACTTGAAAACATGCCTCATTCAGACTGCCACACTCAGTCTATCTGCTTGCCAGAAGCTTTTCATCTGCAACTTACTCTAAAACATTAGGTAATAACATACAACTTACTGGGTAATAACAGCTAACTTACTCTAAACCACTGGGTAATAACATACAACATATCAATTACATTTAGTAGAAAATTAATCTGCAGTGGCTTCTAAGACTGGATTCATTAGTTCATGATATAAATTATTGAGCAAAAGGCAGAAAATTTAAAAAAAATCTGCAAAAATCATACTGAAGATCTATTGTAGCAATATCCCAACTCGCACCAATATCACCCGTTTTCTCTTAGTGTTTTACCATCACTACATAAAAATCAACAGTAGGTTTCTTCACATAAAGGTGGAAAAGATCAGCCTATGTCCACCAGAAAAATATGTCACTTGCCAAAGGTATTACTGTGCTTAAAAATGCTATACTGGAAGACTGGAAAATATGTCCATGCAGAGTAAATAATATACAGCTACCATAGGACAACATGTCCATCAACAGGATGTACACAAAACACTGGACAGCTGTGTCTAGAAAGTAAAGACAGCTAGATTTGAAAACCAATTTAAGATGAAATTTCTTCTGGAATAATAGCACAGAACTACTCCAGGCTTAAACAGAGGTGGATAAAAAAATATTTACAGAAAAACTGAAAAAGTGAGACTGACCAAAATTGATTTGACTTTGCATTTTTCTGTCTCATTCTGTGGATAGCAGCAGACAGCAATTGTAACCAGTGAGTTTTTGAGGATACTACATTGTGAGTGCCAGTTGGTTTGTGCTAATTAAAGCCACTAAAGCCATTGCAACAAAAGATTGATTGCTCTATCAAATGACCCATATTGTGTCAATGAATCACCGCTCTCTTATCATCACAGGGAGGGTGTGGATGAGGGAAGGTTTGAAAATCATTCCTCAGAAGTATACTAATCCAAATACTTCCTTAAAAAGTGGTCCCAACAGAAACAAAATCTACTAACCCAGGAGATTCTTTTAAATTTGGGGTATTTTCTTAGAAACAATTAGCAAGTTTTTCACATGTGTTCAGTTTGAATGCTTGTATTAATATATTTCTTTAAAGGTACACAGAGCTTCCTCTTGCCTTTCCCTGACCCACTAAGGCAGCAGTAATCTACACATTAATATGAAACACCTATAATACATATATATATTAGTTAGACCTCACCTCAGGTATCCCTGAGCCACAGGCGTAGGGAGCAAATACCTTCACCAGAGAAACTGCTAAGAAGGCAAAGCTCAAAGCCCAGAAAATGTACATGATGTAGTTCATTATGTATGAACCTGGACCCTAAAAGCAGAAACAAAAAGTCAGAAAATAGATTTGATATAAGAGCAAAATCACTACTTAAAATAATCCAGAAGTATTCTTGTTGCAAGTACATTTATACACACATTTTGAGGCACAATAATTATTGCCAAGAGAGAGTTTTGTTTGAAAAGCATGAAGCCATGACACCTACACATTAGCACAGACTGGGTTATAAAAGGCAGAAAGTGTTCTAACACTTCATCTTATAAAGAAAAAAATAAACATAAACCAGTTATATTTTTAATAGCTAATAGCTGCTAAAATCTAGTGAATATTGAGTAAATCTTCCTTATTTAAAAAATTTGGTAGAAAAAATAAAACAAATCTATTAGTTATCAGAGAACACCATAAATGGATTTAATTTACATACAGCCATGATCAAGAATAGAAATTCTCATTTTATTAACAGTTCTATATTCTCATAACTTCCTTACATTTGCAATACTCCAAGCCCCCTTGCAGTTCATGAAATACACATTTATTACACTCTAATCTAGTAATCAATTCAAATGCTGAAAAATGGCACAGACAGTACAACCCAAATTCATGTTTAGAATCCTAACCTTAAGACTATTATTTTTTTCCCTATTCAGCCAAGCTGTTGAACAAGACCATCAAAGAATACTCACTTCTGCTTGCCCAATTATTAGCTCTGCCCATGTTTTCCACTGTGGACATTTATCTCTCTCTTCAAATGTGGTCTCATTTGAACCCCAACAACACTGTTCATGGTTAAACCACAAAGCACTAAGGCAAATGCCTTCCTTCAAGTCAGTCATCCAGTCAGCAGCTATGTCGATTAATCCTGCTAATGCCCCTGTTGTAGAAACAGTTTTGTATTAATGTTCTGGTAAACAGAAATAACACACACAGCTAAAATGAAGGAATGTGCTTGTATTAATTGAAGTATTAAGTATTAACTTAATTAAATAGACATTTAATATACTACTGATTTCCAGGATTATATCCTGGTTTTGTTATAGTATGAATAATATTTGCTGAAGAATTAAGTACTTTGTGTATTTCCCAAGTTAAATGAGATTTTTTTTTTTGCTTTTTTCTTTCCCTATACCACAGTTCTCCAACAGTCCACTGAAACCAAGGAGTTAAGAGTAAAAAGAGAACTGCTACTTTTGTGTGATGGCAGAAAGCCTGTTGGAAAGAGATGGGATTCTAGCCCATGTGTTGGCAAGTCAAAAGCAGTACTTCAGTAGAACAGAATTTTGACCAAATTATGAAAACACATAAACACAAGATCTCCTTGTGACTGAACTCAAGGTTGTACCATTTAAGATCCAGTAGACATACAAGAGAAGGCAACTGAGACTGAAAAACCTACCAGTGTTCAAGACCACAATTTGCTCACTTTGTTACTCAGAAACAGAATACAAGAATTTTAATAAACAGCAGCTCAGGGGATTAAAAACACCACACTGCATGTTCCCACTGAAATTATCATATACAATTTCCAGTGATTATACACTCCTGGTTTCTGCATCCAGAAGTATGTAAACATGCTACAAACTTTGCATATATATTAATTTATATGTGATTTGTGAAAGTGATTATGTATATGCCTAAGCACTAATTATACTGTTACCATGCTTTTTAACAAACATAGCCTTACTCCACAACTAACTCTCTTAACATTTAATCTAAAATACCTATCTGAAGTACTTATTTTGAAAAACTGGGCACAGACTTTGTGACCTTTCCTTACTCCAGGTTTTAGTCACTTCAAACTATAGTAACAGAAAAAGCAGCAGCACTGCCTGACCCCTGGGCCACAAACTATTGGATGCTTTCAGTTGTGAAATCCATTCTAAAATACGCTAAGAAGGAGAGAATTATTTTCTGTGGAAGAACCTCTGTAAAGATACAACATAAACATACAGCTAAAATTCACTAATCCATAAACACATGCATTACAATGAAGTGTACTTACCAAAACTACACATATACCAGAGCTACTTTTACAATCAATACTTCCACAAGAAATTCTACAGGTAAAAACCAAAATTTTACAGAAAGAGAAAACATAAATCTCAATCACAGGATTAAAGAACATTGATAGTTTAGTAGGTGGAAGTTCAAAAACACTTAAGAAACTCTCTCTAAATTCAGTGAGGATTTTGGTTCCCATTTGATCAGTAAACCCTCACCTCAAAATGGTGAAGCCTGTAAATCAAGATAGTCAACTTTTTTCTTCCCTTATGGAATTGTTGTAGTAGACTGAACCAGCTCTTAGCTGGGTTGGTGGAGAACAAAGGAAAACCACAATTATACTTGCTGACAAATATAAGAAAAGAATGCTTTGTGTTTTCATTTACCTGATGCCAAACCAGTTAATGTGACTACCAACCATCCTGACCATGCATCGTATAAACTTTTTGTCATCTCCCATGCTGATTCTTTCTTCTTGCTGTTAATCTGCAAAGAGAAATCAGTAGAGTTGTATGTAGTTCTGTAACATGAATAATGAAACAAAAAGAAGCATGACATACAAATTGCATGATGCAAGCTGCTTGTATTTAGTGCTACACATAGATAAATCAGCTTAATTATTCAGACATCAAGCAACTGACAGAGAAATATATATTTGTTTAATTTAAAGAACTAAAATCCAGGAAATACATTATTAGGATAATTAAATACTTTCTGTGGCATACACCTAAAACATGAATTGTAAATTATTTCCCTCCTATACATTAAACATTTTTTGAACCTCAATTAAACTGTTAGCATACTAACAATAAGCTATTTCATATAATTCAAATTCCAAAACTTCTACTTCAAATAGAAAAATCTTTATCTTTAGACTAAAAAACACATAAAAGTAAAAGAAAATAAAAAATTTTATAACTACCCTAGAGTACTTCTGGACAACTATTAGTAATGATATCTGAAGTTAATATACTGAAAAAGTTGCTATTCTTATTTTATCCTTATTTACTCTGCACACTTAGCTGCAGTGGCACAGACACTTGTGCCAGTACAAAAGCAATACGCTTCACTTTTCTGTACAAGTACCACCAAAAGCACTACTGTACTACTACAAATACATCTGCACTGGAAAACAGCCTTAAATATACAAGCATGCAAAAAATGCAGTACTTTAAAAATGGTATTTGGGTGACAGAGACCTATTCCCACTCTATTAAATTACTGCTTTTCAAAGTTACAATAATAACGCTGCAAGACTGCAGGTATCCAACTAAGCAGGGTTTATTAAACAGTATTCAAGTAGTTCTAGCTGAGATAACTAGGTACATATTTAAAGGACATGCATATTTTTGTATGTGTTACTAAATCAGACCTTAACTCCAACATCCAATGAAAAAAATACTATAATTTATCTCAAGTACCCGTCTGTGCCTTTCTCTGTCTTTGCACTTCTCTCGAACCCAGTCAATGGTATGGAAGTCATCGTATGTTCCTACTCCAGGAATTGGCTCATCCAGAAGGTCCAGTAGGTGTGTTGAACTGTTGATATTTCCTCCATTTGTCATTGTATAATGAGTTCCTGCAGTAGGGAAACACAGGAATCAATTAATTCTGTGATAAATGAAGTACTCATACCATGTTCATAGCACAGAAATTTCTGAACCACTAATTAAGACACTTTCCATACTCTGCATGTTGTACAGTCATTTAGGTCTCTCAATGCAGCATGCCACTCCTCTTTACTGTCATCCAGTTGAAAGTTAAATTTGTGTATAAGTGACTTTGTGTTTTCATTGGTTAAATAGGAATGTCCTAGTCAAATTATTGTTCTGTTTTGTGTGCAGACTCCAGAAAAACTTCAACAGAAGTAAGTGGTGAAAAAGAGCAACTCTGACACACATTTAATTTGAAGTTTATATCAGTTTATGAACTACCAGAGGAAAATCTGTTTGTACAAAAACAAAGCAAGGATGATTAGCCAGAAAGTTCACAGTACCTTCATATATAACCAGTAATTTCTAAATGTACATTCTATTGATTATCAATCTCTCCTACACAGCTAAACTAAACTTAAAATACATTATTAACAGATTGTAAGTGCATGTAAAAAGCAACAAAAAACCCTTATATCAGTTTATGAACTACCAGAGGAAAATCTGTTTGTACAAAAACAAAGCAAGGATGATTAGCCAGAAAGTTCACAGTACCTTCATATATAACCAGTAATTTCTAAATGTACATTCTATTATCAATCTCTCCTACACAGCTAAACCAAACTTAAAATACATTATTAACAGATTGTAAGTGCATGTAAAAAGCAACAAAAAAAACCCCAAAAAAGTTAATAAATACTCATATTTTGTTTTTATGTGTTTTTTCAGGTCAATCACAGAGCCTCAGTCATGAAAAACTGGAAACATTGTATAAAGAAAGTATCTTCTAATTTGTCATGACTAGCTAGTTTCTTCACAAGCAGCTTGCAGAGCAACAGCCCCATGAATATTTACTGTACTGATCAGAATAAGAAGAGCAAGAGGGGGCGTAGTGAGAATTTTTCCATTTTCAAAAGTGATAAAAGAAAGTTTTTACATTTTTAAGCTTTCAAATGTCATAAATTCTGCAATATATTGGCTTTTTTTCTTAGTTCCCGCTTGTTTGACTAAGAAAAAAATAATTTGCCCAACAATATACAGCACACCACAGAAATCTCTATTCATAAAGACATAAGCTCAAGTTGACCAAGATTTCTATCAGTTCAAACAGACAGCAAAACTCATTTCACTAAATTGACACTGGGATGTTTAGACAGGTGGGGGTGGTTTTTTTTGGGTTTTTTTGTTTGTTTTTTGTTTGTTTGTTTGTTTGTTTTTGTTGGGTTTTTTGGAGTATTTTTATTCCAGGCTTCCTTAATTGAGCTTCTTGGTATTGTCAGCAGAAATTACCAATTCACCAAAAAACCAAAACTAAAAAACAAAAAGCTTGTCAAAGGACCTACCTGTAAAATTCCAAATGCTACAAATGGTGAGTTTACCAGCCCAAGCCCTCATAATAACTCCCAATTAAGATTTATATGTAAGTAAAATGTGCCTTTTCCCCTTACAAATGTGAATTCTAAGATTTAGAAGAAGCAGTGTGACACCTGGCATTACACTATGACCAAAGTGATGCCTCAGTCAGCTACTGCTTAAGAGGTCATGTTGATGCCTACTATGTAACATTGTTTGTTTATTCAGACAGTTTCTATAGTGGTGAACGCCAAAACTAGGTAAGTAAAATGTGCCTTTTCCCCTTACAAATGTGAATTCTAAGATTTAGAAGAAGCAGTGTGACACCTGGCATTACACTATGACCAAAGTGATGCCTCAGTCAGCTACTGCTTAAGAGGTCATGTTGATGCCTACTATGTAACATTGTTTATTCAGACATTTTCTATAGTGGTGAACGCCAAAACTCAAAGAAAGAAAATAATACAAAATTCATATTAAGACAAAATGCAATCTATAATTTTCAAGATACACAAACAACTATTATTACAAATTCTGTAAAGATTAAAAGAAAAGTACAGAAGACAATGCAAATGTAGCAGACAGTTCCCCAATAATACCAATACCATTCTCTTATGTGAACCTGGCTGCCATCTTTAGCTTAATACCTTTTCCCCCAGTCTCTGCCATACTAAATTCCCCCTCATCTATTTCCCACAGCTAAGCCCTGTAAATCTCTTCCCAAAGCTGCTGCTAGTCTCTCTTAAGGCAGATGTAAAGAAGCATTACCTATGCTTCCATTAATAAAAGGCTAACAACAACAATTTAAATGAGGCTTGCTAATAGAGGTGATTGTGAAAACCTTGCTTTAGGATAAGGGATTCAATTTCCTTGCCATTTCTCCTAACTAGAAGTCTAAGATACATGTCTGGATAGTTGAAAGGGCAAGGTGATCTTGTGGAAGAGATACTAACAAAATTCACAGTGTGATAACTAGTTGAGCTCTAAGAATTAAGACAGTAATAGAATACATTATTAAAGTATTATTTTTACATGAAATCAGCTTCCTCTGGCAGAGCAAGGGGACATAAATTAACCTCACCCACAGCTTAATTATTAATCTCCTACAAAGTTCCAGTGTGATGACACAGTTTCCTGAACCTGAGTGAGTAGGGTTGGGCAAAAGCTTGCCTTTACTCTGGAAGAGTTTGTTTTATGCCCTGCTATAAATGAAGCAGTGCCAAACTACAAGGAGCATGCAATCCTATGCCACAGAAGGCAAAGGAAAGTTGAGAGTTATAAATGAATCACAAAGAGTAAAAGATTATTGTATGCATATCACAAGGTGCTACATTGGAATTGCTACCAGGGCATTATCAGAGATACCATAATCAAAGATGGCACTACACTAATTGCACCTGACCCATAGCAGAACATGGAGTAGATTACAAATGATGGTCATTGTCTAGATACAGTAAAAATCCCACTGGAACTATGTCACATTCCTACTTTGCCAACAGTTGCTGGCACACCAAATACTGGAATATAAGTGATTATTGTATGATGGGGAAGAGAAACAGAAGAAGATATGAAGCTGAAGAGGAGGTTTTGTTGAATATGGAGCTTGAGTGCCTGACGAAACAACTGAATAGCTGTAATCTTGTAGCAAGTGAGAAAACAGGCAGCAGTGAGTGTGGCAGAAAGGCTTCCTTACAGAACCATGAAGAGGACAACTCTACAAAACCTGATGCTCTGTATCTAAGATACAGAACTCTGAGATAACATTCTCCTGATAGCATTATGATCTATGTAGTATACAACTATTCTAAAGCAGATGTTAGAGAAATATACTTTTACTAAGACTCAACATTTTCCCAAGCTTTCGCTTCCCTTTCTACCCTTCCTACTCTAGCATTTCACACAGCAAGATGCTCCTTCCAGCTATGAAGATGGTGATTCTCATCAGCATAAACACACAAATTCTCAATTTACTCCCAGTTCCAAAGTGTCATTAAAAGTATTTTCAATGCAGTGTTAAAACCCTTACCAAAATACAAATATTTTATCACAACTTTGTAACCATATGGCAGGAAATCATCATTACATAGATAAATTGTAGCACTTAGCAAACCTTCAGAAGTATTTCCCCTTCCGTCCTCTCCCACTTCACCAGTTCTGAAGTTTCAGGATGCCTTCTCAGGCTTTCTCACTTTTCACCACAATAGAAGCAGTTTTGGTCTTAAAAACCACAACAAGCACTTAGTGTACAAGATGTATAGGTATAGCCTCTAGCTACAGTAAGTGAACACTTCTAAAGTTCATATGAGGACACCCAAGCCATTTTGGAGCTGTAAAGGAAGTAAAGCCTTTTTGTAATATATGAGTTTGCTTAAGTTTTTATGAGACTGGAAGCTAATGGTAAAAGTGGCATGCAGAGCTTGTATTACTACTGCTATTCCAAACTAACCCATCTTACTAGAGAGAGGGAAACAGTATATTGATGTTCTCAGAGGCTTAGTACAATTCATAAGAATCCTTATAAACCAAACACAGTCATTCCACACTTTGCAAAAATAAGGCAAAATCACAGAATAGTTTAGGTTCAAAGGGACTTTAAAGATCATCTAGCTCTTGGGCAAGGACACCTTTCACTAGACAGGCTGCTCAAAGTCCCATCCAACCTGGCCCTGAACACTTTCAGGCATGAGGCATCTACAGCTTATCTGGGCAACCTGTTGCAGTGCCTCACCACCATCACAGTAAAGAATTTCTTCCAGAATCTAATCTAAACCTCCTCTCTCCATTTGAAGCCATTCCCCCTAGTCCTGTCACTATGCACCCTTATAAATAGACTCTCACCATCCTTCTTGTAGGCTCCATTCAGGTACTGTAAGGCAACAATTACATCACCTCAAAACCTCTTTTCCAGTCTGAACAAACCCAACCTTCTCAGCCTTTCCCCATAGGAGAGGTGCTCCAGCTCTGTGATCACCTTGGTGTCCCTCTGCTGGACTTGCTCCAACAGGTTGGTGTCCTTCCTGTGCTGGGGCCCCAGAGATGGATGCAGCACTGCAGGTGGGTTCTCACCAGAGCAGAGCAGAGGGGCAGAATCCCCTCCCTGGCCCAGCTGTCCATGGTGCTCTGGATGCAGCCCAGGACATGTCTGGCTTTCCTGGCTGCAAGTGCACATGGCCAGGTCATGGCTAGCCTCTCATCCACCAACACCCCATTGCACTTGGTCTTGTTAAACATCATGAGATTCCCATGGGCTCATTTCTGGAGCTTGTCCAGGTCCCTCTGGATGGTATTCCACCCTTCAGGAGTGTCAAAAGCACCACTCAGCTTGGTGTCATCTACAAATTTGCCAAGCAACACTCAACCCCTTCATCTATGTCATTAATGAAGGTACTAAATAACACCAGTCTCAATATGGATACCCGAGGGACACCATTTGTCACTGATCTCCATCAAGACCCTGAGCCCTTTACCCCTACCCTCTGGATGTGACCATTCATGCAATTTCTTATCCATCTAATGGCCTGTTCATTAAATCCATCTCTGTCCAGTTCCAGAAGGAAGGATGTTGTGGGGGCCCACATCAAAGGCTTTACAGAAGTCCGGATAAATGATATCTGTAACCCTTCCCTTGTTCACTGATGGAATCGCTCTCTCATAGAAGGCCACTGGGTTGGTCAGGCAGGAACCTTGGTGAAGCTGTGCTGGCTGTCCTGAATCTCAACATGTAACTGCTTTGAGCTGCTGTAATCACAGACTGCAAGCTTATAGACAGTAGGCTTCTAGACAATAAAAGCAATGTGCTTCTTCAGAAAAGGAAACTCTTTTGGGGGAGTCAGTCACTCTAAGTCTTGAATGAACTACCTTCTAGAAAGGCAGCTGACTTTTGTTATCCTTCCATGCATGTAATTCCAAGCCTCGAGCACAATCCTTTTTCAGCAATCAGCTCTGGTATTGCTGAAGAACTGTTTCAACTGAAGTTGTTAAAAAAAAATGCACAATGTTAAAAGAAAAAACTGTAGTAAGCATTAAGATTAGCAGTTAAACGCTGTATTTTGGGACACCTGATGAGAATTAAGTACAAGGAAAGCAAAAATGCTACACAAAAAAAACCCCAGAATAAGAAAAGTGGATTCCAACACCATAAAAAAGCTTTTATGCCTAAAGAAGTGAAGGATTTTTTCTTCTTTTTTTAATTTTTTTTAAATTTTTTTTTATTTTAATGAGAATGTAAAAAATACAATCGAAAATTGCTGGAGAAGATACTATGTCTGACAAAAAACCAATAGTCTTACCATACTGCTCTCCTGCATTTCTCTTTGAACATGAAGTTATACTCATGTATGGTCAGGTCCCAACACTGATCCAACTTCCTGCTTTGCCTAGCTAGTTTCTGCTGATGGAACCACTAGGCAAAAAAATAACAGATTTTACAATACTCACAGAAGCTCCTTTATATATCAGAATTCCTCCCTGCCTTTTGTCCCTCATTAAGGCAAGGAATATCTCTTCTTTCATATTTTATAGATGTGCCTCATCCAAGCAGTATTCAATCTTGACTGATGTTAGAACTATGATAAACATGACAGAAGGCTGATTTATGTAGGTTACACACAGCAATCTTGAGGCCATGCACAGTATTTTTAACAGCTGCCTCACCTCCTGCAGCAGTAATCCCATACTGCTTTGTCTTTCTGCAACTCAGAGGATTTCTTTCAAATCTGAAAGTAACCCTGGAACACATGCAGCTGATGAAAGATGTGTTTTTAAAAGAAAAATACCTGGTACGTTTATAGCTAATTTATTTCACACAAGAAAGGGGTTTAACAACATACATGGTGCTCCTGATTCATGCATAACTGTTCAACAATCCCCCCCAACTCTTTCCTTGTAGGCTGTGTTCCTTCTTTTCTCATAAAAATAACAAGAGAGGCATCAAGATTAAAGACAAATACTACATCCTGCGTAGTCAAACGATGCACAACAGATTTTTATGTGGTAATCCACCACGTGATTATCTGAACAATTACCCAGTATCACCTAGAGAACAAATCCTCACAGCTACACCCCCGCAAGAGAATAAGGTACAGAACTGACACATCAACAGGCTTCTCAAGAAGGTGCCTATCAGTTAATATGGGACCATAACCTTATGATAAAGCTTTAAGACTTCTTAAAGGGGTCTTAAGACACAGCACATGATATCCATTTTCTGAAGGCACATCACAAAATACACCATTGTCTCAAACTATATTAATATTACCTTATTCCATTTTAAGAAATGAGCCATACCTCTTGGGATATAATTACACAGTAAGACTGTGGTGATCTAATTGACTGCTGGCACACAAAGAGTAGATCTTGCTCCCCCTATTTCTCCCTGCTGTTCTTGGTCACACAGTCTTACTCTCACCCTTGGATCAGCTCTGTCACCCTTGATCTGAATGCACAGTAAACCAACCCAACATGCTAATCCAACTAAGCAGACAAACTGAAAACAACAAAAAAAAAATCTGCCATTATGAGGAACTGGAATCAAGTTTCTGTGCTGTTGGAGAAAAAACAGAGCCAGTGCAAGGGCAAAAACTGAGAGAATAGATGGGGAGCAACAGGTTCAGCCCCTTCCATAGCAACAAACTGTCAGACTAGTTATCCTGAAATACATAAATGCACCCTTGGGGTCTCGTTAGATTTTAATTATAACTTTCTGCTGGAAACAACTCAAAATTATAAATATTAATGTCCAGACACTATACAGTAACATCTATTTCACAGAGCTCAAAACTCCCTAAGGTTTAGAAACATTCCAGAGTTGTGAAAACAACAACAGATAAACAATGTCAATGCTGTATTCAATGGCAGAGCAATAACAGGACCTAATTTCTCGAAGGTATTTCTCTACAAGCAACGTAATTGTTAACTCTTACAGCAAGAATAGTTGCTGCTGCTCACCCATCCCTTTTTCTAAACAACACACAACTACATAGCATTTGCCTCAGCCGCTGTTCTTTTGGCTGACAGCAGTGTAACATGTCTTCTTTGGGCTACTCCCAGCAGTGTCAAAGGAGGAAGGAAAAAAATAAATGCACCCTTGGGAGTGAAAATGAAGTTAGTCAGATTACAGTAAAGGCTGGAATAAGCTCCCCCTGACATGACCATCCAAATCTGCTGAGTGTTAAAATCAGCAGGGGCTGTAGCTTTCTGGAGGCCAGATTCTAATCCAAGGCTTTGCTTCACCCGTGTGTCCTTGGGTATTAGGTGGCAAGGGGAGTGGAGGCAGGGAAGCACCCTGAGTGCAACACACACTGGAAGGATCACTTACGCTTGTAACAAAGAAGATTTGTATACACGAGGTACGTGTTAGTGCCTCAGCTTCTTTCTGTCGCCATATTCAGACCTCAAAATATGAGGCTTTCAATTAAAAAGACAAGAAACAATCATCAGTTTATTTTAATTTGTCTGTAACCACTCAAAAAGAGTCATTAAGCACAACTTCCTTTTCCTGGCTAGAAGCAATTTTTACATTTCATAATCAGAAGCACACCACACAATGCCATAAATGATGTTAAATTGTGTTAAAGTCTTTGTAATCAAGTAATACATTCCACTTGTAACTGAATTTTCAGCATGTCTCTTCGTTAGCACTTCTAACTGCATCAAAGGTTTTCAAACAGAAACTGGCCACTGCATTGCAATCAAAATGCATATAAAATTGACACAACTATATATACACAAACTGAAAAAATCAACTGGAAAAAATCTAATAAATGGGAAACAAGAAGATATGGAACAAGTTTTGAGGAACAAGGATAAGTTGTACTATTTACCAAAGTACTGCATGATAATACCCTCCATTTCATCTGCCCCCAAAAAGATCTGGGTTTAAAAATAACCTTTTAAAAAGTAGGAGTGAAATCAAAGTTCAATAGTAGCACCTCTGATTTAAACCAAGACTTTTGAAGATTTGTGTCCACCACAAATGGGAAAAAAATACAAAACAAAACCCTGAGCTTTGGCTTTTCACTTTAGGTGAAAACATTTCTGCTTCTGTGATGCACCACCAAAAACAAAAGATTTATTGTTACAGATTTATTTTCTTGTAGCCATAAAGGCAGATGGACTATGTTTATTTATTTATGTCTATGATGAATAGGGAGTTCAGGTATGCAAGTGAAAAGTTATTGAGATCCTCCCACTACTAAATACATAACTTATATTTAAGATGAATAATGAGGAAGAAGATGATAAAAATAGAAGGTATAAAAAATATATAGTTAGAGAAAGCAAGCATTACAAAACGGAAGTTATCTGTGATCTAACAATGACCAAGGCCATCAGAGTCAGAATGCCAGAAATTTAGATAATTAGATTTCTAAGTCCCACTGCTGCATGTACATAAGAGCAACTTACTTATATGCTGTTTCAGAGGGCAAAGACAGGATTCAGCAAAAACAGTAATTCTGTTAATATGATTATCCCAACCAGACCACATTCAGGCCCAAGGAGGGCATAATCTTGGTCTGTTTATTAGCTTTCTAATATCTCAAATAAAAATACATCAAAAATTATTTCCAAAATTGAGAAATATGCTTCATAGATAAGTTAAAAATAATTTTCTTAAGTTAAAATAATTTTTTAACTCTCACTCTGCAACCAATAAAATTTCAGGGTCAAGCTCTAGCTCTGAGCATGTGTACACAACTTTCATACCCATTTGTTTCAAAGGTCACACTGGTATTGACTTTTGACTTATTACTAACTCTTAAACATAAGAGGACCTTAAGCAGAAATACAACTTAAAATACCAAAGTATAAGTTTTATCACTTAAGAGCATCTGAACTGGCTCAGTATACATCTGACTCAAAGTCTCCCTAAGCTATTATTAAATATTCTCTGCCCCACAGCTTACAGTAACAGTGAGGCTCCAGGTGGCTGAGAGGCTCCCCCTGTTACTATCAGTATTGACTAAGCAAGAGAAGTTGCACCTTCATGGCTGGTGACTGGTGCACGATAAATGAAATTGTGACTTATTTTATCTCCCAAAAAAATCAGGTTTACGAAAACTAAGCCATCGTACATCTGGCATGTTCTTCATACATGTAGTTTTCACATCTCCTGGCTACTGACTCTATCAGAGATTATTAGTGAAAGAAAATTTCATTCATTTTGCTTGAGGACTTCCAGTTTCTTAAATCTAAGACATGTTTATGTATATGCAGAAAATAACTAGGAGTCAACAAAGCTTGTGCCTACTAAAGATGAAGTCTTGCTTGATTTGGTAGTCTGGGCACTATACATGTTCTGCTATTGCTCACATTTCAAATTTTTGAAGTTGGGTAAAATGAATGCTTATTTAGGAATAATAAAAAGAGGGTCAGGGGTAAGAGAATGAGTGTGAGCACGTATGTGAATGGCTGGAAGACAAGCAAGATACTGATCATTCTCAACTTTCAAAAGGATCAAGACAGTAAAAACAATGCAAAGATAAATCTGAGGGCAACACAAGTTATTCACATATGTGGCAGTATATGGTTTGTTATATGAAAAATTCTTACAAAAATGTACATGCATGCCAGTTACTTGGGATATATGCAATCCTACATAACTTTTAAACCCTTTCTGAGAAGTAGTATTTTTAACTCTTATTTAGTAGAGAAGACAGCAGAAGTGAATTGTGTTCCGGAATTTTTATTTGTGTGTCAGGGAGGATAAGTAGGTCTGGAATGATGCATTTAGTATCACATAAAAAGAAATCTTAGCACAGCACAAGTCAAAAAAGCTCCTGGTAAGAAGAATTCAGTAATATCTGTTCAGCTTTTTTTTTAAGAGACAGCAGTGAGCCTCTCTCAGTGAGACAAATACAATTAATAAATACATATTTTTTAATATTTCCATTTGATGTTTCATAGTGTACTTGCACAGGGAAAAAAAATCTTCTTAATGCAAGCTAATGCATAAGGCCTTTGGTAATAATGCATTATAATACTTCCTACTTCATCTCACTGAACATTAGTGAAGGTCGTTAATTAAACCTCAAAGACCCCTGCTGATTTAAACAGTCATTTCATAACTGCTGAGGTACAGCTACTTTGGGTGAGCCACTGCAGACAATTAGTTCAACAAATGCTTTGATGTTACACACCAATTTTGCATGATGTGAACATTACTCTGCAGGACATACGAGTTGTGAGTATGTGAATAAGGGGAAAACTTCACCAGCCTTTCATAATTAAGTCTGCTTTCTTGGAATATCTTTACCCATGATCTCTGAGCTTGTTATCATGATGCTGTGAAATCTACATGAGAGGAAAATAAAAATCTTGGTAGTACACAATGTAATGTGAAGGATTTACTTTCAATTTCTGGTTTTGTCTGCTAGCATTTTGAGCTTTATTTTAATAGCTGAATCACAATAACAGATTACTGTGACACTGTAAACCAGCAGGAAATACTCACAAATTTTGGTTACATCTATTGGAACAACCTTGTCTGGAGTCATCTTCTTATGAGACATACTGTCATGGTTTGATAAACATTTGAAAAATTCAGAATTGCAAAAGATTTCAGTGACACTATTCAGGTTTTGTTGTTGGTTGCTTGGATTTTTTAAAATCTAAACTCAGCAGAGCAAGCCCAAGAAGAACAAGTAACATTTGTTTTGAAATACAATATTAGAATATGGGAAGCACAAGCCCCAATAGAATTTTGCAGTGGAACTGCAAAAATCGTAAGTCACAACTGGGAATTGTCTTGCTGGCCCTCAGCAGTGTCACCACAATGGAACTACCTAGCTGAATCCTCCAGTCTTCATTACAGTATTGGCAAACATTATGTTTAACAGCAATACTCCAGTGTGGCACACACAGCACTTTGCACTGCAAATATCTACTTTTTGTATTGTAAAAAATCAACTAAAACCCGTTATTTTCCAGGAATATACAGCTGATCACATTTCAATGTCTAACTATAACTGCAGATTTTGAAAGTCATGTTAGGACCGTTTTGCAGTTCTCATATTTAAATCTATCTACAGATCTAAACTGACAGAATGGTTGAGGTTGGAAGGGATCTCTGGAGGTTACCTTGTCCAAAGCCCCTACTCAAGCAGGGCCACCTACAGCTGTTTTCCCAGGAACATGTCCACATGGCTTTTGAGTATCTCTGAGGAAGGAAATTTCACAATTGTCTGGGTGACCTGTTAGAGTGCTCAGTAAGAAACTGATTGCTGATGTTCAGAGGGCACCTCCCGTGTTCGGTCTGTGCCCCTTGCCTCCGGTCCTGTCACTGGGCACTGCTGAGAAGTGCCTGTCTCCACATTCTTGTCACCTTCCCTTCAGGTATTTATATTCAGCCTTGATAAGATCCCAAATTCACATTTTGCAAACCTTTTAAGAAAACACTCGGCTCAATTTCTCAGCCGTGGTTCTAAAATCTGACTTAGCGAATATCTATCACTTGCCAGACAGTGTAAAATTTGCTTGCTGAAAATAAAACTGTATTGGAACTTGTTGATGTTCTCTAAGATATGCTGATAAACATTCTAAGAATCATAAAAAGACAACAAATAAGCTTCTATGTAAACTACTAAAAGACAGATGATAAATTGTCAGATGAAAATAAATTATGATCTAATTTATTTATAGAATTAAGAGTTTGCATGGACGTGCAAAGCAATAAATTACATGGAGAGAAAAAAATAATTTTATGTAAATCATATGTCTATTCTCAGCCTACCTCCTCTCTAATGCTTACGCCAGCAGCTATTAATGTTGATAACTTTCTAATTTTAGATTGCCTAATTTAAACAAAAGTAGGAATTCACTACATTTATTGTTTTAAATACCAGACTGTGACCATCCAATCCAAACAAGAAAACATACTTATATTCTCAGAATTTGAAGGCATAACTTTTATTCCTGCTACAACTTCTCAGAACAAAACCAAATCTTTACAGAAGGTATTCTGCTTTGAATTTATGGTGAGAAACAAAATGTAAGCTCAAAAGAGGATTTTTTTCCCTCCCCTGAACATTGATAACACTTTTCTTTCTAGATCTGCTTCCTTACAAGCAACAGTGTAAAGAACCTCCCGTAAAGTACCAGTTCCTTATGAGTTCATCAATATTTGCTGAGCTGACACATGACCATTGCAGAGCTTTCCCTTGGCATATCAAAGACCGCAACAACCGGTCAAGTCCTAAAACCAGGTACGGAAACTTCAAAGCCAGACAAACACTGTTCCTATTCATGCCATTGGAAGGCAGCTAAGTAGTCTATTTAGTACTCTAGCTAATTTGTTCGTAGTCAAAGACAAACACAGTTTTTGGAGGGTTTCTTTTTCTGCACGAGATGGTTTTATTGATTAAAAAAACACACACAAAAATACCCGAGAGGCAGCGAAAGGCACGCCTGCCACATATCGAAGATGGAGTCACAGGGCGATGAGATGTGAAGCAGGACTGATCTGCCCGCAGAGAAAACAATCCCTGACAACACAGGAACCAGCCAGAACTGAATTCTCCTCCCACAAAAGGCATCGGGCAGGCGAAAAAAAGCAGTTCGATAATTAGCAAGCCTTTACGTCCCCGTTTCAAACGTGGGCAGCGGTCCCGCACGTACAGCTATGCAAACAAGTAACCCAAACGCCAATCCGGCATACCTCGTTTATGCAACTCCCGGAGCGGAATGCCGTCTCCTCCCCCTCCATCGTAGGGCAGATACGGATCGGAAGAGACATCCATGGACGTGACGAACACGAGGCCCGCCTGCCGGCTCAGGAGGGCCGCGGCATTCCTCACGCAAGGGCGGCCGCGGGGGCCGCTGCCATGTTCGGCCGGGCCCGGCCTGCGCCGCCGCCGTGGCTCTGCAGCGCCGGGCTCTGCGGAGCGGGCCCGCCGGCCCCGGGGTCCCGGCCCCGCCGGCCGCACGGCGGGAGGGATGCGCTCGCATAGGTGAGCCCGCCAAAGCTGCCACTCCGTCAACAGGTGAACGGTGGGGCCCGGCTCAGCAAAACAGGCAAACCTGCCGAGAAAGAGCTGCCCGTAGTTCCTGCACCTTTCCGGAACCACGCCCGCTGAGGCTTCTAAACACCTATAGTCGCATTTTATCTGTACGGGAAGATTCATGCATGCTAACATCAAAACGATTACCTCAAAGGAACAACAACATTAAGCTGCCAAAAGCCAACCCCTCTGCTCCACAGGATCAGCTCACTCACTTTCATCAACCTCCTATCCCCCATTCACGTAGAACTTTCAGTCGTATAGCAGTGACTGACAGCTTTGAACATGTGTCATCAAAAAAAATAAACCAAGAATTTAATTACATATCTAACTAAAATGGAGTAGTGTCTCAATTTTTTTGTGTGTGTGATTATTCTGGTATTACAACTGTATAACATCCATACTCACACTACAAAGCCTGGGGTGGGGGTGGAATAAAATGTAATAAACACAAGTCCACACTTAGCTTGCATTACTCTACACATTGATAAAATGGTCTGAGTCCCTTGAAAGTCACAGGCTCAAAATAGGCAACAACCCACATGAATGCTAACCAAGGCATTCATGTGATGCATCATCAAGCCGTGGCTGTTCCAGCACTGGCAAAGCCCAAGCACTTCAAACAGCCGGGATCGAAAGACAGGAAATCTTACACTGACTACATGCCTCCATTTGAAGCAGATACTATTACATATTGAATCCATATACTATTTTATGTTTAATGTATGATCTTTCCTGGTCCTATCTTGCAATTGCTGATAAGAGCAATTGATAAGAAGGCTATTTTATGAGATTTCCATAGTTGGTCCAGTGGTAATGAAATACATACGGAAGGTATGCATAGTTTTTCCTTTTCTTCCCCTTCAGCAGGTAGCAAAATTAAATATATTGCATGCCTACTTCCATGCAATATATTTAAGGCTAGCTTCCATTCCATTCACAGCAAACAAGGAATTAATTTTATTGTGTATGCCTTTGCACCTCTCTAAGTGTGACAGAGTTATTTTAGTTTTCAAATGCAGTAGTTTCTTAAACAATTTTCCATATATGTTCTTAGGGAAGTAATTTCTCTTATAAGCCAATGTTACAAGCTGTATACTGCAAATGATCATTTTGAGGACACAGTAGGACATAAAGAAATGTTACATTTACTTCACAGGCTTGTAAATACACTAAATGTTAAAAAAATATGGCTCTGATACAAACATCGAGAAAATGCTGGTTTCTCTAGAGGTGGAAAAACAAATGAGAAAAGGGGGGGATGGGAAATGAGCACATAGCAAAATATGTTTCAAAACCTTAAAGACTACCTTATCTCCAAGACAAAGGCAATCCTTGAGCCACAGATACTCATTTCTAAAACACAGACAGCTCCATTTGCTATGACCTATACAAATGCTTTTTTAAGAGTCACCTCCCACAACCTTTTTAACAAAAACCCCAGAATCTTTAAGATCTCGCACATGCAAAACTTTCAGAGCCATTATGCATTATCACCATTTATTTTTGCCTGTGAAAAGACAAACCTAAGCACTTAACTTCAAATTATCCATATCCCTTATTTCCAGAGAAATACAACAGAAATCCCTGAGCATTCTTAACTCCTTACCTCAACAGAACCTGGAAGTAGTCTGCAATCTTATTGTAAGGTTCTAAATAAAAAGTCATTCACAGCAGGAAGAAATACAACAGTTTTTGTAACCTGAAGCAAGAATTATTACAGAATGAACCATTAGTGTTCATTATATGTTGATTATAGATTACAACACTATAAACTCAACTTTATACTTGAAAGAATACAAAATAAAGGATACAAAGGACTTGCATTAACAAAGTCTGGAAGATCATCTCTACTTTAGGTAGAGGTGGTTACCGAAAGTCTGGAATGTCTTACAACTGAAAAGAAAAAACAGTCACAGCAAAGAAATGGCTCACTTTGCAAAATTTCTGTCCAAGACTGAAATCCAGATTGAGTTGGAAAAGGTGAAGGATATAACTTGTTTGAGAGCATATCTGATCAACTGTAGATAAGAGGGAAAGCCATAACAAGAACTCTGCAGTATAAAATAGATGACATATTTGCTACATGAAATTTCAAGAGTCCACCTAATACTAAAAAAGACAGCTCTTCTAAGGTCACTGCTTATAGACTGGCTGCCAAATACAGCCCTTTGTCTACTCTTAAAAAGCAGAGCAGTCATTTTACCTTCTCAGTTACAGTAGCTTGTGTTCTCATTGTTCATACCCATCATCACTGTGTGTATTCCCTTTCCTACAATACCATGAAAGATGGTTTTAGTTTTTGTGTTGTTTTGGTTTTCTTAATAAAGATACTATGCATACTAACATGTCAAGCAGTCTTTTTCCTTTGTAAATATCTAAACACCTATGCAATTTAATCTTTCCAAATTACTCTTTTTCTACCTGATCTGAAAAAGTGCATGGCTTGAACTGACAACTTTGTATTCCAAAGAGTGTGTCAGTTATTTATGTTATGAAGTTCTGCAAATTTCAAAATTATAGTCAGTGAAATGGTGTCTCTAGCTAACTATGTATTTTGGGTATTATGGAGTACAAAATATTATGAACACTTGTTGTAAGGCCTAAAGCAAGTTTAACAATAGCCTTATTTTAAATGGCTGAGAGCCCCTTCAAATTGCCAATTTACTACATATAACAGCCCACATGTAAACAGCAGGTTTGTATAGCAGCTTGTTTTCCAAGTGTCATTGCAGTAATTATAGACTAGGTCTCAATCCCATAAATCCTCCATACCCAAATAACTTCACACATCTGAGTGTTCTCATTGTTCTCTGCAGGCACAGGCTGTGGTTAACCATAACTTAGATGCACCTGTCTTTGCAGAAGTCCATTGTTCTGAAAATACTGGAACGTACACTGGTGACATACCTTTAAGGCATACTAAGAATGACAAAAGGCACTTTTATCCTCTCTCCACACTTTGTCTTTTCCAGTTTAGGGAAAGAGAAGAATCACATTCAAGGTAAAGTATCTGACAATGTAAGAACAAGTCAGAGGTTATACAAATCAGTTACACCCAGGGAAATACGTTTTGAAGGGACAAAACAAGGCCAATGAAAAGAGGTACCAGAGAAGAGAGGCATGAGAGTCTGATTACCTAAAGCTGGAGGGAAGACCTTAACTCTGAAGCACTTCCCACCATTTCAGTTTAAAAGGTAAGCTAGGTTTAAAGAAGACAGCCAAGCACCCTGCTACATAAAATAAACATGCTCTCGCTTCTCCCAATTATTTGCTTTGTTTTGGTGACAGACTGTGTAACTTTGTCGCACCAGGTAATGAAAATTAAAATAATGTCTTTTATGAAATTACAAATATAAGTTTTGCGATGCTGAATGATTTCATCAGCATAACAACAGAGGCCAAAAACGTGACTGATAATTACAAATGTTAATGTGACTGATGCAAAAGATTTTGGTGACTCTCAACTGTCATTTTCTTTCCTATTATTATTCAAAACAAAAGCTTCTCTTGGCAGAGCTAGAAGGTATGTTCTCCTGAAAAATGCTACACAGAGCAGTCACCAAAGCAGCTATCATTTCCAACCATTCTGAAAAGAATTTAACTCATATATACCTTCTCTTGAAGGGGAGGGGGGAAGCATCCATTTACAACAGAGTGCCCAAAGTATACATAAATGGTCTCAAAACCCTCTGTGCCTCCTCATTCCTTTTCCTTCCAGCTTCACTCTCCTACCTTTTCTCCCAGTTTCTTCTTTCATTAACTCTTTTCTCAAACCATGCAGCCAAATTAAGCCCAGATCTAACCCCTCTACCAGGCTGACTTCTCTTAACGTCTCCGTTTATTATCTTGCAGCCCCTTCAGCCTGACTTTGTTCATTCTGCATAAAACCATACAACTTTCTCATATGGGTCACACAGAGCCTTCTGTGAGAATATGAAAGATTGATAAAAGGACAAGCACTGTTCTCTCGGTTCTAATTCCAAGACATGGTCCAGGATGATATAAAAAGCAACCACAGAAAATGGGGAGGAAGGGAAGAGAGAGAAAAAAAGGTGCAGTTATACATAGCTTGAAATTGATACACAGTAAAAAACAAGGACAAATTACTTTTGAAGCATTGCAAATTAGAGTCTTGAACTTCATTCCTTCATTGGTAGTATATAGAATTCTGTCCTTGATCAGTGTATCAGGCTATATATAGAAGACTCTGTTACCATTATCACCTCATCAAAAGCCTCAATAAAGCAGACAGATAACAAAACAAAAAATTTTAGACTAAATATAATGTAAAAGCAGAAGAAAACAAATTTATAGCATATGCTGTTGAGTAGTTTAAAGAAGATGGGATTTAAGCAACACAGAAGTAAAAAATCCCCAATAGAATGTGCACAGGAGTAATACACAGTAAGATTTTCCCAATTTGTAATTTATTATACAGAAAAAACATAGCTTCTTAATCACAGTTTCTTTTTTCATAATCACCTGTTTCCCACAAATTTGTTACTTCATTTTGCTCACAATCATTTCACCCACCAGAGAACACTTTAGTTCAGGTTCTCATCTAATGAACTCACTTTTTACTGGCTGACCACAGGTATTATACTCCTAGAGCTTTGTATAACTTCCAATGGTGCTTTTATTCAGTGTCCAGACACAGAAGGTGGTAAGTGAAGTCAAACCAACCAGCAAACAGAATGCAGTAGAACAGGTCATATAGCCAAAGGCATGTTGTGTAATCAATTCTGAGACGGACTTCCCCTCAGGGAAGTTGAACCTTCACTGCCAATCAGTAGTAAAGTTTTCCCACTGTAGTGCAAAAAAAAACATTTTTCAATTCTGAGACGGACTTCCCCTCAGGGAAGTTGAACCTTCACTGCCAATCAGGGAAACAGTAGTCAAGGTTTCCCACTGCCATGCAAAACTTCAAGGCAGAAGAAAAAATAGACTTAGAAAGGGGGAAATAATAAAATAATGATGCAGCATTAACACCTAAGACCAAAAATGAGCTGGGGAAAAAAAAAAAAAAAAAAAGCTTGGTCCCTAAAGACTGGTTAGACATCTTGGTCCAAAACATTGAAAGCAAGGCTAGTGTCTCCTTTTTCTTTCCACTTCTTTCTGGGCCTGCCTGTAACAGGACTTCATGTGTAACCCAATGAGACTTGAAGAAGAGACTTGACATCAACAGACTACACATAGCTAGCTGATGTGAGAGGTGTGTTAGTCTTTTTAGTCTTTGGGGTTTCGTTTTGTTAGGGTTCTTTTTGTGAGGAGGACTTGGAAGAAAAGCAAACTATTTTCTACAAACAAATTGCTCTCTCTGATTCTCTAAGAGTCTCTTAACTACTACTAAATTTTTTCTGTGTACTTTTTGTTTACAGGATAGGCTTTTACTAAGAAAAAAAGTACTGCTGCACTCTCACCTTTGCATGTGTTCTCACACTCCAGGTTGCTAAAGCTGTAGTTACAATGCATCAACAGGAAGATTTGGCACCCTTCCCTGAAGTTCACTTCTCCCTTTTCTCAGACTACCCAAAATTCTGCTGCGGAAATTGTTCTATTTTTCCTCATACCTAGATGCATACAAGGATATAGGTCTTACCTGCTCTATTGCTCTTATTCTGTTTTAGGGTTGTTTATTGTTGGAATGGGGGGAAGGTGGAGCAAGCAGTACAATTTGGAAGGTCTCAGTGGAGAACTAAACTGGGGAGTACCACTCCTAAACCACAACAGCCATACATACATACATACATATATATATATGTGTGTATATATATACACACACGCACATGTTAAGCTTACCTTCCATCTTCGACAATATTACATCTTCTTCATAAATAAATAAGCTTTGTGAACACAGTGTCAACAGCAATTCTGCATGTTGCTAATATACAATATTACATTATGCCAGGCATATTTGAATTCCATTAAACTACAGGCTCAGTACTTAGTAGTGGTCAGAATAAACTTACTCCATTTCTAGGACATGCCCATCCTCCAAATGTTGTGTGAAGTTCTGACCCCTCCCTTAAATTAGAGCTATTAGAAAGGGTTCAGAAAGGGGTAGTGAAGAAGATCCAAAGGATGGGATAGCTACAAGGTCAGATCAAGCAAATAAGAAGACCTCAACCTGAAAAAGACATAACTGAAGAGAAGAAAAAATAAGTAGCAATGGAAATAAAATTTTCACCATCTCTTCTAATAACAGTGGCAGCACCACGTAATTCATGTGCTAATCCTTGTTAATTTCTACGTGCGTATGGCCACTGCATGATAGGCTTATCAGGGCATGTGTATTTGGCACAACAATCCTAGTTTCAGGTCACCCTGTCCTAGTTTCATATCAAACCTTTTTCTATCAACAGCAGTTTCACTTCAATAAGCTAATAATATCCCCTAAAACTTTTTGTATCAGCAGAAATATTTTCTGCAGTTACAACTGTAGACGAAAACTAAAAAAAAACACGAAAGAGAGCTTAAGCATTTATGCCACACAAGGGTAAGTTACAAGGAGATCCACATGTCAGCCCATGCTAACACATGGGCCAGTGTTAACCTAAGTAAGACTCTGGCACTTATATCTGTTCTCAGCAGTATTTATACCTGGATTTAGGTTCAAGATAAAGAAAAGAAGGTGGTGCTTTACATAAAACATAGCTAAGTGATGAGAGCTTGCAAGGGATGGTTTGGGTGCTAAAGAATTGCATTTGTGAGAAAAGCTCAGTTCAAGAAAAATACACTGATAAAGACTAAAATTAAAACCCACCACGTAGACGAGAGGGGCCATCAGCTAGACAAAAACTGCTCTACAAGTACTGTGGTGCCTATCTCTTACCCTGTTATTACTCTTCCTTAAGCACTGACTTTTAACCCCTGCCAGAGACAGGATGCTAAGCTAGGTAGATTTGTGGTTTGACTCAGTCTCATGTTCCAGGGATGTCATGCCATCCTATTTCAGAATAATATTTCTGTTTAATCCAAGCTCATGAAAAGCTTTCACTTTAAAATGCTGGTAAGCAAGAATATTCTCAAAGGCAGAAAACAAGAGTACAGCCCAACATCAATTTAGGTGAAATCCTATCTGCCTTCTTTGGTTGACTTGAGAAAACAAATCAAAACTAAAATGAATAAATTAAATATTATTAAATCTGTAGGAAAAATTGTCTATTTAGTTCCTAAAGATTTTATACACATATTATACTGAATTGTTTTATTTTACATTCCAGACTCATCTTTCTACATATATGCCATCACACTTCCTCTGTTTTCATTCCTCCACTTTACACTATTCACACCATTTGTCTGGGAGAGGGACATACACATACTAACACTATACCAAGGTGTCAAGTTGGGAACAACTTCCTCAGCAGCATCTGTTGACAAAGCCAATGTGCTTTAAGCACTTCAGGAGAGCTGCAGAAGGAAGCCAACAAAATTACATAATATCAGAAAGAAGGAAAGAATGGATTATTAGAACTATAATTTATCTTCTTCCAAAGCATCAGGCTCATGTGCTAAATAAATCTTTGGCAGGAAGGACTGGTGAGACCATTCAAGGACTGCTAGTAGGGTTGACAAGTCCTTGAAGAGCTGACCATGGTATTTATGAGATATTGAAATTATAGTTATTTGTTTTCAAACATATAAGAGAACAAGAAACTACTTGGTTACTAAAACTCTACATACACACTGGTGTAATTTCCATCCCTAAGAAAGCCTAATGCCTAAACTAACTAGCTAGCTATAACACCATTACAGGCTGTTCAACTGCAACAACATCAAGTGAATTTACATTTTGGACAATAACGACAATAAAAACCCCAACCAAACAAACACTAGAGTTCAGGAAATCAATAATAAATACTCACTGAAATTCACTCATTCAATTATGACATCTCATAACTAAGATCAAACATATTTTTCCTTTAACTAAGAATCTTCCAGTCAATTGGGGAAGGGGGGTGGGGGAGAGAAGGGGTGTTGACAATAATTTTTAAATCCTTGAAGAAGCACCTTGTTAATTAGCCCAGTTACCCATGTAAACATAATGTACAAGAATTTCTGTTCCAGAGAGGTGGGCAAAATCAACTTCATGCATTACTAATAAAAAAAGTAGAAGAAATCATGGTTTGATACTATCAGATATCCTGTGTTTAGCTGCATTAGCAGTAAGAAACACAGGCAAAATGTCTGCAGTCTAACTACAATCCAACAGAAAAGTAAATCATAACTAGTTACTGACAATTCAATTTAATTTCATTCTATAAATTAGCTGTGCCTCATGCTTGCCCTTGTGATGACAGAAAGTCATGTTATCTCATGCTTCAATCTTCATTTGGGGGTGAATATACTCCTTACTTAAGAACAGCAATGAGCTCTTTAATGCAAATATTGCTAACTTGGAAAATACGTTGTATGTAACTTAGGAAAGTGACATATCAAACTGTCATAATGACTGCTCAGTCAAGTCAGTTTTATAATACATGGATGGAATGGATGGATAATAAAAACAAAGCCAATGGTGCAAAATTACTTCAAAGGCTCTTCTTTATATCAGCTGTGAACAATAGGAAGAATCTGTTAAGGCAATTTCCACATATACAGAATACAACAGGAACAGTAAGTTATTGTATTCTTCTCTTTGTATTCTTCCTTCTATTTATAAAGAGCAATAGATAAATAGAAGCAAGCATACATGTGAAACAACATTCACATGTTGCTGGAAAAGATAACTAGTTCCTGCTCAAAAAATTATCCCCGCTGTGGTACAAATGTCTTGATTATATTGAGCTGCCTACACTTGGTGAAAGTTGGATTCTGTTCCTCAAATAATGCCACAATATTAGTCCACTACTGTAAGACTTTTTGTGTTGGTATTTAAGGCACTGAAAATGGATTGTTTAGGTCTCTCTCTTTAGGCAAATGACTCCAAATCATGGTTAAGGAGGTTTTAGGAGAGATACAGAGTCTTATACTATGACCTGTGGCACATTTTTTTGTTTTTCAGTGGCAATGAGATAGTAGCAGTGAGAGTAGCGGCTGTAGCAGCAGCTTTTGAATTTGAACCAGTTTACAGGTTGTCATACTAAGGTTAAGTATTGCCAATTTTATGTTAACACCATATGTCAAAATGTAAACCGTCTCCACACTGAACTCACAATATAAGCAACTCCTTCAGCTGAAGCAGGAATCTCTTTAGCTACTGAGAAGAATATAAACTCATTCAGGACTCACATTCCCACAGACAGATCAAAGTACCTTGAGATGTAAACACCAGTGAGGTAATTTGTTTGCAAACCATTTTTACTGCAAATACGGTTTAATCATCTAATTTCAGGAAGTGCCTTGAAAAAACTGTGGTCTGACAACAGTACAAAAATCCATCTCCTACTTAACTTGCCCTACACCTCAATAAAAAACAGACAAAACTGATGCAGTCCTCTTTTACCTCTCTTACAGCCCTCAATTCTGAGAAAAATTATGGAGACCTCCAGGATGACAAGCAGCATCCCTTCAAGGCAGGACTTTGGTACAGACCATCCCAGCCTCCACATGCATGGCCATGTAATTCTTTAGCATGTTAAAATACACGAGGCTCAAAGAATTGACAATTTCACAATACCTATTTGTTCTCTATAACACTGCCACTGAAAATCTGTCATTCATGCAAATAAAACAGCTACTGGGAATCATAACAGGCATAGTACACATATAATTACTATACATATACATGCATTTGGTTTACAGTACTACATCATCACAATTTCTATTATTTTCCTCACATGAGATACTAAAGGACAGGTCACATACACGCTTTCAAATTGTGTTGAGAAAAGCAAGATTGCTACACAGCATCAGTTTTACGATTATAGTGATTACCCAACACAGAACTATCCACAGCCTTCCAAATAAGATGATTCTAAAAAGACAAATTGCTATCAACTACACATTTAAGGAACCTAAGAGTCTAGGTGACAGGACTTTCTGATTACTCATTTCAGTTAACATTCATTTGCTTAGTCCAATGTAGTACCAAGGAATGTCCCACATAAGTATATGAAGTTAGCATTGTTCCCCAACATCATCCAATTTCCACATGCTTTCAACAGAAGGCATATTCACCACTGTGTAAGAGCTTCAATGGCTTTCTAAACCTCAGTTAAGTACTTAAGTATGAGTGGTAATGTGAATAGCAGCACAGTGCAGCTTTATAGAATTGCTGCCCTGAGAGCCAAGGGACTGAGCAAGCCTAATGAAATAAGCAGACTTCTTCTGTTAACTTACTACCCTCTGAATGAGGGGAAAAGACTACAATTACTGTAGAAATTCCACATTTTTAGACATTTCTCTACATTATATATGTGCAACTTATGTTTCCATTTTCATTAGCTGAAAAAACAAGATAGACTATTTCTTAATCCTTAATTTTCTCCTCAATTCATGGTCTTGATTTTTTAAAATATCTGCAATTCTATATTTTATTACATAAACTGTAAAATGTTGATGTGCACTCTATTGTCCATGAAAACTTATGCAGATTGCATAAATTCACGTCTCTGCTCATTTGCACTACAAGCTTACATTCTTCAACTATGCAGCTTTCAACTTATCTATATTATTTCCACAATCATTTGAATTACAGATACACTGTTGCCATTTTGCTAATGTTGCTAAGATACCAGGCTTATAAATTCTTCCAGTCCCACAGACCTAAACCACACCATATTTTTAAATAGGGGGTCCTGATTTTGCCATGGTTCATCTGCTAAAGCACAGAGCTAGACCTGAGGCCTCTGCATTCACATCAAGCTCTGGAGAGCCTGCAGTGCTGAGAAGTGTGCAATCTTCCAGTTACTGGGATGGTCCTGCCCTTCCTCAGGACACTGACATCTGTACTTGGACTTAACAGAACAAAAATACAGCTAAAGGACAAGAGTATTTAAATAATAATAGTACAAAAAAAACCCCAAATGTTTGATGCTAAGTAAGAATTACAAAGCTGGCATGTGCAAGAATGCCCTTGTTTTGCCTTGTCAATGAGATTTGCTGTATTAAAAACACAGAAGAAAAAACACCTACTAAGGAATGAGAAACACAGATGTTCACCTCCTGAATGGAAGTTTATGTGTAACATTTTTCTACGTATGTTCTTACCACCCTAAAAAGAAAACTGATATCAGATTCTAATCTACTACTAAGATATTTATTATTATTTGCTGTACAATAAAACATTTTCCATGTATGGAGACCCATAAATCACCATTCACTTAAATAATAGGGCTTATTACTATTGCTGCCTCTTACAGGGAGTCCAGAACTGGGGCAAGCAGGGAAGTCATTAGCAAAAATTTGAAGTTCCTTAAATGAAAATACATTCATATTTATATACCAACCCACATTCTGTTACATCTGTGTTAGAACAAGATGGAAGCTGCAGGCGTGTGCAGTAATTAGCACTGATTCTGACAAGGCAAACAAAACAACCACCTCATCTGTTTGGACTCTATTTATGGATCTGATTTCACAACAAGGACAAAACACTGGCTCTGAAACTATTTTACTGTTAATTCATTTCTCCTTTATGCTTGAAGTGATGGAAATTATTTATATGAACAATAACCAGAGTAGCTTCAGACTTTCAGTACAGGTTGTAAATGTTATGATAGACAAGCAAGGCACTCACTTTATTGGAAGTGCCAGATACTTAGAACAAATAATTATATACAGAAGCCAGCTGTTCACCTAATAATTTCCCAACTCTTAAGCACTGGACTTCAGCATGCTGTTGTTCTCCAAGTAATGTACCAGAAGAAATATGTAGAATGACGGTGTGCTAGCTTGTGATACTTGTATTGGTATACAAGTTAAACCACTGTATATTCAAGATATCTAATTAGACAGAAGGAATACAGGTGAGAAGGATGCTTATAGTGATATGGCACAGACATTTAGTACAGTGCCAACACCCAACTGCTAAGTGCAGCAAAGGCAAAACATATGGAGGAAGACCCACTGCAGGGAAGGAAAACAACTAAATACTAGTGGGAGAAGAAAAGAGGCAATGGCAGTAAAAAAGCAAAAAATACGGGAAGCAGAGTTTGATTTAAACAAAGTGAGAGGAAGTGACCAGAGTATGCATTTAACCAAGTTGAGCATCTTTAACAGAAATTACTTTATTTCCCTCCTTCAGTTCACCTCTTTGACTATTGCTAAATGAATGGTAATACTTTCACTACCTGAACTGTTTTCTTAAACTACAAAAAAAAACCAAACCTTCCCAGTTCTTTCTTCTTTGTATTACTTCAGTGCTTTCATAATGTTCACTGTAGAAAGTTTTCTTTACAACTTTTTATCTAGTCAAAATTCAGCTCATATTGTGCTTTCTGTTGCTTCTAACAACACCCCTACTTTTTGGCTTTTGCCTCTGTTTTACAGAGGTGAAGCTGAATGAAGCAGAACAGATTTATCTCTAAAGGTAATGATTAAAACAGCCTGTTAATTTTTGCATCACAGAAATACTGGAGACATTGAGACTTCCAAAATCCCACTGCAGAGAAGAAAGACCAGGTAGCTGCAGAACAGCCATCCTTTTACTTGACAGCAAGTTTTACATTCGTCAGCAGCATGTTAATATCTGCCTTGTAGCAGAAGTCATCCCACACAATGTAATTGTTAGGCAAGCACACAGAAGAATATTCAACCCCTTTCAGGTTGAAAGCCTCTCTCTGAAGGACAGATTAGCTTAACAGAAAAGGATCCAATTTGGTCATATAAAACCAAAACAAAATAAAAACTAAGCAAAAACCCCCAGGACCCATAAAAATACAACCCAGAGAAACTTTTAAGCTGAAATGAACTTACCAATGGATGCATCACCATCCAAGAGATTGTCGTCTTCAGAGGTTTGAAAATCCATAATTACACCTGCTCCATCTAAAAGCTCCTCATCGCTGCTTGCACTAGTTATGCTGTTGTAACTGTTTCGATAGTAGCCTCTATGAAACAGCTGCTCAGACTCCATTTAGCTGCTTTATAACCTGTATGTATACACAAAAAAAAAAGTTATTTCCTATTTGAATATTCAAAAACCACTAAGAAATTTGTATCAAAATACAAAAAGAGTATTTCATGCTTTGGGGAAAACTTTTTATGGTGACTATACTACAAGTTACAAAAAGGTAGCAGCAATACAGAACAAATATAACCAAACTGAAGAACAGAGAGCTAAAGCAGGGTATCTTACCTGTTATGAGTAGAGAGAGCAAAGAAAGAAATGAGCACTTGGGCATAGCATATAGTGGAAAATCTAATTAAATACAGTGCAGGCAGGAACTACATTGATAAAGGAGAACAGTGAACAAACAGCTACATTTACATTAATAGCAGAAAAAGCATGTAAGGCTGTGCAGGTTTCTGCAGTCTAGTACCACAGGCACTTTTCTGCTCTCCAACGTCAGACATCCTGCCTCTCTTTCAAGCTCTACAATTAAAAGGTCAAGCACAGAAGCGAGTCAGCTGAGAGAACCACTTCCAGTGCAGAGACATGTCCATGGAAAAGACAAAATAGGCCAGTAAAACCATAGATTTACAAGACATTTGCTGACAGCTGATCCAAGCAATCAGTAAATCTCCAGAATGTGCTCTGTTATCCCATAAAAACACTTTTCTGTATCTCAAAGGAAAAACAAAAAAGGCAGCTAAGGCTTATTATTTCCCCAGAAGGGCGGTAGAGTGAAAACTTTAAAGTACTCTTCCAGATTACAAATTTGCTTCAAATAGTTCAAAATCAAAAACAACAAAAAAAACCCCAACAACAAAAAACCCAGCAAACACAATCAACACAAAGAAACCCACAATGACAATAAAAAACCAGAATGACTGATCTTAACAAAACAGCTCTTTTTCAAACTAAGAATCGTGATTAATTAAAAAATCAGTGTAAAATTCAATTTTTCTGTTCAGTACTAGCTACTCAGCTAAAAGGCAGTCATCTGTACTCTCTCATACATCTTCCAACAGACCCTACAAGAGTTCTGCACTTAGTGAGAATGCTATGCAGCCATGAAGCAAAAGGAGATGTAATTAAAATTATCAATACAATATGTTCTACAGTAGGGAAAACACAGTGACAGGAACCAAAGAGTAATTTGCTGAAAAATTCTGAAAATAATATGCAATTTTAAATGGTTTAACTGTTAAGAACTTTCAAAGGTAACTATTTGTTATGAAATAGACATTCTGTATATATATATATATATATATATATATATATATATATATATATATAAAATCTTATTTTTAAGTATCCTTAGAGTATGTTTAAGTATACTTATTTAAGTACTTTATGCATATTTCAAGAACAGACAAATAATATGACAGAGACACTTCCCACACCCATTCTTAAATTAAAATTTCAACATGTATCCATATATGTATGGGAGTCTATGCCAGAACACCTGCCCAAAAAACGAAAGCAGAATTAAGCTTTTCTCACTAAACTCTAAACCTCCCATATTAAATCTAAAATCCTGCATATTTTTTAGTTATTAAATAAACCTGCCCTTCACCAAAAAAAAAAAAAAACCAACTCCGAAATTCCAAGAATTTTACAATAGTTCTAAAACAAAGGCCCTATTTTGGCCACTCTTTCTCTTGGTCTCACCTGCTTGAAAATTACATTTCCATTTTTACCACAGATTCAGCATATCCAGCTTTCATTTATTTATTCTGTCTGCAACGTGAAAATATTTAAGCAGGATGAGAACATCGCTCATCTTCCAAACCCAGTGTTTGGAAAATGGGTGAACGAGTTGTGAGGAATTTCTCACTGTATTTTTTAGACCACTAGCAGATTATTTCTTAGCAAAAAGGCACCAAAAAAATCTTAACACTTCCAGTTAAGCTTCAACCACAAAAATTCTTAAGAATACTCAATTATTCAAAGTTAAAATTTAGGGAATGCTTATGCTAACCTTTACAGAAATACATAGGCAGGCCATTCTTTGCAGCACTCAAAAAAACCCAACAAGATAATACTTGTGAAGCACAGTCTTACCTGTAAAACTGCAACAAAACCTCACTGTGTTCATATTAATGTTCTACTGAATCTTAACAATCTTAGTTAAAAACACTTAATATAACAACAGCCTGAGAAGTTTCTTCATTTTTACGACAAATACCAGTATAGAATATCATCACTATAGACCTGATCTTCACAAAAGTAGAACCTATAATAAATACTCATTTAAAAAATAAATTTAAAAAAAAAGAAAAGGAAGACAACAAGAAAAACAACTAAAACCTGAGAGCCTAATTACTGGATGAATACTGAACTCATGCTTCTGGTCATATGATGACAAACATTAAGGGCATTGACTCTAGTTGTATAAAGTATTCAAAACCACTGCATCTCCACTCCCTAAAATGTCATAACCAGAGAGCTTATTGTGACAGCTGAAGAATTACACCCACTGGCACAAAGATATCAGCCTACTTGACGGAAGGCTGCTTCTTTCACACCCAGTCACTAATGGGAATACTTTTAATGACATTTCACATTTACCAAGTTACTAACGTGAATACTTTAATAGCATTCAACCAAACTGGCTGGATTAGCTGAAAACTCCAATTGAAACTTACTAAAACAAACCTCATTTACTGATACATTAGAAAAACCTCTTCTATCAGAGTTTAAGAGTAGTCTCCCACACAGGTACAGTAACAAGCAGCTCTACGAGTGGTAAAGTCTTGGAAAGGTCTTCAGTCAACAGTCTAAAAAGAAGGAGAGGAAAAAAAAAAACCAAAGAAAAACTAACAACATAATCCCTTATCATGAACTTGAACTAAGTATGAAAGCAAGTAAGACTCAAAAGCTTTAGCTTCACAGGCACGTACCGATCCTTAGTCAAATCACAGCAAACAACTGTGTCTATAGCTGCTGCTTTGGAGCAAGCCTAAAACACATGAAAGATACAGTACTAATTTCTAAACCAATGGGTCATTACCTATAGCTGCAAATATTCAGTCCAGGAGAGAAAAGATGAAGAGTTCCCTCGACCAAAAAAAAAAAAAAAAGAAATCTCTGGTGTCCCTTCTGTGATCGTATTCAGATGAGAAATAAAATTGCAACTCCTTAAGACAACTGAAAAGTAAAACCCATTCTCCTCTTTTGAAGGGCAGGAGCTTTGACTGCAGTTTCCATTGTAGACAATGCAACTTCTGTTTGTTGAGTCTTAGATCATTTTCTGTTTGCTGAAAAAACACTACAACAGTGCCCCTTTACAGTTTTTAAAGGCTTTTACTCCTTTTTAATGTGGACTTGTGTAGAAGTCATCTGAGGGTTACACAATGGAGCAGAGCTTTTACACATCACCAGAAATCTCATTAATCATACTACTATTTTTCAACTTATCATAAAAGTGCACTGAGAAGTCCCTAACTATGTGCACAGATTACTAAGATCAGGGTCACACCTGAGCTGAGAATCTTTCAGACAATTCCATTCAAGTTCAACATAGCTCAGGATTGTCAAATTGGAATGTGAAAAAGCACCACTATCCTCAGTTTAACTCCAAGCATCTTCTCAGTAACAGCATCAACCACAGATTTTTAAAGTCTGAATTAAATTTTTTTTAGAGACGCACTAAAGCCCCTGAGATCAAGTTAAAAATCCTATAGAGTGCTCCAAAACATAACACAGGAACAGAACCGCTACTTGTGAAATCTTGTGGGGACCCCTGGTGGTTCCTGGTCCTTACTCTGCTTTACTAACAAATTTCCAGCTTCAAAGGAGTGAAGAAAATACCAGCTAAAGAGGAACATATCCCCTATACTCTGTCAGAAGTGACAAGCCTTTGGTCACCAGAAACAAAAAAGGATGGGCATTCCTCTTGGTCTGTGCAACTCTTGAATCCCAGAAGATAAAGGGCTAATGTGTATGTCTCAAATAGTGATTACTGGATGGCTGTGGAGCCAACCAGGGATTGTTGGTAATAACAGACAATTGTTGGCACTAACATGATAAGGAACAAGATCGTCTGGAGAAGGGGCCATGCAGAGGCAGGGCAGCACTCCCCGGGACAAACATCCTTGGTTTAGTTCCAAAAGAGAAGCACAACACGGTACAGCGCAAGCACAGGAGCGAGGCCAAGGTGTGGGCACAGACTGTAGAGGGGGATCAAAACTATCCCAGCCCCCTGAAGCTCTCCAGCCCATTTCCAGAAAGGTCTGAAAGAATGGGACTGCACACGATGGGTAATTTGCACAGAAAACAAGAAACGTGCCTTCCTGGTGAGGAAACCTAGCTATTAAAAAGTAGCCCCGCAAGCCCAGGAGTGCCCCCAGGACATCTCATCAGCTGTACTGATGCTGGAAAACCAGACTAGTGATCTCTTTTTCTCTTTTCCCTTTCACCCTATCCCTTTATCCAAAACCCACTGCCATGCACTTATACAAACTAACGTAGCAACTTCCATGCCAAGTGTGTAAAGCACTAACAAAACTTTCTGATTGTTTGCAGACCTTCTGACTTTTGTTGTTCCTTTTGACTATGAGCATTTATAGCACTTGAGTGCTTCCTTCCCATTAAGAGAGAGACATCACAGTAGCCGAGTGATAAACTGACAGATGCAGTATGCACAGCTATTTAAACTTCAAGGCCTGGAGTGCTGACAAGACTTGCTCTGCTTCTTGCTCTGGATCCTCTCAAGCAACAGTGTTGAGGCAGTGAGGTGAGGAAAGACTGATCTGTGATCAACACCTCGATCTTGCTCATGGCTGACATCCTTTGCTGGACTACACAGAAGCCACTTCATTTTTTTAAATACAGCTCTCCCAACCATTACGGTTGGCCATTCTGGTAATTTCCAAAGGAGGAAATAAATATATAATTTTTTTTCAGAAAGACCTGTGAACCTCTGATGTTAATAAACAAGACTACTAATAGCCTGTTTCTGCTTTTGAATAATAACAGATATTCTAACTAAAGGGGATTTTTTTTAAAAAAATCAAAAGGTAGTGAAGATGCACAAATTGCACCAAAGTAAAGTATTTCCTAAATCAAGTGTGTTAGCAGGTCAGAATGCACAGCAAGTTACCCTCAATTGAATATTCTCCTCTCCAGCTGTAAAACCTAGCTGAAACATTGGCAAGGGCATTCCCAAAGTTATGGGTATTTCATCAGGGCGTACAAATGGTAGACAAGTTTCTGGCAGGAAAGCCCAGAGAGAAATTCACTGTTCAACAGTGGTGTCAAGTTAAAAACAAGACTCATGGTGGGTATTTTATGAGGAAAAAAAGAAACTGGGTTCATGTGAGACTTTTATTATTGCAAAAAAAAAATCACCTATAGTTAGCTAAAAGGCTTTCAGCTAACAGACTGCAAAGGAGGTGAGTTATCTTAAATGTGTTATATAACCACAGAGATGAGGTCAGTTCACAAATCAAATTTATTAAAAATAATCCATCCTCTACCTATCCAAAGAAAAGAAACATTCTTTAAAATTTCTTTGGAATAAAAACTGAGATTTTTCTAACTGTGGTAATGACATAAATGCTTAGTGCATAGATTGTCAGCTCTTCTCAGGTACCTTAAAAGCTTCACTGCCCAAGTTAAAAGAATATTCACATCTCAGCACAAAACAGATGAAAACTGCTAAGTCGGTAAGATTAATAGTAACTTGAAGTTGTCTGCAAGACTAGAAGCAAAAAAAGTCAACAGTTAAAGGAATCTTCAGTTTTCTTTCCTAGATATACTCTGGAAATCTATAGATTCAGTTTTCAAAATTACAAAATGAATGTGTTTGGAAGCATATGGAGAACCGATTTTTTTTCACATTAAATTAAAAGCGGAAAACTCAGGGGAAAAAGCTGCAGTAGATCAAAAACTGCAGATAACACATCAAAATCCAAGAAATTTGGCAGAGAACACTAATTTGAAGATAAAAGTGGAAGGAACTCAAACACAAACTTATCTTTCAGGAAAACAAGTACTTGAATTTAAACTGGCAGGATGTCAAAATATTAAATCACCCCAGTAGCTCTATCTGGAATTTAAACAAAGTAATGAAGTGAAATGCCATTTTTACTATTTCATTTAGGAAACTTTTCTTCATTGTACTTATTGCAGTATGAACATGCAAAATACACATTTGAGTACTTAATCTCCTCTGAAATTTTTAGAGAAATTTATCAAAATATATCAAAAATAAGGAGAAAAAATAACGCAAAGTTTATTTTTATCAAAGGGTCTGTGGTCCAGGACTGAAGTTAATTCACTTTTTCATTTACTACTCCTCCTCAGCCCCACAAAGTAGAGCACAGTCTGATCCTGTAACTAGAAAGCTTAAGGAAAATGCTTCACAAACAAAACAGCTGAATGCCTAGAAAGTTCAAGAGGAAAACACCCGACTAGACTCTCTGCAAGTTATTAAAAGTAATTGCTGGTACCCACTATGAAGTTACAAATTCTTTTCTTTACATTCATTTCCAGGAATATACACTCAAGACTACCTACTACATAATACAAAGTAATCAGGGTACTCCAGATGTAAACAGATTCATGACCATTTTAACAGCTTTGTCTAGAATTCTTTCTATTATGCATGAAGCCTATGAATTACTTCATCAACTTCCTTCTCCAGTAATAAAAAATATCAGTTCATTAAGTATAATTGCTATCTCAACAATTTACATTTTTCAGTTTCTATGTTTCTAAAGCAGAGCACATCTCCCAGAAGAAAAAAAAAATTGTTTACAGCCCTCTTATCATAGTCAATTTAAATGAGTATTGTTCTGTCCAGACTTTATTCTCTCAGCTGACTTTTTATAAAGGCTTCCAAAATTCAAAAACAAGCTTCAAGTTAACTCCAAAAATTTGTAATTATCAACCTGCTACTGTTCTGAGCATCTTCAGTTTGCAAAGCATGGCATATAAACAAGCACAAAGTACTGTATTGCAGGGCCTCCTCGTCCACAAGCACAGGTAAAAAGCTGACCTGACACCTGAACAGCTTTAGCAAGTCAGACAACACAGAATCTGCACTTGAAGGTTATGACATAAGGGAACAACTGAAACAAGGAGGGCAGAATTGGGAACTTGCTCACAGGCATTTAGCTGAAATCTAACTTTTGGGAAAATAAGCAGAGAGAGTACAAAAGCAGCTCCAGGTACATGATCACTGCCACTGCTGAGAACTTTTGGAGTTTATTGGGTTATTGCTGCTGTCAAGGTGCCAAAGCAAGACATTTAGGAACGTGCAAAATAGTCTGAGAATTAGGAAATTAACCGAAATTGGCACTATCACTTCTGGCACAAATCTCTTCAGCAGCAGAGCTTCTATTCTACTTTTTAAATTTATGACCAAGTTAAAAATATCCCTACTGCCAAATTATTATAAGACTTTACCCTGAAACCTTGATCTGTACAGTTACACCTATTCACACACACATGAAGTCAGCTAAATAAGAGCAGGAAAAAACTATCTCAATGTTCCTAGAATGCCTTTTGGCAATGGTTGTGAACTTGGAACAGTTGTCCCAGCTTTAGTGCTTACACCCAAGGAATGCATCTCTGCTGTTCAAGGTAAGACACACACACAGAGACCCCAAAGCAAAGTGTGTGTGGGGGAAGCCAAATTGTATATTCAGTGAACAGGAGAAGATATATTACACAGCCAGACCCACCTGTTCATAGAGCAACTAGCACAGTGGGTTTTCACTCGCAGGTTACTCAAACATCAATTTGCTGCAAATGTTTGTGTGCCAGAGACCACAACAGGAAGTATAAACATGGTCATGAGAAAAACTATGACAATTTCATAAAATGAAGTGGTTCAGAGCAATGCAGTCACAAAGAGCAAAAGCCAACAGCTTCAAATGTCTTTCCTGGTCAAGAATTTAGATAGGCTTGCTCTTATTACAACGGGAGAAGAGGGAGGAAGGGGGGGAATTTTACCCAGGATTACTTTAACTTGAAAGCATGCACCACAGAGAGAAGAGTGGAATAGTAAACCATTCAAAGAGGCCACTGTAAAAATCTGGGCAAAGAAAACCTTGGAATAAAACAAGTAAAATGTGTTTCTAGAAACATCACAATACACATTCTGTATGACATCTAACATTATCAGGCAAAAAATTTTTAGGACTGACATACCACATATCAATACTAAACAGAAGCAAACAAGAAACAAGCTCCGTTTTTCTGAACACCATGTAAATTGTTTTCACATGTGTTGCAGAGAGATGCAGAGTCACTGTGTTTCAAGCTACCTGTAGTTTTCCCAGAGCAGAACTCCTTCCCACTCTGACAACTTTGCAGCAGGTCTACATCTGCTTGCCAGCCAAAGAGACAAGACATCAAATTTACAGTAGTTAGTGAAAGACTTATTTTAGCAAAAGTGATAGTGACAGCCAGTGAGTTCTCTTTTATTATTCTTCACAAAGGTATGTTTCCTGTAATGCACAAATATTTTTTAAAATTTTACATTACAGCATATTGACATTTCCTTAAATAGAGAAACAGTTTTGATGACTATCTGCTTTCAAATCTGTCATAACAACACATCCTTCATTCAAATAGCTGTATCTGCAAAGAAGTATCTCTGTTGCTAAGGGATACTGAAAATAAACCCCTTCACGGGTCCACCAAAAAGAAAAGCATCTAAAAGCAAAAAGAACACATTCACCTGACAATTTCTTCCACAAACACTGCACCAGAACCTTCAGAGGTCCCACAACTTCAAAAATGAGATTCAAGTCTTCACACCCAAATGACTACCATTTACCAGTATGTTGCCAAAAATACTTAAGCATCTATTCTGACATAGGTTAGACCCAGAAACATTTTACATTTGGTTGTAAGGCCCTATTTTACCTAGTTTAGTACTTTAAAGTGTGACACAGCAAATTTACTACACTACACAGAACATAGTTCACTATCAGCACACAATTTTGAACAATCACATTCACAGCCCTTCATTTTAAGTGCAAATTGATACACACTTGTTTGACAGCCATTTCCACAGTTTTGGCTAGGGCAGGGAATAATTTTGGACAAGCAGGGAAGATAGTATGAAAGAATGCACTCAATATTCAGTTTTAACCTCCCTGACCTGCACGCCCATATAATTATGAGGTTCCAACAAGAGTCCATTACCTCTCTCCCTTCTCTAAGAGCGGCCCTACTAGCCAAACCCGTGAGCCAACATGAAGCGAGCAACTCATGCAGAATAATCCTTCCAGCGCTGCTCATGCGGGGAGGAGCCCCTGGACATGGCAGAGCCCCCCGCTTTCCCCACGCGCACAGGCATGCGGTGACAGGGTGCAAACATGTTGTGTTTACGCTGTGTAACACGCGGGGCACTTCCCCCTCATCCCGGCCTTTCGGGGGCGGCACACGGACGAGGTGAGGGATACCGAGGAGCCACCACGTCTGTCCCGTCCCTTCCCGGCCCCGGCGGGCGGAGCCGCCTGGCCGGCGGGGGCTGCCGCTGCCCTGCTGCCGCCGCCTCGGCCCCGCTCGCTCCCCTGCCGTGTCGCTGGGCCGCGGGGGACCCCGAGCCTGCCCTGCCCTGCCCTGCCCGTACCTGCGCGGGCGGTGCCGCCCGCTGATCCCCGGGGAGGCGCTGGCTCATCCTCCCTCCGAGCGCCAGCGGGACACGGGCGCAGCCCCCGGACCCGCGGCCGCTCCGCCGCCCGGCACCGCCCCCTCGGCCCGGGGAGGGCGGGGATTCGCACCGCGCAGAATCGGCGCCCGTCGGGCCCCCGGGGTCAGCGTCGCCGTCACTGCTGATTCTGCTTCCCGCGGTCCGCCCGGCGCGGGCCCGGCCCTCGCTCCCGCCCTGCCGCCGAGGGGCGCGGCTTCCCGGAGGCCCGGGAGGGGCCCGTGCCGGGCTCCCTCGCTGCGAGGGCGGGTTGAGGGCCCAGGGGGAGGCAGGACCGTCCCGCGCTTCAGAACGGGGCGGAGGCGGTTTCCCAGGTAAAGGAGGCAGAGAGAAGCCGGGTGCATGGCGGCATCCTTCGGCTTCGGGCTAAACTGCGCCGCCTCTAACTTCCAGGCGCTGCGGAGGCCCCGAGAGCTTAAGGGTTTTACCTGCAGAGAAAACGCAGGTGTCGGGCTGAGCACGGAGCTCCTGGGAACTGCCAGCCGCGGTGCTGAGGCCAGTGTGGGCTCCACTTAACACACAGCTAATGCAAGTTCCACCAAAACGTGTCAAGTCAAGGGGTGGACTTTTTTTTCCTAAGGAAAACGCCCGCTGGTCCGCCTGTGTGCAAGGCTAACAAGCCCGCAGGGCGCCGTGCCCTGTGGCACTCGGGCCGAGAGAGCGCGTTGTGAATCACGGGGCTTTTTGCCCACAGGTGCCACTGAGGCGCGCTTTGGAGTCGGGACCGGCGGAGCCACAGGCGCAGCCCGACCCTCCCCGGTAAGCGCTGCGCTCAGCCCCGCCGCGGCACGCTTTCCCCGAGGAGCCCCGCCCCGGGGCTGTCCGGGGGCAGACACGTACCGCCGGTGCCGGGCTGCACGGAGGCGTGGGTCGCGGGTCGCTCGGGAAACTCTTGTCGCTGTTCTGGGGGGGTTTCCCCCAAAAACGCGGGCACCCGCGGCGCCCCGCCCGTCACGTGACCGCGGCCGCGCGTTACCAGGGTGAAGTGCCGCTAACGCGGGCAGGGCCGCGGCCCCGCCCCATTGCGGGCTCGCCCAATGGGAGCCGAGCTGCGGGGCGGGGCCGCCAATAGGGGCGGGTGGGGGCGGAGCCTGGCCAGGCGCGAGGCCAGGTTGGGCAGCTGTGGCCGCGGCGGGCAGGTATGGCGGGGTGGGGGCCGGGCGGGCGCGGGCAAAGCTGAGGCGGGGCCGGGCCGCCCTTTCTGGAGCCGGGCAGGTAGCGGGTGCTCGCTTCCAGCCACCCTGGGGCTGCTTGTTCCGGCCGCGCCTCTCGCCCCGATGCTGGGCTTGCTTTGGCTGTGCGGGGGCGGCGGCCTGGCGGGGCCCGCTTGCGGAGCGCGGCCGAGCCCGGCCCCTGCCCAGCCCGGCCCCTGCCCTGGGCCGCTCCCCGTACGCGCGGCCCTGGCCTGGCCGTGCGCTCCGGTCGCTCGGGGTGTGAGTTGCGCCGCTCTCCTGCATGTCCGATGCACTGACTTGCTGCCCTGGGCTCGAAAAGACAACGCCCTGTCAGCGCTGATGTGTTTCCTCTGGACGCATGTTTTTCCCTTGCCACATGTAAAAATAAGCTCTCTAACTCATGGAGGATTATATATCCTGAATGTATATATACATTCAGGATATGTTTGCCACATGTAAAAATAAGCTCTCTAACTCATGGAGGATTATATATCCGCTTTGACTGAACTGTAGCTTCTCGCCCAAAGGCTGGGTACTGCCCATTTGTATCTGCACGGAGCAGCATGCAGCAGTAGCCCTAAGCTGTGCCTAATGCAGCTGTTTTAGCTGTGGAACAGCTCTAGTTGTTTCATGAAGTAGGGTAGGAAGAGAACTTCAGTAGAGTCATGCAAAGTTCAAATTGTATCCCACCTGCTGTGCTTTTACTGTTGCCTGAAAAAGAATATTGAAGTTAGTACCAAGACCTTCTTATGTTTAGAAGTGCAACTTTATATATCTTTATGTACTGTAAGAAAAAAAAATCAACCTTACCAAGATACTGCAGGCCTATAATTTAACTTTTGACTTTGCTGATAGTTATGCTTTGTAGGCTTTGCATCTCTTCTTTTGCAGAACAGATTACTTTAGATCTCTCTTGTTTTGTCTTGCTATGCTAATCGGGCTTATTCATTTTAGTCTGCTTTCATGGTATAGGTCCTATTAAGTAGCATCTGTGTCTATTACATGGTAATTCTGTAAAAAAAAAAAAATACATCTGAAATTGAGGAGAGACCCTGATTGTGAGACCTGTGATGTGTGTGAAGTTTGGATCTAAGCTACTAGGATCTCCTGTTGGAAGGAAGCTGGGTACAGCAAAGCAGGAATGCTATTAGTTCTTGCAAGTGAGGATTAAGTGAAGAAAATCTTAGGACAGTTTTGTCTTTTTCAGCTTATAGAAACTTCCTCGGGGTATGGAAGCTCTTTTTGCTTTAAAAAAATGTAATCTTTTAGTCTACTGTGAATTTTCTCTGGCATTTGTCACTTTGGTCTTTATTTTGCCCTTTCACCATGCTGTTCTGACACATCTGTATATTGCCATAGCTTCTGCTTGCAGCTCCCTAGTGTCCTATTTTTACCCAAGTAATTTTTAATATAGAACCTTAAACACCCTAAAAATTCACCTGAGTACTCCTTTTAATCTGAAAAGGTAGTCTAAATGGTCAGATAGTACATAGTGAAAAATAGTGATTTGTGCCATGTTGTGATTATTGGTTTTGTACTCCTTTTAATCTGAAAAGGTAGTCTAAATGGTACATAGTGAAAAATAGTGATTTGTGCCTTGTTGTGATTATTGGTTTTATATGCAATGCAAAAAGAGTCTTTCAGTCAGGCTTAAGGCCACACCTCTCTGTACTGAATAATGACTTGAAATGTGGTGGGGATCTGTTGAATTGAGGCCATTTTTGGCTTTATTACAGTGAAAGAAAAGCTGGATTCAGTGCTTCATAGGAAAGGATGCATAGGAATTTCCCTCACCTCCGTTGTGTTTCTTCCAAGTAAAGTCGAATGAAACATTTTTAAGCAGGTGCTAGAGCTCTATGATGTTTGTGTGGCAGCTGAATCAGAAGCCTTGGCACTGATTGCATTGATTTATTTAGAGACAAAACAGATCCTTTTTAGTCAAAACGAAAGATGAAACAGGTCTTAGTTATGCATCCCTTGTTGGCCCAAAGTTATCCAACTGTACCAAAATAGAATTGAGACTAAGAGTAGATGATTTGCAGAAAATCAACTGAAGAGACAAATGGATCAACATTTTGAGTTTTAAAAAAATGCCATTCCCTGATCAGGCTAAATCACTAAGTACACCTAATTAAATATGCTTATTTTTTTTGTGTTTGTTGGTTTGTTTTTCCAGTACTCAAGTAAGGATGCCTTAAGACAAGAACTATGGATAAATATATCAAAGTACGGAAGATTGGAGAAGGATCCTTTGGGAAAGCAATACTTGTCAAAGCTAAAGAAAATGGCCAACAGTATGTCATTAAAGAAATAAACATCTCTAAGGTAAATGATTGTTATTAATGAATTCCTGAGCCATTATTTTTGTACTTCTCTTCTCACAAATCGTTATTTTCCTTCTGAAGATGTCAAATAAGGAGAGAGAAGAATCAAGGAGAGAAGTTGCTGTTTTGGCTAACATGAAACACCCAAATATTGTCCTGTATAGGGAGTCATTTGAAGGTAAGATGAACTAATACAGTAGAACCTGAAGTAACATGAGTGACTCTGTGGACTTCTTACTGCACTTAGTCTACAAATCAGGGAGTTTTCTCTCTTTAATCAGTATTTTTCATACCTTTATTACTTAGTTCAGCTATTTTTCTTTTTTTTTTTCAGAATTCGCATCTGTGTTTAAAAGTAATTGTAGTTCAGGAAAAAGGGGAACAAATAAACAAATATTCATGTCTGTACCTTTACATGCATTGGTTTTGATTGATGCTTAAATGAAAGGTATTCTCTTTTTTCTCCAGAACATAAGTCTCCTTGCATATACCCTAGCAACTAGAATGCTTGTGTAGGTTAAATTACAGTCTAAATTTGGATATTGATAGCATAGCAAGAGCAGTTTTATGTCCAAGTCTGTTGTCTTAGAGTGCAGTCTTCAGTAACTGCAATCATATAGTTGCTTTCAGAGCTGGGAAAATAGATGGGACTGTTCACTTCATTAGGCAGTGAAGGAAGGAGAAATAATATTCTACATTGTCTTCACAGTGAATGTCTTGGGAAATGGGAAGAACAGAAAAAAGGTTCCAAAAGCCTATTATAAAAGTTAAAATATTATTAAAAGCCCCTAAATATTATTTGAACTGCTGTTTAGAGATTTTGGTCTCTTCTTTCCTTCGTTTCTGCTGACTTTATGTCTTTTGCCTGGGGCTTTCACTTTGTCTTTTCATGAAATTAGATTTTTGTGACATAATCATATTACACAGCCACACTTCTGGTTTATAAATGCACACTGCTTTCTTCATTGTGGTAGAGGGCTGTTCTTTAAGACTGCTTTTTTCTTACAAGGTAGATCTTGTAATCCGTAATTCACAAGACTTTGTGTTGCATCTTTATTGTCAGAACACATTGACTTTGAATACATTGAATATAGAGTTCATAGAAGAAAATTATTTCAGCAAGAGATGTGCAAGAAATCTAGGCTCCTAGAATCATCTTTTAAAATAACACGAATTAAAGACAATAAAATAACCAAACAGAGAAACTTTAAGGGTTTGATGTTTAGAAAGGCAGATATCAGAAGCATTCTATGGGAGTGAACTTTAAGTGAACTTAGTTGATTCAATTTATTTTTAATTCAAAGGTTTTCAAGTGTTGTGACTAACTTTTTCATAAAATAGGAGTTCTTTCTCTTTTGAGCAGCATGTGACTGATTTTCTGCAGTTATTCTTCTCTTCTCAAAATCATGCCTAGTATGTGAGTAGTGTAGTTCTTACATTTTTGGCAACTTGCAATTTGCTTCTGCCTAATCTGTTTTTTCATCAGTAACTGGGAAAACCATAACTTTGAATGAAATGTATTATGTTTGTTCATACCTCCTGCTGGAAACTTGCATGGGATCTTTTGAAGTCCTGAGATTTCATTCAAAAATGAGAAAATAATTGTTTCCATCTCTCATTGTCCGCTGGAAGTTCTCTTACTGTTCTTCAAACTGAAATAGACTGCATGTCTAGTATGAAAGCTGATGGCTGTCATGTTCTGGCAAGTCCAGGTAAAATTCCAAGAAAGAAGAAGGCAAGTAGAGGCAACTGAAGATCCCTTTTGGGTAGGGGGATCTGTAGGATGTTTGAAAGTTCAAAGATTGGTTTTATATTGCATCCATAAAATGACACCTTTAATTTCATAGTGGTTTTCAACACCATGTTGGAACGTTGGTTCAGTAGATGTAATTCTTTTCCCTCCCTATCAAAATAGTCCAGTGTTACCAAAATGGAAAAAATAGGTTTTGAAACTCAAAATAATAAACATATTTTTGCTTGAAGTTTGAAAAAAATTGATTAATAAATTATATCTAAAGCTGCATGTAAAAAAGTAATTTTTTGTTGCTTTTTCTGTGGCTGTGGTGAACATATTTAGAAAGCTAAGTAAAGAAGGGTCTTACTTTTGTCTTTTTGAAATACTTTGTCTTTTACTTTACAGAAAATGGCTGTCTGTACATAGTGATGGATTACTGTGAAGGAGGAGACCTATTTAAAAAGATAAATGCCCAGAAAGGAATCCTGTTCTCTGAAGATCAGGTAACAGCAAACTCCTGTTACAGTGTTTTGTTGCAGAATACCTTTTCAGGAATTTGAAATTATTTTGGTTCAGGCTATAGATGTGGTTGCTTAATCTAAAAGGAGATTCTCAGTCATTCTTGTTGCTATTGATCAATGTAGTATCATTAAAAAGCAAAACCAAACCAAAAGACAAACCAAAAAAACCCCAAAAAAAATCCAGAAAGAAAATATGGTTGGAAGTCCTGGGTATGTTACTTGAGATTTTGTCTCTATGTGTAAGATGCTTTTAAAAGTTGGATCTCTTATGAAGTAAACCACATCAGAGACATGAAAAATACTGAAAGATAACATGAATATCCTTACACCTCTGAAATAATTTTAAAAGTTTTTAAAGATGTGATGGCATGGGATTTTTGTCTTGTAATACTGATTTTCATGTGTCCTAAGTATGAAATAATATACTTTGTAAGTATAATAATATGAAATATAGAGTTGGCATCATTCAAAAGTTCATTTTGCCAGTAATAAAAATTTTATATTCTCCTGATATACTTCCAATACATTTTCTTGTGCCACAAAACTGGTTATAAGGTAATTTTTAGTGAAAGAGAAGTGACCCAGTTTGGAATAAATGAGAGGATTTTAAGTACAGGTTTGATTAAATTAAGTAAAAATAAGTTATGTAGGATTCATGGTGGGTTTTTTGTTAGGACTGACATGTTTTTTTGTTTATAAATTGTTTCTATGCTTTTGTGTCTGCGTCCAGTAGGATTTCAATTTACCTGGGATTGGAAAGCCTTAGTAGTATGTTAAATATTTGGGATATAATTTGTAAAACTTTTAATTTTCTCATTTGACCTCACTTTTACACGGTCTTCACTGGAAAAGTAAAAATTGTGCCTTGCCTTATACTATAATTTTGTCATGTATGTACTCCTAAGTAGTGAATGTAAAACTACTATTCACATGGCAAAGTTCTTGTCATTAGTCACTTCTTAAATTGTGATTTTTGCAAATTTACCCTAAAAAGGGCATTGTTGGCTTGTTCAAAATCTTCTAGTTGGATGTTTGTTGCTTTTCTAATCAAAATCTGCTTTGTAATATTTTTCTTTTGAAGGTAAGACACACAAAATTACTATAAGTATAATAAGTTTCTGAGAGCCATCAGTAGGCTTTCTAGGACTCTTGGTCGTTTCACTGAGTGCAAGAAGACTTGTATTGGCTACAGCAAAAGTGCAATCTTAATTTGCACATCTTAATTTGTAAGCATTTTAGCCAATCAAATCCATGTTGCACGCCTCTGCTAGGTTTATAATACCTAATGAAAATAGTAGTCTGAAGCTTAATATCAAATTTGGGTAACCAGCATCTTTCATTAAAAGGTTTGCATTATAGTGACAGTGCTATTAAGTTTATAATTATTCTTTGGTATAAATGAAGCGGGTAATGGGGGGAGGAAGGTAAAATCCATAGTTATAATTAAAGTCTCATTTGATAATATCTCATAAGTGGGGAAATTTTCAGATAAATTATTAAGTTGGTGTTGTATTTTCTTTTATTAATAGATTCTGGATTGGTTTGTACAAATCTGTTTAGCACTAAAACACATACATGATAGAAAAATCTTGCATCGGGACATAAAGTCACAGGTATGTAGGTGGCAATTTTTCAACTGAATTGTCTTTCAAAGTGATTGCATTCATACCTTCCTAGTTTGTTTAAGGAAATATTTCTAATACTGGAAGAACTTCTTCAGTCTGCAGGAGATTTATATATTTGTACAAACAGATGAGGCTATTTGATGAAACTACAAGTGTTACTCATGTATTTATGTCTGGGGACAGAAAAGATTATGTTTGACAATGGGAAGTCGTGTTTTCTCATATTAATGAGGCATGAGTTCTAGAAGTCTGGTGTTCCATAGCAGTAAGTAATAATGATTTCAGGGGGACTGAATGGTAGAAAACTTTCTTCTTCTCAACATATGTAGAGAACAAAAAGTGTGCAATTGTATGAATATTTTAATTAACAGCCTTTTTCACATTTCTGTATCAAGAATATATTTTTAACCAAAGATGGAACAATACAGCTGGGAGATTTTGGAATTGCCAGAGTTCTGAACAGGTAACTCCTTTTTGATATTGTTTTTCCTTGGACTTAAATTGCTTTGACCAAGGAAAACACAATTTGTGCACTTCATATGAGTTAACCAGTTAACATCCATCTTTATTTTTGTCTTAGTACTGCAGAGCTGGCACGCACTTGCATAGGAACACCGTACTATTTGTCGCCTGAAATATGTCAGAACAAGCCTTACAACAATAAAAGGTACAAATAAGGATTTTATTAAACAATTTCGTTAAAAAGAAGAAAATAAACTCTTTTATTATCTAAATATCTTTTATTATCTAAAAATGGAATCTAAAGCTGTTCTGATCAAATGATGGTGAGCATCTGTTAGTTTTTCTCTTACCCAAGTGGTTACTTGAGCTTCACTGTAGAGGTGGTACCTTAGTAGTCCAAAGTAGAAAGCAATGTCATGGAGAGATGACTTACCTTAATGCTCCAAGTTCACAGTTAAGGTTGTGTCCTTAACTGTGGCTCTACTTTTGCCTGTCTGCACTGTGGTTGTACTGCCTTTGTTTATGCGCTACCAACGTGAAGCTCTGTTAAGGATGAAACAGAGCAATTTGGTTATCTGAGCATCTATGATGTGCATAGATGGGTGGCTCAGCTGGCTCCAGATACCTCGCTTACACCTTTGCTGCCCTGGCAGCAGCCTGTACCTGGTAACAGTGTCCCCAGTGTAATTAAACGTTTGTAATTAAATATTAGTAAGTTACCCTTCCAGTGCACTGAGCTGTGATATTCATTGCTGTGAGTGCCTTATACTAATTTCAATGGATTTCTTAAGAGATGAAAACTGTTACAATACTTTCCCTTTAATTTCTTCTATGTGGGGTTTATTATCCAATGGTGTTCTAACCAGATCCTGTAATGAGTGAGGGTAAGTTTAATCGCTGCTGAACAGAATAAATTGACTTTGAGAATTGTGTTTGCTGAATTAGGTGATGAGGTTTTTTGGATTTTGTTTAATTCAAAGACCTCAGGCAAATGTATATATTTAAACAAAAAAAAAGCCATTGTCCATATTTTGTCTGATTTCTGTGGCTGAGATGGTTCTAAATCAGAAGCCAAAATAGTATCTGATTTTCCAGGTGGGGGACCTTATTTTGATTGATAAATTGGTTTTGAGATTTTTGTTTCCTTGGGGTTTTGCAGGCTCAAAGAAGTCCACAGATGGGGCCTTGTGCATAGTCAAAAATCCACCCTTTTCCTCTTCAGAGGTAGACTTAACATTGCCAGTTAACTTGTATCTGTGAACCTAGAACTAAGTTTTAAAATAATGTGTTCTCTTTGTTTTAGTGATATCTGGGCCCTTGGTTGTGTTCTCTATGAAATGTGTACACTTAAACATGCGGTGAGTAGAAACTTTGTATCTATAAAATAATATTGATTTCAAAGAGAATTTATCTCTGATGTTGTGCAGATATATTTTAGTTGATTAAATGCTTTCATGGTAGCCGTTCGAAAATTACCTTCAGCGTTTTCATCTCACTTCCTGTGCCAACCAACACTTTTCATTGGTGTTTTGTTCCATGCCAATCTCTCAGATATCTTGGTACCTTTGTTTTTAATGGATTGTATTAGCTGAAAAAATTGTTAGGTGTTACAGTAAAGGATACTAGGAATAGTGGGGGGGCATTTTTGTTTAGTTGGTTTGGGGTTTTTGTTGGGTTTGTTGTTGTTTAGGGTTTTGGGGGTTTTGCTTGGTTGGGTTCGGCTTTATTCGCAAAAAAGCCTGAATTCACTGAAAGCTTCATTGAAAATCTGAATTTGGAGTCTGCTTTTTTGCAGCTGGATTAATGTATTTCTGTTTAGAACAGAAATAGTGCTTAGAAAAAACTCCCAAGGTGAAAGAGTTACCTTTTTCCATTTTTTTCTTCTTCTATCTACGTGTGTGTATAGTTTGAAGAGTATATCTTCATCATCCATTCTTCAGTTAGGAAGGGAAGAAAACGCTTGGGTTTTTTTCTGTACTGTTTTGGATATTTATGTAGATTTTGTTTTCTTTGGAGCTTCTTTTGTTTGTTTTGTTATGTTTGTAGCTATTGTTATTAAAATAAAAATATTATAACAACATGAAAATGGAAATAAATATTTTCAAGGGATAGGGATTTCATTTCATTTCATTTCAAGCTTCTGTTGCTTGTTGCTTGGTCTTTTATGTGGCAGCACTGCTGACAGTGTTTAATTTCTGAGAGTTGATGTCAACAATTTGTTTTCTGTAAGCTGGGTGATGCATATTGTTTTCTTTCTATTTTACAAAGGAATTGAAATAGTGCTCTTCTTACCTGAGCTTAAACTGAAGTCTGAGCATTTTCTTAGATTTCACCCTGAATGAGTGTGAATACTTCACACATTCTGTGATTTGTAATGGGGGTTTGCTAAAAAAGACAGAAGGCATGTTGTGGTTCAAAGCCTTTGGAAGAGGAGATCAAGCAGATAATTAATTTTTGCTTAGTTATATATCATTGTCAGTCTAGATCTGGAGGCAATTAATTGTTAGCATATTATGTCTCCATAGTATGAAATACCTGTATTGTGATGTATTTCCAATTGGAATTTTAATTTGGATACTTGGCAGCAGATTATTTTGAACTGCTGGAGTTGACCTTGAAAATGTGTGTGTTGAGGCAAAGGAAGGTGCACAGTTAGCTGGGTTTCCCCATCATCTGTATGTGCAGCCTTGCATGTGGACAGGAGATAAGAATAACTGTTCTCTTCCTTGTGTGATACAGTTTGAAGCCGGTAACATGAAGAACTTGGTCCTGAAGATAATCTCTGGACCTTTTCCTCCTGTTTCTATGCATTACTCCTACGACCTACGTAATCTGCTGTCACAGCTGTTTAAAAGGAATCCTAGGAATAGACCATCAGTAAACTCCATATTGGAGAAAAACTTTATAGCCAAACGGGTTGAAAAATTTCTCACACCAGAGGTATGGAGTTAATTTTAATTCTAACTTTGTTAAAAACATCATAGGACTTTCCTTTTTATTTATTCTAATATTAATATATTACTTGGAAAGCTAGAGTAATAGTATTCCCTAGAGCTCTTATAGACAGGGTCAGTTGGGCAAAAACTAGCTTTACCATGAACTGTAAAGAAAAGTCTCAAATTATTAAGTGTTTGGTGGTTTCCATAAGTAAATCTAAATTGACATTTTATGAAGTCCATTGTTTTGTGTTTTTCTATATCATGAGGAATCACCACTGAGATGATTTGTTTAGATACACATCTTTTCATAAAATGCTGCTGTCAATTATTTCAGCATTGTTGCTGTATAGAATTTCTTCAATCCAATTTTTGTTTGTAATTTGGAATGTCCTGAAAGCCTGTTGTGGAAAATAATGCTAAGTAAAATCATCTTTGAATTTCTTGAGGTTTAAATGTATCATGCGTATATACCCTCAAAGAAGTTGCTTCCTATTCTGTTTAAAGATATCTATTCATATCATTTTATATCTAGTAATGTCCTTTTAATATGAATCTAGTCAAAAAAGATCAAGATTAACAAGTGAATAATAGTACTGATACGAGGTAAGTAAATATAGAAGAGAGAGGCCATAGAGGAAGTGCAGTATAAATAATTCTAATGGATTCTAACTCACAACTAAAGAAATATCTTGAAAAGGCCATATATAATTGGAATTTCTGAATTTCAACTTCAGGTTGAAGTCCCAAAGAAAGGTAAAATTCAGAAATCTTTACAGTTAAGTTTGTTCTAGCATTTGCAACAGTAATAGTTTTATCTGATTTTATTTCCAATAGCTAGAATGGATATGAATTTTTTATTTGGAGTTAGTGAAAGTATAATTAGTAATAGGCTGTCTCTGTCTCCAGATGGTGATACTAATTTGTCCTAGATGGAGTATGAATACTTAGGTGCAATTTTTCCAACTGTACTACTGCTGTGTTTGACTTAGAGGTGTTATCTAGTATTTGAAACAACAAAAAAAAACCCCACACAGAAAGCATCTTCTCCGAAATGTATCAGTGTGGTACATTTATATTCAGCAGGAGGTGATCATTCTGTTATACAGCTGTAATGCTTATTTTCTTGCAGTATCATCCATGGCTATTGTCCTCTGTTTTCCTTAGTCTAAACTTAAAAATTATTTCATAGTTGACATCTTCAGGATGTTGCAACTGTTGCTGAAATCCCATTGTTAAATATCAGGAAATCAATCTTCCAGTTTTATGTAAATTCTTTCTTTAGCTTCATAGTTACTAAGTTGCATTGAAGAGCAGATCTAAATTAGGATCAATTTTTTAAAAGGAGAGGGAGCTCTTTGAAAGATACTAATGAGTCAGATTTCTGTCAGTAAAGGTGTTATCGTGGAAACATCTAATTCAGTTGCTACAACTTACCACTCAAATAAAAGCTTCAAGATAATTGAAATACCATTAATAAGAAACTGTAGGAAACTGTGTGACTTCTGTCTTACAGAATCTTTGATGCTAGACTCTACAGATTAAAAATTTACTTTGCCATTATATGCAGGGTCCTAAGGTCTGCACTTTGGTTCTTGTTTTCTGAAGATTTAACTCCTCAGCATCCATTGTAACTGACTGGTACAAATCAAAGGAATCTGGGTAGTTCAAGATTCTGTAAAGAATATTCCTGAACTGACACTTTTCATTTATCCTTGCTGCTCTTCCTTGAATACTTTTCACTTGAACTATATAGGTTTTGAGGTGTTTGGTTCAGAATTACCTACAGTATTTAAGATGATTGCCTATTAATATTTGAATTTGCTTTGTCTAGTCTCAAATTTTTCACCTCAGTAAGACTGCTTTCCATATTTTACTATGCTGATTGTATATGCCTTACAGCACACCACATATGTTTTTCCAGATATCCACATATGTGGTCATCTTCCTATCTTGAAAAAGGATAGCAACACTTTAAAACTGCAAGCATTTTTAAAGAACTATTTTTTGACACTAGCTGTATGAGAAATTAAGGTGAACTTTGGCAGCTACTAAGAAATCTAAAATGAATTATGCATAAAAATTGTGTTGATGGTCACATTAACTTTTTTCCTAGATTCTTAGCTAGTTCATAAATGAGATAACATGTGCCACCCAGAAGTCAGACTAAATTGCTTTTTAAAATTACTTGAGTAATTATGCCAAACATATTTGAAAATACTCCAGCTTCATATTGGTAGTACTAAATTCTAGTAATACTAGATTCAGTGCATAAAGTTGAGTATATATTTTCATATAATTTACAGTGAATGCTCTTAGTTAGATGCTTACTGCTAATGGCCTGCTTACCTGAAAATGGCTTATTCCTAGCTTTGCTCACAGGTATTATTGACTAACTTTTCCACTTGTTTAGCTTCTTGCAGAAGAATTCAGTCACAAAATTTTTCACAAGTTTGGACCACATGCTTCACCAGGTAAGTTGGTGTCTGCACTGCTTTTGCTTTCAACTCTGTCAAGATCATGTATGTAGCTTTGTTCTTTTACTAGGTGTTTTGTTTTTTTTTCAGTGTGTTCTCATACCTGATTGTAGGATTTTCAGGAAAAAAGAGAGAAGAAGCAATTTCCTCCCCTCCCCTGGTTATCTGGACGTATGTTGGGTACAAATGATGCAAACGCAAGCTATGGGCCTGTAATATATTAAGTGTACTTTTTCCTCTTGCAGTATGCTACACTTCCAAAATTTAAGGAGACAGTGTAGATTGAAAATAATGGAACTAATTCATATGCTATGATTGTATTACTTGCTTTTATCCCTTAGTAATGAAAAATGGATAATGAGAAGTACTATTTCTTCCAAAAAAATGTGTGATGCTTCATTAGCAATTCCAAGATAAAGCCCTGGTTTCAGTCTAATTCAGTGAAATTTCTGCTAGTGGTAACAAAGATTAATTCTGTCAAGATGGTGTTACTTCATTTTACTGCATTAGTTTGCCTTTTTTTTCCCCTATATTTTCTTCCCAGTTAATTTATTTCACTGTAATTATTTGATGCTCTGGCAAGGGCTTTGGTATCTTTTCATAGTGTTGCTGACCTCTTCTTCTGTGGTAAGAGAGCCCTGCTGACCCAGAATCAAACCCACAATATTGGTGTATATTCAGGAACTCTGTGGGGAAAGCAATATCCCTGAAGGCCATGGAAGCTCTTCTAGAACTCATCTTTTGGTGACATTAGCATTACAGGTTTCAGTTCAGTGTTGTTAGTGGAGAAGGGCCTGTTTCTCCATTCCATTAGGAAACCTCTTCCATGTGTACATGAGCACTGTGCAGTTAAGCAAGGCAGCTGAATGAAGTGTCAGTTATCCAGCCTGAAGGATTAAAATGTAAAAACATGGGAATTGTTTTATTCTATTTCTTATCAAACATCAAACTTAGACAAGCTAATACATTAGCTTATGTGAATGAAATGTTAGTGGTTTGTTTAGGGTTCAGGAGGATGCCCACGCACACCAAACCTGAAACCCAACTGTGACTGCAAAGCAAATTTACCTTTATTACTAGCAGTAGCAAATAATACATACCCCTGGTTCCTGCAAAGCCACTGGGCAGGCAAAGGACATGGAGAGCATGGTGCTCATGCAGGGGGCAGGCAGGTAGTGCACCTTCAGGGCATCCCCTGGATCCACGGTGTGTATCCAGTTCTTATCAGCCCTCCACTCCACACCCACACCTCAAGGCTTCTTCTCAGGAGTGGAATTTTTCCAGCTACGACGTCTGGCCAGCGCGTGAGATGAGGCCACAGCAGCTCATGATCCCACCTCCATGCTAACACCTCCCAGTTCCATTGTGCATTGTTCCTTTCTCACAGGTTAAGTTCCCAAGGGACCAACCAATGCATTGTTTCTCTTTCAAGTGTCAAGTTCCCACCAGTTATACAGTAAAGTTTTCTTCGTTGTCTTGTGGATGTGCATAAGAGGAGACCAAATATGGCAGGGCCTTAGATGCAGCTTCGGTCCCTGACACACAGTTCACCCATTTTTCTCTAGTTCTGCTGTTCTAAGATTTTAAAAAGTCTTAAAAAGGGAAATACCATACACTGGCCAGCCTGAGTAGCTCAAAACCAAGTTTAGTTTTTTTTTATTGTGGTTTTTTTTTCTTTTCAGCTCAAAGACCAGTTCAAGAACCAACATTGACTTCAGTTGCACCAGCTCAGAAAATTACCAAACCTGCTGCAAAATATGGAGTGCCTTTAACTACCAGGAAGTCTTGTGGTGCACCTAAAAAGCCTAATGAGAAGAAGCCATTGACTAAAATTAGACAGGTAAGAAGCTAAGTTAGGTAAATTGTGCTGTTTTGTTCATACCTTATTTAAATAGTATGCCTTCCTTTTCAAAATGTCTTGGTATGTGGACATGCCTCATGCACCTGCAGAGAAAGTAGAACTAGTAGTTCCAATGCTTGGCTTGCTTCATTATTGATTGTTTGTTTAGTTGGTTTTAATGTAATTTTTGTAAATTCCTACTTTAGGCTTGGGTTTTAATTCCAAGGCTGAATTACATTTGTGTGTTTTCATTTGCTTTGTTGGTGTTAACCACTCTTAGGAGTTTTGGAAGCTTGTCAGGTATACCAAGATCATTGACACTGGATAGGAACTTTTGCATTTTTTTTCTTAGTTCCAAAATAATTTCAAATTTTCAAAATAGGCAAACTTTTTCTAGCTATTTGATGAAGTGTTGTTAGGCAGACAAACTGTGCAATTGAAAGAGAAGTTTGCCAGATTTAATTCCATGAGCTAATGAGAAAGTTTTCTGTATACTGTCATAGAGTACTTCTGATCTTAATTCCTGTTGTCTTCTCTGTATTTCTTATTACATAAAACTTTTATTCTCTCTCTCTTTATTCCATTAATTACTACATGGTCAGGAGTTGTTTTTGCTACAACTAGTTTTGAGCTATATGCACATGCCAAACAACTAGCAGCCAAGAGGCTGCTGCTTCAGCAGGAGAACTAGTTCAGATTTTTTTCTGAATAAGTAACATTGCTGTTGTTTTGTGGGGTTTGTTTTGGTTTTGGTTTTTTTTTCCTTCTCCCATGTCACTTCAGGAAATGTAATACTAAGACCCCTATCCATCTGTCAGAGTTTAGGTGGATAGAAAATTATCCTTGAGGTGCAAATTATCTGTGAAGTTCAACAGTTGTCAGAGGTTTAGAGAAAAGTTCATTGATCACTCAAGCCTTGTTGGCTCTTGTTGGAAAAAGCGAAAAAGTTAGAAGGGAGAGTGCAAACTTCTTGTGTGTCCTTATGAAATCACGAGGTTTATGTGTTTTAAGGCTTGATTGGAAACCCATCTATGGGTTTTGGTCATGAGTTTCACCAGCCAATGCTTACCCAACTTGCCATGAGACTTAATGTGTCAGGGGAGAGCCTGAGGAAATATCCTCTTCCCACATGGAAAGAGTCAGTAGTGCTGCTATTTTAGGACAGTCTTTTTGTGAATTGTACCTAGTGATAAGATGTGGGATAAAAACAAGGGCTACAACTTAATATAAATTTTCATCTCTGAGTCTGAGCTTGCATCTGTTAGCTGGCTTTTCGGAGGAGCATGTAACAATTGTCTCCTTTATTAATATTACATTAACATTATATTATTACAAGTCTCTATAAAGATTTTCAGCTTCTGCAATACTTGATTTTAAATTACCCATTTGACAGAATTACATGTTGTGAAAAGAAAATATTGTGAAGCTCTGGGTGTTCTAGTATGGTCAGAAAAAAAAATCTTTAAAAGTAATGATGGCTTTTTTGAGAAGATTAAACAGTACATTTTGTTAACCATAGCTGCTTCTTTAGCAGGTACTCAGTGGTGACTGTGTTATCATAGGTAACAAGAACCTTAGTTAGAGTTGGAACCAAGTGAAAAGTCAAGCAAAAGAGCTCTAGGATAACCTTCCAAATAAGAGAATCTTAATATCTAGGCCCCCTCAAAGAGTTTCTATAAAGAAAAGGTTGTAATGAAGAGTGATACTACCAAAGAAGAAAAATCAAGACAAAACAGATTTAAAAATCGCTGCCTTCAACTTTTGAAGAGCTTTTAGTATAGGATGAACATGTACCCCTATATCCTAGCACTCCTTTTCACTTCAAATCTCCTGAATAATCAAATATTTTAAATCCATTTAGTGCACACTCAGTTATGACTTTAAGAATATGTTTTCTGATAGAATTTTTCTCTCATTCTGGCATCATGCTGTCTAATTTGAAGTTTCACCTTTCATACAGGCATTTCCAACCCCATTGATGAAAATTACTCCAGTAGAAAAAAGGAGGAAAATGTTTGAGGTATCAAGAAATCATCTGTTTTCAAACTGAGCAAAAGCCAAGTCCACAGCAAGAATGACAACATACAACCTTCAAACCTTTCCTCCTCATCTTCCTATATATATAAAATATTTCCCAAATATTTTATAGCAATGATTTCTTTTTTTTAATCTTCATGGACATACACAGCAATTGGATCAGTAACCCATCTTGACAGAGACTTGACAGAGTAATGGCTCAGTAATAAATACCAAATTATATGCTTATTTTTCAGGAACCTTCAAAAAAGAAAAGGTTAGAATTGCCTGAAAAAGAAAAACGCCAGAGAGTGCAGGTAGTCAAGAGTCTTCAGATTTTTCTTTATTCCCCCATAGAAATTTTAATGGCATACCTTGTGGTGTGATGTGTTGTGTAAGAATATGCAGTAGTTTGATTTCCCAGATCCTTAACATGTTTAATCCTTACACATTTCAGATCAGTTTACCGAAGGCAGATGAAATGAGAAGATTGGAAAAAGAAAGGGTAAAATATGTTTAAAATGTGTTAAGAGTGAAGTTCAATTTTTCCTTAGTGGTTCCTTGAATTTTGTTTTCCTGTATTGTTTTCTCCTTCAGATGGAACGAATAAACAGAGCCAGGGAACAAGGATGGAGGAATGTGCTTGGTTCAGGTGGAAGTGGTGTTAAGGTTGGCAGCAGATGCAGAAATGTGGTGCAGTGTGTTCCCCCCACCTTTGATTGTATGAAATGGTCTTCTCTTTTCAGAAGGATTTGTTCTTGGAGGTCAACTCTTGAGGCTGTCCATTATTTATCTGTGGATAATTTGAGATAGACTGTTACAGCTCCTCCCTGGCCTTTTTGAAGATCACATGCCATTTTCATTTTTAATGTTTCTAAATTTCTGAATCTCTTCTCTCTCTGCTAGAAATGGTTTTCATGCACCACTTCCTTATTTTCATACCTGCTTTTACTACTTTTCGTGTGCTGAGTGTATGCATGAGCAGCTTCTTTCACATTCAAGTTTGTTCTTGAATTTTTTTGTTCCCAGGTTTTCATATTATAGTTATGGACCTCTTTCCCAGTATTAAACACTTGTTTCTAAACATTCCTTGTTATTTAGCAATGTAAGTGTTTCTATATAGCAATAATATGTTCAGGAGGGGGGTAAACATTTTTGAGTAAATCTTAATTCTTTTTGTAATGCAGTATGCTGTTTAGCCACTCACTTTGTACGTAATTTAATCTGATTCCCATGACTCTTTCCTTTTCCCTATTTGTGCATGTCATAGTTTCATAAAAACATAACTGTCCTGGAAAGCAGTCTCATCAAGTTAGTTGATGATAAGGGTCTGGGTACTTTCATCAGACAGGAATTTAAGTAGTACTATGGTAAGTGTATCTGACAATAGAAAGTGGATTGAAACACAGGGATTTGTTGTGGTGGTAGTAAGTCTTATTAAAATACTGGGCATAAACATGTTCAGTAGGGTTTTTGTAAGCAAGCTTTGACTGAGCAATAGTCAAAAAGTCAAAATGGATAGAGGTTTTATTACTATTCTTTGTACAAAAATGAGGAATACACAAACACCAACCAGGTTTCAGTAGCTGCTTATTAAATATTCTCTTTCAAAATAGGTACCATCTTCAGATGTGTGCCACACATCATATAAGTAAAACTTAAATATAACTGCAAATGTAAACATACCAGACTTTAAAAACTACAAAGTGTTGATTTAATGAAAAAAGGAAAAAATTTAAAATTAAAATTAATTTGCTTCCTATATTTTCCTCCTCTCCTTCAAGATCAAACTGGCAGGCACCAATACAAGCCCCCATACAACATGGTATGCATGCATCCTCACATTTGGATGAGAGCTGTGTGTTTTCCTGAGCACAGTGTTTCTGATTAACTCAGAGAGTTTTACTGTGAGCATACAAGCTGTTCTGTTGTAGCTCCAGCTGCATTGTTATCTGTATTCTCAGTTGTCTAGGGAAACTGAGGCCAATGAATGTGTCTGTTTTCACCAAGTGTGACTGGTGTAAAACATCATGGTAGGTGGAAAAATCATTGAGATGTCTTCTTCAAATTGGATAGTTGAGTGCATATCATACTGCAGGCTGCTAGTTTATCATAATTTCAGGTTTTCATATACTGTTATAATATTCTTGAGTTAATTATCTTTTTCCTTTCTCCAGCATGATAGCAGTATATCCAGCAACGCCGTGACATTGCTGTTGAATAGCATTGTTCAAGCTTTCCAGTAACACAAGCCATACAGCCTCTTACAAAGGCACAACAGTCATGCACTGCATGATTCTGTCCTGTTTTCAGTTTGGTTGCTGGCACCTGTTTCTGATGAAAAGTAGAGAAAGACGTGGCAAGTGTTTGGCTTTGGGTTTGTGGTTCTAGCAGGTGCTGTAACTGTTCTCTAGACTGTTGATGAGCACCTGCTTCATATCATTTGCCTGGAGAATGATGATCATTCTCTAGTACTTCCTTAGATTTTGTAAACTCAACTCTAATATTGATACGTGAAACCTTGAATAGTGTCTGAAGTTAAGACTTTTCCTTCTGTTAGTAGAAATCATAGTCTTGCATAGTTATTTTTATTCAGACCAACAGTCTACTTGCATATTTGTTTTAATGCCTAGACAAATCCTTGATTTAGTACTCTCATCTGGGTTATGGGGAGCCATTGATGGCACTGAACAACTGAAACTCAGAATGTGAGATAAATTCCATTGTCAAATATAGTGTCTTCAAGAACTTCTAAACAAGCAGTCTTAAACCTGTCTCATCTGCACTCACCTGTCTGAATTTATATTAAATACTTCAGACCACTCTGGAAAGTAGATTGACACTGTTGTTGAAACAAATTCCATAGATTTTCTACCATGGCATAAAGGAAACATTTTTATGCATGTGCTGACAACCTTAACCTTGTTTTGCCAGTTTCACATTTTTTGTATCCATCCTTGGCTATTACTGTACACAGCTGCTTGAAACATTATTTTTTTTCATTATTTGCACTTGAAAATTCTGCAGGAATTCTAATGCTTTCAGAATGACAGGTACAATTTGCACAAAGCAGTGTCTTGTGGTAGGTGTTCCCCTGATCTGAGCTTGAGTAGAGAAGCATCTCAAGTCTAGTCATGGAAATAAAGTTATAGGCTGGGTGGAAGTGGGGGTTCACAGATAAATCTGCACATAGTGCCATTCAGCAAACTTAAAACTGTGCTCAACTGTGTGTTTGGCTATGAGTAACTTGTTACTACTTCAGTTGGAATTGTATCACTTGTTTTGCTGAAACTTTGCTTTTGGCCATGTAATATTATCTATCTCTGTTTACACTTCAACAGAGTCATTTTCAGTGACTTCCAAAATGTGTGAGAGCTGGCTCATGTATAACTGGACTGTTTTTAAAGGAAGCTAAAATGGTGTTTTATTCTGGACTGCTAATAGAAAAAAATTAATTTATCCATGTTGTAGTTCGTTAAAATAGGAGCATGGCAGGGATAAAACTAGGACCAATTTAGAATTGTTGCAGAATATGTTAGTATTATTATTCTGCTGAAGAGGTGAAAATTTGAAGAGCCTATTAAAAGCAGTATTTGTGCTTTCCACCCTACCCCTTTTGGTTTCCAGGCTCCATATTATGTTGGTGGAGGTGGTGTTGGTCCTTTTCCTGTGTCTTCCAGAGGACGCTATGAACACTACCATGCTATTTTTGACCAGATGCAACAGCAAAAGGAAAATGTCTTCAGAATAGCTGAAGAGAGGGAAGCCAAATTGAGAGCAAAACTACAAGACCGAGGAGTTGTTGAAAGGTATGGCTACCTTCCATTAGAAACTACATGTATTCTGCTTTAGATGAAAGTAATGAAAGTTACTGTGCATATTTATCTGCAGAGGAATTCCACCTGGAACACGTCCAGGAGTTCCTAAGGGACCTGCAGGTCATCACCATTTACCCGATGTTGGTGCAGTTAGGAAAAAAGTGAAAAGATTGAAGGAGGTGTCTAAACAAGCCAGTGCAAACAGGTTGGACTATGATAATCCGTGAATCTGTCCCTCCATGTTAGATTCTTGTTCTGTGTCTGGTTTCATTAAGTAGTTGAGCATGTCTCAAAATCACTTCTATTCATTGGTATTGTGCTGTCTGTTTGTGTGTTAGACCCTCACAGACCACAATTCTTTTGGAGCCAGTGGAGATCTTGCCTTTTCCAATAATGGAAAAAATAGTTTATTAAGCAAATGTAGCTAAAGTAGATTTCAGACAAAATTGTTAGCTTAATGTGGTTGCACATAACAACATAAGCCTCCTCCTTTGCTGTGTTCATCGTTCCACTTTTTGTGTTACTTGACAAGATGCTTCTTTCTCCCATCATCTTATTCTTCCTGCCTTCTCTGCACCTAAGTGTTTGTAGTACTGCAAAGCATCTAGAATGATCCCAGAATTGTTGGCTCCTGTTTATTTCCAGTGGAAAACTTCTAGGAGCTTTCTTCATTGAGATGTGAATGCCAGGTGTTGTAATGGTGTGCAACCTCTAATTCAGTATTCATATAGTGAATTAGAAGATCTAAGTCTGATTACTGTAAATGGGGTATTTTTTATATATAAAAGGATTGTAAGTAAGTCCTGATTTTCTTTTTAATATTTTCACTCTTTCAAATAGCTTCTTCAAGACTTATTTGCTCTCCCTTAGATCTCGTAATATTAACCAAAGAACTGCATTTTCAGTTGTGGCTAATGAGTGGGAAAATACGGTTTTCCTGAAAGTTTAGTACTGTGGACATTACTAACTGACTTTCCTAGAGGCACAAATTTTCTCCTTCATTATTTAAACTTCTGCAGAGCCAATAATCTGCTCCATGGAGGAAGAAAAGAAACAATTTATTCTTGTAAACTAAATTAATTCAGTTTATGTTCTAATATAATATGTATTTGCAGTTATATATTTGTTTGCTTTTTTAAAATTTGCAGCAGTAACATTATGCTTAACATTAATATTATGGTTCTGAAAGCTCTGAGGTATATTTTTAGTCCTTATAGTAGGTTGGACTGTTGTGAGATAATTAAAATTCTTCCTGGTACAACCCAGTACTGGAAGGTATCTTTTGCCAGTTGTAGTTAAATATATTTCCTCCTCTGTTTATTCTCAGTGATTTGCACAAAGTGCAAAATCCCCGACTCTTGCCTAGATTAGGAAGCAGTTTAACTCATACATTTGAAAATATTAAATTATATTTGTCTATACCTGGAAAAACTGTTTTAAATGTTTTAAAATGGAGAGAAAATATAGAAGAGTGCTGCAAATTATAAATAACACAGAGATTGGGAAGAGAAACCAATTCAGCATTTCTCAAATACATTAATTTGGAAACACTTAATGAAAACACTGTCTAGAAGTGTCACAATAGGTAGAGAGGATTTTTTTCTGTTTATAAATGGATTACTGTTAGCCTTAAATTGAGGTGCTGTTTCTTAGCATCTTAAATGCATTAAGGATTTGTATGTTACCTAGAAGCAATTTTATTATCATAGCCAGCCTAGCTGTATTTCCCTCCTGGCATTAATTCTTCCAGCTGAAGGCAAGTGTTCATGATGTTTCACTCCAAGGAAGAATGTAAGTAACAAGAACTTTGTTAAAAATAGTCAATTTAGAGCATATATTGAAGAAGCTGAGAAATCTTCAAGTTGAAGTCTTTCATTGTACTACCACTATTATAAAGCTAAATATATTCAGTGTCAATAACCTTGAAAATTGTGTCAGGCAGAAGTGCAGCCCAGAAGAAATCTAGTTGAAATGTTTTAAGAAAATGAGTCACTCACCTGTAGAGTAAGAAAAACCATTTTTATAAAATTTTGAGATAAGATGTTCCTGTGAATTTGGTTTGAGACAAATAGGACTGTCTTGGTTTGGGTATTTTTGGAAAGACCTCTCCTCCAGCACTGTAAGGTTCGTGATGTGTGACAGACTTCAGCTGCATGACAGGGCTTTTGCACAGATTTCACAATCAACCAGTTGAGTTCATATGTAGTTAAAAGGCTGGGTAAAAATCTTTTAGAGAGTCAGGTATGTGTACACAAAGATTGGCAAGTGTTTGTTTCTTTACCAGTAACACCTGTGTAGATTGTCTTGCCTTTTTGGAGCAGGCAAGACAGTGTTTGTTTTATTGTATCAAATGGTTTTATCTCTGTCTTCCTTTTAAGGAGTTGTAGAATGTGGAAAAAGAGGGCAAAGGGTCAAAATAATAAAATTACTTTAATTAGTGTGCTAATTAATTATGAATTACTAGAGCTTCCTGTATTGCAAAATAATTATTTTGTTTAACTGCCTCAGTCTAATGGATTATTGGTATCAGCACATTCCAGTTTCTTCCTGACTGTTGCCAAACCCCCAGTGGTCCTCAGTTAAAGGAGGCTCAGGGAACTTTGGAAAGGTCTCATCATTCTACCATTTGTAGAATGTCTTAAACCATTTCTCAGTGTTTTAGTTTTATTTTAGTGCTAAATTTCTCTGGATCTACTTCTCACGAATTTGTCAGAATCTGGTTTCTCTATGATGTTATAAATATACTCATAGAGTTGCAGGATGCTTGGTTATGGTTAATTAAATGTAGCCTTCTTGTCTTCCAAATCAGGTCCCTGACCTGGAGTGAAACTTGTCAAAAAATAATCATATTGTTATGGCTAATTCTAGGGTAGGAAAATTCCTTCATGGACCCTTTAAAAACAAACAAAAAAAAATCCCCCAAGATTCCCTAAAGGGAATTGCCAGAACACTCTGAGAACAGTAGCACTGTAGTAGTTCCCTAAGTGGTAGAAGCTCTTACTGCAAATATAGGACAGTCTTGAAAGGCTGTGACAGTATTGACCTTACTGATTGGCTCATGTGATGAGTTCTTGCTCATCTCTGAAGGAAAATCTTGAAGGAATCTTCTTTTTCACAAATTTTAACAGTAAGGAAACAAGCTGAGACACTTCCAGAAACAATCACACCAAGATTGTGTTTTGACATTAATTTTTCTTTCAATGACAAGAATCTGGAACAATACAGTGGTTTGGATTTATTTTTTAATAGTTCCTCTCACTTTTATTAAGCCTATTTTCCTCCATTTTGTGGAAATGTGACTTGTATTTTGGCTGATGAAAGGCGTTTTTTGAAGATGTCTTGCTCATATAAAGTTACTTTTTTCCACAGTGTGTTCTAGTTAGAATAAGTGTGGGGGGTGAGGACAGTGGGGGTGGTGGTGTTTACAGTGTCATATTTCAGAGACTTTCATCTTGCTGTATTGAAATCACTCAGGCAAAAAGGATGGATAGCTGGAGATAGAGCAAAGCAAGTTGAAGAATTCTGGCAACGAAAGAGAGAAGCCATGGAAAACAAAGCTCGAGCTCAGGGACACATGGTATGAAATCTGGTCTTCCTGTGTGTATTACTGTTTCAGCATGCTTTGTGAATCTTTGAAGTAGCATCCTAAGTGAAATGCTGACTAAATATTTTCCTTAAGTGTTGAAAAAAACAGAGAGAATGGGAGATGAGTTTTCTGCATTTTGTTGCTAATTTTAATAAAATGGAACATAATCATACAGTAGATTTCTCATTACTTCAAGCTTATTAACAAAGGAAATTATCTTTGTTTGCATGTGTCTAACCTGCTATTGTCAATTTTAAAAGATTCATTTACGGGTTTTTTTTCCGTTTATACTTTGGAGCCTTGGTTAAAATTAAAGTTTGTGTTATACAGTAGCTTGAACTGAAAATAGTTTGATTAAACTGATACAGCTAATGATCAGACATAGTGGTGCATGCTAGGAAAACACATTCTGCATATTGAGAAGGTATTATAAAGTCATCTATATCTGTCAATGTTGATTCTTATAAAACCTTTACTCTTTAAAAATTACGTAGAAGATAGTGTCATAAAATGTTCTTTATGCTTATGGTTCTAAATTCAGTATTCCTTTAGAAAGTTTGTTTAAAACATATATTGGAAATGACTATGTGTTTTGATAACATGGAGGGTTTTACTTTTTGAGTGGTTGTTCACACTATTCATATGCAATTCAGTGACAATGTCAGCTGCTGAAATTGAACTGATACTGACTGTGCTGGAATAGCAGCGAGATGAGACCAACTGCAGATTTATAGCAGCATCTTCTGAGTTATACCTTATAATCAGGTTATGATTTAAAGCCAGGTCTTAAGGAAAGGGATTATTTCACTTACAGTAAGCAATTTTTGCATGCTTTGATTAACTGCTTTCATAGTGAAGTATCCTTAGAATAGTAACTATGTTGTAAAATATGAGTCTTCCTCTCTAAAACTATGGCTCTGTTTTTTAAAACCTTCAAGACCAGCAAATAATTTTGGAAAAAAAAAAAAGGCAATTCTTGTCACTACCTATTCTTGGAGAAGTCGTTGTTAGTACCATGTCTTCTTGGAAAGTTGTTAGCAGTACCAGTACTGCTTCCATTTTGTTCTTGACTTTGTTGGCGTTGATATGAATTTATGAGATCGGTTAATTTAAGATACCAAACTATTCATGTTAATTTTTTCATTTTTCTCTAATGTGTTCAATAAGCCTAAATATTTCAATCTTAGATGGTTCCCATAATAAAACAGGTAGGTTACTGAACAATTAAAAAAGTAACTTCCAGATGTTTAAGACTTATAACTTGAAGCCAGAGTACCAAGTCCATTTCTGGATTTGTCATTGAAAGTGGAAGTTATCAACAGCTTCTTTCTATTTGTACAGGAAAATAATTTGACTAGCTGGCAGTTGTTCTCATATAGGGATGGGATTGTTGTTTGGACAATGTTGATCTGAAAGGCGAAATCATCAGCTAATAGTCGGCCTTTTGTCTGATGACTGGCACTAATTTACCCAGCATCTATAAAATATAATTGCTGTCAATTTTAATTTTCAACTGACAATCTAAATTTGACTCAGTAGTTGGGTCGATAGTACTTTCAGACGTATGTTTTTTAAGACAGCTGCTGACCTAATTTGCTACTTCACTGTAGCTGTGTGGCATTGCAAAATATGAGTCCTGGTCTTTGAAAATGTAATGTAGGCAGATGAGTAAAATTAACAATCTACAAAGAAAATCAGTTCTCAAAAATCTTGCTTCCAGTTTCTTTCTTAAGAGCAGTGATATAAATCGCCATCAGTGATGGAAATACCTAAAATAACTTCAATGCTAGAATAAGAACAAGAAATTCCTTCAATAGTGCCAGTAAGCTTTTGTAAAGCTCAGGAACATTAATTAAAAAGTTAAAAATAAACCCAAATATTTTCTGAAAATATGAATATGAAAAATAGTTTTTTACATTTTGTATAGCTTAATGCTCAAGCTGAAACCAGCATTCATGGTTTCAGCTTGAGCATTATGAATGTATAGGAACTAGTCTTCCACAAAATTCCTTTAATTTGTTCTCTGATCTCCTGGTTACTAAACCACTGAAGTGTAGTAGTGTGCTATTTCCTTGAGCTATTAATTTTTCTCAGTCTGAGAGATTATTTAACAGAATATTTGTATTCAGTCAATAACCTCACTGGAGTGAGGTTTTTTACTTACTGATGATTCTCTATACACAAGCTTGAGAAAGCCAAAGCCCCAGGCATTTTATAAAGCAGAAGGTCTATCACATGTATGTGTGCTTGCTATCTTTATTGTATATTGCACTAACAAATCAAAGTATTTTTAATATGTTCAGAAAAAAAATTGTGGTGTGTCATTAGTAAAATAATTCAAGTGTTCTTGATTTTAATCAAAGCAGAAAACATGAAGTTAAATGATTCTTGTACTGTTCTATACAGAACTTCTTAAAGGTTGAAATCCTTTTGGTGACAAGTCACAGACTACATCACGTGAACCAAGTCTGTACACTGCGTGTGTATTAGACATTTAGCACAGCTTGTTAGGTGTAATGAGTGTATTTAAGTGCTTTATTAGATTTTTGAGTCATCATTGTTAAGAAAGCTTAATCTAAGAACGTAAAAAGATTCCACTTTCTATTTTAGGCTTAACTCAGCAATGGCAGAAATCCCAACCCTGTGCCAACATTTTTATATAATCCAGATGTAGTAAGCTCATACCCATCACAATTTAGGTTTTCTAACCTAAATTTTCTATACCATGAGAAAACCAGAATTGAAGAGAGAAGGCAACTATATTCTTAGAGCTCTTATGTCTCTCTTTGGCTGCTCAGAATTTTTAGTTACTGCTGTCATATGTTTCATGTGAGTGAAAAAGGCTTTTTGGTTAACTTCAGAACATCTGCAGATCTTTGATTGGTTTCTTAGAAGTGAACAGTTATTGCATAAAGCAGATAATTTTACTGCCCCAGCCACCTTAAATTTGATACCATTAAATGGCAAACAGGGTACACTGCAAAACCTGGCAGATACCTATGGAGGCAGGTCCATTTCTGCAAGAGGAAGGAAATCCAGAAACAAGGAGGAAGAGGTATGCTTGCTGCATGTTTGCCACTTTGCTCATCACAAAAATAGCACTGTTTTGACCTTGATTGTGCCCAGTTTCCCTGCATGGTTCCATCTGTGTAACAAAACTAAAGGACTTCCTTAATTCCTAGGAAATAATTTACTGTTCATGTACTAAAGTTTGGGTGTGTTTAATTGTTTTTGTTTTTAAAATAATCAAAATAATAGTTGCTTACATCAATCTGTTGGAGAGGTTCTTGAATTTGATACACATAGGTATAGCTGTATCCTAATCCTGTTTTGATAAATGCAACCTTTCCTAGCTTTCAGTAATGTAAAATGTAGTTATAATTAACACCAATAAACATACATTCCAATTTTCTTCATGTTAATTATGTGAGAATTTTTCTGGAGATTAGTGTATGCTAGTGAAGTGGTAACAATAATGTTGGGCGGTGATTCACTCATTTTATTTCCTTGTGGTGTCTGATATATTTTAAGTTAACCATACTGGAGAGAGTTTCCATAGAGCTGAAGCTTGTTTCATTTCTTTGCATTAGGAATATTTGGCAAGATTGAGACAGATCCGGCTACAAAACTTTAATGAACGTCAACAGATCAGAGCAAAACTTCGTGGAGATAAGGTTGGTTTGAAAATAATCTTAAATACTTCTCAAGTTGAGTGTGTGGTCTGTTCTTTTACCCCTGGTGGAAGACTTTGTTTTAGGCGGTTTTATATAGACATATGTTTTAGACAGCATATATATATGTATGTGTATATATATATATTAAAAAACTGGAATTCTAGAGTATCAAACCTTTCTTGGGTACCTCACCTGCAGAATATGGAGCAGTGATGAGGGGTGGCAGGTGAGAGCCCAGCATTGTAGGCTACTTTCCTTGCAACAAGAGGCACATTACTTTTTTCCTGACTTATTAAAGCTTCACATCTTTTAAAACCAGTCCTTCCTGAAAAAACAAACATATAAACAAAACCCCCACTGATCTCAAAGATGAAGCTCTGTTCAAGTAGACTTTGGATTTAAGCGAGGAGTTAGTGAAATTGATCCATGTTAGTTATATAGTCGTTTAAAATATTCTGACTAGGCACTCATATCACTCAGCTTTTAGAAACATGATGATAATTCCATGAAGACTTTTACTTTGCAGAATGAATCTGCCAGTTCTGATGGACAGGACTCTAGTGAGGAAGCAGAACTGAAACGCAAGAAGATAGAAACGCAGAAGGTAAGTGTAGAGTGGGAGAAGATGGAAGTTACTGTTGTCAAATATGTTTTATATCTCATGAATTTTCTTATATTTAATTTTGTTATCAATAGTTTGTTCATGTATCCACTACAAGGGGAATGGGAGGAGTTTAACTGTATAGAGCAAACAACTCTGTTCAGCTGCTTTATCTTGGTAATTTTAAAACATATTGAAACATAGTGTAGTCTATCCTTGCAAGTCAAGGATTTTCCCTATCCCAGTCTTTGAGATTTATCTCTAGGATAGCTTTAGTCCTAATGGCAATTTGGTATAACTAAAACAGCATTTGAGACTGAAAAGGGTGAGGAAGATGTACCTTAGACAACACCTTTATTTTAGTTAAAGAATAAAGGAAGGCAAAACTCCTTAAATGGGCTGACATGGGTTATGTGTGGATTGGAATGTGAGTTATATAACCCTGATGAATTACATTTTAAACAGATGCATTTCATAGAAATACAGTGTTTAATTAGAACTTTATTCCAAGTGGTGTTTTTATATCAATAACTAGTTCACGATACTGTACATAGCAAATATTACTCTTATCTATTCTATGATGTTCCCCCCCACTATCTGTAAAGTACAGTGTAAAAACAAGCTAACCTTATGCCTAACCTGAAAACTAGAAGTGCAACAGCAAGTGAAGCTTTTTGTGTGTAAGTTGGTAAAATTTAAACTGAATATTTAATATTTTTTGATTAATGCATTTGTCTTCAAAGATAATTTTAAGTAGAGTTTCTAATTTTACAGTAGTCTGTTTAAGATTACTATGTACACTAAAAATACAACCATGCAAATCAAGAACTGCAATTAAATTTTGAGGAGCTGACAACATTTCAACATAGATGATCAGTTATTATACATGTGTGGTGATTTTGTCAGTGGAGTCCTTCTTTCACAGTCTATACAGTAGTGAGAGAAAGGGAGATGAGTAATCAAGAATATTTCATCTTAAAATGTTCCATGAAATAGGCTGCTGAGGATTTTAAGTTGATCTTTTTTTGCTTGTTTACTGTAGGCCCAAGCAAATGCTCGTGCAGCAGTTCTGAAGGAGCAGTTGGAGAGAAAGAGAAAGGAAGCATATGAAAGAGAGAAAAGAGCCTGGGAAGAACATGTAAGAAAATAAATCTGTTACACGCAGTCAAAATTTGTAGAGCCATATCTTTGTATAAATAAAATTCTATACTGTGATTTTTCAAGACAAGTAGTTCTGAAATTGGAGAGAGTATCTTGTGTCAATCAGAATTCCCTAATTAGAAGCCTAATCTTAGGTATGCTTGCAGGAAGACTTCTGAACATCATACCTAAGAATCATTAGGATCACCCCAACTATCTTATTAATCATCTCTTAATGACCAAAACTTACTTTATTTTCTTTTACTTGTGTGTGCTATGGAACAAGTCCAGCTAATAATATTATGAGTTGAAAAAGCGGGATGTGAAGCTGACAAACTGACATGCAGTGGGCAGTTGTCCTTTGTTTGAATGTGTGGCATTATTGTCGTTTTGTAAGGATTACATGAGCCTAATAATACTGTGTTTAATGTGTGAAGTCTTGATAGAAATTTTTAATTTTTTTTTTGTTGCATCTGTACAGCTGATTGCAAAAGGGGTAAAGAATCCTAACGTGCCTTTTCATGTGGAAGCTACAGAGCATAATCCTATGAATGGACTACAAGAGTCTGGGGCAGCTCTTCCTAAGCCACAACTTCCAGTGAAGCCTGGTGTACCTGTCATCTCCATGACTTCTGCTTTGAAGGAAGTGGGTGTGGTAGGTACTTTCGTGATGAGGGTAAAATGAATGGAAAGGCAATAAATACTGACTGGAAAGAGAATGTTTAGAGAAAATAGGTTAGGTTAGCTAGAAAAAAATTGTTAAGGCTGTTTGTTGTTTCTAATTAGGGAAAAGAAATAAAGGAATTAAAAAAAAAATAAAAAGAAACCTAAGCTTGGAAGGTGTTGAAACACATCTGTATGCTGAAACTGAAATTCATGTTTTGAGCAAAATAGGTTATGATGAACCCTAAGTGGCAGTTTCCATTTTGATCAGGGCAGTTACGTTCAGTCAAAGAAGACATCAACTTCCAGCATTTTCGTCAGCCCCTTGAAGAGAGGAATTAATGAGTTGGTTACTTGGTGGAAATGAGCAGATAAATTTTGAATGATAGGACTATGTTGTATAATGATTGATTGTTTTTAGTGAGCTTGAATGTGCTGAATATTACAGGGAAGACAAAGCTCAAGATTCTTGAATCTGTTATTGCTGTCTCTTCTTGTTGTCTAAAAGAGCATCTGAATTTCTATTCTGCACGTTCTCGGTCCTGATATTGTGAATACTTACATGTTTACCTCAACTGCTTTATGTTACAATTGTGAAACTGAGCAGATGGGTGTAACCTTGTACAGTTTAAAATTTTAACACAATCTGTGTTAATTTGAATGCTAACTTTTGTACATTTGCCTAAACTGCTTCTAAATTTCAGTGTAGTGTGGTACTTCATACTGTATTTAACTCTGAAGGCTATAGCTATGGGAATAGAGCAAAACTTACACTAAAGAATATATATAAAATATAAAATGTTATACACTGAAAGACATCAGTTGATAGCTGGAAAAAGAAGTGATATTTTTTAATAAAGCATATTTTTCCATGTGGACAGTTTGTCTCACAGTAATGCAAGACAGTGACTATAACAGACTAAAAAAACAGCACACAGAGCAATTGGAATTGGAGAATACAAGCCTTGTACACAGATTATAAATTCTACGTTTTTGCCGTCAATATGTAGTTGGCTTATTTACATGTCACTAAATTTGTCTCTTTTCCCTTCTTTTTTTTCTTCATAAATTATTCTTGACTATGTGCTTGCCACTTTTTTGGTTCTCTTGTAGAATTGCTCATTTGTAGCAAAGGAATTCGGTGTTATCTTGTGGTAGAGGTCGTATCTGGCTTTATCTCTACATGTTTCGTCCTGTAAAGTCTCATTTGTCTGTTTAAATTGAGTGATTCACTTGCTCATCACTTTTAGATAGTGATTGGTTCAAAAATGGAAGGTGCCCTTGAAATTCTGTCTTTGAGAGACAATAACACAGAATAATCAAGAATTCGGTTTCAGTCTACCTGCAGTTGTCATTGGAAAGGTTTTATTATGTCTACTACTATTCTCAAGATAATTTTTTTCTGACATGTTCTTCTACTTTCTATTTCATGCTTCTGGGACTTAAAGGATGAACATGTAATAACTGCTGTCCAGGAGTCTGAGGAGGAATTAAAAAAGCCAGATTTTGCAATACAAGTATGTCAAATTATATAGTGTCATTTAGGTATCCTTTCAAGAAAGGCGCTATTTTAATACGTATGTTGGTCCTTCTTTCAGAGTAAGCGAGAAATTCTGAGAAGATTAAATCAAAATCTTAAAGCTCAAGAAGATGAGAAAGGAAAAAAGGAGGGTAAAAATACCTCTGAATCAGCTGGATCTGAAGATGGTAAGGAACAACAAGGTGATCAGCCACTGCTGGGAGATCGCAAAAAATGGGAATCTGGGGCATCTGAGCTGGTTGTTCCTCTAGCTCAGCTGTCGATGGAAGATTCTTTCTCTGGAGCAGAGTGTAAGTTCTTTTTTTTGTCACCGTGGTATTAGTAAATCAGTTTGCCATGTGTAGTGTGTGTTTTTATAAAGCAAGTACTCTTTATTATTATCACCTTGTTATCAGTTACATGCCATGCACTTCTAAAAATGGGTGGTTATGTACTCCCTTAAATAAGGAATATGGCACAAGCTGACTAGTTAAACAGCCTGCAGGAGGTTCAATAAATAATTTCATCATTTCAACAACAAACAGTTACCTAATTAAAAGAGTGGTTATTTTCTTCATGTCTTTTAAATAGACACTAATTTAACAGAAAGAATAAAAAGTTTTTAAAATATATGAAAGTTTCTTATTTAACTTGAAAATCCTGTTGTGTTATCAGTAGCAAAAAAAAATCTGAGGGTTTTTCTGGATTTAGATATGTAACTTCTGTTAAGCCTTTCTTGCTGTTTTCCTTTCTTAAATCAAGATTGTTATTCCCGATTTTCCACTTTCCTTCTCTGGTCTTTTGGCTGAAACCCCTTTTTCCTGGTTTCAGTATATCTTACTAATAAAAGTCTGTTTCACATTGTAGAAAGAAATAATCATTGAGAATGTGACAGACTTGCATCTTTGCATAGTTTTATAGTACTAGAATCAAGAAAATTTTTACTCTGTCGCTTTGTACCCCATTTTCCTTGGAGGGAGAATTAACAGAAATAAATGTCACAGGGGAGAGCAAGACAAGAAACTTTCTAGTTAACCATTTTAAGTAAAGCTCAAGACCATTCCATGCCAATGTTAAACATTCTTCATCCTGCTTTCTTTTGGAATGCCTGAATTTCTGAAAGGAGCTGCTGCTGTTAAGTTGAATAGGTCAACTGGTATTGAATAACTCTGTTATTGATTGGAATTGGCAGAAGAAAAACTCCAGATAAGCACAGTCTTTAGGCTGTCTGATTTAGGGTGAGGTGACAGGAATTCTTGCTTTGTCACCATTTTAGCTTTAAGTTTTGTGGAGGTTGTTTGATTATTTATTATACAGAAAATGAATAAAAATTTCTAATGTAGAACAATTTTTATATTTGTGTTTGTGTCCAAACAGGTCAAACTCTGGGAGAAGTAATTAAGTTAGATGTGAGTGAACCTCACAGGAAAGTCTGGGGCAAAAGCCCAACTGATTCAGTTCTGAGGATCCTAGGAGAAGCAGAGCTGCAGCTGCAAACTGACATCCTTGAGGAACAAGATGAGATAAATGGTAAGCACAGTGGGTAATTATCTGCACTGCAAGTGTAGTCACAGTTTATCTACTGAGAAAAATTTTGAAGTAATAGAAGCATATTCTTATATTCTCTCTTGCTTTCTACTTCTGGGTGTTGCCTCAGTTCTGAATGTAAGCACAAGCTGATACTGGAGGACACCAAAATATTTCAAACTCAGTGAAGTGGTAAGAAATTAACCAGGGTGTGCTGAAAGGAAAGGATCTTCATTTTGCTGAAAAGTCTTAAATTTTGCCTTTTAATAGAAACAATCCTATTTTTCGAAAGGATGTCATCATCTGAACATTGTATTAGATGCTTCCTCTAACTTTGTTGGCAGCATGTGACTTAACCATATCAGTTGATTTTTTTTTTCTTCCCCTGGTCAACTCCTGCCCTTAGTTCTTTCTAAGGAAAAAAGGACTTACATTTATTCCAAATATAAACTTGTACTAATGATAATGTAACATAAGAAATTAAGATTTTCATATTTCCAGCTTTCTTCTTTATATAGTTGTACTAAAAGCATGCAATTTTTTTCCTCCTGCTTTCCTTTAAAGAAACAAAAATTCCCAACTTACCTTATTGGCCACATTGTAGTTTATTATCCAAATACGGTGAAGCACTGTTTAAATAATAGAATCATTTTCTGTTAGGTACTGCAGAACTTCTTGAAGGAGATCATCAGTCTTCATCAGAGAAGGAAGAGAAGGCTTTTTCTCCCAATGGAGCTCAGTCTGCAGTACCAGTTGGTGTCACAAAGTCTGTCATGACTGTACCAGAAGAATCTCAAAGAACTGGACCCCCTCTGGTGCAGAGCAAGGCTATTATGCTGGATGGTAACTCATTTTGTCTGTAATTCTACTTAAAATCTGATTATTGAATGCAAAATGTGAAGCAACTATCCTGTGTACTTTTATATCTTCCCATAAGTAATGTGCAGGTATTTAATAACACATTTTAGGTAGGACCAGGTGCTTTCTATGCCTGTGTTGTAATCTGATTCAGTAATGTATTTAGTAGATTTCCAGAAACATTTTTTGTGTGCTTGTAGAAAACTTTTAGAGTACAAGTAGAATTCTAAAGTGCTTCACATTTTTTTGAAGGGGTTTTGGTTTGTTTCTCCCCATCAATTGTGCTGGAATCTTTTCTCCTATGTGATACCAGCATCCTTTTGATCTCTGGGGGCATGTTACTGGGGTTTTTAGAGAACATAGTTCATTGACACTTTAAGATACTCTTCTGGTATCAGAAAAAAACCAAAATTTTTAGCTCTGGGATTAAAAAACTTCTGCTGTTTTTGCAAAATGCGGAAAATAATTAAAGCTGAAGGATTTAAGTATAATCTTAAAATGTGTATTTCCCCATCTTTTTGCTTAATTGGAATTAATTTTTAATAAGGTAAATGACTCTCCATTTTAGAGCCTGATGATTTGGAAGCAGAGGTGCTGGAAGAAATGGAAGATAAAATGCACCAGAGTAAGGAGAATAAGGAATTTCCTAGCACTGTTAATGAAGTGTGGGTAAAAGAGAAAGAGGATGAGTAAGTACTCTGTTCTGACCTCTCTCTCCAGTTCAAACAACTGAGCCTTAACTGAGTTTTATTTGGACATGTCAGTTAAAATTATACTTAGCTAAAGCCTCATTGCTTGCTGCTGTGTTAGTTTTACTGCATTTGATGACTTCATTAGACTAATGACCATCTTTTACATGGCATTTCCTCTTGATGTGATGTGTTACAATAGGGCACAACATGACGGAATGAATGAGGCAGCTTTAGAAAAAGAAGCACTCAACAAGGTGCAACCACAAAAGGAAGCTCCAGCAGGTCAGTGCCAGTCTGATGTTACAGCTTTTTCACATGACTATTTAGGATGTTATGAGATCTGATTATTTACTTAATAGAAGTGTTGCTTTGTTTATACACATTTCAAATTAATACTAAGCTGCAGCTCAATGTTTCAAGTGGGTGCTAATGACAATCTTTCATCTTTATTGCGTAGAAGAATTGCTTGTTCTTGGAGGTATGGGAGGTAACTTCAGAAAAAACATTGTCAATACTGTCAAGTATCATTGGTGATACTCTTGCATCTAGTTAAGGTGGCTTCAGCAAACTGGATAGGTTTTTCCTCCTGTTTGGGCAAAATATATTGATATAACTTCAAAGAGATCTAGTATAAGGTGATAAGCAATGGGTGAAAATGGATGCCACAGTATCAGACATGGACTGGATAATGAGAAAACAGAGGCTTGAGAACAGAGCTGAGGGTTGTATGTTGTCCACAAGTTCAAATGGGAAGATTTGACATTGCAATTGCATTTGATAAAATGATCACAAATATTTTGATAGTTTTAAAGTGCTATCTACGTTTCCCTTAAATTGTGTAAGAGAAATTAGTTAGGTATATTCACAGCAGTTATTTTTTAAGTATCTTGGGGTTTTAATCTGTTTAGGTTTGTAACAGACTTTCTTTTACCACATCAGAAACTTGTTCCAGTGTCTCTCAGCAAGCTGAACCCTTATTCCAGAGGGTAATACAGCCCACAGCTGTACCAACAGCCTCACCAGTTCTGTCAGCTCAGTCTTCACAGGAAGAGTCTCCTGTACCTCGTTCACGTTCCATATCACCAGCAAGAAATAAAGGCAAAAGTTCATTGTTGATTGGACTTTCTACAGGACTTTTTGATGCAAACGACCCAAAGGCAAGTTTAAATAACGGAAAATAAATACTTTTTTGTTCTCTAGTATTATTCTTACCTTGTTATTGAAGTTGAATGAGGCCAGAAAGATGGCACAACTCTTTCAGCAGGTGTTTTTATTTCTCAAGCTATGTCTGCCCTGTAGTTCAACTGCACTGTGCTCATGGTATCAGCAAGTCTCATGCAGCAGTGAAAGTCTCTGGTTTCACCATCCAACATTCTATGTTCCAGGTGTTTGTGGAGGAATTCCACTCTTTTTCTGAGACATTACTGAGGGAGTTCATGAAGACATTCCTAACTTGCCTTATCTGCTTTCTCCCTTTTGTGCAGTCTTTTAGAGTTATCACTACCTTGCCATCATAAACAATTACCTAACAGGGCAGCAAAGGTATCTTGTCATTTCTGCCAACCAAGTGATTTTTTCCTGTAGGATCTAATCTACTAGCACAGCTTCTGGCTGTGAAGTAGGAAGCCTGAAGAACAGTGAAATCTCATTTTAAAGTATTTTGTAAACTCAAGCTGTCTTTAACATTGTTACCAATCAAGCTTTCTATTGCCTTTGTAGATGTTGAGAACATGTTCACTCCCAGATCTTTACAAACTGTACAGAACTTTAGTTGATGTTCCCAGTGTAGCGGATGTGCAGCATCAACATAATCTTGAAACAGATGACACAGAAGATGAGCAAGCCAAAGAAGGACCCTCTGACTCTGAGGACACGTGAGTGTATCAATTTTATCAAGTATTTTAACAGGCATCTTAGTTCAAAAATGTTTTTGGTTAGATACTAACTGTTATGCACACTATACCAGCATGGATTTTTTACCCAAATTTTAAAAATTTTGTATTGAACCACCATTTACTTTGTCTTGTTCCAGAGAATTGAGAAGCTAATGTGGTACACTGCATACAATAGCTGTCTAAATTTCCTTCCCAAAATCTGTCCCAGGTGTTATTCTGTCTGGTGTCTGCAACTTGCATTTTGCTCAGGCAACTCAAAGTTGATTGCTATTGCTCTTCCAGAACTAAAATTTCTTGATTATTTCCTTTCTTTCTGTGTTCTGGGAATCTTGCTCATTTATATCCTCTACTGTTTAATTAGAATGTTATTCAAGTCCCTCAAAATCTGACCCTGGAATTGACTATTCCCCACAGCTTTGATAGTCTGGTGTATCGAGACTGATTAGATCTAGATCTCTATTTTGCTCCAGACACATCTGTATTGAAAATGTTATATTTGCCAGGATTCAATAATAGTGCACAAATACAAGGATTTTGAAATTACCTTACTAAAAAAGTTGAATTTAGGACTTACTATCTTTATATGAGACTGGGGGAGATCTGTTTATTCCCAGTGTGTTGCATGATACAAAGGTATCAATGCTGTAGTCATGGTGGACTGAGGTCGCAAATAGCTGGGGGAGGAGGGTGGAGGGTGTCTCTTTTTTTTCCCCCTCCATCTAGACTGCCTTTTCAATTTGCTGCTAACAAAAGAAATTAGCTCTTTCTATAGGGTTTGTCTTGCAAAGTATTAATTATATAAACTTTATATCACATTTCTTTAGTATGTTTGGAGAGACAGATACAGATTTGCAGGAGCTCCGGGATTCAATGGAACAGTTGCTTAGGGAGCAGCCTAGTGAGGAACTGAGTGAAGAAGAGGAGTCTACTTTAAAGGCTAATGCCATGGAATGCATAACAAATGGTACTGAGCTGGATGAAGGAGATGAAAATAACCCCAGCAGTGAAAGTGCTCTTAATGAAGAATGGCAGTCAGGTATAATATCTGTTATACCTGTTTTATAAGTTATTTATTCATGTTAAAAATTCAAATAAAGAATAATATTTTAGCTTCTTTAACTTATAGCAAAGTAAAGCTCTAATAGATAATTTTTACACATAGGTTAAAAAAATCAGATTATATTCAGACTTTCTGAATGTTAAGGTCAACATCTAAGTGACATTGCATGTTGCAAATTAAAGCTTGGCTGTATGTTGGGTAGTGATGGTAAGGGCCTTTTTCTCTAAATTGTCTAAAACTTGGCTTCAAGCAATATCAAAGACAGAATGCATTGTAGGTCTTGAATAATTCATGGCTGTAAGTGTGAAAAAGAAATAGCAATTGACATGACTGGAGTATCTGGGATTCAGCTTAAATTATAGTTAAGTAATTTAACAGGCAATCACAAGGAACATGAAATTGTTCACCTTGTCCTTAGCCAAAATTAGGTATTAATGCAGTCAGACTAAAAGTGAGACAGAGAAATTAATTACTGCTTTTAGCATTTTGCATTAGCTGTGCACAACTTCCTGAAGTTTCATTTCTGTATTTTCAATTCTTGTGGAAATTGAAGTATTTTACTCTTGCTGTAAAATGAAGTGCAACTAAAAATATAGTTATGAAAAGATACAGAAAATCATTATCTAAAACAAAGCTTTTGTGTAATTTTTATTGAAGAAAATTTTCAACAAATCAAACATCTAATAATACCTTCCAATAATTATTTTAAGGTGAAATAAACTTTGTTAATGTCTTTAATTTTGTGGCAGTGCTGATGTTATACACCGATGACATGCAATACTGTGTCTGTGATTCTGCAGTTGTTGTAAGTGCTAGTGTATACCAGAGTCCTGCCTTCTAGATATTCCATAAGAATTTCAAGTTTCCTTGTTGGGGCAGGGAGGAAGGCAGGCCAGCCTGCAAAAGGGTAGCAGATAGAACTTGAGACAAAATCTGCTCAAGATCTATGTGTTAAATAGAGGATTAGAAATAACCTAATGGGTTTTTAACCTATATACAACTTTTTATTTTATTGATACTTTGTTATTTATTTGGTGGTTGATACTTGAATGAAGGATGTGATTTGGTCAGGACTATACCTTACACATAGTCATATATAAGAATTGTATGTAGTAGAGTTCTAATACTACTTCATGAAGTCTGTGATCTACCACGTAATAGTAGTTAAAGGTTTGATATTATACACTCTGAAATGTATGAAGTTTTTCCATGTAGACAAGTTCTTTCCAAATTTGAATGCTTATTTAAGAAAGTATTTTTTCCCGCATTTTACAATAGAATTTTACGTAGGGATTCTGTCTTGTATTTTTTAAAACATTCTTTTTGTTACATTAACCTCGTGTTTTACCATTACAAACCTATTTTCAAGGTTTCTGAAGCCTATAAGCAAAATGATCTTGATTTCTCTCCGGTATCTTACTCCACCACTTGGCATACTTAATTTGCTACACAAAGGAAATGCACTTATAAAAGAACAAGGAACTCTGTAGCTATATTAGCACTGGGTTTTTTAGACTTGCTTCATGGAACAAGATGCATCTCAGGGCAGAAAGCAATGGATGGGTAACATACATGTCCTCATTTTTTGCTAGATGACAGCTGCTTCATTAAGGAACTCCTTTCCCTTGTGTGGGACAGCTGCCAAACCCTTCATGAGTTTCACCTCAGAAATTTATAGAGTGGTGGTATGGAACTTGACCTACTTTGCTAACTAAAATTCTCCTTTAAGACCATACCTAGTTTGCCTTCAGGCTGAATACCCCTATGGCTAATTGTCAGAGTGGGGATTTAGTGGGGATAGCCAAATGCTTCCAATTTGGGATTCAGGATTTTTTTCAAAAAAGGGACTATTCCTATTTTCTGCACATTGTGAGAAGGTCTGCCAACATCATCTAGTGCTCCTGAGCTTACCTGTTTGGTTGCTTTTAAAGGATATTTGTTTTAGAGATTTAGAAACAACATTAAGAATGTAGGAGAACTGAGGGGGTTTTACTGTTGTTTTCTTTCTTTCTAGATAATAGTGATGGAGAGATTGCCAGCGAATGTGAAGAATGTGATAGTATCTTCAGCCATTTAGAAGAGTTGAGATATAACCTGGAGCAGGAAATAGGCTTTGATAAATTAATTGAAGTTTATGAGAAAATAAAGGTTTGTGGAACAAGCTCAAGTGGAAATATTTGAAGAAACAAGCACCTAGGACTGTTTGCTGTACCAGTTAACTAATTACTTTGTGTAACTAGAGTAAAAGGTTTTTTCTATAGTTTTTTTATCTGTTTTGGCACACTAAAATATTATCAGAGAAAATGCCTGGCCAGTGGATTAAAGAGAAAATCTGGGTTAACCATGAATTTCATTTAATAGATTTGAACTATTTAATTTTATACCCATATTAACTTTGGCTACATGGTTTGTTCTTTCCACTAGGCTATACTTGAAGATGAAGATGAAAATATTGATGTTTGTTCAGCCGTAGTTCAGACTGCTCTTGGAAATGAACACAAACACCTGTATGCCAAAATACTTCATCTGGTAATGGCAGATGGAGCCTACCAAGAAGGTAATCTCAGTGTATCCTGGCAAAACTTTGCTGACCATTCTGATTTAACAATTTGCAGTCAACCGCAACAGTCAACTGTATGTACAGTCAACTGTAACAATAATTGGCCTACAAAAGGTACAATATAATTATTTAATTTCTGTAAAACAGTTTCATAGATGGGGAAAGGAAATTCAGCACAAAACTTGCAGAATCAAAACCAATTTTATCTTAAGAATGAATGAACTTCTAGCTAAAATAGTACTATGCTTTCAAAAATGTTACTTTCAATAGATTGCACCATCACTCCTTTTCAGAAATTTCATGGAGCTCTTTATCCTGTAATTACATTTTTCAGAAGACCTTGATTTGTATGTACCATCTATCTGATTCAGTGTTTCAGTAATACATGAAAATAATTTATTTTGCCCTGGAGCCCTGCCCAGATTAGCAGAGGTTACAAGGCAGATGGATGTTGCTCCATCTTTCAGAGTCACACTTCTGAAAAAACACACAGACCACCATCAGTAATGGAATAGTTTGGGTTTTTTTTTTCATTTCTCTCATGTCAATAACTTAACTGCAGTTATGTATTTTTAGATTTCTAATGGTGAAAGTCTTCACTGGAGAGGAGAAAAAGAAGAAATCTAAAATTTTAATTAGTTTTATAGAAATCAGAAACATCATGTATTGGCTTTAAAAGTATGTGCAATGATCACTCTTTAATGCATTTCAATTTAAAAAAAAATATTCTAATGCATGTTAACCAGTATGTACTTTCTGCATCTTTTAAATTCTTTTAAATGTGTTGCATTGGTAGTGCTAGGTCAAGTAAGGGTACAGCTTTCTATGTCTTTTATACGTGAATACTTGGGGGAGTGTCTTAAAACTAGTTAGAAAAGCATAATAGTTTTTTTTTTCAATTCTAATCCAAATTACATTTTCCCCATTTTTTTTCTACTGATATAGAACTGCTAGGTAAGAACAATCATTTCCATGTTGTTTTCATGCTGTGTTAGAGAAGTGCAACAGAGAAATGTCTGAAAAATATTTTTCAGGCACAATTTCTTGATTTAGTGGCAGATGTGGAAAGATGCACTGTAGTAGTCCATTTCTCAAGTACCCAAAAGACTGGCAATGTAAAATTATAAGAAAATGGTTACTAGAGTGTCACCATTTTCTTTTGCTTGCTACTGTGCTTTAAGGATAGTTTAAAACTAGTACTAAAAGACTTAAATGAAAATTTGCTGAAATGTTGGCATGTAAATTATAAGCTGTTGTCTGAGTGAATCCTATTAAAATGAGCTGACTTTCATCTGGCAAAATGCTGATTAACAAGTGGCTATTTTTATTTGATTCAGTTCTAATTCTGTATTTTACAAATCTGTGGTAGCGTCCAAAAATGATAAGAAAAAGTAATTCTGTACATTTCACACACTTGAATTAAAAAGTCCTATGCTAATAGGGGTGAATAGAGGACAAGTGACAGATAGAAGGATCTTCGTGAGCTTCTGTCTCAACAGCCTTATACTCTTCAAATAAGAAATGTTGGGAGAAAATCTCTGTTCCTCTTTCCTAAGAGGATTGTTGTAACTGAAGCAGGCCACTTGAGGTGCAACTATCTTAAATTCACTAATCCAAGATGACACAATGTTCAATATTTGTGTGTAGTGCTTTAGGGCAGCTTTGGTCACAGTTACCTCATGGGTGACAGACTTAGTGTATTCTTGTGTTATTGCTGACCAAATTGTGGGTTTTAGATTGTTTTGTAACCCTAGCTTCACTTGTGTCAATGTGTGTCTCTCCTTTTCACACTGCTCTCCCCTTCTTTTACTTTGTACAGGTAATGATGAATGAACCTGACTCAGGAAATTCCTTAGTGCTTACTACACACCGGTGTCCGAAGTCCGCACAGCTGAAAAACAAATTGTAGTGGAGAATGTAACATGGGGCAGGAGAGGCAAGACTTCAAAAAAGAATGTTGATTGTATGAAAAAGAGAAAAAACATGCCTTTTAAACTGAGATACCTTTAGAGTTCTCTTGTGTGGATTTGCATATCTCTTTGTGTTCCTTAAATATTAAGTGCCCAAAATTTTAAAAAACCCACACCAACCAAACAACAACAACAAAAAAAATCCACAAAACCCAAAAACCTCAACAAACCAAACCAAAAACCCCCAAACCTGTAAGCTCTCAAATTTCAAAAGAAACAGAGAAAGAAATACCTGTATATATTCTGATACAAAACTGAGACCTATAATTAAAGCAGAACTTCTGCCGTATGAACAGATAGCTGGTATGGTTGAACGGTTGAAAGCATTACTGTGTTGTGGAAGTACTCACATCTAGCTATTCGCTTACATACTTCAAGTAGCTTTTCTTTACACCTACACAAAGAAATTGCTTTGTTTTTATTGACCCTCATGGTTTTTTAATAGTATCTTAATCTAGTGGTCCAGTTCAAGCATGTCACTTTTATTGTATTTTGAAGCTGAAGGCTTCTGTCACATCTGAAATATTTTGATGGTGTTTCTTAATTCGGGAAAACTGGAACATAAGTCATCATTGAAATGTCTCGGGGGGGGGGTTGGAATTGTAAAATCCATTTGGACCTAGAATACTCTATTGAAAATTTTTTCTTATTTTGCTTCTTCTTCCCCTTCCCAAAAATCCCAGTTCTTTACCTCTCTTGAATTTTGTAATCTGGTCAATGATGATGTACTACACTGTTGAACTGAAAAAGGGGAGGGTTTGCAGTTTACCTTTGAAGTTTGAGTGTTCTAGTCATTGCTCCAACAGCCACAGGGGAAAATTAAATATTGCAGCCACAAGTGCTGTGTAATACTTCACATCTTCTGGCTCCTGTATTGTACAGTTTGGTTTCCACCGCCCTACAAGCAAAACCAGGTTTCTTCTGACACACATTTCCTCGTTCCTTGTGTCGAAGCAGTACTATACAGGGCAGACATTAGGGATTCTGTTGTTTCGAGTCATCATCTCTGCATTTTTACTGGTTTATCCATTACAGTAAGTCTCTTGTTATGAATTTGATGAACTGTCAAACTTCCAAGTGCCCTGTTGAAGAAAAATAGGTTTGGTTTCTTTTTTTTTCAGCTACAACCAGTCTCAATCTAAAACTGTCAAAACTTGCTTTTCCACAAAGTAAAAACCAGTATATTTATATATATATATATTTATTATTTAAACTGTCAGAATATGTACATGTTTTTTGTATAATTGATTTATGGTGTCATTATTAAAATTTTGCCCACTGAAAAGGGTTAAATTTTTTTAGACAGATACCAAACCTATTCTAGTTCAGCAGTATTGTGGGAATCTGCGGTGAGAATAAAATTATTAATAATAAGAATAAAAAATTGCCTTTAATAGATTATTCTTTAATTCCTTTTTTCTTTGATAAACACCTCTAATTCCATCTTGTGAGAAACTATGATCAGTTCTTGGAAATAGTGTTGGTTCTGGGCTATGTTGCTTCTTCTCTCATTCAGTTTCCTTCTTTACTTCCTTTTTCTTAACTTCCCACAGTAAACTTTTTACCAGGTTTCTCATCCATTCCACTTTCCACTGCTGCATAATCTATTCAGAGAGATGGTCCTCATGAGCTGCATCACTCATGACTTTTAGCAAATACACCCTAAAGACTCTATTAAATAATGATTCTGAATTATTTTCTTTTTTCGGGTTTGATTTTTCAAGTCAGCTTGCACACCTTTGGAGGAAGGGAGGACTCAAAACCTTTAGATTTAAGATAATATAGAATAAGTGCATGGAAACAACAAAATACACAACTGGTATATTCTGTCCTCTATGATTTTGAATCCCCTTAAGGTGGTAGTCTTACTGAAGTTAAGGATTGGGCCATGTTCCCTTCTTTTAAATTGAAATCGTATCATTATTGACGGTCTTCCTTTCTTATGCAGTGTACTGGCTTGCTTCTGGTGATAAACATGGCATAATCTGCAGACTGAAAGATTTACAAACAGAGCTTTTTACCAATTAATAATTTGAAAAATACATGTAGATTGTGGACAGCTTTTTAAGAATAATCTTCAAACCTGCCACTCAAGATTGAATATCCTTGAAATCCCTCAAAAGCTAACTTAAAACTGACACAGTAAATAAGTTTGTCTGCAAAAGAAATACTTTCATCTGAAATGTTAAATCCATATTTAATATTCTATAATGACATCAGGGACAGTGTGGCTGCAAGATAATTAATTGGTCTGTGTGCAATTTATTGAAAAGTTAAGCATTTGGCTTCTGTGCATATGACATTCACCTTGAAGAATTTTCTGTTGTAGTTCTAGTTGAAATATGGAATGGTATTTTTCATACAAAACTTATTCTGTGAACTATATAACACTGATGTCTCTGTCTTCAGACTTACTTCTTGACCCTTGAAGCCAACTCTTAAGTTCAGTTGAGGAAAGTTTTAAAAAAACCAAAACAAACAAGCAAAAAACCATCAGCAGAAAGGAGTAAGACCCCCAGCAATGAGCTGTTTGAGCTGAACAGGTACAGACAGTACTCAACCGGGAGCACCGATGCCTAAAACCTTCTTTGAAGAACAGAGCTTAAAGAGGCTTTTGTTCTTCAATTTGCTGAACTCTGATGAGCGCACATTTGAAGTTACTACTAGAAGAAACTTCAGAAAAATGCGTTATCTGGTTGGGCAATGTGAACCAAAGCAGAGCACAGGTTTTTCTGTGATCTGGTAAGTGAATGGCTTATTTAAATCAAGTTCCAGTCTACCACATTCCTAACAACGCTCTTCGTGCTCTTGAGAAATCTGCATTATTTATTAGTAATTCCTACTTCAGCTTTTACTGCTTCTCTGTCTCTCTTGCTCTCATGTGAGCATAAATGCTGTGTGCTTACTCAAACACTCATTGTTCTAAAGCTTCAAAACTTTTCCCGAATTCGTAGGAAGGCAGGGCTGCGGGCGTTGCTGCGGCCCTTCAGCCGCCAGGTGGCGGCGGGCGCGGCCCCAGGGCCCCGCGCCGCGGGAAAGGTGCGGCCGCCTGGGGCGGGGACCTGCGGGGGGAACACGGCGAGGCTGAGCCGGGACAGGAATTCGCAATTTATTTATTTCCTTGTACAAGGGCATTTTCTGAAAATACCCATAGATGCAATTCTTTTTCTGTTTGCAAATCTTTGCATTCTTTTTCCCTGAGTATATATATATATATATATATATCCTGAGTTGGAAGGGACCTACAAAGATCATAGAGCCCAACAATCACGCCATGTACCTGAGAGCATTGTCCAAACACTCCTTGAACTCTGGTCGCTCTGTAACCACTTCCCTGGGGAGCCTGCTCAGTGCCCAACCACCCTCTGGGGGAAGAACCTTTTTCTAATGCCTGACCTAAACCTCTCTGACACAACTTCAGGCCTGAAGAGATCAGTGCCTGCCTCTCCTCTTCCTATCACGAGGAAGTTGTAAGTGCAGTGAGATCTCGCCCCAGTCTCCTTTTCTCCAGGCTGAGCAGAGCAAGTGACCTCAGCTGCTCCTCATATGACTTGCCTTCACAGTCCTTCACCATCTTTGTAGCCTTGCTTTGGATGCTCTCTTATAGCTTTATGGCAGGGTATGTCAGGTTTCCCCAAATGACTAAATGCAAATTTAAATAAAATATCACACTTTTAGCACATTTGAAATGTATATTTGGGCTTGGTATAATCTTCCCCTTTGCCAGAGGCTGGGGTAGAAACATGCCCCTGACTAAATTACTGATTTGACTTCTGTTTCCACTAAAAGCACCACATCAAAGCTCAAATAAGGCTACACTCTACATAATTTTATTAGCTGTGATAAACCAAAGACAAATACAGAAATTTAACTTTTCAATCCTTTTAAATGTTTTTCTTTTCAAATAATTGTGTGCTTTCTCAAGTCTTATTTTACCATTTGTTCATTCATGAACCATGTAGACTCAAATTTAGCGTGAAATAGAAATCAATGGTTACCATTCCTAAAACATTTTCTGCCATTTTTGTCATAGCAGTTTAAATGGAGCAATTTGTATAGTTTAAGTAGTAGTTTTAAAACCCATAAAGAGCTTCCTGTAAATTAAATTTGTGTGTTAATGCAATTTGCACTTCAAATGCATTTCTAAATTGATATGTTTTCCAGCTGAGCTGATGAGTTCATCAGTTCAAATTGTAGCACTTAGAATGGTTGGCTTGTGCAAGAGTCTTAAAAACACTTCTTCATCAACTAAAGCCTTAGTTGACCTGCTTCCACAAAGATATATTAATTTGCAGTTACTTATGAGACATGTAAATACATATATGTGTGTATGTACATATATGTGTGTGTACATATATATATGAGTTCAGCTGCTGCTCCTAAATTGCTTGCTTTGAGCATCTCTGATGTGCTGCACTCTTCCAGATTTTATTTCCAAGACATTTTTAAACCGAGATGGGATTTAGCCAATTCCATTCACTCTCTTTTTAACAATACAGTTTAGAGAATTCACAGAGCCAAAGACTTGGAGAGTTTCTTCACAGCTGCACAACACAAGCCAAAGTCATGGGCAGGTTGCAGAGTGGGAATACTCCAGCAATTGCTTAGTTTCAGGATGGCTGTGACAGTTCTTTCCCAAGTCACCCTGAGGTTGACTGTATCAAGTTTGAGGCTGGGACGTTGCGTGATCCACTTCTTCTTGGCTGATGGATGTTCCTTTAGGGACTGAAGTCAGCCAGGAAAAAATACAGTTCAGATTTAAATAGGACTGTGGCTTGAGCTGATGCAGACATGCTCTGAGGAGAAGAGAACCAGTTGGGTCTTTGACATTCCCTAACTTTTGCTGTATCCTGCACACAGTCCTGACAGTAATGTCTCCCCTAGGGGAAGGGATGAAGTATGCATTTTGGCTGTGTCCTTGATATAGAATAAAACTTCCTTAAATTCAAATTGTAGGCTAAAAGACTGTGGTTCTATCTCTCTTGAAAAATTTTAAATCCCAAGCAATACTACAGGAATGCCATACTTTCCTCCTATTTGCTTCCCCATCAGCAGTCAAATGTTCTTATTGTTGTTTGATTTTTTGCTGCTACAACTATTCCAAATGCTATCAGAGAAGTTTTGCAAAACTAAGGTATGTAGCCTTTTTCTGAAGGGATTGATTTGATGTGGATAGACAAAGGACAGAAAGCCTGAGGTGTATGAGCCACAACTCTGTCTGTTGTGGAGCTCTACTGACTTGAGTCCTGCTTAAAACTGCTTTTTATAAATTGCTGTAGCTGTTATATTTCCTCTAAATTCTGTTTCTTCCTTTGTATGGAAGTGTTAAGAAAAGACTGGACATTCAGTTACTGCCATGGCCTAGCTGACATGGTGATATTCAGTCAAAGGTTGTGGTCGATGATCTCAAGAAGTCTTTTCCAACCTCATTTATTCTGGGAATCTGTAACAATTCTTGATAATGATGTCTGAAAGATAGAAATAAAATGCAGTAATCTGCCATAATTATAGCACATTGAATTGATCCTTTCCCACTGACATTAATTTTGATAACTTACATAGCCATTTGGAGTATTTTAATTTCTCTTTAAACATTGTAAGAGAAACCCAAAATATGAAGTCCATGACAGTTGAGCTTCTCAAAAGAGTATATTTGGACATAACATTGGACATACTTTTATGTCTTTTAATTATTAGAAATATGAGTTTTGGGTTTTTTTTTATACTCAGTAGTTTAAAGTCTTATTTAGTAGACCTGTACTTACTGTTACATATATGAGAATTATTTCAATGGCACTAAAATATCCCTGATGTGATCTTTAGCTTAGTAATATAGCACTTTTTTTCCACCTGTGGAAAAGCCTGATTGCAGTAACCTCTGTATCCAGTTCCGCTGTGGCCTTTAGTACATTAGTTAATGATCACAGTGCCCTGAGTAACTTAAATCACTGTATTCACTTAATACTGCTTTGTCACCTTTCCTCAGACAACCACTATTGCTTTCTCTACATTGGCCAATCCTCTTTGTCCAGAAACCTCAACAAACTCTGACTCCAGAGACCATGTGGTCCCACCCATTGCCAGGTGGGAAAGGAAGCCCAGTTCAGTCCTGGCCCACAACCTTTGTTAACAAAGTGATACTGTAGTAACTATTTTGCTCAAATCCATAATGGACAGACTTTCCACCACAACCCCCAGTATCTCGCTGTACATAACAATAGTGGAGCATGGACAAGCACTGTTAAAAGGCCTCCTTCCTCCCAGTAAAATTAAAGAAAGCTTGAGTCAGATCCCATTGTGATTTGTTAAGCTTCTCCTGTTCACCACAGTCTGTTCTTTCCCTCTGCTGATGATTATCAGGACCAGCAGAAGGAAACGTTCGCCCACCCTCATACTCGGGCACGAAGCAGAGCGTCATTGATCAAAGTGCTGAGAAGATGGGTGTGAGCCAAGGCACCAGACTCTGAGCTGCAGTTGGTGAGGATATGAACACATCTTCCATTCTGCTTATTCTGCCACAGTGAACACAATCTCCATCAGAAGGATGGGATATAACAGATGGAGCTATAACTTAAACCACTTTGTAACAGTTCCTAAAGCTCATCTGTCAAGGATGGTGCCAGACTGCTTGTGCAGTGTTAGTAAGAGAAATTTATGTATGAACATACAATGTGAAATAGGCCTGCTGAGGAGCAAAAGCTGTGTAGCCTATAGTGTTTATCTTGCATTAATCAAGTTGTAATGTATTTACTTAGCACTATTTTTGTTTTCACTTGCTGGCAAAATTCCCACAGATATTTTATTCTACCTTACAGCAGTTAAAAAGGTGAGAAATATATAACTGAAATAATTCACTAATTGTGTAATTTCCTGGCTTATCACACAATAAACCGTGGGGGCTTGTTAGAGGATCACATTAATCCAAAGCATGACACAGGTCAGATCACTTCCTACAGTCACTAGCTTTAACAAAGCTATCTATGACATTTCAACTCAGGTATTTTCAGCTGAAATTCAGAAGACTGGCAAGCCTGTATTCTGTAATTCTGTCTTAGTGGTATCTGAGGAATATGCAGCTCACAACTATGCTGATGGTCATGGAAATTGCAGGTACCTCATTTCTGGAAATCTTGATGCTTTTGCAGCTTTAAGGAACTGTATTTTCTTGCCATAGGATAACAGAGAGGTCAGAAGGCTTTGTGCTCATTGGCCAGAAGACTGTGTAGAATAATAGAATGAACTGGGGAAAAAATGCTCTGAAAGCATCTGGGAGTTCTTGTGCATACTAGACAATATATTCTATACTAATTTTCTGTGGCTAAGTTTACTGTTACTGTGGCCTAGAAGTAGCCAAATAAAACAGCAGGGAGGCCTTTTCTATGTTTCTTCCCTCCATTTCTCACTAACATTTTTACATTTGCTCATTCCCTCTTCCAATGGAAGCAGGGGGGAAAGTGCCGAGTACAGCACTAACGGCATGAAGAAAAATACTGAAGGAAGCAGCATGGAGGCCATGGTTTCAACCACTCTCCCTCCTTTGCCCAGGAGAATTTCAGTGACCTCTTGACACCTCCCAGGGGAAACTTTAAGTTGACAAGGGTATTTGCCAAGTAAATACAAAAAATGGCATTAAAATAGTATTGTTTCTGACTTAATCCTCCTAAAGTCAATGCAAGTGAGTTAAGGTTCCCAGAGCAGCTATAACGCATTAACCTCAATCTTGATGGCTGGGTATGTGAATGTGTATCAGGACTGATTAAAAAACACTTCCAGGCACTCACTAATAGTCACTGGGGAAACTGAAAAATGCCAAAAATTAAGTTACAACTTATTTCTGGATTGTGCTGGTATATTGGTTAAAACTAATACATTTCATGTTATGCAACACTGTCTAGAGTCAAAACATTAATTTGTCCTATCAAAACAAAGGGGAAGGCATTTCATGTTCATTATAAGTTGTTTGGTTATTCTGCCATGTTTTTGCTAGTGTAAGCTACTCAAGAATGATTGTTGTGATTCTTGGAAAATATTCTGGTTTTATTATAAGCCAGTTGCCAATTTTTCCTCTGAAATCTGAAATAGAGAGATATGAGAGTATGTTATACCTCAGATGTCTCCATACCATACTCCCCCACACCCAGAGAATACATTTGCTGCCCAGTAACACTTGCTGGTCATTATTAACTCTGATCCTGCTTTTTAATAGTAGGATAATAGTGGGATTAATTCTACTCCAGAAGACAGGTTGCTAAACTGGAGATCTGTAGTTTAGTACTTGGAATTGTTCCTTTGCTTCCTCCCCAGCATATTATTTAATTTAACCTGTAGAGATAAATGCATCTGTGCCAGTCTTTGTTTCGTTTGCCTTACCTTCTCTTATCTTTCCAGTCGTTTTTGCCACAAGTTGCCAAGTCTTCCATGTATGAGGTAACTGCCTTCATGTTCTCCATGCCTGTCATATAGAAGAGGATCAGCACAATAAATCCCATAAATAAGAACGCTTCCAGAAGACAATACCAGAAAAAATGCTCACCAATATGAAGTAGTATGCAGGAAAAGACCTAGTACATGCCATTTGCTGACAGGTCTTTAGAGCACAGCTGCTTTAGCTATATGTAAGGACTATGGCGTGGATTAAAAATACATTGTTTTTTTAGCACAGGTGTGACCTTAGAGAAGAATTGTGGTAGGACTGCATTAGCAGTTTGCAGGTTTTTGGCACACTTACCCATTGTCAGTGCCCCAGTCCATCTACACACAGAGTTGCTGTTTGCATTTTCTGGGACACGTGGGAAAACATTACTTGAAAATGAGTTTGACTGTAGCTCATATAAAGTGTCTTTTTAAGATGTATTTAAAGGCTGATTCTTAGCTGGGGGATGGAATCCAGCTGCCTGTTTTCTTTGGCCTCAAGAGCCAGTTTCAAGTGATTTACATTTTCAAAGCTGACTTCACAATGAAAGAGCTTGAGGCTTGGTTTTGAGGCATGACATGGTTTTTTTGGGATTGGGGTTTCTTTTGGTGGTGGGGGCATGCTAGTGAGTAAATATTTTACAGCCCACATTCCTAGTTCTACAAAATCAGTGACTTGAGGCTCTGGGACAATATAAGTAAGCACAAAGGCTGGAATTTATTGCAAGTAATGATCTATGAGATAAGATTTTTCAGCTAAGCCAGTGCAGAGTTCTCTTGCCAGATGTGTGGGAGTGAAAGTGACACAAATCTTAAAAAAAAAAAAAAGATAAATCTTTGGCAATCCCAGAGTGATTATATAGCCTTGTAGTGCTAGCAGCCTCAGAGAATTCATTTTGTGTCTCAATGTCCTTATTGACTTAGAATCCAAGTCTCAAGCTGTATGAAAGGAATCCAAAGTAGTGCCATGAATACTCCATAAATTTATCTCACTTCCTTAATCTTATTTTGAACAAAGATAGTTTTGGGGTCCTTTTTCCTACATTTCTCTGTTTATAGAGAACTGTGGTAGCAGAATTACAGTGATTCTGTGAAAAAATCACTAGGGACCTTGTCCCGTTATTCCCTTACTTTCATCCCAATGTAATTAAAAACTTTCCTTCATAGTCAAGCCACGTCATAAATCCTTGGGTTTTGCTTCCTAGATATCACGGACAAAGGCATGGTACATGGCTGGTACACTGATCACATCCAAATCTCTGCCGACACCCTTTCACAAGTGTACCAGGAAATGCAGAGAACCAAAGTTGTAAAGGAGCTTCTGTACCATTCAGACAACCAAGAGGCCTAATTTGTGCTAATGGGCCGCAACTTTCCTTGGAGCTGAGGGTACATTTCAAAAAGGGATACTAAAGTCAAAGAAAATGCTTTCCCTTGGTGTAAGGATACTGCTTTGACTAGTTTGGAATTAAAATGGTAGTGCACTTTAAATGCTGTAACACATTTAATTTTTTATATCCTAGTACACAAACTCTTACACAACCTATCTCATTGCTTATGTATGACACCACAGCAGAACTATTCAAGTGTGGCAGAGATGTTTGAAAAGTAAACATGCTGATAATCCTACTTGCCTGTCACATAGCTCTGCCCAGCAGGCACTTTTAGTAAGAAAATGCTATTTTAGGGAAATAAATCTCTCTGAAAAAAAAATCTAGCTGTGCATGCTTTTAAGAACTAACATGACAACTTCTTTTTTCTTCTTTTTTTTTTTGCAAACTATCAAACTGACTGTTGCAGCACTTCAAATTCTAAAATAACTTAGTTTAGAATTTAATCTTCTTGTAGATTTTGCTGTAAAGACACATGAATTTAATGAAATTCATGAATCCATGAATCATGAATCCATGTGACATGGAAAGATGTCACATATTTATCCTGGAGCATCTTACCAGTCCCTGCTCCTAAGTCTGAGAGTGAAACAGCTACAGACTCTTCTGGGACAAAATCCAAACCAACTCTCTCTACAGAAGAGATTCAGGTGAAGGGATTATGGTACTTTTCAACAGATTGCCTGATTTGGACAGTAGGAGGAACTGCAGGACTCATCATAAAACAACAGGAACCACACTACAGATACATTATTGCTACACATTTGTCACACTTTAGCTTTCATGACCACAAAAGCATAAATGGTTTTAAAGAGTTACACTTCTGTAAATGCACTTCCAATAACTTCTCTTGGAATAAGACACTTTGGATAAGGTGTTTGTTAAGACCTGCAGAAAGTTCTGAATTTTCATTGTGTTGTCATACAGTTGCCCAAAGGAGAAATAAAATCCTCTACATCACCTTGCTGTAGAGCCTATACTCTGAGTGGACATGAAAATTTTTCATCTAGAAAGACTGAAAAGAATGCTTAATATGCTCTAAGGATTTATTTGGTGTGAAAGTGTGAATAGATCTGAGGTGACACCCTATTACTGATTGGAGGACCCCAAGGCTTCGGCCATGGAAGATGTTTGCCCTTGGAGGGTTAATTTGACTGAAGGACCCCTCTTGATAAAATAGCAGTATTGTGAATTCTTCCCTGTACATCAAACTCACTGACTAGCTTTGTCTTCTCACAGGATTTTAGAGAGTGAAGCTGTATTTTGTTTCTAGAAATACAAAGTATAACAAAAGGCAGAATTTAGGAATTGTAGGCCTGACATGATAGATCATCTCCTAAAACCCACAACCTCCTTTCCTCTCCACAGCCCACATGCAAAAGTGCTGCTGACTCTCCACAGCAATTCTTTCTCCTATCTAAAATTGCAAATTTCTAAAAATTTTTTTAAATTGGTTTTTTTTTGGTCAAAAAATGTATGTGCCAAGTATCCAGTCTCCAGACATTCAGTTTCTTTCAGACATTTTGGTAATTAGGTGTGGTAATGAAGACTAAGTAAACTTTGATGAATGTTGAATATCCTCCACGATATTTTTGCTTATTTAAAAAGAAGAATTGTTTGGGTGCTGCAACTCATCTCATCTGTGGGTTTGAACACATTTGGGTGTCCAAAGCTCAAAACACTTGTCACAGTGTTTCTCAAAGATAAAACTGGACTTTAGTCATTCCAGCTCACTATCACTGGAAGTGGTTTATTACAGTTCTGCCTGATCTCAGTCTAGAGTCAGTAACATGATAGTTTTAATTCAATATTTATATGTTTAGTGGTTTATTGTTCATATGAAAGAGCTTTACCCTGTGACTGGAATGCAGCCCTTGCAAGTGGGGAAAATACTAATAGCTTTTTAATAGCTTACAATTTGCTAACAATATAGCAAACTATTAAAACAGCATGTAAGCATTCCAAAATGTCTAGGGCAGTCAATAATTCTAACACTACATTCTGAATCACTTACAAATCTTTGGGAGACCAGACCTTAATGGGGCTGGGAGATACCAAGAGCACAACAACACATAAGCTGGTATGCTCTGTCCCCACCAGAATCTCCCTTGTGGAGAGAACACTAATTCTAGAGGGACAAAGAAGTATTAGGACCAATTCTACAGCCTCACAGATTAGGTCTGCAGCTTATCAGCTGTATGGTAAGAAGGAAAAAGATATTCTGATTTTGGAATAAACTTATTTAAGAATGGATTCTAACATTTCTGCTCCTCTTCTAAAATCTTCACAGTTGTACCATCTGGCTTGATTTCTACAAACATGCATTCTCCTTTGTTTTTCTTTTAACCTTATTTGTAGTAAGGGCAAATTCAAGCTTACTGGTTAATGAGATGCAGGCACAATGTTCCCATCAGCATAATGAACATTTAAATCAAGTCCTTGACCAACTACATAACCCAGCACCTTATTGCATTTCTATAAGGTACAGCACTGAATGATGCAGCTAGGTTATGGGATCATTAAGTGCCTATAAACCCAGCATTTTCCTGTGACTAACCTGGTGGGAATGTCTTGTAACAAAAAGCTCACCCAAATACTGAGTAGTTGTAACATGTTTTTTCTTTAATGCCACAGACACTTTTTGTATTGCACATTTCCTCCATGTGACTCAAATTAAGTTATTGCAATAGCAGCAATATGTACAAAGTTACAATCCCAGGTTCACCTTATCAGGGAGAACTGGCACTTACAACACGAATACGCAAGCGATACTGTACTCAAGAAAGCTGGATGCCTAGAACACAGCATAAAAATGTGCTGTTGGTACATTTGGGCTTCTAGTTTCACAACTCATTTCTCCAAACTCCTCACAAATACCAGAACAGCAGAGATTCTTCTGGCAGGATGCAAAAGCCTTGAAGTACATTTGTCATTGATGTAGTTAAAACTAGCTCACAACCCAGAAAATGTATTAAGGATAGCACAAAACTCAGTTTGCCAGCAAACCAACTGGATCAGTATCAACCATGCTGAGGTCCTTGCTGCTGGAATTATTGCTGACAGTAACTGAGCTAGATAATTTAAAGCTGGTACTAATTGAAAGAAAAAAAGAAAAAAAAACACAAAAAAAACAAGACAGCGAAACAAAACCAAACTGCTATCCCCCTTACCTTCCTGAAAAACATGAAAACAAAACCACAAAAAAAAAAAAAAAATCTTTAATGAAAAAGAAGTTAAGCCATTGAAGAACATCTTGGCCATGGCCCCTTACCTTCCTGAAAAACATGAAAACAAAACCACAAAAAAAAAAATAATCTTTAATGAAAAAGAAATTAAGCCATTGAAGAACATCTTGGCCATGAGCCATCCTTCATGATATGCTGTGCTTGCCAATGTAAAGCCAGCAACATCAGTGTAGCCATCAGCAGTAAACTTTCACGACAGGGATGTCAGTGGGAATTTTGCATGGCCTTTGAAAGGGGATTGCCACCATATCTCCAGGGGGCGTTTTACAAGATTAACCTTTTTGGTCTGTGCTTGAGATCTATACTGAATGGGAAAGACAGGCTAATGTGGACATTACAAATGAAAAAAAATGATCCTTTCTGACTAAACTAACAAAAAAAAAGCTCTAAAAATATTTTGTTACAAAAATGTAGCTCAAAACAAAAAGATGCTTATGAACCTACAAATAAAATTAATTCAGACTATGACTGCCACAAGACACTATTGTGTTTTCTTTCTGATAGGGCATAACACATCTTGTTCCATTAAGTCTTATTATGTTTGAGCCTTTTGCAGTTATCTGAAGACTTTCAGGATGGAATTCAAAAATAAATTAATTATAGCTTCTTATGTTTATTCTTGCAGGCCTGCATTTCTCTACATGGCACTCAGTTTTGTTTTATTACTCTAAATATATATAGTGCTAACATGACTTTTTCAGGCACGTGGATTATCCCTGCTGTCAAGGGTAACAATCTTCAGGGATATTTGTAGGATTTGAAAGAAGACTGGAGCTGGTGTTGTTCTGTAGTGTGTTAGTGTATTTAGGGCAAAATGTAAGTTACCAAATGTCTTTATGTTGAAGATTTGCATGTTGAAAAATGTGCAATTCTGAAATAACCCATACTACTTATCCATTAAATTTCCTAAGAAACTAGATACAGGTGAGTACAGAGTGCATCTCCTAGCCCCTCTTCCCAAAATTCATTGCAAAATGTGATAGAATATCTGGAAACATATTATGATTCTAGATGTTTTATAGAAAACAGTGGTCATATAAAAATAATCTAATATTGAATGTCCCTCCTACAGCAAAGGGTGCAGCAGATGTTGCTCTTTCTTCTTGTGAGCTGCCAACTTATCAATTAACCAGTGCTGGTCAAAGCCAGGCACAGTATAGATTTTCCCACATTTTCAAGACAGAGGAAAAACTAAGAGTAGTTGGAAATGTGCCAGAAACAGGAATTATTGCAGTAAGAGTTAGAATAGAATGTATGACTGTTTCAACAGAGTGGGCTGAAGACATGGGGAGAAGCCTTTAGGCTGTTCGGCCTAGAGAGGAAAAAGAAGGTATTGGTGAAAGAGGAGTGCAGAGACCACAGTGGGTTTATTGCACTAAGAATGCAGACACACAAAAAAGGAAAGAAAAAGGTGTTACCAGTTCTTTCTGCTACTGACATTGTCTTTTGCTGTTCTTCCTTTGTCCTTTGCTTCTTCCTTTACTTAACAGCTTCCAGGTAAAGAGAAACAACATACATTGAAGGAAAAAAAAAAGTGTGCCTGAAACCCAGTGACAAAAGTACAATTCATTACACCAAAAATGTGTAAAATACAAATAAATATTAATAGACATTTTAATTGTAGAAATCCAGGTGGCTGAGTATCTGGAGGGCCTCATCTTTCAAATCTGTGTTCTTAAGGGATTTCTGCCCTTTGCATCATGTACTTAGTAAAAGTTGTACAAGGAGCTAATGAACTGTGCATAAGGATGGGATGATTTCAATAGTGAGGCCTCCTCACCTAAAGATATCCAAGGAGTGCAATTCTCTGCTTACAGCTGGCAGCAAGAAAGAATAAATTCTTCAATGTAACAGCAATTCTGTTCCTTTCAGTGCTGGCACCAGAGTATTCCAGCCTCTCTGAGTCAAACACTTCATGCGTAAGAGGGCAGTGGCATACATCTGCACACACCCCCACATTTTTTACATGGATCATAATTGTTTGAAAATTAACTACAGCTACTGCTCAGGAAGTAATATATTTACCTGATACTCTTCAGAGTGTTTACTGCTTTGGTTTGTATTCCACAATGTATTTAGTATTTTACAGACTTTACATAAAACACTGTCAAAGACCAGCCCTGATAAAGGGGTAATCTTTTTATCCTGCTTCCCTGAACTTTCATCTTGCTTCCCTGGTGCACCACTTGTGTTGTAAATTCCTTTACTGTTTTAATAGATATTTTACATTCCTTAGGCAGCAAACTAAGTTTAGACAACAGTAATTGTCTTGCTTACAAAACTATGCTAGAAAGGCTGGCAAATTATTACCATGAGATCTTTTGAAGAAGCTAAGTCCAAAAGTGAAATCCAATTGAGATGAGACTTTGTTTAGATTCAACAAGTCTCTCTTTCAAATGTACTGATTATCCTTTTTTCTGTAGCAACAGCACTGACATGGCAAGATAGAGGAACACTATGAGACATAGGAATATTCTTATGTATCAGATGTTTATACCCTTCTATTTATGTTACGATACTCCCTGGAAAGCACAGACATAGACCAGAAACCCATCTGTATCAGTTTTCCTAAACTCCAGAATTCATGGGGGAGGAAACCTTATTTCTTAATGAACTGTACATATTTAGCAGCTTCAATATTTTCACTACTACAACTGAAAAGTAAAATAAAATATTAGAGATGCAGTGTGAGTGAGTACTTACTTGGAAATCCTAATAATCAGTGAATATCATTACCATCGGAAACTGCAAAGTAGCATATCCAGAAAGTAAGACAGAGAAGACTGTCACACTATCAGCTTATCCAAACCTACACAATCCGTGCACGAAAAAGGGGAAAAAAAAAAAAAAAAAGGCAGTGTTTCTACATATACACACAGAATTCAAGCAGGGATTACAGCAAATTTAAAGTTACAGAATATCCTGAATTGAAAGGGACCAACAAGGATCGTCAAGTTCAGCTCCTGACCCTGCAAGGGACAGCCCCAAGAATCACACCACATATCTGAGAGCCTTATCCAAACGCTTCTTGAACTCTGTCAGTCTTTTGCTGTGACAACTTCCCTGGGGAGCGTGTTCCAGTGCCCAACCACACTCTGTGGGAAGAACCTTTCCCTAATATCCAAACCTCCCCTGACAGTTTCATACCATTTCTTAGGGTCAACTTGAAAGCTAGAACTACACACAAACTTCTGGATTGCTTCTTTTTTTGAGTTGCAGTTGGCAAGATGAATAACTGGATCTTAAACTTAGCTTTTTCATCACCCATAGACAAGGGGTCTTATTTGATTTAAAAAGAGCATGCTTTAACTTCTTTTTGTTTTATGGTAATTTGTATGTATCTCAGGGTTTACTTCCTCCTTCATTCCCACAGTCTTGCAGAGAAGTATCTCACATAAAACATCCCACAAGCAAGTGCATCATATCCTGAATACAGAGGTGTGTGGTTGTGTGTGTGGGGGGAGTGTGTGAAGAGAGGCACTCACCAAATTTCTGGCATAATTTATTTAATTAAGCAGTCCTATCACAAAACCGTTTAGTTTGGAACAGACCTCCAAGATCAGCGAGTCCAACTGTTAATCCAGCACTGCCAAGTCCAGCACTAACCATGCCCATGAACACGCTGCACTCGACCTTACCACCAGCGTTCAGCAAATGCCCGAGGGAGCACAGCCGCACCCGAGGGCAGCGATGGACGTGACACGGCAGCCCCGTCTCCTTCCCGGCCCGTGCCCAGCACGGCGGCCCCTGACGCCCCCGGAGCGGGAACGGGCTCGGCCTCACCGCCGGGAGCTGCGGCCGCACGGCCGGGGGAGGCTCACGGAGGTCCCTGGCCCCCCCCAAGGCCGCCCAGCATGAGGAGTCTCCTTGGCCGGGCCGCCGCGGGCTCCGGGCACTGCGGCTCCTCCTTCTGTGGGGCCTGGCAGCGGCAGGCCGGAGCTCCGGCTATGACTTACCACAGACAGCGAGCGGGGGCAGCCCTGCGAGGGGCGAGAGACCACCCACCCTCGTTCCCTCCCTCCGTCCCTCTTCCTCGTTCGCCGCCGCCCCCATGCAGACGGCGGCAGCCCCAGGTGCCCGTCCGGGCTGCCCCCAACGCACAAGGCAGGGGGAAGCGCCTGCTCCTCCTGTCCCAGGAAGCCGCCTGCGCTCTCCCACCGCCCCAGCCACTGCCCGAGGCACCTACCGAGGTGCGGATGGCGGGGAGGACGAGGCGGCCCCTCGCCCCATCCCCGCCCGCGAGGGGCGGTGCTGCCGCTGGGCACCCGCCGGGCCCGCCCCCGCTCCCTGCCCGCGGCCCCTCGGCGGGGGGTGCCGCGCCTCGCGTCAGCGGCCCCTGCGCGGCGGGGCGGGGAGGGCACGGGAGTCTCGGCGCTGCCGCGGCGGGAGAGGCAGCGGCGGGGCCGGCGGCGGCGGCTCCTCACGGGAACAAAGCGGGGGCGGCGCGGCCACACGGTGAGAGCCCGGTGAGGGACGGGGAGGGGGCGGTGCTCGAGCTCCCCCGGGACCCCGGCGCTCCCCGCGGGGCGGCTCGGCGCGGTGCGGCGGAGGGGCCGCGGGCCCGACCCCTCCCTCCCTCTGCCCAGCGCCTTGAGGCGGGGTGACAGCTCCGTGCCCCCCGCCCGCCCCCGCCTCCCGGGGAGCCGTCCCCGATCGCCCCGTGTCCCCGCAGGGACCCCTGCGCGCCGCCGCCGCGGTGTCCGCCCGCCTGCGGGTCGCTGTTCCCCCGGGGAGCAGGGGAATATAAAGCAGTGAACCGGGGAGGCGGTCCGGGCGCGGAGCCCGAGAGCAGGTAGGTGCGGGACGAGCGCCCGGGGAGCCGGGGGCGCCGCTCCCGCAGGCGGCTGCGGGGGCTGGGGGGAGGCGCTCAACTTGGCCCGGCGCTGGGCACTGCCGAGGTCAGCAAGGCTTTTTCTGCCCGCGGAGCATCCTGGTGTGACTTCTCGCAGAATGTGTTTTTTTAGGGGGGCTCTTTAGTGGCGATTGTGGTTTTTTCTCCCCCTTCCTTTCCCCAGCCCGTCGCTACATAGCTGGAGCCGGCTGGGGGCTCGCCCCTGCCTCCTTGGCTGCATACGCAGCGCTCGTGTTGTCCTAACGATATGGCAGTAGCACTTCCTGCTGTAAATCACTTCGCGATAGTTTTTGAAGCGCTTCTTAAAGGCGGCACTGTAATGAACCCTCTTGTCAGTGCTTGCGGTAAGCTTAAAACCCTGTGAGCTGCAGGCTGTTTTCCGGGCTGAGCTGTGTAATGTGCTGCAGTAGTTTTCGTAGAAAGGGTAGAAACGTAGTTCACCGTTGGCTTGGTGTTGGCATAAATGCAATTCCCTTTGCTATGCCCTGTTGGTGTAGGCTGTGTGGTTTTGGACTCCGTTGTAGTTACTTTTGCCATCTTCTTGTTGTGAAAGAAAGCTAATCTCAAATGTTCAGAGAGACTGATGTATTAAGAACTATGAAAAGTAAGCTTTGCTATGCTGCTGTACTTGGGATAGCTCTTTGTTCTGGAATAATTTGAGGAAATAAAATCACTCAGACTGAAATTTATGGGGACTTGAATTTAAAAACCTTAGCTGTTAGCATTTCTTAAAATATTTAAAATAAATAGATTCATTAATGTAGATTACTATTACTGTATTCATGTTTCATTTATTGAATTAGTCCAGTGATCTCTTATTTTGCTCTTTGTATGAACATCGTCATATAAAATGGTCTTTCTGACTTTTTCCAGCTTATTAATGCCTTTTTCCCCTCAAAAAATTTTAGAGCACAGTCAGAAGAGGAATGGATGTAACATGATACCCTTGCAGCACTCAAAACACAACAATTCTGCAAAGATTTGTTTTTTCATTAAGTAATACAAGGAAAATGGATGAATCGGCTTTGCTGGATCTGTTGGAGTGTCCTGTTTGCTTAGAACGCCTTGATGCTTCTGCAAAGGTCTTGCCTTGCCAACACACGTTTTGCAAACGCTGCCTGCTGGGCATTGTGAGCTCTCGCAACGAGCTGCGATGTCCCGAGTGCCGGACTTTAGTGGACTGCGGTGTTGACGAACTCCCCAGTAATATTTTGCTTGTTAGACTACTGGATGGCATCAAACAGAGGCCTCGAAAAGCCAGCGCCGGCGGTGGGACTGCTGGCACAAATGCTTTGAGGGTTCCCATCAACACTGTAGCTAATTGCGGATCAAAGGACCTGCAGAGCTCCCAAGTTGGACAGCAGCAAAGGGTGCAAGCACGGAGCCCTCCTGTTAGGGTAAGCACCACGTGGTGACAGTATTTTGTTGCATTCCTGTCTTTTCCTCCACCATCTCAAAAATGGTTGGTGGCCTTTCTGCTTCGGGATAAGGGCAGTCAGATAATACAGCAAAACAATGTAATTTTGAGAATTTCTGTAGATATCTTGCAAAGCACGATGGTGTTCCTATCAGTGTTGGTTTAATGTTGCATAAATACTAATAATGCTACCTTATTGAAATGCTCAAGTTTTTAAGGCAAGAAGAAGAAATCCTTAACTCTCCAGTTCAAAGACAGTCAAACAGAGCAAGGTAACTTATGTGGAAAGCTTGAGTTAAGTTATTGTTAAGGATAGAGGTGTTGTGAAGAACATTTGAAATTGTTTTTAGTATGTCAACTGCAAGACTAGAGATTTCATTTTGGCTGGTGCACTTCCTGAAACGATTCTTACAATCAGTGAATTTCCTTTAAGTTAGACATAAGGAATGTTAAACATGAGCAGAGATGTTTTGCCACTGGCTTCTAAGTATCTAAATTTTTACTTTATTTCCTTCAAAAAGAAATTTTTGAATTCTTGCAATCTGCTAAGTTGTTTGTACTCTTAGTCCTCATAATTTCTTTATTAGTTTTCCCTCAAGTATTTTTTCTAGGGAAGCTGGAAGTTGTACGTGCCATGATGGGAAGACATTGCCTTCTTTATATACTCTAGTTCCTTCCTAAGAGCTATGCAACCTGTAGACTCTGTCATAACTTATAATCAAGACTCAGTAGCCTCATTTATGATTATTCATTCTAGAACCTGTGTCAGGGAATGTAATTTCATGAGATGACAGACCTTACTCTGTTTTATCTAATGACAAAGCAGGACAGCTTCTCTGAAAGGTTTTGCTGCCCAGTTTTTTTGAGTTCCTATGTTTGGAGTGAAGTTTCTGAATGGTTTAGGTGTTTGTGAAGTATATTCGATTTTTATGAAATGTCTTAAGGAGTTCCAAGAAGAGGACTTGAACATATTTTTGGCAGGACTAGTCTTTATTTTGAAGTGTATCTAAATTATTTAGTTTATTTACCCAGTGAAGGAAGCCTAACGCTGATTTTCCTCAGATGTATTTGACATGATTGGAATCTCTCCAAAAGATCTTAGATACACCTTTTAAATTTACACAAGGATTTAAAATACAGTTGTTTTTCCACTAGTTGATATTGCTTTCTCTGCTTGCTAGAGATCTCATTAGGTTCTTTGCTTTAGAATATAGAAATTATAACTATCAACTAATTTCCTGCTAATGAGTTTTGTTTTGTATATACATTAATTGGTGAGAAGGTGATCTGTGGGATTTTTCTGTTAGTGGTTTGTTTTTGTGGTTTTGGTGAGTTTTCTTTCCAGAACGTAGAATCCTTAAAAAGTAATGCAAAGTAGTATCAAAACCAGTCTGGTCTTCTCCAGAACTTTAAGGTGTTTATCATGATACCTTGCATTTGCAAATACTCTTCAACTTAAAACAAAAAACTCTTATAATTTGTTTCTGTATTTTTCTGTTGACCTTTGTAAATAACTGTATTTTCAGAGACTGCCTCTCCTCCAAAGAGTTTTCCGGTGCAGTGAAGTGCATGAAAGATTGTACTTCAGAGTTTCTCAAGCCTTATTAGACAAAATAACTTGAATATGGAGTATTTTATCTTTTTTTTAAATGTTCTATAATATCCTGTTTTGCAACATTTGCATTTCCAGATGTTGCGCAGAGTAGAAAGTGATAACACATGGAAGGTTGCTTCAGCTTATCCTGTACCATGTGCCATTAAAACTGTGACCATATGCATTCCTCATGCAATAACTGAAAGTCATTGTATGTTAGTGATAGCTTTTAGTGTTTTACAGTAAGTCTTATTCCGTCTTTGGTTTTGGAGTTTCGCAGGGGTTCTTGTGCCTTCTTTCCTTTGGGACACAGGGAAAGATGATGATCTCATCATTTGTCCACTTTGTCCAGAGCCTTTTTTACTAGAAAGCCTTTAAGTACCTTGAAGAGCATGAACCAACTTTCATGGATAAGAAGGTGGATATATGAACTTTTCTGTTTTCTGTATGAAAAGTGGTTTTGGAAAAAGAAAACAGTCCAGAAAGCAAAATGCCACTTTAATGGACAGTGTTGAAATGAATGCCCTATTTGTTTTGCTAACTGTAACATAAAGATACTTGCAAATACAGTTCCTCCCTGGGAATTGAAGAGGAAAATCTGTTTCTAGATGAGTGGCAGAGTCAGATTTCCTAAACTAATTTTGCTGAAGGGAAACTAGTAAATGAAAGTTGCTGTTATGTTAAATGAAGTGAATGTGGATGAAGGCTGTCAAGTCATAAACATTCTGCTTATACACTGAAGTAATACTAAGCTCATAAATGCCCTTTCAGAGAATGCCATAATTTTCAGAAAAGGTTAATACAGCGTGTACTGCAGCATGATTTCCTGAACTGTATCGATGACTGTGGAGTGGCCAGCCCTGTAATTGCACAGTATATTGCATTCTCTGTATGTATGTGGTGACACATGGCAATAAACAAACAAATGGTTCCTTGAGTCTTAAAACTAATAGAGCAGGGTGGGTGGTGGGGATTAACAAATCTTGTGCCTAGTATGTCCCCAACTAGAGTAACCTGTTTCTTTCTGTAACCTCTCTAAGGTTTCACTGCCGTAACAACGGCAACAATTTCTCTGTGCAAGTTGTTATTTTGTTATTTTGTTCCCCTGCTGTTGATGCAAAAAGCCTCCTGTGCCTTTCTCTGGTACTGGCTGAACTGCACCTGATGAAAAACTTGTGTTTGCTGTGTCCTTAGCAGTTCTGTCCCAGGCAGCCAACTTGTGGGGACAACAGTTATACACATACTGCAGATTTCTCTCTGGTGTGGATGGAAATTTAATGCTTTTCTCCTTGTTTTCAAGTGAGAACCTTCAGGCAGGTTGACAGCTTGGAAGGGCTGTAAGAGCCACAGCCTAAAGTCAAATCTGCTTGTGATTGGTCATCAGGAGCAAGTTGGACTGTTGAGGGACTGCATGATCATGACCCTTGTTTCCTTCAAAAGAGCATTCAAAAATGCTAAGGTCCATTATTTTATGTTTATGCTCATGTTATTAATTTTTTCATTTTCACAGAGAATTATCCTAAGAATTATCCTAAGTTACTTATGGCTGTTTTACAAGGATATGTTTATTGCAAGAGTCTTAGATGTAGCTGTGTGCATAGGTTGATAGATGTTGGAGAGCTGTTCTCTCCTAGACAGATTTAGGATGATCCATGTTTAACTTTTCCTTGTAATTTGTATTTGCCTAAGACATACTAAGTCTCCTTCTAGCTTGTTTATAGCCCAACTTTCTGAAGTTAGGGCTATCTTTTCCACAGAACCTAGAGGAGAGTTGTCTTGATAGTCTGAAATTTCATCACTGTTGAAAATATTTTGTAATAAGGTTTTCAGCTATTTTCTGGACCAAAGCAGGAAGAGCTAAGAGAAGAATTCAAATGATCTCCATTAGCAAGAGAAAAGCATGAATAGCTCACAAGTCGACCATTCCTGATACAGTTGATGCTTATGTGAGCAAGAATTGATGGTGTAATTTGACTATATTATACTGTATGTCAGTGGGAAATCTTATCAAGAAATGTTACAGTGCAATGTGACAGTCCTGAGGCTTTCCCCTTTTTGGTTATTTTTATTCTGGAAAGCCCCTAGAAACTCTGGAGATACTATTCTTCGTGAAGTCAACTTGAAATGAGGGTAAAGAATCATTACAGGCTGTTGGAAAATGCTCCTTTAGGTGTTAGAGGGAGCTAGAGCCACTAGTATCGGAGCATCTGAGTTGTTTGTGATAAATTCTTTTACACTGAGGAGGAAAGAAGGACCCACTAACAGGAGATTGTTTCATGAGTTTTTGCTAATACTTAGCAGTGGTGCTGTGTTGTGTAAATCTGTGCATCCATTTTCATGTTTGTTTAACAGGGAAAACAATACTAAAATTGTAAAATCCTATATCTATACTGCTGCAGCAGTCGTCATTAGGCTTGCCTGGGAACTGCTGAAACAGTTGTAATGGTAGAAAGGAAAATAAATGGAGCCAGGTTTTCACCCGTAGCCATGGTGTTTGACCTTGCCACACATCTTGGGGCAGTAGGGACAGTGGGCCACCTTCTGGTCTGTGTGGACTTTAGCAGGTTGGGCTTCTCTGTCAGACTCAATGGATGATGTAAGCAATCAATTTTCTTTTATCCTAACCACTCTGGAGAAGAGAGCTCAGAGTGCAGCTCTCACAGTTTGACTGTTGAGCAGGTTGCAAAAATCTGACAGGAGCCAAAACAACTGCTGCTTTTGTAGTCATGGCACTTGCTGGACTATGGAGGTCCTGGCAGAACTTAAGTATCAAAAGAAACCTTTTAGACTGGAAGATAACAATAGGATGGAATATGTGCATTCATGGATCAATAACTTTATTACATTATTGTAAATAAATATGGGGTTCACCAAGCATAGCAACAGCTGTAGATTGGAACAGATGTTTAAATCATGTTGGAACAAAAATTAGTGGAATAAAATATACAAAGAAATGTATCAGGAAAAGGCTGCTGGAGGGGTACTCTTAGAGGAGGTTCCCATTGTCATAATAGATCAGATTGTCAAGTATACTCATTTAAAGGAAAAAGCAGTTGTAGAAATATGCAAAAAACAGTGGCTAATGCAGTTAATTTCATTATTGTTATTTGTGATCATAGGCTGGAGAATCATTACTTGATGGAACCTGATTTTGAGCTGACCTCCCCCAGCCAAAAGGTTATTCCATACCATATGGCACCATGCTTGGCATATCAGTCTGGGGGAAAAAAGAAGGAATGTGGGGGAATTTCCCAAGTAACATTTGAGAATCTGGAGATAGACACCTGTTCATGCTCTGGAGTGATCATTAGAAAATATTTTGTGAAATCTTTGCAAATCATATATGCATGCTTTTGTTTCATTTCATGCTTGCTGAGATACCAGACTCTGCTTTTATGTTTACAGTTTCTTGTACAGTTTTAATTACTTCTGTGTAACACTGTTGTATTCTATATGAAACTAGAGAAAATTTAATGGAGATCATAAATATGAAAGGAAAGTAGACTGACTCTCATGGTGTTAATGTGTTCCCTTTCAGACATAAATAATTAGATAGAGAAGGAGGATAAGCAAAAGGAAGAACTGTCTCTGTGTCCAAAGGCATTGGGCTAGGATTGAGAGCTTCCGGGCTCAGTTCCTGGCTTTGCTACAGACATCCTTTATGACCTTGCACAGAGTCACTCAAAGCTCTTTGTGCCTCTGTTTCCCATCTGCAGATATGACTGATAGTACTTTCTTTGTTTGACTCGCTATTTAGAGTTTATGCTCTCCAGGGCAGACACTGACTTTTTTAAAATATTGGATGTATCCATGGTTGTTTTACAATGGTTCCACAGTCTCAGCTGAGGTCAGTATATCCTGCTGTTAACTCTAAATCATTGACTTCCACATTACTGGAGAACTGTTCATAATCCATTTCCTGTCCCAAAGACGGTGCAATGCTTAGTGTCACATTGTTAAGAGGATTTAATTTTGTTTGGATGTTTAATAGGAAATCACATGAATACCTCAGTGAGGAAAAGCCAGACACTTGAAACATCTGTGGAAGTCATAGTCCACCCTTCAGCTAGGGAAATCTGCATCTGACTGGCACACTGGTGTGTAGATTTGAGTGTGTTTTGAAAAGAATAAGAGGAGAATAACCAGTGTAAATCATGTTGATAATGTAGAAATGTTTAATTCCATACTTTGCACCTGCATAGCTATCTTGAACCTGCCAATTAACATTAATCTGCTTGATAAAATAGCTGTCAAACTAGTGGAAACCCTTTTATAGAAAACAATTAGGTTTTGAAGTAAACTGATCTATAAACTAAAGAAGTCCACATTATTTACATGTCATACTGAAATCTGAAATCCTTTTTAATTTGTTTACAAGCTTTTTTTTTTTTGGGTCTTCATGTGGAAGAGAGGGCTGTCTCTATTTCCCTTCATTTTCCACTTTAATATTCCTCCATTTATGTAGACTTGTTTAAAACCACCTACATGAAATGAAATGGTGTCTTTTTTTCTCCACTTTAATGTGGCCAGTGAGTTGCTTTACTCAAAAAGCTTTGATCATTCAGAAAGTTTAAACTTCTGCATAAAAAGGGAAGTTTCAAGCTGTTACTTTTAATGGGCTTGTGAGGGGAAGCAATTTTTTTAGAGAGAATAAAAGTCCTTGAGTTTTTTTCTTATATTACAAAAAAATCAAATACCAATAAAATTGGTTTATGTAGGTGATCCAGGATCTGGTTAGAAAAGTGAGTCAGTAGTCCTGTTGCACTGTTTCTCTGTGCATAGTGTCTGGCTTTCTGCAATGCATTTGGTGGCATAATAGGCATCATGTATGGTATGAGGAGCTGGTTGGGATGGCATCAGCTAGCAATCCTTCTTCTCCCCCTTCCTTTAACTCAGTGAGATGGTTTTTAATGGAACCTCAGTGTTTAGTGCGTGGTTAGAAACTGCAGAAAACAGAAAGCCTTTTAATGCAGCTGTGATAATAAAACTAGAAACTTGTTATGATCTGTGTTTGTCTTTCTTTCAGTGAACTTCCCCTTGCAGTGCATTTGGCCTCCTCCTTATGTTATGCTTAACACCTTCCTTGGTCTTTTTTTTGGCTCCACTGTTGTCCTTTATTCAAACAATCCCCTGCCTCTAATCTTACTGTACTACTTCCAAGAAAAAGAAAACATCTAGTTTTCTTACCTCTTGTGTCCCATTTGTCAATGACTGTATCAGACATAAGGAACAAAAAAAAAAAAAGAAAAAAAAAGAAAGTCCATATGCCTCAATAGAAAATTTTCTATGTACAGTCTTGTAGTATATATGACTAAGATCTGCTAACTATATGAAGAGCATAAAGTATAAGTTAATATTACTGTATTGCCTAGCCTTCTGGGATTATTCTTCCTTTTTGCTTGTTCTTTTTCTTCTTCTCCTTTAAATTGCTGACTGTATCCTCATTCTAGTGTGGGCAAGAGTGTGTCTCAGTAATTAAAGCTGAAATATCATCTGGTCAGCCCTGTTCGTGCATACACCTCGTTACTGCCTTCACAGAGGAAAAGTGTGCATCTGTTAAACCTCATTTCCTGTCAGATCCCTCTGTGTTAGACAGAAAAACTTGTCTTGGAAAATCAGCAGTGAATTCTTGGGTCAGTTGAACTAGATCAAATCCTTTGCTTTTCACATCACTACATCAGAGTTTTGGAGAGGAGGGTTTGTTGTTTTTTTTTTGTTTGGGGTGGTTTGTTTTGTTTTGGGTTTTTTTTTTTTTTTTTTTTTTTTTGGGTGGTTTTTTTTGTTTGTTTGTTTGGGGTTTTTTTTTTTTTTTTTGGTTTTTTTTTTTTTTTTTTTTTTTTTTTTTTTCCTTGAAATGGGGTTGTTTGGTGTTTTTTTTTTTTTTTTTTTTTTTTTTGACTGAGAATTGCTGCTTTGCGGTGAGCTGGATTAATTTTAGAAAGCAAGTGGTCCTGAGGTGTGATGGTCACAAATCCAAGTGCTCTTTTCTGCACTCCTTACCTCTTTTATGTGTAGAGGGGAAGATGACAATACGGACCTCTGACTGTCAGAACACTGGGATCTTAGAGTTTTGCTGCGCTGAGCATGCCCCTTATCCCTTGCCCATGGATATTGCCAGAGTTGCCATGCAGTTTGGGTGCAGAACCCGAGCTGGTCAGCACAGTGGCAATTGGTTAAATCTGTTTTCATATTTGCATCCTCTAAAACGTCAGGAAATTGTTGGGACTCAGAAGGATGCTCTGGAGAGAATGGAAATCACCCCAAAGAGGGAAATCGAGTCCAGTATTTTTAATTCTTTAGACATGTGATGTTTATATATGTGTCTTTTAAAATGTCATTCAATGTTGCCTGGAAACCTACAGATTTGGATTCTCCAGTTGAAGGAGGAGTGAAACACGGAAGTCAATGTTTCATTTATGGACACTGTTGCCAAGGGTCTCAGAATCTGAGCCTGGTAGATGCAGGACAGTCAAAGAGGGAAATCGAGTCCAGTATTTTTAATTCTTTAGGCATGTGATGTTTATATATGTGTCTTTTAAAATGTCATTCAATGTTGCCTGGAAACCTACAGATTTGGATTCTCCAGTTGAAGGAGGAGTGAAACACGGAAGTCAATGTTTCATTTATGGACACTGTTGCCAAAGGGTCTCAGAATCTGAGCCTGATAGATGCACGACAGTCTATCTGTGATGTGTGCCTATGAGCAATCTGCTGTACCCTTAGAAACTTTGCGTTGTGGATCTCATTTTACACTTGTGGCACCCAAGTATGAGATTTATTGTCCAAATAAAGTTTTTGTAGTGTAAGAGTATAAACACTTAAGAATTTTAAATAATATCTTGTCTAGGTCTTTGTTCCTATCTTATTTGGTTCTTGATTAATCCTCTCTACCCACTGCCGCCTCCCCTCCCCCAGCTTAAGCACTTAAATTTTCAAATATTAAAAAGCCAGAATCTGCAAGGATGTTTCTGATCTACTACAAATGAGGACAAGATTCTGTTGTGCACCATCCATCTCACACAGTAATTCTGTTTGAAATATTGCTCATATGTTTGTCCTTCCACATTTAATTTTTTGAATATGGTGTGAATTTCTGTTTGGATTTTTTGTTTGCTTGTTTTTAATTGAACTAAAAGCTCTGTTCTGGTGTTAACTGTTCTATCTTTCTTGATTTTTCAGAGTCAAATTTAGATAGTCCATTTTTATATTCTGTGAATGTGCAAAGTAGAATTTTGTAGTTTCTAGCCGGGAAGTATGCTATTAATCATAAATGCATTTTGATCAAAGGTAAGCATTTCAGTGTTGTTTAAATATTACTATAGATAGCATTCTCCTCCTCTCTGAAGTGGAGGACTGCTGCCAGGGCTGTTCAGAAGATAAGCCTGGCATCAAGTGCCCTATTGGACTTCATAACACCTGAAGTGCTCCTCAGTCTTTAGCATTTCTTTGTTAATAAAACTGATTTTATTTCATGGCATTAGTGTTGCAGAAAGATGAGATAATTCTGCTTTCCTCTTCTTGTAAAGGAAAGATGTGCATATTACCTCTCTTGACTTTCTCTTTTCAGCATCTAAGCTTTCAAAATATACATGTGCATTGAAAGCTTTTTAAAGAACTGAACCACTGTTTTACCTTGTGTGAACCACAGTTCTACGAGACAAGCTTTTGAAAAGCTCTGATTAAAGATGAAAGTACACATTTCCTCCAGACTTTCAAGCTGCTGAACCCAAGACAAGGAATGTAGTCTTGCTTGCACAGGGGTGGCAGAACGTCAATACTGAATAATTTGAAGCATGTCTCTTCAATTATTCTTTTTTGGTGTGCTGTCTTAGCCCTTTAGGTTATAGTCTTTGTTTTATTTATATTGAAAAATGGTAAGAATGAAGCACTTCTGACTTTTAAAAGTGTTAAAATGGAAAATAGTCAAAGATAATCAGATGACAATCTGAGTTGGCATATATAGGGCATAGCTGTTCTAGAAGCTTATTTTAAACAAATCCAGTAAAGTTGAGTTCACTGCACTGTGTTAAAGTGCCGCTGAGTAGTGAAGAAGCTTTTATTCTGAAGCTAAGAGCTTGCTAAAAGAAAATCAATGTCTCGTGGACCTTCACTTGTTCATGTGTGCCAGTGCCCTTCTATCTCACATGGTCTTTCTCAGGAGCTAGATAAAGAAAGGAGACTCTTAAATCTTATCCACTCTAGCAGACTTAAGCCATTTTCAAAACCTGTTTAATTTAACACAGTTTTAAATCCACAGCCTTATTAAGTTAACAAGCCTTCAGCCTTGCCACCAGGTTCTGTAATCCTCTTAGGTCTTGGGACTAAGCAGGGCAGGGATAGTCAATAAGCAGATGAATAGATAATCTTGCAGAAGACAGATAGATCTTAACGTTGGGAAACGCTGATCTGAATTTCTATTCACTATAGGCACTACCACTAGTACTTACAACTTGACGAAAACGTTGAAATGACTATCACTTTCTTTGGGGGGAGGAAGAGTGAATAAAGGATTTTTTTAAAAAATGCATTAATTCCTGGTTTGCAACCCAATAAAGTTAGATTAAATTTTAAATATAGAATAAGGTAGACAAAAATAACAGTTTTGTTTCCTTGCTATTGTGCATATGCAGGTTAAAATCCTCTCATGGTTGTTTCACAAGCTATTTTTGCAGATCTTTCAGGCAGTCAGGGGTCCAGAATTTAAAGACCACAAAGACCATTATGCTGATAATGTGGCCTTGGCCACTGCTGCAGTCTGCATATCGCTTCTGTTCAGTTTTGACTCTTCTAACACTACTGAGTTAAAGCTGGGTCTGTTTTCTGGGCATAACTCCTGAGGTAGTAGAGTTGGAGGAATTTAAAAAAAGCCATATGTAGTGGAAGAATTCAGCCTAACAGGAGGATTCCTGCCAGACATGTTAACACAGCACCAGAGTAGGAACAGAGGAAGTGGATCATAGAATCATTAATGTTGGAAAAGTCCTCCATCAAGTCAAACTTTTGACTGAATATCACCATTACCACTAAGCCATATCATGAAGTGCCACATCTACTTGTTTTTTGAACACTTCCAGGAGTGGTGATTCTACCACTTCCCTGGGGAACTCGTTCCAATGTAGAATTCAAAGCAGGTCCAGGAGTTGGAGAGGATGGCAGAAGAGCTGAACACACATCTGGCCTTGAGGCATGAAAGCAATCACTTATCTCATTGAAAGAGAGTGGGAGAAGGCTTCTGGGAAGAGATGGCTGAAAAGCTGAAAAATTTCAGTACTGATGGGTGATAAGGGCCCAAATGGTCAAGTAATAAGCGGGGAAGAGGGACAGTGGTTTTGAAAGACAACAAACTGTGGTACTAGGCTTGGAACATATCAATAGACCCATTAGATAAAATACTAAAGAGGAAATGGGACCAAGCAAATGACTCTTGGCTCACAGGAATTGAATTAGAGACTTGGTGAGGGGGAAGTGCTGCAGGAGCAAGCTGAAGAGGTAGCTTGATGTTTGAGAAAGGTTTTGGAGAGCACCAAAATAGAAAAGTTGCTATGGAGGTGTTGGCTAGACAAGAGGTGAGAAAGAAATGTAAATGTGTTGACTCACATGCCATCTCGTTTCCTTCAGTATGTGTGTATTTGAATACTGTGTATTTTATTTTTCATTGTTTATTTTGCAATAGCATGTCATGTATTATGTGACATTTAGACTAGTACAGTTACAAAATGGTCAAAGAACTTCTATTCAGAGCTTTGAAGATTACTTCTGCCATATCTGTCAAGAACTTTGAGATTCTTCACAGGATTCTGAAAACATCTGTTTTACTACTGATAATGTATTCTCATTGTTCTTATAGAACCAATATTCTATATTTCTATATGCAAATTCTGTATTTCATTAAATGAACTCAAAAAGAATATAAAAAAGGGGGGCTAGTGTCCTAGGAATTGCTGGGAAATTGAAAAAGATTCTCCAAGAAGGAAGAAAAAATAAACATAATTTGTGACTGTTTTGATTTGATGGCATTGTCTTTCATCTTACTTCAATGTTTCCTAAGTCTTTTGTCTATTCCTTCAGTTAGTAATAACTGAAAATAAGGATTTAAGCATCATGCTAGCATTACAGAGCCTGGTCACAATCTATTCTTTTGAATTCAATCACGATGATAAGAAGAATGGATTTTATGGTACATGTTCTCCAAGAAAAATAGTGGAATATTTTCAGTATCTTTTCAATCTCTTGGAGCAGCTCACCTTTCTGTAATACTTTTAAAAGAACTGTCTTCCAGAACTATGGTTTCAAAATATATTTGTTTCTGTAAGGGGGGTTTTGTTTACTTTAACTAATAGGGGAATTGGTTTTTCAGTGCAGAACTAGAATAACTAGTAGGCTGTTTCTGGAAATGGATTCCCAAGGTAGTTTAAAATTTCAATAAATGTTTATCTTCTTTTACTGAAGCCTCTGGACTAGAAAGAAACATAAGGGTCAAGGAAAACTTATTTCTGACTTCAGTTCCTGTTGTGGGTTTATGCTCTTTTCTAAGGAAATCATACTTTTTAATATATTCAATTCAGAATTGTGTTGCTTGCAACAGGGAACTGATGTAATTTATGCTTTCCTATTTGTTTTTTATCAGCCTACCGCTTAATGGAACAGCATGAAAAACATGAAAATGTATTTTAAATGGCATAGAAGAGAAACCGATTATCTTCTGCAGTCCATACACAGGTGGTGTGTGTTTTTTAATTTAAAAATAAAATATTAAATACCATGTCTTAAACAGTTAGATAAGGAATATTCATGATTGCATGTGTAGTGTTTGATAGGGAGACTTTTTTTTTAAGTATAATACTTGTTTCAAATTTTATGAGCTGGCACTAAAAGAATCCAAGGAGACTGGGGATATGAGTTAAACCAGCTTGTGTCAGCAGTGTTTGTTCCTTTTTTTCCCTGCAGCAATCAGAATTTTATGTAAAAAGTGCCATTTTTAAAATATTCTCTGAGTAAAACTTTATGTAATGTGGCATCCTTCTTCCTTTTAAAGATTTTGGAATGTCTGCAGTTAGGCTCTACCACACAGTTCCTTATTTTTTGATGTTGTTGAAGTTACATGAGTTACTGAGATAGATTGGTGGATGAAGTTTGTGCCTGTTTTCTTGGGGTTTGTAGGCTGTAGTTGCCTAGGTGGGTGTATATTTTTGTCTGTAGTGTACTGCTCAGTTCACAAGTAAGAGCTTATATTAGAAATGGTTAAAAAAGAAATAAAATTATTTTAGAGACAGTTTTGTACTTGCAGTCATGGAAGATATGGACTTGCAATATTCATAGGTACTGTCCCTGGAAGAAACCTCTGAATGTATTAATTTTTCCTCTTCTTACAAGTGCTGCTTCACTTAGATATGGTCAGATTGGAGCCCAGTTGCACTTAGCCAGTTTGAAGTTCAAGGTAATTTATCCAAATTGAACCACACACTAACTTGGTCATTGTAGTCAGGCATGTCTTACAGCTTGAAAAACCTTTCAGCCCAGTATGCAGTAACCACAGCATAGTCTCACCTATTGTAAATGGAAAACAAAGTATTCCAGTATTCCACATTCTGCGTTTCAAGCCTGAAAGTTGTTGCTTTCAGCAATTAGTAACTTTCATTGGTGTAGGATACCTTGTGATGTTGGAAACAGCATCTAATTCTTGTGAAGTCAAGTACTTCTGGTGCTCAAAACTAGAACGTAAGTAAAAAAAATTAAGATTTTGTATAAACCAAAATCAAGGTATGCACTAGTTTTCTAGACTTGAATGCATAAATATGTTTAAAAACTGAGATTCATATTCTTTCTGCATGTTTCATTTTTGGGGACGAGGTAGAGGCAATGAAATTTTTGTGAGAGTGTGGCTTTTTTAACTTAAAGAAACCCTTTGCTTTTGTAAAAGAAGACCAATCTTGGCACCAAATTGTTGGAGCTTTGTCATTACCACAGAGCTCTAGTTTTGGGTGTGGATTCCAATTATTGAAGTTTAGGCTGAACATACCATTCGATGCCAAACTGCTTTGTTTTTGGAGAAGGTAGTTGATTTTTATAGGATAAATAAATTTGAATGTCTTTCTGGTACTTGGTGTATGAAATAGCATTTGATTTGTTCTGTGTTGTGAAACAAGAATACTTTTTTGCAGATTTCTTTTGTCTGTTCAGCATATAAAATTTAATGGATGAAATCTGTCCAAAGTGGTCTTACGTAAACACTCACTATGTTTATATTTTTCAGGATTTGTAGCTATAGAAATAAAATTGCAGTTTTGAACTTTGCTATTAAAATATACATTGGAAAATATTCTGTTGGAATACAGAGGAGTGTTAATGGCTTCCATAAAAACAGATCTGGTAAAAATCAGTAAGTGCAGTAGAGATCCTTCATTAGAGGGGCACTGGTCTTAGTGTTCCTTTGGTAGCTGAAACAATAAAGCTGCTGCTTAAGGCACCAGTCAGCAGAATAAGTCTGGAACAGGGAAGACTACTCTATGAAGACTGATAAAACTCACCATAAATAGCAGAGCTGCATCACTGGTGCATTCCTGAAGAGAAATGGAATTTTTGAGAGAGTGTTAACAAGAAGGAAGAAATGCATCAGAGCTTTGCATGAACCATCAAGGCAACAGATGACACTCCAGGGAGCACAGTAATTTCTGATAGCACCAACAAATTGCCAAGGTCATGTTAGTTTTGGATAAAATCATGATTTTATGAGTATTCTTCGTAAATATTAATTTGAATTTCATTTTGTCTTTCTAATGAAGGTGAGTCAGGAAGGACCTAGGAATGTTGGCTACCTGTTTACATTGAGGGCTAACAGATATTTTGTACTTTTTCTCTCTGATTTTTGTCTTTGCATGCAATGTTTTCAAAAAACACAGAAAAAAATTGTACTAGATATAGAAGTCCCATGTTTTCTCTGTTTTGTCAGTATGCCTTAAATCTGCATTAAGTGAATCACCTTAATTAAGGTAACTCAGCCTTTGGTTCAGTATTTAATGTGCTGTGAAGATTGGTACTAGTGATTGTAGTGGCTTAATTATGTAGACTTTTGGCCCCCTTTCTAAAGGGGAACAACTGAAGTTGTTGAGCTCTGTGAAAATAAAATACTGGAAAAAGGATTAAAACCCAACTGTTCACATCCCAGGCAAGTGGTGGGGTCATTGAGCCAGGGAATTGTTTTGTCATCACTTTCAGTGCTCCAGTAGAGGTTAGGGGAAATCCATGCCAAGACGTCTGTGGTTTGGTGGTTAGGGCTCATGCCATGTTGGATCATGTATTGCAGGTATGAATGGTGCTTTTTATGGAAATAGAACCTTTTTTCTTTTTTTTTTTTCCTAATCTCCTTGGTTGTATCCACAGTGAATAATTTGATGAGATAAAATAATTCTGATTGCATATTTTGTCTAGAAAGCACTAAATTAACCATGGCTCTAAGTGTGGTTTTCCTCACTTTTTGACTATCAGATGGGGAACATAACATTTGTTGTTTGTGTTGGCTTAGCTGTGATATTTCTCTTCTCATATAAAGATGAGATTAATTTAGGAGAAAATTGTTTGTTTCTGACTTCTGTTTTTAATGAGAAAATAGTACCTCTTGGGATAAGCTTTCAGATGTTGGAGCATTATTTTTTTGAAAGAAACTTATATTTGGCAAATCATAAATAAAGGGGTTGTTTTACAAGTTAAATTTCTTTTAAAATGGCAGTATTAGAAGCATACATAACTTTAAATATTATGTTTCAGGTATGCTATATCTCTGTGATCCTGTGGGGGTTATATGACTGCTATTGAATTTGAAAGAAAAAAAATAACAAAAGCAGTAATTTTAGTTTACTGTTATTCCCTTAATAATAGTACCAAATACTAATATCAAAGTACATTGAGATCTATGTGGGCTAGAGTTTTTCATATGACCTTGCACTCTATCTAGCCTTTTTCCTGCTCAAGTACGTTCTTTCTAAGTGGTAGAAAAAGAAAAAGAAAAAAAAAGATTAAATTTTGTATACTTTGTGTTACTGCATAAAGTGTTTGAAAGCTTAGTAGTAAATATGTATTTGAGAAGAATCGCTGAGTAGTGTAATATTACTTTGTTTCTTTTTTTAAAAAGTAAAATAGAGCATCAGTCTTCTACCTCCAAGGAGAGAGAACAACTGAGGCTCTGCAAATGTAGTATTATTGAGAAGTACAAGTACATACTCATCATGACTCTAGATGAAGAATAACTGTTCTACTTGATGCCTGCAGATGAGGGAATAAAAGGGCCTCTAATGGGCCATATAAAATGTTGGCACTAGAAAGCTGAACTACTGGTGTGTGGAAGCCATCCTTTTGTTCCCTTTGCACATTCTCCATTTACTCTGTGCAATATTTCAAACAAAATGGAAAACTAGTGGTTTTCATGGGTGTATTTTACTGCTTGCCTTCTACTTTTTTATTTATCTCTTGATTATTTTTTATTTATGTGAATTACTTTCATGTATTGCTTGAGTTTATGTATTTTTAATCTCTTATAGTCAGAGTGCATCAGTGATGATTGTCTTAATGTAGCTATAATGATTTTTAAACTCATGGCTTTGTTGCAATTTCTGTTGGTGTGAACCATTTAATATAATTTTGGGTTTGGAAATGCAGTCACCCAGCAGAGCGTGCACAGAACTGCTGGACTGGCTTGGCACTCTGTGGTCTAATCTACTCAGGGATAATTAGTACAAGCATTAGAGATAGTTCCAGCCAGGCAGCATTAACACAAAGTTTCTAAGAACCTCTTGTGTCTAGTTTTGTTTCATTAGTATTGGCAGTGCTGGAAGCAGAGGAGAGTGCTGCCAAGGTTATTACCAGAGTATGGCCCAGCCTGTTCTTGGCTGGAGGTGGAACCCAAAACACTGGGGTCTAGCTTACATCACTACTCTGGATGTTGCTTAGTCCAAGGCTGACAAAATTAGGAGAAATTCTTATTCCAAGTGACATTGTGCTGGAAGCTTCTCTTAAGTGAATCATCCTTGAACAGACAAGGCTGTTAAATGCTAAGCATATCCACCAGCGTTTTCCTGTGTGTGCTTTCCGTGTTTGGATTTTCCAGTTTGTAGCGATAACATTGCAATGAAATGTGCCACCAAGGCACATCAGAGCTGCTGTCACTGTCAAAAATTAAATTTAGCCTCCAGCATTTTAACAGTAAAAATAAGCTGTTCATCTTATCTCTTAAGCTAATATGTTGCTGTGATGAGAAAGATCTGTTAATAAGCAGTAGCCTTTGTGAGTGTAGACTTAATCATAGTAGATTTAATGATAAGGTTTATTAATGGAATCCTTGCCTCACACTTCCTCTTGTTAAAAATTCAGTGTGCTTTCCATGACAATTATTTGTGAGAGATCTTAACTTAAATGCTAGTTTCTGAAACTAATTTTAGGCATATTTTTTGCAGCAGGAAGTGTATGTATCCTGTAACACTCTTCTGCATAAACCTGTTTTTACTGTTAGTGAGGCAACATCAAATTTTTTCTCTCTGACCCTATTGTGTTTATATTCTTACTGGCTTTTGCTAGACTGGCAAAGACTTGACTGTTAAGATGCTAGATCCTGCACCTTTGATCACATACATGAACTGTGATTTTGGTTTCCCAGTGACTGGTATTCCACAGGGATCCACTGCAGGTAGCCCATAGGTACCTCTGAAAAATAGTAAGTGTCTGAAATCCTGTCTCTTCACAGCTGAGTGAAAGTAATCCTGAACTGCAGAAGACTAGTTCACTGGTATTCACAGTATGGAATCCACTCTAGAGTGAAATGGTTATTTTGAGGATTCCTTCAAAAGTTGTTTTTTCTTCAAAAACAACAAAAAAATAAATAATGTCCCCTTAAAATAGGACAGTCAATTAAAATAACAGCAAAAAAAAAAAACCCTACCCAGAATTTCAGTGTCTTGAGTACTTCCCAAAATGCATAGGCCTTTTATTCTCAGTATGTGGGGCTGTAGACTCTTCAGCTCTTGTTTGTGGGAAGTGGGCACTATCCACCCAGCTGCAGGCTGAAGGGCTGTAAGTCATCTCTGCTATCCTGCAGGCCATGCCAGGAAAAGAAACATAGTTATTTGAGTCAATAGCAAAAGGTCAGTACAAAATGAAGAGCGAGTAAAACAACTACCAGGGTTACTATGCATCTCTGATCTGAGAATATCAGCTACATTTAGTATTATTTTACAACAGATTCCTCCAAATCAGCATGTCTTTTCTGCTTAAGTTCTCAAAGGTGAAATTGCTTTAAATGCTTAATATGGTGAGCATTGTAAGTGCCACTAGTGACAGTATGCTAAAATTGTAATAGAATTGAAATAGATTTGAAGTAAGTAAAAAGTAAAATTTTTAATTTGGCACAAAATCCTTTAGCCATAGCTAAAGATCATCTGTAGACTGAATTGTAATTGTAGGTTAAACATTTCCAAAATTCTTTGTATGTTAAGTGCGTTTTGACTCACAGTAAGAAAATTATTTTTGTTGGAATTTGAAAATTTTGAACTGTTTATTGTTCTTGCTTCTTAAAAAGCATCTCAGTGACCTTAGAGGGCACAATTTTAAGAAAACAAATTTTCAGTGGATGACTGTTGGTGCTTAGATGAAGCTGGATTTCTCAGATGAAGATCAGATCTCAAAGAGAAGGTGGAAGGGAAAGCTGTCAGTATGCTGGCTAGGGGAACAAGTCAGTCTGTGTGGTGTTTTGAGTTCCTGTACCATCTTATTTTTTTTAAGGTGATTTATATGTGCTATCAGTATTGTGTTTGTATTCCAAAAGAATTTATCGTTTCAATACTCAAAATTGATTTAAGATTATTTTACTATAAACCTTATAAAACTCAATACTGGATAGTGTCAAATAATGTGAGATTAAATATTCATTGACAGATGTGGAGGAGAAATCTATCATTTATGAAAACCTGATGTGTCAAACAGGGAGAGCTTAGGATTCCAAGCTACTGTAGAAATTGCTTCTTTTAGTAATATTTCTGACTCACATATTATTTTGGAAATTACTGGGACAGAAGCAATGAGCTATCCTATAGTTCCTGCCCCTAAATTATTTTTGGGTGTAGCAGTGATTGATGAGGCAAATTGCTGCCTTCATCTTGAATGGACTGGTTTTATTTATAAATAAATACATAGATGAAGAAGGCTGTAAAATAGGTTTAATTGTCATCTTCAGCAGTATAATTAAGGAAAGAAGTATTGGATCCTTCAAGATTTCAGGTCTTTGTTACGTGTTAATATGTAATTTAAATGTAGCTCTTACAAATTTTTAACTTTAGTAGTAGTTGGAAAGTATTGAGTACTAATTTCTGTTGTGGCAAAATTAATATTTCTTGTTTTCTCTAGGTATATAAGTGAAGTGAAGATACTGAAAATTAATTTCAGTGTACACATTCTGTAAACAACTGTGAAAAAGGCAAATAAGTTATTTTCAAATAAGAATATTTTCGTTTCTTAACAGTTTTCACTTGGTGGATAAACTTATGGCAAATTATATTTCTTTATAAAAGAGGTGATGCAAATATGTATTAAGTTTTCATGGAGAAGAGTGACAACAGTTAATCTTTTATTAGTTTCCCCATTTTTTCGTTGTGTTTTTTTTTCTGGCATTGAAGTCTGAGCCCTTAGTGGAAAGATTATATTTTGATACAAAAGTATTTTCTGAAATGTATGCAATGAGTTGGATTAACATTTAGATCCCATTTCCAGCAGACAGGGAGTTGAGGCCTGTAATTCTCAACAAGTACATTTGAGTGGATCAGGAGAGTTGGTTGAAGCTGATTCACAAGACTGTCTCCTGTAGCCATGATGCATTTTACACACCACTCATTTGTTTTGCCTTCTCTGCTAAAGTTACTTACCTGAGTAGCTTATCCTACTGTCCACTGCAATAAGTGTAGCAAGCTGTGAAAATAACATGTTTTCAGAGGTAGGATGACACTTGTTTCCGTTCGAACAAATTATATGTTGTACTTGGAAGCTGTTTTCACTTCAGCCCATAGGTGAAGAAAGAGGAACAGCAGCACCATACGGCTATATTTAGTAACCATTGTATTCATACATTCATAAATATTGATCAGTGTATTATGTGTTCAGCCAGTGTTACATATGCAAGGTACCTCTGATGAATTCTTACTTTTTAAAAGAAAGCAAAATAAGCATGCTACGATGGGTAAAAGAATCAACTCCAACTGAATTTGCTGAAAGATATGAGCTTACATCAGTGTTCTAGAGCAAATCTAGAAGTATTCTTTCAGTACAGGTTCCTGTGGTCAAGGTTGCTCCCCAATCCAGTCATATGAAAATGTTGCAGTATATGAATTTGAAAAATTTCTATATTGCAAGAGAGAGTATTCTCGGTAAGCTGTGGAGTTTTTCTAACTCTTTGTAGGTTTGGGTGAAGTTGGACATCATGGAAAAGAAGGAAGGACTGAAATCACTCAGAAAAAAATCTGAAATTTACAGGATGAATTCAGAAACTTCATTTTTTGCCTCGGTAATAAAGTGTATTAATGAAAGCTGTCTTTTTAGTCATGACTGTAAACTACTGTTAAGTTCCAGCTCTTAAGCTGAATATATGACATCGGTCAGATCACTTTATGTGCTGAATCATGATCTTTGATTGGTTTATCTGTAGCAATTGCAAGTGTTATCACTCCTGTCTTCTGCTGAAGGTTACTGATAAAGTCAGCTCAGGCTAATGGGCAGGTTATAATGTGCCTGCTGATGAGCTAGCACGTGGGGTTTTTTCCTATTGTCCTTGCCAAATGGACTGTAATCTTCAGCAGGAAAGTGCAGTAGAAAATAGAGGCAACAACACTTCAGATGCTGTAGTAATGTCCAGAGAGCTTGAATTAGTCTTTAGTTCTTGATCTGTGAAATTAATATAATAATATTTTTTCATTTTTTTTAAAAAAATGTCCACTGCTTATTTACTTGGTACCTGAGATTAGGGGGAATCAGAAATCATCTTGTGCTTCATTTAGATGGAATGAGGATAGATTGGAATGAGGAAACATCCAAGTATCCTAAAAGAGAAATAATGCATTTCTCTAGCTTGTGCAACTAGATAAGTCAGTTGTTGTAATTTACAGAAAGCTTGCCAAAGAAAATGATTTTTCATTCATGAAATGCATTAAATATTATTTATTTCATGCTAAACTTTTAGCAAAAAATTACTACACCTGAAACACAGATTAAAAGTAGTACTGTTTAACACAAGCAGGTATTTATTTTTTTATGATCAGAGGGCTGAAAGAACTTTCCTGTAAAGACAAGCTGAGAGAATTGTAGTTGTTCAGTCTGAAGAAGAGATGGCTCCAGGGAGACCTTAGAGCAATCTTCCAGTACCTAAAGGGAGCCTACAAGAGAGCTGGAGAGGGACTTTTCACAAGGATGTGGAGTGATAGGACATGGGGGAGTGGCTTCAGAGAAGAAGAAGGTCAATTTACATTAGATATTAGGAAGAAATTCTCTGCCGTGAGGGTGGTGAGACACTGGAACAGGTTGCCCAGAAAAGCTGTAGATGACCCAGCCCTGGAAGTGTTCAAGGACAGGTTGGGATGGGGCTTTGAGTAAACTGGTCCAGTGAAAGGTGTCCCTGCCCTTGGCAGAGGGATTGTAGGTAAATGATCTTGAAGGTCTCCTCTAACCCAAAGCATTCTGTGATTCTGTGGTTTCTTGTGGAAATTACAGATTATTGATTTCAGTAGTGGACTTGCATGGCTATGAGTTAGCTAGTAGCAACAAACAGAGCTGGTTTTTGGACATGATATATCTTCTGTGTTTTGAAGCATAATAGGATTTTAATTTTTTTTTTAAATAGTGAGGGGAGCAGGTCTGTTCTCTATTGTATTTTTGTCTTTCCAGAAACCCTGCATATCTCTTTTTTTATTTTTTAATAAAATGAGCATGTGTAATTTGTGCACTTACAAAACATTTGGTTTCTAAAACATTTAGATCTTCTTTGTGGGTATGATAAGAAATCTCAAACATGGAAGGACTGCATAGTTATGGCATTTACACTAGAAATTGGTATTTTTAAAATTAAATGATCTATGTTGGTCTTGAACTCTGTAATACAAGAAATTAAGGCTGCTTACTCATAAATGAGTTTTTAAGATTGTATCTACACGCTTGTTGAAATGGAAATCATTGTACTGAAGAAATGGAACAAATAGAAATTTCCCAATGGCAAAGAGAATATTAAAAGAACATAGACAAATTTTGGCAAAATTGGTTACAAACTCCCTGTAGATTACAGCAATATAAATCAGATATTTTTAGCATAAACTAGGCTACCTGTATAGCGTGCTGTGTTTGTGATTTTTTCTTTTAAATTAATAAGTATGTCTATTATGCATTCAGTAAACAGAAAAATGGTCTTTTGCTTATTCTAACTGTATATAAACAGCTTTAGTAATACACAGTTGAGTATTCTCTTTAGAAACCTGTAATTAAACTAGCATAGAGTCTTGTCTTTAGCCTTTTTCATGTACTATCCTTAATTACTTGCATTATACGACCTTAAAGTACAGTTTTTAAAATCTTGCATACATGTGTGTTTCAGTTCACTCTGCTGAGATGGATAAAAGCTTAGAGAAGAACATACTAAATGACTACAGAGTAGGAGTGAAGTATAGTAACTATAGTTTCAACATTAGGTTTTCTGTGTTATAATGCATATTAGAATAAAATCAATCTCCTGTTTAATTTATTAATGTTTTGTAAAATTTTGTTGTATGAATTTCACTTTATAATGAATGTTTCCTAAGAATTGTGGTATTTTATAGGTTTCTTCTCACTCGTTTGCTACTATGTACACAAATAGGACTTTTTTCTCTTTAGCATGGTGCTTCTTTTGAAGTCTAGCTAGCCTTGAATTGATTGTTAATAAGCATGATATCCCCACAGAGCTCAACGCTTTGCTTTGGGCTAATTAGTGAAATCTGGAGGTTAAGTGTAGAAAGCCTTATCCTGTGGAATAGAAAGAGTTGAATTAACCAATTGTGTACATTAGCACCCTAGTTGGAAAAATTCTGTAGTATGATGCTTGCTAAAATTCAGTGTGTATACATCATTTCAGGGTGTAATGTTAACCACCCTGTCAAATTTTGTTCAAGTGATCAGAGAAAGTGATCAGAGAAGTAGCATTATATTCTGGTGCTACTAATAGTCCCAACTGTTAAAATTCAGAAGTTTTGCTCTCCTTGCATGAAATCTGTTACCATCTCATGCTGTTATGAGTTACTACAATTATCTAAAATAGGAATAGAATAACATGTTTTGGGTTGCTTTAGGCAAATTTTGATACAGTAAATGTAAACCATGAACTGTGGCATCCAGTATTTTTGTCTAAAACTGAGGGTGTTTTTTTAAAGCAGATTTGCTGCTGGAAATAAAGCCCCATAATAACCAAAATGCACTACTTTTTAAATGGCTGCTACATTTGACTACATTTTTTTAAGGTAAATATCACTTTTAAATTAAGAAATTTAAATATTTAGAGGGGTTTTTATGTAAATTTTTTCTTAATTTTACTGAAACATGGGGAAAGTGTATGATCTATCATATATGCATGATATTATCATCTTGACTTTTAAAAGCAGACTTGTTTTGTACCTTTTGAGGACATGTAGCAACAAGGTCTAAAATACATTGACTATTTCAACTTTTTCAAGTTTCAATTTGTTAGTTATTGTAAAATCCTGTGACACAGTAAATTTAGTTTTTACTTCTCTCTGGTGTTTTACTTTTTAAAAAGTGCCTATTTTAGTAAAAGAGTAAGACAAACTGAAATTTATTTCATCATTTTCCAGTTCTTCTTAATTAGGTATTCTCTTGGTTTTAATTTAAATTTGTCATCTGGTGTTAGCCAGAAACCTTTCATTTTATGTAGTTAGAATAGATGGGACTTTTTAATGAGAAAGCTGTAAAAATTGTCTATAGCTAATGCAGTTGAAAAATTGAGTGGTTCTTAAATCACACTAAATATGATTGGAATTGCTATTTGTCTGATAGATGGTGTATAACTTACCTCACACGTTGAGTTGTGCAGAGATGGATTTATAATATTTTTAAGCACTAAAATTAGATATGCCTGTGCATATCTAATCCTAAATGATCACATATGAATGTAAAATTTAAGACTGTAATTGTAAAATGTAAAATGATTTTTCCCCCCTTTTAATCCGAAATGAAACCATGCTTTAAATAGAGTGACTCACATTATTGTGTTCCAGCATTGAAATGCTGAACAGTTTTCCAGAAAGAAAACTCATGGCAGAGCAGGTTTGTGTGCTGCCAGCAGCTGGGCTCTGGAGAAGACACTCACTGTTAGGCTGTTGACTGCTTCTCCTCTGAAGTGGCTGGAGATTTTCACTGTTGCATCTAAAAGATTAAAGCTGCTCTTAACGTTGAGTTTTGGTGAGTACGTGGGAGGCTGTTTGAATTTTTTCCCTGAAGACAGTAGTTCAAATACTCCTGCTGGAATGGGAATTGGTCCCCTTTTAACTCATGCTGTTATTTGTTGCCCTGTGATTGAAGGGTAAGATGGTAAATATTGCTCATCCCAGCAGGCAGCTGGAAGGCAGACAAGAGCATCTCTGCCAAACTGCCAAGGATTTCAGCCTGAGGAATGAGGAGCCAACTGGCAAAGCAGTAAATGATTTGGGCTGATCTTTGCACTTATTTGTTTGCAAAAGTTGAGATGTTCTGAATTGAGAGATGGATTGCAGGAGGGTCCATTTTAAATCCTGATGTTAAGCAGAAACTGCCTACTGTGTGAAACTGGTTACTGGCGTGGTAACTGGCAGCTGGGTTATTAGGTGGGATTGAAAAAATCAGTAGCAAAAAAAATATAAAAAATGAAATACCATATGCAACATATCAGCTATCCTTTTATAGGAGAGAGCTCTGGTTTTCCACAGTTGGGCGTGATGTGGAAGTGACTGTGTGATTTGACAAGATGTTGCAATGTCTCCAGTGGCAGTCTTCATTGCATGAGGCTGTGAGCTCTGGGAGGCACAGAACTGTAAATAAAAGGAAAACTGGAAACAAAGACTTCATTTTTCTTGCTAGTGTGTATCATGGGGAGAAATAATCTGGTAAATTAAAAGGGGAAGATATTTTTTTTCCTGCCAGGTTGCTGGTTCACAGGAGGTAGTTGTAATTTTGAATCATTTTAGTGTCTTCCCAACCATATCCTTTAGAAACCTTTTTTGTTTTGGCAATGGTTTAAATTGTACCTATCTTACTGGGTTAACTAAATTCTCACTACGTTGATTATAATGTTCTGTATCATTTTTGTAACAGTAAATTTTTGTAGATGTTGTCTTGTAATGCTTGTTTTTTAGAAGAATTATTCAAGGTGCTTATTTTAAGCTTTGTATTCCCTCTTTATGTATTTCTGAAAGTTAGGTTTGATTGCCAAAGTATATTTCAATATGTAGCAGTTCTAAAGTAGTTCAAAATTTTGCACTTCTACAGCTGCCACTTTCCTGTAATCTTTGGATACTTTTCTGTTTTATTACCGGTATTTTTACTGCTCCTAGGCAAAGAACAGTGGTCAAGGAAAATGTTATTAGTGTGTACTGCTGACTGTGAAAATGGTGTTCTTGTAAAGTTGTTGGGGAAGTTGAGTCATTTATGCTTTTGACTCTTCAGTTGAAATTTTTCTTTTCAGGTACTTTTTCAAAGGAATTTACAAAGAAACATACTGTACCTCTGTATGTGTGAGGAGTGGTTATTAAAAGAAGTTGAGTCTCTTCTGATATTCAGCTGTGTTACAGCTGAATGGGTGTGTTACAAAAGCAGGAGGTCTGCCTTTGTTCCTGGTGTCTGTGTATCAGAAGAAGCAATGGCAGCAGTGAGAATATGTTGTGAAAATTATTAGTGTAGATAAGGATTATGCCTCTCCTAAACAAATTCAGGTTTTCTGTAGGAAAGGAGTGAGTATACCAAGATCACATAAAGACTGGTTTGAGATGGGTGGGGGTGTAACCTCTTTTCCCTTACAAATGCATGATGAAATGTTGACAAAGATATGGGATCAATGAGAGAGAATAGATAATGAGGAAAAATAGAAATATCCTTAAAATTTCTATTTATTTTGGTAATTAATTATGCCTACAGCTAGTTCACTAACTACTTTAAGTAAATCTATGGGTAAAAACACAGATTACATTGAAGTACAACATGAATATTTGTCTCTGGACATTCTCCCAAGTCCTAATGATTTCCTTTTCAATTTTTTTTCCCTGAGATTGAAACAGTGTATATGTTCTCTTTTAAAGACCAGAACAAAAGTGACAGGAAAAAGTAAGGCAATAATGAGTTGCAAAGTGTTACAAAAGGATGAATGACATTCCTAAGGGAAACAAAGTAGGAGGGCAGGGCAAAGGTCATTTAAACGCTGGACAGTAGCAGCTATTGTCTGCTGGGAAAAATGAGGGCCAACAGAAAAGCATATTTTTTCTCAAGAGCCTGTATTTTCTGCAACAAATATTTAGAGAAAACAAAACAAAATCTAACCTTCAGCATTCTCCAAAGTGCTTCCTTCCAAGACTCCAAGCCTTCAATGTATCTGCAGAATAGAAAACTATTCCCAAGGAAATTAGTTATACTTTAACTGCATATATTTGTTTATCTAATGCATTCAACTACATGTTTTGAGGCATCATAAGGAAAATTTGTCATATGTTTTAATATTCCCTTTTTTTTTCTTTCTTCAGTGTTCAAAACATGCTTCATATTGAAATAGCACAGTAGGTCATTATTGCAGAAAGCTGCTGTTCTGCTCTAATGTCAAGCTGGTAATGAACAAACTTGTGCCAAAATATGAATGGGTACTAGTGCTCATTCACCCAGAAGAGAATATTCTGCCTGGCTTCTGGTAACACTGGCTAACGAAACTGTAACTTTACATTGCTGATTGGTTTTGGGAAACAGAAGAATAAGAGATTAATTTTTTTTGTTGTTATGGGTGTGATAATGCACAAAATCTGCTGTAGTAGGGATGCTGACTACCAATGTAATAAGCAGTTCCTAAGGAGTCTGTGTGCATTGCCAGAAGTGTGTTTGTGAGCATTTTAAATCATCACTTGTGATTTTAAAAAGCATTTTGCAAGCTATAATAACATAGTTGTTAACATTGTGTTAAATAATTTGGAAGTATTGATTACTTTTTCTTGGATTTCCTGACATAATTTGTGAGGTTTTACTGAGTAACTGGAGTCCCACTGCACATCTGGAGACAGCTGATTTCTAATTCTTAGATCCTTTGAAATGCTAATACAAAAACGGCATATAGAAAATAGCTAGGCTGATGGACATTAGCTTTTCCATTTCCATTTGCCTGCCTCACATACTGTAATCCAAACTATGAGTCAGGCTTCAAAATGCTCTGTCAGAAAGAAAAAGTATTGAGCACAATGAATTTTTAATGGAGCATTTAATAGTTTGGAGGGTTTTTTTCTAATGTTAACTGCAGTAGTTTTCTGGAGTTTGTTGATTATTCAACACTGGAAAATACATTTGCAGAACATAGTTTTTCAATAATATTTGCTTTCAAGTAAGATGTGGAGGATGACAGGAGAGATGTGCACATTCACTTTTTGTATAAATTACTGTTTTTGACAACCAGGCAGGGTCCACAGTTGAAGGCTTTAAGTCTTAGTGCTTCAGCTTTAAAGTTTAGTTTGTGCCTGAGTTCTTACTGTTGAAAGTCCAATGATGTGTGTATGCCCGGTCACGGTAATTGAATCAAGTTTCAGTTATTCACATGAGGAAGGGCAGCTCAGTCCATCTTGAGGAAAGAACAAGTAAGACTATCTGGGAAGGGGCAGCTAGAAAATAATCCCCCAAATGTTTTCCATTCAGTAAAATTTACATATTGCATCTGGTTTCTCTGGGGCCAGATGTATTTATATGAGATTATCTCTAGCTGACTAAAAATAAAAGTCTAAGGAGAGAACAGATAGACATTGGTCTTAAAGCAAGGGACATTTGATATGTGCCCATGGGATATAAATGATGCTTTGTTCTAAAAATTTGTGTTTGAGTTGCTTTATTCCTAAAATTGCTTGTAAGCCTTCTTTTCTCCTTCTCCAAGGTATTTAAGTGGTAATTTAGCTGATCCACTCAGGTAGGCAGTGCCAGAAAAGCGCTGTGAACCAGAAAAGCAAGGAAGGGACTGGTGGGGGTTTTTTTTCCTGCAAAAGCCAATACTTTAATCTCTTTCCACTGTAATAGAAGATTGAGTTTAACAGTTCACATTTGACAACCACAGTGCAAAGCTTGATACAGCAATGCTAATTTTTGTGATCCCATCAATACACTGTCTTAAGCATTCTTGGCAAATTTGCTCTCCTCTGTTTTTCTTGTGAGCTTTTGGAAAGAAAGTGTTCCTCCTGTTTATATACAGATAGAGCATCATTTGGTCTCTTGGCTAGCTGAGTACTTCAGGTGTCCTATCTGGATTAGTGGTTGCATGTCTTTCTTTTCCCTAGATTTCTTAGATGTTTCAATATTAAATCACAACATATTATCCATTCGTATGTCTACAGGAGTTTCCTATATTGAAAAGTCCATTTTTGTTTCTGTTTTGCCAAGTTGATGCTTGCCATCTCTGGTACCTCTTGTATGAAACTCTGACGTACAAAACTGAGTGTTCTGTATTTTGGATAGGAAAGCTAGAGAGAAAGGAGCAAAGCAAACCTCTGCTAGAGGGAATGAGAACTTTAGGTTGTTAACTTTTTGTCTCTGCAAAATGGAAGTTACACCACTCTGTCATCTCATTGAAGCAATTTTGAATATTTATTAATAACTTAATTTTGTTTAATTTAATTAAAACTTTAGTAAGGGAAACTAAAAACTGAATGTGCTGGGTTAGTCAAATGAGTAAGACATGGAGATTTATGATCACTGATTAACAATAAGAAAACAAGGTCATGCAGTCTCCTCTCAAGAAAGTTAAAACAGTGATCATATTATATGACCAGTGATCATAACAGAGGCTGTGTTATGACAGGGGGATTGTGTGAAGTTCTGCAAGCATTCTCCAAATTTACTAACTTGGAGGACTTGAGTATGTAATGTTACTGGCTTTTAATCTAAATTGTATTTGAAAGGGAGAGACAGCAGAAGTACCTTGTGTCTAAATGTAAGTTGGTTCCAGTAATGAGGTAATGAGACCAGCTTTTCTGTATTGCTGGAGGGGTTGCTTTGTTCTTCAACTAAAATGCTTTTCTTCATCAGGTCCATGACACCAATAGGTAAAATACAATCCTTGTGTTGTATGTATTTCCTCTGTCCTAAGAGTGTGGGCTTTTTTTAAATATTAGTTTTCCACTGTTGCCTGAACAGATGAAGTTAAGCATGATATCTTACAGATTTCTGTTGGGTTTTTATCCCTTTGGTAAAAAGGGAATGTGTGTGTGGGTGAGGGAAGATACTGAGATGATCTGTGGGATGACACTTGTTGAGCCAGTTACTTGGCTGTCAGAAATTGGCGTTCTTATCAGTCCAGTTAATGCAAATTATTAAATCTTTGAATGATTTTTCAGTCTGAAACCAAGACAAAATACTAACACTTACTAAAGTTAGTAAGAGAAGTTTTCTTTAGATACAAATCCTATTTTTTGTTGAAATGTGTCTTAGCAATACCCTTTCTCTTAAATATAAAAACAGTGTATTAATTCTGTGGAGGGATCTTCTAACTTGCCCAGGGCATGCCTTTCCTACTGTCACTCTCTCATTTTTCCTACTACCTTTTCCATCCTTAATTTCTTCAAGTTCTGGATGAAATTCCTTATTTTGTAAATATTTTAATAAAATAAATTCAAATTATTTTTGCCATAAAGCTTTCTCTGTTCGTAGTGCAGTTTTCTGAGGCTCTGTGGCATCATTTCATCTTTGGATGAAACACAACAAAACTGCGCTTTTGGTGCTCCTGGAAGGGACTAGTTGTGCAGATTGTTATCTAATGCTTTGTCAGAGCAATCGCTGAACTCTGAGGAGAGGGATTGCTGCCCAGTTGGTCTGGGTATGGAGTTCTGCTATGGAAGCCTCTTCTGGTCTCAGATTGTTCAAAGCCTTTCTCCACTCCACTTAGCTTGATCTACCCGTGTACCTGGAAACAATCAAGGTTCCAAGGGATTTAAATAAACAATATTTGTATGTAATAATAAATGTAAGGCAGTAGGGAAGAGCAAATATTTGGAGTGTTATGGATGCAGAACTATTGTCTTTGCTGGAATAAACTAATTGCTGGATGTAGTAAAAAAAAAAGAAAAAAAAACCCTACACCCCAATCAAATCCAAAACATCACTTTATTTGTTGGGCAAATGTTTAAAAACAGATAAGGAAGTTAATCCACATCCTTAAAAGGTAGAGTGTTAAATTAACAGCTTTAGAAGTTTAATAGGGCTTTGTTTAATTTCTGGATTTTTAATAATACTGCATTTTTTGAACCCTCTCTCAGAATGGGGTATAAAGAAAAGGTGTTCTTCTTCAAAGACTGAAAGTGAGCAGGTTGAAGTTTATGGAGAGCAGAAGATAAAATTAAAGACAGGAGAAGCATAAAAGTCTTAACTTGTAAAGTATTTAACTATTCCAGGGATGACAATTTGTAGCAAAGATGTGAAAAGGAGAGCAAGTTTGACAACTCCTTGCAATAGTACTTAAATAGAGTTAGATATATATATATATTTTTAATCTACTAAGCACCAAACAACCATACAAAAAGAATCTTGTTGCTTGAAATAATTTGTGGAGGTCTAAAACTCCTGGAAAAGTGCATATTTGTTCAACTTCTAATGTTAAAAGGGGAGATTTTGTTTCTTTGTTGCTACATTCAGATTTTCAAGCCAGTTTTTTATGTTATAACCTCTGTGTATGCATAACTATATAAAAACCCAACAAAAGCCCCAAGGCAAAATGTCTCTATAGAGGTATATCTATGTTATGTTTTATTTTATAAAGTCCAAATATATTAAAATTTTTCTAATTTTTCTTTTGACTTTGTATTTTACTGATACAATCTCAGAGGACTAAAGCTGAGAAACTATATTAGCATTCTATATATTAGCATAATTTAATTTTTAAATTTAATTTAATAATATACAGTAAGAAAGGCTTAATATTTCAACTTTGAGTTGTTACTTACTGGGCTAACTTGGTATCAAAATCTCATCTAAGGAGAAAAAAAGCTAACTTCCAAAGGACCTTTTAGCTGAACCTTTGTTAATGAAGTATCATTACAGTGACCTTTTGGGAGTGATATAATGGGAGAATAATCTCTCTGTGGTCATGTAAAACAAGTAGTTCTGCACATTCTGTGTTCCAAAACATCAGCTTAGTTTCTGGGAAATCTGAAATTTGTCTTGTGGATGAACCAATAGATTATCACCTCTTTGAAGCAGAACTAGACTGGGATCCTTTGTCTTTCTGTTTTTGATGTGAGATCTTTCTCTGGAGGAGAATTTTGAGTGCAGGAAACAGTTCTTTCGTGTAGAAGACTTTAGGTACCTCATGTAGGTAAGATTTTTAAGTACTGTATTTCTGTGTTTGTTCTTGAATTTCATTGGTGTGATAAGACATGATGTTTCAGAAACCATTACAGCCTGTCTGGTATTTTTAGGATGCCAGCCTGCTTCCCTGACTGTGAAGCCACACTGATGTAATTGAAGGTAACAGCTCAGGAGAAGCAGTAAATTATTTCAGGTGAATGACTGGCGAATTTGAAGCCTTTAGCTACAGCTTGAGAATACAAACCAAGCTAAAATCAAAATGCTGTCATTTGTACCAGAAGCTGTAAAGGTGAGCTTTTACTTGGGAGTATGTGGGTAGTCCTAGTCCTTACTAAGAGCCAGCTAAATAATACTGCTAGTTTTTCTGATCTGTAATTATTAAGTGGTCACCCTGTAACATATTTCACAAACAGAGAGGAGAGGAATGTGTGGTTCTCCCCTTGGTAGGGAAGTGGAGCAGTCACTGCTCAAGGAGTTGCAGGGTAGCTGCAGTCTGGCTTTGATGGCTCTCTTACACAGCTGGGTCTGCCTGTTACTGTCCTCTTAGCTAGGAGCTTTTTCATTAGGAAGTCTAGATTTGTAACTCCCCATCAAGGCAGACAATTTTAAGCAAATATAAGATAATGGACATTTGTCAGTAAATGAAGTAGCTGGTCTATGTGGGCTGATCTGGAAGCACAGGCAGAGAACTTTCTTCCCTAGAAAGACCAGGTGAATCCCATTATCTCAGTTGGTGTGTTGCTGAAGCTGTGGTTATACTGTAATTGTTAGTTTGGTACCCTGCCTGTATGTTTGCTTTCTAGCAATTTTCCCTTTACTGGCTGATTGGTCTTTGTTCAACACGTTGAATATTAGCTGGTGATAAACTGCAGCAATAAAACCACTGAACCCAAGCAAAGGAAAAAAACTGATCCTCTTCCTTTGTTCCTTTGGCTGGGGAAGAGTAGAAGACCACCTACCTTATTTCTCCAATTCATGCACATGTAACTTTCTTGAAAGGCATTTCAGCTTTCAGTCTCCTTTTTCAGAAGGTTTGCTAACTTTCATTAGATTAAGATTTAGGCCTGTACCAATACTGGAGTGACCTGTGATGCCTCTTCATGTCCTCTGTGTTAACTGGCCCCATAGTGTTTGGGGTTTGCCAGTGTCCCTTACCACTCCTATGTCCCCTAGCAGCCATCTGGAACAGGGACACTTGGAGCTAGTGTCAGATTATCCATGTGCTCAGTGAGCAGCCAGCAGGCACAGAGAACCAGGCAGAGGATGGCACTAATGTGGCACTCTGCCTTTTTTTGTTCCTGCTTGTTTTAATGCAGCTTGATAGAGAGAGGAGTGGAGCTGGCCAAGACCGCAGGGATTCCTATTCAGATGTAACCAAGCTAAAAATTGCCTTTGGCTCCATAAGAGACATGGAACATTCATACAAATCAGGGTTTGTTTTTTTTTTCTGTAAAGTCATATTGGATCTAGGAATTTTCTTCCACATTATTAAGGTTTATATTCTAGCTCATGTTTAGAGCAGATGTTAACAATAACCGTTGCCATTGAGAACAAGATTCCAAAGTTTGTGGGGCTTTTTTATTGTTGTCATTAATATTTTAAAAGAAAATCAATTACTTGCTTTTAAAGTACATCCTGATTTGTAATGACGACAATGCTGATTTCTAAAATGCTGTTCTTTTGGATATGTTTTTATGCTAAACTCCTCTGTGTTCAAAGACTCATGTTGAATTTAACAGAGAACATTTGAGTATGGGTAGTTTTAGGGACAAAGTTAGAGATATAAGTAAAGGAAATTTAGGAAATCAACCTTCATTTTACAAATCTGGAAAAGCTTTTACTTTTAACTAGTTAGCAGTGTATTTGCAAGGGCAATTTAATACAGTGCTTTGTTTACTTGCAGCAAACAATGTAAGTACATTCCAGAAATGTCCTTTTTTGGTCGGTTGGTTGGTTTTGGTTTGTTATTTTTTTTTAAGGAAGGGAGAGGAGAGGCCATGTCTGATGTTTCATAACATCTAAATGATTTAATTGGAACACCCAGCAGTCAAACCTTATGTTACCAAACTCTTGAGCAGTATAGCTCTGCAAAAACAAATAGGAAGATGTATTAAGTACTCCCAGCTGAAAGTTTGAAAACTACAAAAACAGTGTGATGCAAGAAGTATGGGAGATACTCTCTTGCCATTTTTATGAAGAGCAAATTATTTACTATTTATCTGGAAGTTTAAACTAAATGTAAGCTGCTAATGTAGACTTAAAAACTGAAAGGAAATTAAATTTGAACACCTGAATAATGAGATAATGTGTTTTATTTCCTTTAGGCAATGCAATAAATTTGCAATGTATTTTGCCTGATGTGTGGATGATAAATGAGTTTTTCAGAAGTGTGTGCATGTACACAGCAGAATACTCGGGAGCACCATGGTGTCGCACCAATTTTTTCTGAAGGGTAAATTTTGTTTGTACTGCAGGATGATCACGTTCATGTCTAACCAAAACAGAGACATTGTACAAGAAAGTACCTTGATATCTGCCAGAAGAGACATTTCTTGGTGTTCCCCAAAAATGTAAATAAAAAATGAAAACATGCTTTTTGGGTTTTTTTTCTAGCTTGACCTTATGTATTCTTAATTTTTTAACATTGTCAGGAATTTATGATAGATAATCAACATAATATTAAAGAAATTTCCTCTCATTTTTGTATTTTAACTGATATTTTGGAAAAAGAACAGTAATAGCCCTGCTTTTGCCTCTTAACATGTGTTTAAGTAGAGAATCTGTGGCTTCATTTTGTGTTCCGATTTCCTCCTCAGTCTGCAAAGTTTACAGGTTGAATCTAGGGTACTGAAAAAAGTGGAAAGTCTTACAGTTTTCATAAATAAGGACTCCTGTTACAATTATCACAGAAATGATCACTTGGCCTTTCCTTCCTTAACTATATAAAGATTGTTAAGGGATCCAGAGCTGACTTCAGACAAACTTACTAATAGGAAAGATTTGAGTTGCCTGTAGAGGAGACAAAGCTTTGAAAGGTTGTTTTTCTGGTTTCTTTTGCACTTCAAATCTCATAAATAATGTTAAAGACTACTCACTCATTGTTTCCAGCAACTCAAAACATTCAGGATGATAGGGGGAGGCCTTACAAACTCAGGTTTAAAGAAAAGAAAATATCAAGATTGGAGGCAACCTTATTTATAATTCCACATTTTGAAACCTTATTTGTTCTAGAGCCAAAATAGTTTTGAAGGTATTTGTGAATATATCAGGGCATATGTTTAAGGAACTGTAAAGCCTAGAGTTTGGAAATAAATGCTAAGATCAGTATCAGAATCAGAAGAATTGTCACAGAAACTGGAATTATGTGACTGAACTATGAAAGCACATGAAAAGTGGATGGCATTTTTGTGTTAATATTGCACAGCTGCAGAACTTGTGTTCATGTGACTTGACTCCTCTTTGATATTGAGGAGATCTTGCTTTGTGTGATGCAAAGGCATTAATGGTATCATTAATGTAACCATTCTGATTTGGTGAACCCCAGATTTCAACTACCTTCTTGGAGTTTGCTTCTGGTATAGGGAATATTAGAATTTTTTTTTTCACTGAAAGTATCTGCAGATAGATGTAAACAATACCTTGTTGTTTTGGAAGGATTTTGAATACATTTAGGAATAGCACTTCACATACTCTATATATGTATTCTTACAGTCTGAATGCTGTCATCCAGGATTCATAACTGATAGAGATTATGAAGTAGGATCAGTGTGACTTTGTACTTAGGTAAACTTGATCTACTGGGAAAGGTGAGAAGATCTTAAATAGTATCAAAAGGAGAAGAGAGCAAAGAGAAAGATTATATGTAATTAGTTTTCAGCTCTTTAAATAATTTTTTAAAAGCTTAAAAATGGAAAAAAATATTTACTGCTTAAGCTTTTAATGTGATATCAAGGAAGAAGTGTCTCAGACTGACATTCTTCAGTACATTAGTCTTATTCTGAAGATCTCATGCATCTTCTCATAATGAAGTTCAAGACAAAGTACTGGTTGCTTATAAAAAAGGAACAATTTGTTCAATATAAGCAACCCCTGATGTTTGGTGGTTCAAAAAGCACTACTTTCCCAAAGCTTAAAAACATTAGCAGTACTAGTTTTATATAGCGAGTGGCAGAATGAAGAAATAGCAATATTAATACAAATGGCAGCTTTTTGTAATCAGAAGAGTGATAGTAAATAACAGACTAAAGTTACCATGAGTGCATTAAGAAGCATGTAAACCATTGTAGCATGGGATGCCAGTGAAAATCTCTTAATGAATAAGTTGTCTGTCAATATTTTCAGTTAAAGACTTGGTGCCTTTCTGGAAGAAGTGTACTTCTGCATCACAGCCTTAATGGTTCCTTCAGAAACAACCTTAAATACCTGCTTTGAGGCAGTTTGGGTACAAACTTGCAAGTCAGCTCTGTTGAAGGCTGCAGATTTTGGGCAGAATGTCATGATATACGTTGGTGTTGCTATATGATACTTTCCAAAACAGTGTCTAGGATCACATCAAATCCTTAGCTTCAGCCATCCTAAAAAGAGATAAACATTGTTGAGTGAATAGGGAAAAACTGGAATGTCAAGAAAACCTGACAGGAAGGTTAGTTAGGAGAGACATGGAGGGGGGTTCTACTTATAAGATAATTTGTTTTACTTTGAGCTTAAGTCAGTGGCTGAAGAATATTTACGTTGCAGGATCACAGAAAGTGTGTGGTGACAGCATGTACTAATCCCTAATATAAGTGTTGTTTCGCCATATGCAGGTTTTGTACTTACAGGAATAAATATTCAGGGCCTTATTCAGGTTCCTATTTCTGTGTCAGCACCAATTCACGTAAACGTGCTGAGTGGAACAGTTACAAAGCTGAGGGCTGCGTTCGTGTTGTAGTGATTCATAGGGCTTTTCCTGTGTATTTGTGTTTCTTTTAAGAGAAGTTGATCCGTTTGATTCTGTATAAATAAATACAGTCTCATACAAGAGCTGAACAAAACCAACTCCATTAGCAGTGGGCCTCGAGGTGCAAGCTGTCCTACCATGTGACAAAAATAGGTGGAGTTTCACTTTATTTTGAGAGTCCTGCTCCAGGAGTTTCCTTTCCATCAGGCCTTAGTGGAGTCTGAGTCCAAGAACTCTGAAGCAGGATGACTGAATTCTGCTTTCCAAATATATCTCAACCAGTTGAGTAGCATGAATAGTTAAAAGAGAGAATTAAAGAGCTGTCAGCCTTTCATTATCCTATCTGATTCTTAACTCTTGGCTCCAGAGCAGTGCTTTCCCATAATAATACATTATGGTTGCACTTGCTTAATTAAAATACTTTTTATTTAAATGAGAAAGTTGTACTTCTTGTAAGCTATTCTTGAGTATTTATTTATGAAACATAATTATTCTGTGCAATCCCTGTTAATGTAAGTAGATGGTTATTAATTTGCTTACTGTGGAATCTCAAAGACAGGAAGCCCTTTTACAGTGGAAGAATATAATTAAATTAACTTCCGTGGAATAAACTTTTAATGAGATCAACCTGGCTGGAGTAAGAACTGCTTTAATTATTTCAAAGAAAACATTAAGATCAAGGCATGTATCACATTTTACAACCAAAGGACTAAAAACTTTTTTAGGCTTGTAAAACTTTGGCTCGATCTATATTACAAGTAATCTGTAGTGGGAATGGATCCATAGAAGAAAACAGTGGATGCTGAGGACTTGGTGGCCACAGGCTGTATTTCTTCAGAGGTAATACTTTGAGTGAATTATACTGTGATTCCAGGGAATGTTTTGATGAGTATTCCACCTTCCATTTTAATTTCATAAAAAAAGCAGTATGGTTCATATACATTATGTTATATTTGCTTCAAAATGAAAAAAGAGAAAAGTGTACCAGAATATCTACTTACTAAATATTTTCATTCATATAGCTATTTGATTAAAATCATTACATAGAAGCATAAATTTTCATTTATGGCACGAATACAAATGAAAACTATAAGCAGATCTGAAAATGTTCATAGTATAAACTATAAATCCTCTTTGCTGTGGATGTAAAATAGTCATTTTTCTTCAACTGGATGAAAGGATGGATTGTTTCCCTTGTGATTGTATCATAGGAAAATGAAATAAAATTACTTTCCTTTTTCAAATATTTAGGAGTAAAAGAAGCCCAACTCTTGTATAAACTTGTTTTTTATAGATACAGAGACTCGTGAATTGTGGTCTAATTCCAAGAGATACTTCAGATGTTGGTTTACAAAGTGGCTAGAAAATTCTCATAACATTTGCAGCGGTGAAGTAAGTGAAGTTTTAGTAAAATGCATGTGAAAATAGAGTAGAACTGCTGATAAATTGTTGCTTGAAGTATAAAGAATGTGTATTTTGAAGCAGAGGACTACCTGCAAGAAGCAGGTTTGTGTGTGTAAGACTTAAAGGTTGCAATGTATAGGCAGTGTCAACCAAATACAAAAAAAAGATGGTGGAAGATTTCCTGATGAAATCATATGTAAACATAGAGGTTTAATCTGTGTTGTGACAGCATAGTAATGATCAACCTGTTAGTGTCAAATTTCCTCTTCCACAATGAATGCAGACACAGTTGCTGGAACAGCCTTAATTTAAGTAGTTTACCAGTTTCTAGTTTTTATGTCACAGTGCAATCTGTTCTGTTTATTGTAACCAGCTCTAAATAAAATGGTAACAGTGCAAGTGGACTAGAGGAGCAGAACTGGTGTAAACACAATCAGACTATGACCTCCTTGGGCCCAAGTTCTGGTAACTTTCTGCAGTAAAAGACTGAGAGGTGAACAGGTTATCCTTGCAATGTAAGCCTCCTGTTGCATAGCATTTCTAACTCTTCTTCACCTGTCATGCTCAAAACACAACAAATCTTTTGGAGAAACAGTTGCATTGAAAAGCTAAATGGAAAATCTTTTATCTGTCTACCCTGAATTATCTAGTTATACTTTGTGTATTGCTTATGCACCTCTCCCTGCCTCTGATGGTGGAATTAGAGTACTGAGAGATTTTGCTTCATTGTGAGCTGATAGTTTTTCTAAGAATCAGGCCATCCTGTACAGTGAAGGCCAGTGAGGTATAGAGCAACTTGGGAGAAAACCTGGCCAGGGTGTGCTGGAGTTCATCATCTTGCTTCATTACTAGCTGCCATGTAAAACCAGTGGCAACTTTTAATGGAATAAGGGGTTAATTAAAATTAACACATGGAATATGGCTTTCTGCACTACTGACAGAGCAGAGCCAATTCATCTCCAGGGACAGGGAGAGTGGGGCCGGTGGGATAGGCTTGCAGAAGGGCTTGGGGAGCCGAGTGCGAAGCTCCTCACTGACCTCCCCTGCAGAAAGGAAGCCTGGGGAGGGTGGAAGGTGATGAAGGATGATGAAGAAATTGAGAAAAGCTGGAACTCAGGGAGGACTTGTACAGGTACAGTGACAGCAGATGGGGGTGTGGTGATGCAATGTACCAATTCAGACCTTATAACTCAAGACATGCAGATCAGTTTGGGTATTTACAGTAATACTTTTATGCTAAAACAGATCCATTTGAACAGTATGAAATGTGAAGCATAATCCTTTCTTGTAGGCACTATGTATTCAAGCCTGTTTGACTAGTACTAAACTGAGCAGAAGACTCATTTGCTGTTTGTCTTCTTCTACAGACTGGATGAAATAACCAGGAAGTGCAAAGAAGACTCCAGCTTGTCACTACACAAGGGATAAATGTTAGTGTAGCATTCTTCTGGCTCTTTTGTTATAAAAAAGAGCATACAGGAATGTTATCTTAGAAAAAGATGCATCATTTCAGCTAGGATTAGTTGCCTTTTCAAAATGCCGACCAGCTGCTTCAAGTAGACTACCATAAAAATCTTTTGCTTTGAAGCATGAAACATTTAAAAGATGAGTAAGAATAAATAGCAAATAGTTTGTTATTTACTCTGTGCATGCAGTGAATGTGTATTTGTGTGTGCTACAGTGACAGCTAAGATTAGCACCTTTTCTGCAACAGGCAAGAAGCTGTTTGAAGTCAGGATACTAAAGGAATCAAATTGATTCCAAATGAATTTTAAGAGAGTGAGGGGGTTTAAGAGAAAGAGGACATGATAGCAGCTCTAAATCAAGCTTAGCAAAAGTCCCTCCAGTTTCTGGCAACAAAAGTTTTCAGGGAATACCTGAGGAGGATGTTTGATGGTGATATTGGGTTCATTCAAAAGGTTGAAGCACCTGAGCATTTACAAAATAGTTGAAGTGATGGTAAATAAACCTAGAAACACTCTCTCAGAAGATAATGGAATGTCAGATGCTATCTCTAGGACCATAAAATCAAATTCAGACAGAAGAGATGCCTGTGGTTACTCTCATTTTAAATACCATTAACAGTGCCTTTGTAATTTTAGAGCTTGTACTGCTTTGGTGGACAACAAATTCACACTTGATTGTAGTGGAAAGCAAAGCATGCTCAGATAAAAAGTCAGTCCTGTCAACCTTGATAGGTTTTCATCAAAAAATGCAGCAACCTCTTAATTTGCAGCTCTGTGTTTTCCCATTGCCCAAGTTTTGGCAGCAAAGTATTTGATAGATTAAAGGAACATTTCTTCATGCTGATCTCACCAAGAATAATCTCACCAGGTCACTTATTCAGAGTAATTTGCCCACTTTGCTCCTCCTGTATCATGTTCTAACTCCTCACCTTCAAAGCTCAGTAAGATTTTGCTTTTAGCAATCTCATTTCTCATTTATTGTTCTCAGTTTTGTTTTTTTTTTCAGTCTGTCTTCTCATCTGGAATTCCCTCTCCTTTTCTTGGTGCAAGAGGTAAACATATTCATTTGCACATCACATTGAAGGAAGCTTCTTTATATTCATTTTCAAAGTGTAAAAACCCTTAGAACAGTACAGAGCATTACTCTTAAATTTTTATATTGTTGGTAAACCTTCTGGAACTTCTGAAGCTTGTGTTAAAATATCAGCTCCTAGAAACAGGGACAAGGGCCTCCTGTGTCCTAGGGATTTGATGAGAAACTGTTCCAATCTGAGAATGTTCCAATCTTCTACACTAAGTAGATTAACGGGTTTTTTTCTTGTAAAGTAAGCAAGCAGAATGTGTTTTGTAAAGTGCTGCTGTGAAGTTCATTTTGTGAGAGAATTTGATATGTGGTTGGTAAAATGCATCTGCTTTTCCAGTATTTATGGCTTCTGTTTAATGCAAAAAATGAAAGAAGCTAATGTATTCTGATTAGCCATGCAAAGCCTGGCAGATGACATAGTTCAATTTGTTACCACTACTCCAGCACAGCACAGCCCCATAGTGTGGCATTAATCATGGAATCTTTTCTAGGTGTTAGCAATGCCTTATGGCTTTATGTATATTCCCTTTTATTGCTTCTAATGTAGTGATATTTTGTCTTAATATATTAAAAAAGAAAGATTGTATTAAACCAGATGAAATGGAGATGTTTCTAAGCATTGCAAGATGGTTTCTTTCTCTGAGATTGCTGTTGACTGTATCCCTTTAACTACTGCATATGATACAGAAATCTCACCAGCTGTCATACCAAGAGAAAACCAATGAAGATAGTGGCACTTTCAGTTTGAGCAGTGGTGTTGGTGTAACAGCTTATAAAAGCAGATTTTTCAAACAAATCATTGCTTTTGGAAATTGCTATTTTATATAAACATCGTAGCTCTATGTAGTGCACAATTTAAGGTTTTGTTTATATTCGTACAAGGATATGGGGTTTTTTAAAGCAAAAATCTTTTGTAGTAAACAATTAATCAAAAGGTTTTTAAAGATTCATAACAGAAATGTTTGATATGCAAATCAACAGCAATACAGACCTGCATTCTCTTCTGCATCCTGAAAGTTACCTCCTCAGTCTTTCCTGTGCAGGGCAGTTTTCTCATAATTCATTTTGTTTGCTTGTGGACGCAGCAATCTTGAACATGTCAAGTGCATACAATTAAAATATTTGGGGACATGATGTGTGCAGGATATAATTATTTTCTCCTCCACTTTCTCCTATTTTTTGCTTACTTATTTTATTAACTTAGGGGTTTAGTTCAGTGGAAAGTGCTCAGAATTTTCTTTACTTAACATACTTTGGGAAAGGAAGTAGCTGAGAACTTTGCATTTTGACTAGGCAAAGAAAAAAAAAGGCAGCATTCTGAAGACTGACTTTTTATTTGAAAAAAAAAGTGTTTACAAAGGTGTGACACAGAAAGGGACTGGGAGAAGTGCATTTGGAAAGCTTTGTAAATGTCCCTTCCTAACCTTCCATATTATTAGTGTGATTGCTTAGGCCTTAAGGCAACATCTTTAAATTCCTTTCATTCTCCTGTATTCCAGCTTTTAATTTCAAAACAACTTTGTGGGAAAGAGTTGCTCATACTTACATTAATCAACCTCATATTTATTTCTGAACATCAGACAAGAAAAAAATCCAAAATGTTTTCTTCTAAAAGCTGTTAAGACAGAGGAAGCAAAAAGGGCTGTAATAAAATGGCTACTTTAAGTAGGCCATTGAGAATTTACCTCAAAAAAGCACATAAGAATTGCTTACAAGAATAAAGGAGCTACCCATCTGCTACAAAATACAGGTTTCTCTGAGTCTGTGCTGTGAAATTCTTCTGCAAGTTACCAAGAGCAAAGTTAGCTGATAAAGTCCTGAACAGAGTCAGGCAAAGGGCTCTAGGAGCAATTTGTGTATCAACCTGCGTTAGATGGATGAAACCTTGAAAATTAATATAGTCTGCTAAGGAATTTTAAACTTCAGTTAATTAAGCAACAGTAAAAATGTAATCCTGTTTCCTCATTTATCAAGATCCTAAAATTTTTACTGGTTGCAAAAGTATAATAAATATGTTGGCTTGATTTTTTTTTTTAATTGTATTTTTCTTAAAGTAATCTTTCTTCAAAATTATGATTGTTACATGGGTTAAGTTACACTCAGTTGGGCTTCAAACCCTGATCTCTTTGATCAGAGTAACCTGGCTAGCTAGTTTCCTCTTGATGCTAAACTTCTACTTTCATTAAAATCAGAAACTGTACAGCAAGTAACTATATTTGAATACAGCGTTTCAAAACAACTGCAAGTTGCACTGTTTTAAGTCAAATATTTGGTCTTTTGGTTTATGTGTGCAGAGAAAAATGAGATTTAATACAACTGTATTGTAGGCAGCCAGTAGAAATGAATATACTTACCAAAATTAACATTGCTCACTTCTTTGATCTAGTGAACTATTACATAAAAATCCCCAAACCCTGGTCTACTGTATTCAGTACAGCAATAGTAATTTATATCAGATGTTACCAAAGGTGTATTTTTATGGTTTTTACAGTATACTGGCAACTTGATACAGCCTCCTGATATAAAGCTATCTTAGTTTTTTGTCATCCAGATAGCAGGACCTCAGAGACACTTTATCTGAAAAGATTTCATTTGTATTGATGACCTCTGCAGGCTTCTGAGATAGTTCTGATGGCAGAAGTATGTAAAGTTGATTACGCTAACAAGTTAGTGTTGGGTACAGATGAATAACACTCAAGTCAGCCTTTCTTTGCACAAATCTGACCTTGTTTGAATTGTTCCTTAGATGAAAAAGTAAATGCAGGGAGCCAGGTTTTAACACTCTCTTGGCTTATGGAAACACTTTGTGTTCTGGAGCTCAAAAAGAAATGGGGAGATTTAGTTTCAAATGTTATCATCTCTAGGTTGGTCTGTCCTACAAAACAGAGTCTTTAATTTTTTCAGGCCAAAGCAATATACCTGTATCTTAACACCAGGAACATGTTTCCTTCCTTTAGAAGGAAATCCAACTTGAGAAAACACATTTTTTAATATAAGCATTTTAAAGAGGTCTTTGGTAAAGTATTTTCATATGCTGTATGTCTCAAAATACATGAAAAGTTAAATGCAAGGAGAGAAGGAACAAAGGAGGCTGAAACAAAGAAAATTGAATTACACAGATCAGGTGGCTATAAATTAGGACTTGAAATTACTTATTGGAGCCAGTGAGATGAAAGAGACATAAAAAAATACAGATGCGAAAGGGGATGTTCTTGCATGCAGGACTGGACAGCTTAGTAAAGCCAAAGAAGGCAAGAAAGCAAAAATACACTTTAAAAAAAGCAACAGGAAGGAGGCATTTGAAAGATTTGAATCAAGAAAGCAATAATATTAAATAGAATAGACCAGAAGATTAAAAGAAGTAATATTGTCCTTCCAAAGGTTTGAATGACTAGGAGTCTGAAGAGGAAATCTCAGTTTTACCTGTACCTGCTGGAGAATGTACACATCAAGAACTCACTTGATCCAAATCTGCCTTGCAAACAAGTTTTGGCTACAAGCATTTGCATTATGTTATCCTTACGTAAAAGCACCTTTCACTAGCAATCAAGTATGTCTTTCAATACTGATGGTTTTGGAAAAAAAAAAAGAGAGAAAAAAGTACCTCTGTATCACTAGACTTACTGTACTTCCAGTTGCTGTGTAACTTGAGATTTTTTTGTGGTAGTTTCTCATCTTGTCATGATCATTAATGTGACTCTTGGTTTGATTTAGGAACTGCATAGAAAGAAAAAAAAAGTGTAAGAGAAGAAAAATCAATTTTATGTCTAGAAAGTTGCAAATAATGGATGTTAAAGATCCTCTCATGACATGGATCAACTTCCAATTTTTAGATTTTCTCTTAAGAAAGGTAGGCCTAAAAACTGCTGCTGAGGTATCTGACAAGCTGGATTTTTCTGGAAGCTGATAGAGCATGTAGCCAGTTTCAGAGAAGTGTTTTTGTGTGTCATAAGCAGTATTCCTATAAAAGGTACTACTTCCTGGCCTCTTGAAAACACTCAGTGTCTAAGAAGCTCAGACAGGTGAAACCAGTGTAATTATTCTGGTTAAATTCAACTGGCTCACGGGGAAGCCCTGGCCACTTCCCAGTCTTGCAGCCAGAAAACATGCTGGGCAAGCCCTGCTTGCTTGGAAAAGGGACAGCCAGCAGCACCATGTCTGGGAGGCTTGAAAGAAACAGAGATGCGCATGATCCAGGGTCTGTTCCATTCATTTCCTTGAGAGAGGGTTTACTATTTTTTGCTCCCTTAACTAATGTTGGTTCTTCAAGTGCAGTATGTACAGACTGAGCACTGTTTTGTGCCAGTGTAAGCATATTTACATTTGGGCTTCTGCCATCAAAACTCCTTTTTTAAAGGAAATCAGATCTCGTGTTTCTCCACAAGCATAAGTTTCTCTTGGCTTAAGCTTATGAAAAATATGTACAGTTGCATATTGCCCATTAAAAAATAAAAGTAAAGTTCGAAATAAGGTGACTTGAAAACAAAAGTATAAATCCAAAAAGCAAAATTGTGCATTCTGTAGGTTGCTAAGACAAAATAATTGGGTTAGGAGAAGAAAACTGAGGAACCTCAGCCTCATGTATATGAATGCATATGCATTTTTTAATATTGTTTTTAAGCCATTTGTTTTGATGTCATCATATATTATTTTCTTTAAAGGAATCTGGCTGTCTAAAATACGTGTGTATATCCATGTGTTTCCTAAAAATTAATTGAAACAGTTTGTCTAGCAGCAGTAGCACTACAAGTTCAGATATTTTTGAATAACGACTAAGGAAACAATTCTAAGAACCTGTCATGTGGAGTCCTTCTGAATTTTATATTTTAACTTCCTAAAACGTTTTTTGTCTTTGTTTTGTTATTGTTGTTGTTGCTTACTCAAAGAGCTGGCAGGGTAAGTGGCAGCTGTAAACTTAAGGGTAGGCTGCAAAGTTTTTCTTCCAAAGCCTTTCTTTCATGTTTAGCCAAGTGAGAGACATGGAGTGAAATGTAAACTCTGGCTCGGCGTGTCCTCATGTCCATCTCTGCTGTTGAGCAGCCAGAGGGGCAGAAGGGGGGCTGAAGCTGCCTAACCACAAGAGCCCGGAAGGCGCCGGCCATGAGCTACAGCTCCAGGTTGCTCGGAGAAGGAGGAATGTGAAGATGGTGCTTGAGGGCTCTTGATTCTGTGCCCTGAAAGCAGCCCTCCCCATTGCACCCACTCTTTCTCACTTCATCCTCCCTCTGGGACAGAAGGGAAAATCATCCACTTCTCCTCTCAGTCATTTAACTACTTCTGCTTAATCCCTGGGAGTCCAGCTGGGAACTGTGTGTTTTGTTGAACTTTGTTTTATTTGGAATTATGGACTAGAACCATTTCTATTTAACGTGGGAAACAAGCTTTGCAGAAACTCAACCTTTACACTGGGAAAGGAACTTCCTATAAAGCATAAACAGATGTTTGTACTTCTGTATGCAGATTTATTTGTGGGAGCTTTGTGATAAACTGCGTAAGTGCAATATGGAGTTCTAACAATTAAATGGTGACTAATGAGTTTGATTGCTTTGACATGATCTGCAATGGTACTCCTGGCTTGTTTTGTTTGTTTTTAAAGAGATTTTTTTTCCCCACTGTATTTTACACACAAAGCTGATCTAAAACCTATTCCTCAGCGTGGGGACATAAAAAGCTTTGTCTCAGGACAATGGGGAGATTCCTTGGAGGAGTCAAACTATTACCTCCAGTGCAAGAGAGATTTCTGTATCCTGTAGTAGCCATAATTTCTTGGGGCCTGCTTTCCGTCAAGTAATTCTTGGCTTCTAATCCATTTGTTTGCTTGTTTGTTATTGTGATGGAAAGGGATAAGCAAGCAGTGTTTCCTCTCTTGTTTAGAGGTCTGCTTCTTTTTGCTTCCTCTCCCCTGAAGTTCTCTGTGCACTTGTTCATACTCCGTCTACACTGACTGCTTCCTTCATTCTGTCTGTGTATTCTGCACAGAACATAAAACTAAAAAATGCACACACACACACACATATATATATATATGATTTTTTAATTCTTCTGTTCTGACCATTAATTTTCCCCTCATTTGGCTGAAGCCCACAAATTCCCTACTTGGTGTTTTTTTCCATATCCAGGTTTGTCCAGAGCGTGTCATCATAGTGCACTGATGCAATTTAGTGTGATCATGAAGAAAAATATTATTTGCTTCAGTTTGGAGATCACCAATTGTGAACAACTGCTTGGATCCTGCCAATATGATATTTTTCATATTCATCCTGGAGACAATAGAATGAACTTCGATTTTCCTGTATTCATGTGTAAATCATACTCCTCTGTACCTATGTATATACACACATGGTTTTCGTTTGACTGTTTGGCATAGAAAAAAGGTTACTAGAGAAATTAGTCTTTAAGATATTATTTATACATTTGAGACATTAATATGCATGGACAAAAGTTAAAGCTGTCCAAACAAATTGGATTATATTGAAAGATAAAATTTTGTTAAATGATATACATTATTAGTCTGCCCAATGGACAGACTCAAAGTGATAATTCCTTCTGAGAATTTCCTTCCATTGTCTGTGACTTCTTGAGATATTGCAAGTGCAGCTCCAATTTATTATCTGATCTGGTGGAAGACTTGAGTGGAGAGACATACCATGGGGTAGATATGGCAAATACTATCAGTGACCTTGAATTTCATTAAATTTTGCTTTTTCCATATGGGCTTGCATCAAAGGTGTGAAATACTGTGCTCTGTGTGACTATAAAGGCTGCCTTTGCTTTGGAAAGACTGTATTAGTAATGCAAATTACTGCTGTTTTCATCATTAAGGGGGTAAACACCCTTCCAGGTATTTAAATTTAGACAAAAGAGAGTTTTGAAGGCAGTACCTTAACACTAGAGTTGTAGAGTTTTACTGCTCTCTCTCTCAAAATTTGGAGATACAGGCTGAGCAATAAAAAAATAATACCTACAATGTATATGGAGGGTGACAGTGTTACATTCCAATCCTTCTGACCTGCATTCAGGAGCAGCAATGATCTGCAGTTTTCAGATATTATGGAGGAATCAAGTGAATGAAACCCAAGGATGCATACCTTCAACAGATCTTTTCCACTAATTCTTATTAGCTGTGGTTTCAAATAAATAATTGAATTAAAAGAGTTGCTCCAGGATGAAATTTTGCATTTTTAATAAACTGAAATTTGTTTTTCAAGCTGGAAAACACCTTCTTTATGTCCTCATCCTTATTATTCTCTGCCCATGAAGTAAAATAAGGTGAAGAAGATAATAAGAGAGGCAGGAAAACTGCCTTATAGGTCTTACAGCAAATTTTTTATTTCAGTGTTGTATTTTCTTGCAGCATTGTTTTGCCAGTGGTCTCTCAAGTGTTCAGGTTGCTTTCCAGTTTGCTTGCCTTGGTTTTTTTAATGTTTAATCTTAGTGATTTAGTACATGAGGGTTAAAGTATTATGTTTTTCTGCCTTTCCTCTGTCTAGCAACTTTGAATTATTAAAAATCGTAATGAAACTTAGAGGGATCTTGAGACTGCAGAGAACTGAAGGCCTTCCCACTTGTATGGGTAAAAATCAGTAGAATCATTGCAATAAAATATGTGTATGATTTTACTTTGCAATTTCATACTTTGCAGCTTCATTCATACTCTCCAAAAATATAATACAAATTCTATTTAGTAATGCTCATCTAATTCTAATGATCTATTATTTTTTTCTTTTTCTTTAGGGTGTACCTCAGTTACCATGTGCCAAAGCATTGTATAACTACGAGGGAAAAGAACCTGGAGATCTTAAATTCAGTAAAGGAGACATCATCATTTTGCGTCGACAGGTGGATGAAAATTGGTATCATGGAGAAGTCAATGGCATCCATGGCTTTTTTCCTACCAATTTTGTTCAGATTATTAAACCTTTACCTCAACCTCCGCCTCAGTGCAAAGCACTTTATGATTTTGAAGTAAAAGACAAAGAAGCAGATAAAGACTGTTTACCGTTTGCAAAGGTAAAAAGATAATACTATTTTTTTCTAATAATTTCATTCACTTAGATAAGAAATAACACAACTGTTTTGTAGTCTTATCTGCATTTCTAATTGGAGCTGCACATATTTGAAAAGGACAAGTAATTCTGCAAGTATTTCTCCTATATTCATTAGTTTTGCATTCTCTTTCTAAATTGCATATAATTTCCCTGATGTTTTATTTCTGAGAATGTATTTTTTCATACTTGCATTAGTGATGCTCCTAATTTATGAGAAATAACTTATGCTGTGAATTAAAAACATTCCATCTTCTAAAGAAACACTCAAATTGCAGATGTGAAAGAAGTCATATCACTAACAATGTTCTTAAGTACTTAAGTAGAAAAACCATCTAGGGAAGGTTAGGTAATGAGCCAGTTGAGAAGGAAAATGATTGTGGTTCTGTTGATTAATGCCAAGGAATTAAAGGGAGGCTATGAGTAACATGGACTGAACATGACAGGAAGACTGGCACTAAGGACAAAGTCAGATCACTGAGATGTGGGCAGTTCATTGAACTATGACAAAATAGGAAAAGAACAGCTTGAACTGACTTCAACCCCAAAAGCAGCATATTCCTCTTACAGAGTGCCTTCTCTGAGGTTCTTGTCCATGTCCTGCCTTCTCTGATTACTCCTGTGTTATGGAGGAAAATTAAATGAGAAGTTAAATTAAAGCTGGTAGACCTAATCACTGCATGTTCACACAGGATGATGTTCTGACTGTAATTCGCCGTGTGGATGAAAACTGGGCAGAAGGAATGCTGGCTGACAAGATAGGAATATTTCCAATTTCATATGTTGAGGTGAGTAAAGTCCTCAGTAAGGCTGTGCCCACTGTATGTTTAATTTTCTGAAAGGAAAAATAATCAGTACTGGTGATGATTCTAAAATAACCTGAGACATAAATAATCTTAGACGTAAAATTCTCTTTGGGAAAGTTAATGGCCTCAGCAGTTGAACCAGTGATTTTCACTTAGCTATTTGATACTTATTTTTATTGAATGGAACTGAAATGAGTGTAATTGGAGGCAGTCACTATGTTTTCTTGTTAATACTGGAGTCACGCAGTCAATCTAAACCACACTTAGCCACAAAATGAAAGCAGTCACCAAGTCAGAGAAATAGTTAGCTTTGCATTGTCCCTAATATCCACCTCTCAAAACCAAATTAGCACAACTAGAACGTCATAGGATATAGGTTGTTGTTAAACAGATAAAGGATCAGCTTTTTAATCAACAGAGCATATATAAAACCTTCTCCATCTTCCTGCATTTGTCATGTGTTACAACAATTTACAATAAGAGGTAGTAATTGAGAAAATTTCCCCAACCTTTTAAATTTTAAGTGTTGAAAGCTGTATCTTTTATATAGAAATACATCAGTGATTAGGAACAGTGTGTACAGCCACAATGATTATTTGAATTTATATTACAGAAATACACAAAGGTTTTTGAATAGTGTTTGTCCTTTTTCGATAGATATGCTGTGAATACTTGGTAAGATACACTTCCCTGCACTTACAGTATTTGATTTAAATAATTGAGGCAGAATGATAAAGAAAAAAGTATTTTCACGTTATCTCTGAGATGAGAAATATGTACTTCAGAGCACAGAAGAAATGTGTAACCATACTAAGAATCAAGTCAGGTTTTATTAATTCAATTTCTGAATCCTATGAACTTCAAAACTATTACTGCTTTCAACCAAAATAGAATTTGTTATTTTTAAAAGGGAAAATATATATATATTTATTTTTATAGCTTGATATAAGGATCTGTATATCTGAGGATAGAAAATTCCACATGACTGTAAAAACAAGAAGACCAAAAAAGTTTCAACTTGCTTAGTGCAATTTTGGCTTCAGTTTAAGATGTTTTTAAAGGCCAATTTAATGATTTCTTGCCCTTGGGTATTCTTTCCTAGCTTCTTGCAATTAATTGCCCCTTCAATTCAGCCAGTAAAGCTTTTTGTAGTGTTTTTTTCAAACTAAATTACTTAGTCGTGTTAGAAAAGGCCCTTTCCTAGGGCTGCCACTTGAGCTATTTAGGCAACAACTACATTCCTATCTCTACAAAAGTTGCAAATAGGATATATGGCCTTAAAAAAAAGTAAAAATTGAAAGTCACAAAATATACTTGTGTTAATGTTTTTAGACTGATTCCATCAACTAAGAAAATGTATTTTCAATAAAACCTTTTAGAATAGGCATCAACACTTAAAGTACACATTCTCAAATCCCCACTAAAGTGGAATGGAAAGTCTAGAATGATAAATTATACCCTAAGAGTTACTTCAAATCAAATAGGTGGGTTTTTTCAGTATATACTGAACTGAAATGGATGCTGTGGTGGAGGGCAGTGAGATGTGCAGTAAGGTATGGGCTTGAATTTTGAAATGCTTGGTTTCTGAGAGTATCTTAACTATTGTTCTGGAAAATATACAGACAACTGATAGAAACAAGTATAGCAAACCATTCTTACCTATTTTATGGAAGACAATGAAGATGAAAAGTAATTTATATTTTTGAAAGATTTTTATATGGTAGTTCTTATTGCATTCCTAGTCCTGTAATCATTGATTGTTTTTAGGGAATTCTGTCATATTATAATGACAGACATACCTTTTACCTTGTGTATGTTAGTTTACTCCTTTTCTTTGAAAATGTGAATTAGCTCCATTTACTAGAGATTATCTGAAGTCATTAACTATAAAATGGGCATAGTCTGTGATGTTTATTCTGTAGTATAGGTGTAATAATTGAGATATTTCTTGTACAGTGAAGATAAAATTTTAGATAATGTTCAAGACCATGAAAATCTCTGATTGTATTTGAGGACAAATTTTGCCCTTTTATTATTCAATGTTCACTATTCTGATCCTTTCTTTTCTAGCTTTCACGTGTTAAATTTGTGATAATAATAAAAGTGAGACTGAACACATTTTGAGAGAAATTTTAAGAGTCATTCTTTTAAATCAGTTAACACTTATAATTATCTCTGTTCCAAAACCAAAGATTATTCATAACTAAGCAGATATTATTTGATTTTTTTCTGAAAAATTGCAGTTCTGGGTACAATATACATTTCTTAGACCTCAAATTGGATGTTTTGACCTAGCTTAATGCTTCATAAACAAATATAAATGCCCAGAATAGAACAAAAATCAGGGAAAAGATATCGCTCTTCTGTCAGATTGTCAGTAGAAAATAATGTCAGCTACTTTTGTGCAAGTAAAGAACACCTGAATTAATTTTTAAAATAAGTGTAGCAAAGCACAACTCTTAGAGACCTTGCAGTAGGGGTAATCCCTGCAGATATCTGCAGGCAGAGGAAAGCTGTGCGCTGACCTCAGCCCTGCTGTGGCACTGAGATGTGGCTCAGCCAGCTGCCTCTCTCCTGCCCTGCTTGAGAAGTTCTTCAGTTTCCTGGAGTTTGGTGGGAAAGGGAATTGGATTTCAGGCTTCCTGTTGCAGCAAAGATTTTGTTGAATGGGAAAAAAAGGAAAAAAGTGAATGTAAAGATTGAAGTAAAGAAGTGTCAATGAAAATATATCTGTTAAGGAAAACAGCTGATGTAGGAACTGCGGGTCTAGGTACATGGGTATTTGCTGCAGAAAGGAATGCTAGATTGAAACACTTCATAGCATGACTTGCGTTCAGTCCCTTGGTGGCCTTGATTATCTGCTAGCCATTTCACTGGAGAATGCATGCAGGTTCTTAATTTCTCTTCTTAAGGAAGAGAAGTAAACTGCACTCTGCAAAATATTCTGCAGCTGTTGCTGTCCCCAGGTTACTTCAAAGAGGAGGCCAGTAATCAGTTCTCTTCCATCTTCAAATTCATGCAACTGTTGTTTGCTTGCTTCTCTGCATAAAAAAGCACAGAATGCTGCTTATATTTGAATCTGTCTTGAATTGATCCCATGGGCAACTTTTCCCTAATAAGTTGTTCACTGTACAAAGTAATCAGATTCTGCAGGCATTGGTAGTTTCTGGAAGTAAACAAATATAATTAGGTGTAACAGGTACCTTGGGGTGCTGTTAGCAAAGTGGATCTTGGTTTTCCTTTTCATTCCTCTGTGATCCCTTAACTTCTTTCATTAGCTAGTTCTTTGCAAATAACGATGTAGATTACATAAGAATGGAAACAGTTGCAGCCATTGTATCAACAGTATGGAATACCTAGATTCTCGGGAAGGATGTGAAGAATTTCAATCTGAGTTGAAAAAAAATAAAATTTGCAAAATAGATAAAATTATTAGACCTTGAAAAGCCTGCATGTTTGTCATGATGACATATAAGACCCTGACAAGCTGAACAGCAAAGTAGACTTTTTTGGTCTTATTTTCTACTTGTTTCATATCCTACAATGTTTTGTAATGAAATAATGTTTTCACTGGTTTTTTTAAAGCATGTTTGATCTAAATTTAAAATTCAATAATCATTAAATAATGGGCTTCATTGGAGAAAATGGTATGTTTATAACTTCTGTTATATGCAAGTAATACATTATTTTGATCCATATGATCCATCTTGTGTAATAGCAGGAAGGAAAATCTAGCATCCACCTTTTTCATAGGATTGTTCACTGCTCTGACATTGTCTTCTCCTATCCTTCCTTCTTACAAGAAAGATGGAGAGGGACTTTTTACAAGAGTATGTAGTGACAGGACAAGGGAGAATGGACTCAAACTGGAAAAACTTAGCTTATGGTTAGCTATTAGGAAGAAATTCTTCACTGTGAGGGTAGTGAGGCACGAGAAGAGGGTACCTAGGGAGATTGTGGATGCCCCATCCCTGGAAGTCTTAAAGACTAGGTTGGATGGGACTCTGAGCAACCTGGTCTAGTGGAGGTGTTCCTGCCCATGGCAGGTGGGTTGGAACTTGATGATCTTGAAGCTCCCTTCCAACCCAAATGATTCTGTGATTGTATGATTCCAGTTCTCTTCAGTTGCATTCTAAAGGACAAACAATAAGAACATTTATGAAAAAAATCGATATTCTTGACTTTATATCCAGGTTCACATCTCCCATTATGCCTTTCCTCCACTGCAGTATGTTCCATGTAGTTCTTCCTCTTCTGTAGAAGGTTTTTATGTCAACTCCTTATTGTTCCACTAGTTCTGATTTGTACTTAATCTTTTTTTCTGTATATACATGAAATTTGCTTCCAGATTACATATTTCAAATATCACTTGCCAGCCTCTTCTGTATTAAAAAAAAAAACAAACCTTTTTACTTTACACTACCTTAGATATCTATATCTGTAGATATCTACTTGTGTTCAGAATATAAGCTGGTCATCTGTGGGAGCTGCATTTAAATCAGTGTTGATGCTATCATGATTAATGGTCTATTGTTTGTCTAGTAAAGTTTTGATTGGGTAGAATATTACTTTAAAACTCTTCATGAGCATAATAGGTATCTCAAGACTTGAAGGAAAATGGTGAAGTAATATGCTGAAGAACAGAAATAGAAACTCCACAGTGACTAATTTCATTTTTTCATCCTGATGTTCTTCAGAAAAGATCTTTCTTTTCTTCATAATCACCTACACTTTTCAAGTAACAGTATTCATATTTAGTGGTACATATTTAGAAAAGTAGTGCTGGTGTTATTTCAGCTTATGATTACATGAGAGTTCTGACGTTATTATTTCTAATAGTGCTAAGATTTTCTGAAAATAAAGGGGGTTTGAAAATTGTAGAGGGTTTGTTTGTTGGTTTTCCTCTCCTCCTCCCCATTATATAGCTTACATTTCATTGTAAGAAGAAAATGTGTGGGATTCCTCATTTCTTTGTTGGAAAGGAAGGATTTGTTTGCATTTAATGTAGTATTGTTGTTACAAATTAGCAGATAGAAAATCTCATTGTGAACAACAATTCTTTAGCTAAGCTTAAAAAAAGAGGAAAAATGGCAGAGATGGTGCCTCAACATTAGAAAATTCAGAAGGTGAGAAGGTTTTTCCACAAAATTATCTGTATATGTTTCTTTTCTCCTTATGTCATCTTATGTCTGTATAGGTGCCTGTTGCTGGGCAGTATACTGATATAGCTGGGTATTTAGTCTGTCCTACTGTGTTCTTAAACCTGCATTGAGCAGCTTGTGATTTCATTGCTGGTGGTGTTAAAGATGTGCACAAGTACCAAAGGATATTAGGAGGAATATCTTCAAGAGCCCACATGCAAATGTGTGGGATTGTGTCATAGACAAAACAAAAAAATGGCTGAAAATTACATAGAAGTAATTAAGAAGTTTTGTAGTGCAGATTTTTATGTTATAAGATCAGAGGGGACCAGTGTGTTTTAGTCTGACTTCTAGATAATACAGGCAGTGGTTATTGCTGAATTAATCCATGTCTGGACTATGGCATTATGTCCTTTATTGATTGAAATTTTACCTGTGATGCTGAAATTTCATACCAGCACAACAGTAAGTGTGTTGAGTTTGTAGTGAATGATCTGTCACTTTCTACTGACAGATTTGTAGACTAGGTTGGTATGCCACAGTTTGAAGTTGCATGGTTGAAATTATCTTATGAATGAAAGGAAAAGATAAGAGATGGTTTTTTTACATGCAGGTGACTTTTATAAATAAAAACCCACTAACATGTTACTGATTTTTGTAGTTTAACACAGCAGCCAAACAGTTGATAGAATTGGACAAGCCCTCAGGTTCTGCTGTTGATTCTGGAGAAGGTACCTCTGGGGCAGCCCACAACAATTCAACCCAAAAGCACATGGATACTAAGAAAAACACCAAAAAACGACACTCTTTTACCTCCCTCACCATGTCCAACAAGGCTTCTCAGTCTTCTCAGAATCGCCACTCCATGGAAATCAGCCCTCCTGTCCTCATCAGCTCCAGCAACCCAACAGCAGCAGCCCGCATAAGTGAGCTGACAGGGCTCTCCTGTAGTGCCCCCTCTCAGGTAACTCACATGACATCAGCTATAGCTACAAAGACCTCTTTTCAGATTACTTATTTCAAGTTGTTAATTGTGTCTAATTAGTAATAAATGTACACTTTCAAAAAACTTATCTTCCAACGTGAAAACATTTAAGGAAAATGTTTTTTTAACAATTGTGATATGATAGCAAATAGTTTTGGTCTTGTAGGCTAGGTTTATTTGCAATTATTATATTCTAAAGTGCCACAAAGATTTTTATTAAACTGTGGAAACTAGAAACTGGTGTGGTTTAATTTTTTTATTTCTTTTTTCTAAATTGAATATAATAATGACTATTAATAAAGTGCATGTATAAAAGTAAAATATTCAACTTGAAGATTACAGAAATTCCAGAAATGTAGCATATTAATCTGGTTGTGGTAAGTAGAAATATTTATCTGACTTTATTTATTTGTTCAGCAGTTTGTGAAAGATAGGCTGTTTCATATAGTGATTACACTTTGGGAAAAGAGAGAGCAATGGAGCCCAAGAGGTAATGGTGATGCTTTACCTGAGCTTGTAAATGTGCTTTATTTGCACATCTTTGGGATCTGTCAGCCTTTTATGGAAAAAAAGAAAGCTGACACTGGTTAAAAGTATGTTTCATGTAGCTGGTTCAATGTATCTCCAAAGATTGAGAAATGTCAGCAAAAAAAAGTGAGCAGTGTGATCCAATGCTGTTTATGTGAGTATCTAACTAAAAATTACGTTTAGTTTAAGATTACAAGACGTAGAATACTGGTGATCTGACCATGAAGCTTACAGCTCTGTCAAAACCAGCTGTTACTAAACTACACAGAACTGACCCTTTTTTCTCTCTCCCAGGTTCATATTGGCACTACAGGGCTGATTGTGACTCCACCCCCCAGCAGCCCCGTCACAACAGGACCTTCCTTCACCTTCCCCTCGGAAGTCTCCTACCAAGCTGCCCTTGGTGTAAGTACTGCTTCAGAAAACTCAGCCTTCCCATTTGTCTCTGGTCTTGTACAGTATTTTTTCCCTCAAGTTCCAATATGCTGATTTGAAATGATAGTTCTTTAGAAATTGTGTCTATGTTATAGACAATGGTATGAATTTAACTATAGCAAAAGGCCTATTGCTAAAATGTTTGCATCTTGTAATGGATATCCATTTTTCTAGCTTTCCTCTGTAATTTCTCCTTAGTAAACATGAGAAGCACTCTTCCTTCCAGAACAGTCTTTCTTTTAAGCATGAGTAGAAAAGAGATTATGCTGGGGGGAAAGTTTGGGGAAGCAAGCTGGTTCTTACAAAAAACATCAACCTGGGACCACAGCTGCCAGGTGTTTCTGTCTTACTTAAGATTTTCAAGATTATCTGAAATAACTTCAAAAGTCTGCTGTCTCCTCATTAAATAAGGTGATTTTAGTTGTGTGTACACCTGTGGCAGATGAAGAAGGTGTCTAGCATTTTGAAGTTGGGTTCTTGGAGATCCATAAGAAAACATGTAGCAAATGGCCATCTTTTGAAGGAAGAAATACACTGTAATGCTGTTTCCTTTGGATAAATGACGTGACATTTCCTCCAAAAAGCGCAGGATTTCCTTCCAGAACCTCCTGAAATTCCTTAGTTTCCTATGCTAATGTTAGAAAAACTGTGGAATGCCATATATCATACTGTACTCACCAGAGACTTACTGCAATAAAGATTGTGGATACCAGTTTGCAAAGATCTTTGAGGGATCTTAATGTGACTTATTTAAAATTCTTGAAATTAAGTTCATTCAGTCTAAAATTGTGCCTATAATTTTTAAGGGGTGGGGCACAGCTGAATAATAGACCTTCACTTCAAAAAACCAACCAAACAAGCCAAACAAAAACCCCCAAGACTTGATCTTGTTCAGGTGTCTGTCCTTGCAGTCTTTAAATGAAGTAAAATATCATGAATAGCCTTGCTGCTAAATAGGTCTAGTTTTGTTTTCAACTTGTTGGCATTTGCATAATTTTACACATTTGTCTGCAAAATTTAAAGCATAATTGTCTGTCTTCTGGTATCAAGTTTCTGTTGTTTATGAAAATGCTTGGGTGTGGCTTGGTTGCTTTGTTGCTTGGTTTGCTTCTTTCTTTGGAACTCTAAAGTTACAGTTTCAGTCCTTTAAATTATGATGCTGTTGTTTACTGAATTATCTCCAGTATTTCCTTTTGGCATGGTACATGGTAGCACATGCCAGAAGTGGGTGCAATACTGCACAATCTTTTTCAGTGGAGAAGATATTGATAGTATAACCTTTTTACCTTTTTAGCCTGATTCTTATATCTTGAAGATTTGCCTGAATGTAGCATAAAGTTTATGTCTAGCTAAATATCCAGCTTGATGCCACAAATTTTTGTCATCTTTTGTGAACTAGCAATTGCTCTCACCCAAGTAAATGTATTTCACATTCTTTGCTCTTTAGACAGACGATTATATTACAGTTATATGGACCATGTGCTTTTGCTCCACCTTACTGAGTAAGGCACACTGAGCTGTAACTATGCTTTGTCTTACTTTGGTTAAATTGTTGACTCCTTCAATCTGTGGATTATCTGTGTAATTCTCCTGTTAAATGAATGCTAATCTAGAAACAGTTAATAATCTCATTACATTTAGGTTCATATTTTAATGTCATGGAGCAGATGAGTTTAGAAAGGCCTCTTGAGGCTGTCTAGTCTAACCTCCTCTGTTCAAGCAAGGCCACCTAGAGCCAGTTGCCCAGGACTGTGTCCAAATAAGCTTTTGAATATCTCCAAGGATGGAGACTTCACAACCTCTCTGGGCAATCTGTGTATGTTGTAGGCTCTTTTTCAAGTTGGGGTCCACCAGGAAGGACCCCCAGGTCTTTTTTTTTTTGTCTACAAGGTGTACATCTTATACTAGAAACAATTAACTGCTTATATACTATTCCCCTTCATTTTTTATACTTCATTCATCCTATCCTTGAGAAAATACCTGTGAGAACTGAGCAAGCAGAATCACTCTAGGTGCTGTTAAGCAGAATGCAAGTCTAGCTAACATATATGCTGCAAAGATTAAGTAATTGATTTGATTTATGAGATACTCAAGTTTTGGAGAGGATTGAGCAGGCAGCATTCAATGCATATTTTCAGAAGTTCTGTCAGAAGCTGCTTTTTTTTTTTTTTGCTGTCAATAACAAACACTTCTGTTTATTATTAAGAGTCAGGAGTTCTTTATTTGATGCCAACATGGAAAAATACTTTAGTTTGATGGTGGTGCAAAGTCATTAAACCACCTCGGGTGCTTTAGTTGCTTAAGCTTGTTCAAAGGCGATCTCACCATGGGTATTCACAGGAATTAAATTGCAGTGCTAAATGCAGCATGGAGAGAAACTCCTGCTGTTGATTGTCCTGTATCTTGGGGTGCTACTTTCTCTTTGTGATAACCATGTTCCTGCTTATTTTTCCAATTAGGCATATAATTCCCATTGAGAACCTGAATTATTCTCTGCCACCCTCTTTAAAAGTCAATAGCCTTCTGTACATCATGTTCTATTTCTTCTTGACTTGTTTTCAGCATGACTAAAATGCAAGCTGGCAGCTCAGGTTAGAGTCACATTATTCCTGTGTTCTTTTATGATAGACAATATTAGATGATGATGCAGTTTGTAAAGTCACAGATTGTGAGCTACATCTTTTACTTACACTTTTCCTCTTGCTTCATCAGCTCTTGTTTTCATTTTAGAAATGTGCAAAATAGTTTTGACCAGTCAAGAGAGAAAGGGATGTTCTTGTTTCTCTAGATGTTTCCCTTCTGGAAATAGCCTTCCTGACATTCTGAGTGTTAATTTTAAGCTGTGGAACAATTGTGATTTTATACGCAATTTAATACATTAATAGTGGTTGGCTTGAGTCCTTTTGCTCTTGTATTTTCTTACTTTTGTACGTAGAAATTCCTGTATTTATCTTAAGTTTCTCCCTTTAGCTTTTTTCTTAATGTCTGAATACTAAGCAACTGAGAAGGAAATTGGATGGGAGCAGGATGAGTTTCTCTTTAGATGAAGGTAGTTTATTTGATGTCTTTCCTATCAGTCATTTTGGTGTTTATAACACTATTGAAAGTAATTGTTCTTTGAAAGTAAGGTGTTTATATGCTTCTTTTATATAAACTCAGATTAAGGGAGAAAAAAGAAATCTGAGAGGATGAGCATGATTATCTGTCAGTGAAGAAGAGAATAATATATTCCTTTACAGTAATTCCAAATTTGTACATCTTTGCTACATTTATCTGTCCTGAATCTCAAAGCAAGGAGAAGCTAGTGTCTTCTCTTAACTCCTGTAAGAAAGATGGCATTTTTATTGTCAGCAGGAGATAATTTTGAGCTGTCTTGTTGTCTAACAAGTTTCTCTAAGACAGTTTGGATTAATTCCTAGCCCAAGGAGTCTGTGGCTCTCATCTGTGAACATGTATAGGATTGCATTTTAGTTTTTTATGTTGCTCTGGTGGTCCAAAAATGCCAATTGTATTAATTTTATTTTGTCCATAATAATGTCTTGTAGATGCTCTTTGATACCCAATATTGTATGAAGTAAATAATTTACAAATTTTCAGCCAAAATTGACATAAATAAGCTTTAGGAATGAGAGTGTTCTCGTCAAGTGACCATATATGCTCTCTACTGCTTGTATCATTTAAGCAAATTTTGATTTTCCTCCAGAAAACTTGTGATAATTTATTTCAAAGTTTTATTTTGCATCAGTTCTTTAGACAGCAGTATTAGTTCTTGGCTTGTGTTTTGAGGTTTGATTCTTTGAAATTGAAGAACCTATGAACTGAGACAGGCTTCTCACAGCCAGAGCTTTTGGCTGTGATATTATCTCTTGCACTGTTCTTAGGGACTTCCAACCACAGCTTTATCCTTAATTAGGGCATTAATTGGTCTGCTTATCTTGGCCACTGGCATTTTTGAACTTTTTAGTTGTTTAGTATATTTAAAGTTCTTTGCAAAATATAAGTAACAGACATCAAGTTCAGTAGTTGTTGAGTGAAAATGTGCACATACAGTTATGTAAGTCTCATTCACTTGGAAGAAAATTCTTGGATGTAATTTATAATGTAGCTATCTAATGGAGATCTAATTACCATAGATTTTACTGAAAAATAATCCTAAAGTATGTGATTTGAACCGTGATATAGGAAAAAACGAATGTAATGTACCACAGCAAAGTTAGAATTACATTCAAAAGCAGCAGCAGAAAAACATCCAGCAACAAGAGATAACTTACTTTCCTTTCAGTCTGCCTTTACAGTCTCTTGAGAAAGTGAAAAGTGCTTTGGATTGCAATCAACCTAGATGTCCATACTGCTACTTCTACTGATTGGAAATGTTGACTTTGAAATGATGTCTTGGTGTGTGCACGTAACTAGCAGAAAGAAGTGGTCTATATTTGGATGGTTTGCATTCATTTATGTGCTGAGGGTTTCAAAAATTAAAAAATACCTAATTTTTCTGGTCCTATTCTCTCATGCACAAAAGAGAAATTGCTCTTTATGTTGAAGAATACAAGGTAGTTTGAATTGTTATTAACCAGGCACAAGCTGTGGGGGTTATATAATACACTGATGACATTTAGCTCTTTTATGTAGTTCCAGTGTAAGTTCAATAGTGTAAGTCAGGAGGTTTTCATAAGAATTGTCCTAATTTTAATCAACCAAAATTCAAATCAACTTTTGTTGTGAGGAGGAAGCAGCAGGAAGAAACAATGAGGTTTTGTATGAGAAACCTGTTTTTGATAACATATAGTTTAGGAATTTTGTTAAACATAAGCCTTAATTTGTTAGCCCTCAGGGAATTTTGCAAGCCATATATTTTTTCCTAGACATTGTGGGAGTGAAGACTGTTAATGAATGTTCTTTTCCACTGCTGTGCCTTTATTATTCTTTGAGTGAGGCGATTACTGATCTTCAATTAACTGATATGGGAATTCAGCCTAATTATATTTAAGTTTAGTAACCTCCATGTGTTTCTAGAGCATGACTATAGATAGTTTTTGAAGCTGTAACATACATTAATTATCAAATCATGTCATTTTTCATCTTCCAATTAAAAAAAAACACCCATTATCACTTGTTTGCTGGTTTATATGCTTGAAAGTACACCTGGTGTCTGAAAAATAGTTGCAGAAACATTAAATATTTTCCCCTCACCTACATAAAATACTCTTAATTATTGCTGAGTATACTTTATTGAATCACATGTGGTTTGTATATATTCTTTCTTGGAATGTTGACTATGGGAACCATCAAAACTAGCAAGTGCCCTGGAGGTAGGTATGTTTCAAAAATGGTTACATGCCAGAAAACTTTTTGAAAACTTGGCTGGATCATTTGGGTCTGTTTTACCAAGCTGTAGCAGTGCAAGCTGTGGAGTGTTAGTCCTCTAAACTCTATCAAGTAGTTTATTTAGATTTCTTGCCAAGTCTTTGGGAGTTTAATTGTGCTGTGGCTCACTGCTGGTCTCATTACTGTATTGATAGACATAGTGAGGGGAGCAGAACCTCATGAATAAAGCATAATAAAATAGAGCTGTGAAGATGCCTTTATTGCAGCTAAAGCTTCAGTGTATATTATGTGTTCAAATGAATAAAATGCAATATTCATCATCTTCAGAGATGCAGGAAGTATGGAACCGTGACAATCTTGACATTGTGCAGGAATAGGTTTAATTTTAAAAAATTCCAACTAATCATCTCCTAATGTGGATTTACAAGCTCTACCATATATAAAGAAATCTAGATGCCTAAAAAAAAGATTTAAATTGATATTCTATTGATAGGTTGCATGGAAGTTAGATGCTCACATTCAGCTTGGATTCAGCTAAGGCATTTATTGAATGTCTAACTGGGAGGGACAAATAATTTCACCTGTAAAGCAGCTGAGAGAGAAATGTTGGTATTTCAGTGTGAATTATCTGGATACTTTATAAAATTGTTGGGTAGTATATGAAGCAAATGCAATTGTCATTTTTGTAAAAAAAAACCCTATTAGTATCAAAGCTCTCAGTGATGTTTCTCCAGCAGGTCATTTCTGTTTAGTGTTGGATACAGAAGGCCTACTGGGTCTTAAGAATGTGTTAACGTATGAGCAGAAAAAATGCTTTAAATAAAAGAGGACTATTTCACCATATAACTTGCAATTTATACCATGGCTAAGTATAACAATTTTGACTGAAACACTGTAAGAGTTGATCAGTTTTCTCTTTAATTATGCAGTTCTTTACTGTGACTTGGCAGTGTAGGGCTGGTTTAAAGAGCTGTCTTTTTATTAACACTTTCACCACATGTAGAAGAGTAATAATCACACAGTGTAGAACTAAATTTCCGTTTCCATATAGGTTTTCATTTAGAAAAACAGAAGAAAAAGGGCAAACCCCCTTAGAAGTGAAGTGTTTTAGAGGAATTAAAACTACTTTCAATTACATATTTTCCAAACTAATAATGTAATGCTGTGCATTTATATATGGATGTATTGGAAGTGCCAGACACTACTTCAGAATATTTTGTTAATTAATATTCTAGTTCTGTGGGTTTTAGGAAGATTGTGTTTGAAATTAATTCAGTTTCACTTTTTCAAAGTAAGAGGGTTTTTATTACGCTTTTTCTGTGCGTTGTAACACAAATAGTTATTTTTGGAAGGGGGAAGGAAAAGCTCTCCCTTTGTGAGTGCCTTTTCCCAGGAGTGTCAGTACACAAGCTCCTAAAGAATTGTCTGAGTCCTTACAGAGCAGAAGGTAACAATTGCTCCATTGATTCTAAAATGCACAGAAGTCTGTAGGCAGGACCCCAATTAAGATCTGTGGTGCCTTTTTACTGGGGTATTTGTTAAAGATTACCAATCTTGATAATACTGAATTTCAAAAGCTAACTCTTTAAACTAGAAGAATAGGAGAAAGAAGTAACAATAGCTCAGTGATTATGGTCTCATATTGTGCTTGCTTTTGTAACCCATACATCAAAAGAAAATTACCCCCAGAAGGGGTGCTTTTGGGTGCACTGCAGCTGAATTGTATATTATGTTTCAGCTTCGGGTTACAAAAACAATCATGTTATGGAAGTACAGTCAGCAGCAGGATGCAAAATCTACCTCCTGGAAGGCTTCTGAATTTTTGTTGAGCCCTATCCTAAACATGTTATAACTAGAAACACCATTTTTCCTGTGCTGAGAAATTGTTTGTCATTTGCTTAATTAGCTGCCAAAACGTCAAGGTTTTAAATGGAAAGAAAAAGAAATAGAGAAAAAGCTAACTCCAGTTATATTGTAACAGTATGTAAAGCAACACTGTACTCAATTGCTTTTTTCCACTTCCTTAGAATATCATGATTTTTGTTTTCCCCAGCTGATTGAACTCATCAAACAATATTGATCATCTGTTGCTATTTTTTTTTGTTCTTATAAAATCAGAATATGAATCCCCCACTTCCGCCACCACCTCTCTTGTCTGCTGCAATCATTGCGTCGGCTGCTTCTGGACCTCAGCCTACAGGTGTCATACAGAGGTCTGCATCAGGATCCACTGACCAAGTGGCACATTTACGACAGCAAACTCGTCCAAGTGTGTGAGTAAAATTGAAACTTTTCTCCAGACAGAAAAATGGAATGAGATCACTAACTTCACCTATACATTTAGCACAGCAGCTGGCTCTATTCTACTGGAATTGCCAAAAAGCCAAGCATGCAACTTAGAAAAAAAGCATGCAGAAAGGTGATATCCCCAGACAGGTCCTATACTGAACATTGTTTATGTCTTAGATAAATATAATCAGCTGTTGCTGTGTATAGAAAGAACTCACTTCAAAAATATAAAGTATTTATCATGCAGAAGATGAATGAATCCTTGCGTTAGCACTGAATACTGCATAACTCAAAAGTGTCATTTCACTGGAGTGAATTTATTCAATGTTTTCCATTATGTATGGTATGAAAAGGCTATTCTCATATGGAATAATTTATGCCAAAACACAGAAAGTGCTGTATTTAATTTAGACTGTTAAACGTGTTACTGTCAGACTACTTGTGTCAGTTGCAATTGAAATTTGACTGAAGATTCTACAGTGCACTTAATTAGTGGGTGGCAATTTGGAATGAAGGCAGAAAGCTGCTAGCTAGCATTATGTCTTCACACAAGCAAATGTGCGTCATCCTTTTGGGTGAAAATATTTGGTATATTAGCATGTGTTGCTAACAACATCTTTCTTCTTGAAAACTTCTTTGTGTGCAGCTTGGGGAATAAGAACCATAAAAGAAAATGTTAAATTCAGGAGATGCTGAACCATCTAATGGGACAAGTTTGAATAAGGACTGCTTTTGTTCTGTCCTTGTTGTCTTCCCACCAGGTTTCCTCCCACTCCAAAAAAGTACCCTTCTTGTATAGCAGGTGCATCTGGATTTGGGCTGTTTCTTGGTATTAGGCATTTTAACATTGCTTCTTATGGATTATTGCATCTAGTGCTGTTAATCAAGTTCCCATCTCATTTACTCCCATCTTCCATCTTCAAAGGGTTGCTCTATATGAGGATACTAATGAAATTTGGAATAAATTAACTAAAAGGGAAGTTAATGAGCATCAATTAAAGCAGATCAAGTGCTTTTCCATAGAGCTTCAGTGTGTGGCTTTGTAGATCACTGCTAAATGATGTACCAGTAAAGCCTTCTGCTGCCAGTGTTGCCTTTATGTGTTGCCTTTAGAGTGTGTTTTTTACTTGCTTTGGGTACCTGTCTTGCCTTTAAAGGATTTTTGTAGATATTGCAAAGTTTCTTGGGTGGACAGCAAAGAATAAAAATGTAATAAAAATGCAAAAAGGAGAAGCATGCAGTTAATGCTATTGTTACTGTGCACAAGAGAAATATCTTGATGAAAGAATGTTTTCTAAAGCTGCTTTTTGCCCTTGGGGTTACAAGGGGAGTGGGAAAGACTGGCACTGCAAGTAACTGTGGAGCCTTTTTCATAAAAAGGGATAGTCTAGCCATCTACTTAATTGGCTTCCTCTTGTGAAAAGTACATTTTAGAGAAAATGGGATTTATTGAAATGCTGTTTTGCATGGGCCTGGGTCAATAATTTTCTGTATGGTTCAAATGTTTTTTTTAGGTTCAGATGCAGCAGAAAATAGAACACTGAGGTAGTTAAAATGGTGTCACTTTGTAATAATAGAGAACTGTGCAACCCTATTTGAAAATTTTCCTAGGAACATTCCAAGATGGAACTACAGGAGCTTCAGATTTTTTTTTAAACTTTTTTCCTTAAGAATTTTTTTTAAGAAAAAAATGTAAATGTTTCTGAACTCTCAATATGCTTTCAAATGCACTGTATTATGCTGTAGTGTTGCTTAGAAAACATGAAAGGAAATAAACTTTACAAGTGAGTTAGCTGCTAGCCACCTTACCCATAGACTTCAATTTCTAGTCACACATCTTCTTTCACACTGAAGTTTGCACAGGATCTTCCACTTTTGCATTTTGAAATGTAGTTCTGATACTGATCTTTCACTCCCAGCTATTGGAACTTCTCCATTCTCCCCAGCTCTCCGAATAAAAAAGAAATTAATGTGTCACAAAGTGTAAGAGATATGAGAAGCAGGTGTAGGGAAAGAAAAGTGGCATAACTGGGATGTGTAGTTGATAAACACCTACTTAATTAAGATCACTAACTTCATTAAGAAGATGGACAGTCCTGTTACAAGTCCATTCCATTAAAGTGCCCTTCAGAGGATATTCCTAACTGCCATTGTTTCCCCTTAATATTACCATAACTTCTGTTTTAAAATTGTAATGGTATGATGGATTATCACAGCCATTTCTGCCATGCCTTCTCTTCTCTGACTGAACTCTCTGTGCCAGAAAACACAAGTGATGTTTTGAACAGTTTTAGTCTTATCGTTTGCATGTCTTTTCCTGTCTTTTAGGTATATTGCTATCTACCCCTACTCTCCTCGAAAAGAAGATGAACTGGAACTGCGGAAAGGAGAAATGTTCCTGGTGTTTGAACGCTGCCAAGATGGCTGGTTCAAGGGAACTTCCATGCATACAAGCAAGATTGGTGTTTTTCCTGGAAATTATGTGGCTCCAGTTACAAGGTACAGTATTATACAGGTGTCTAAATAGTTTAGCTAGTTTCAAATCCAAAATTATTGTTCTTGTATTAAATGCTACAAATGCCTAATAGAAGACCTGTGGGTTTTAGTAACTAGCTGATTTTTTTCAGTTGTGTTTTATTGTTTGCTTTAAATTTTGGCAGGACGGTGACAAGTGCATCACAAACAAAAGTTCCCATGTCTACTGCTGGCCAAACAGGACGAGTGGTGACTATGGTCAGCCCTTCCACTGCTAGTGGAACATCCCAGAAGCTCCAGGGGAATGGTGTGGCAGTGAACTCCAGCACAGTGCCCACAGCAGTGGTTTCTGCAGCACATATCCAAACCAGTCCGCAAACCAAGGTCCTTATGCACGTGACAGGACAAATGACAGTCAACCAGGCTCGGAATGCAGTTAGAACAGGTAAAAAAAAAAACCCACAAAATTTGTTACCTGTGGTAGACAAACTGTAGAGTCCATCTTGACAAATGGACTCTCACTGGAGTGAGAGTCTGTGTAAGTATTTGCTGAGGTTTTTTAAAGCTTTTCTTAATGTCATTGTTTAGAGTTGAATGTTTTCTGAAATAGCAGTCTGAGTTGTTCGATCTTTTATTATTCTCCTCTAGGCAACTGTGTGTATATACATACTCCCACTATTGGGAATTTATATGCAAGTACTTCAGGTGGAATTTTTCTTTTTTTATTGTTGTTCCAGCAGTATCTGGGATGGGGACATTCTTTGAGCTTTCCCACTCATATGCAATTCATATAGTAATAAAAGTGATAAGAACATCTGAGTCATAGCTTATTTTTTGTGTGTTAACTGCATAAGAGCTACAGAGTGGTCTAATTTAGCATTCACTTTTAAATTATCTTCTAACATCTTTGAATACCTTTAGTGTTCCTTTTCAGGTCTCTGGCTCAAGGTTGGTCCTTAGGCATTCCAGCTTGTTCTCTAACCTTGACTGCAATTTCTTTCAGCTTTGACTCTGAAACACTTAGGCAATACTGGCTTCAAGATCTGTATGATCTATGTAATAAAATGCTGTATTTCTGAAAGGTGTAACTCTTCATTTACTGTCTGGGCCAGGCCACATCATAGTGAAACATGCCTTCTTGTTATTTAAATGCAGATCCAAAAAGACTGATAGTGGTGTTTTCAAGAGGTTTCTGTTTACCAAATCCATGCAGTCCTCTGTGGGTTTGCCAGGCTAAGAAAATACCACACAACTGGAGCCAAATCTGTTCCAGTTGCTTCAAGGGCCTCAAAAGAATAAGAAAAAAAAAAAAAGAAAACTCCCATTTCAGACTATCCCAATGTTCCCCCTTGGAGCCTTGAATTTAGGGTCTGTGATCTCCTGACTGAACATCATGACAAAAGGGTTTTTTTAATCACAGGATTCTTATTGGCAGAGCAAAAGAGAAAGCAAACAAAGTGGTAATGGTATGCTCTGTTATCGCCATAAGAGGGGTTATTTCTTATGGTCTCAAGACCTATGGATTAGCCCACTTTTCAGAGTCATGCATCTCCTAAAACACCCTGTGCATGTTCAGATGTCAGCATCAGGTTTGCTTTTGAAGGTAGGACAAATGTACATATGTCTTTACTTATTTTATTTCCTTAATCAGCCCCATCTTCCTGCAGTCCGATCTGAGACTGGAGCAGGTGTGTTAGTCCTCTGTAACAACTTTATTCTTTGCCTTTAAATAAAAATAACCAGATGCTGCTGGCAACTGCTAAGAGAAACTAAGCAAAGCATCTGTACTTTCCTGCCTCTTAGGCACAGGTGGTTTCTACTCTAAAGCCTTCTTTTGAGCTGCCTAGGAGCTTGCAAGTGACAACACAAAGGAGAAATCTCCTGTGGGCTCCACAGGCCTTTCTGACCCTGCATCTCTGCACTGCTGTCAAGATGAATAAGCTTTTACACTTCCATTCAGCTGAGAATATGACAACATACTTCCCACTGATTTTTCAGGTCCAAAATGAAAAATCCGAAGGGACTGGACTCTCATCACAAATAACTTAACATTGGATTGTGCAAAGGTGTGCTCTTAGTCACAAATACAGATCTGTCCCTTATAAGGACCTGAGCACTGAAGCAATAATGTCTGCTTTATGTTCAAACCTTACAGAGAAATTTGTAGTAAACATCTGAAACATGACCCCCTTGAACTTTCCTTAGCACATTCACTGAGTGTTAATCTTTGGGTTAGGTTTCACAGGTTAATGCAGAGCTCCAGCTTCAGTTCAGCTCAGGACTTCAAGGACCATGCTTCAAATGACCTTAGTGAGACACTGAATCACCTTTGCTGAGGGAGTATGCATCCTTTGACTGGAAGGATCTATAATGAAAATATATATTCTGCTTATTTCATTAAAGGATAATCTCTATGAAAACAGGGTGACTTGAAGCATTTTTCCTGTCAATTCCATCAGCAATAAGAAAACAAAACCAGAAAGCTCCTCCATGTTTATCATACATAAATTGCATGTGAGTGTACACATATCTTGAAGAATAGCAGCTACTTCTAGGAAAACTGATGTTGTCTCATGAACAAAAGCCAGCATTAATAATTGATTTTTGACCCAAAAAAGTCTTTCTACCATTTCTTTATCTTTCTTTTGAAATGTTCATGCTACTCAAGAGTTGGGAAGGGTCAGCTACAGAAGAAGAGGTTATCAAACAACTAGACATAGCATATAAGTGATGTGGTTTTTTTTTAATAAAAAAGAGAGAATTTGTGTTTCTTACTGCAGAGGTTGTAATTGGGTATAATACTGTAGGATTGTTATATAAAATTTGGGACCTTAGTCAGTCTTCTCTAATACACTGTTGCTGCAATCTAACCAAATTACCAGAGGAACTTGTAGAAAGCAGAATGAAGGGAGCAAGTGCTGGAAGTTTGGTTCCAGGATTTCACTTAAAACAAGTCTGAAACTCTACTAGTATCTGTAAAATCAAAAGTTGATAAAACTGAGATGCACATGCACCAAGTTAGAGGGATGACCCCTTCTTAGATGGAAAGTTTCAAAGTATTTCAAGGAGAGAGGTTGTGCAGCCCTGGGGTGCTAAATTTTGGCTCATACCATTCAGTTATGTCTGTATATCCTAACACCCAGTGGTGCAGAGATGCTCAAGCTGTTGAAATGGTCTAACAGCATGCATATATGACTGACCACATGACTTAAAGAGCAGTGTAACTTCTTGGAAGGGATAAATTAGTTCATGCAAAGCTCTGTGCTTGCAGCTTTGCACTGCAGCCCAGGTTAATATACTCAGCCCTGTGCTATGCTCCAGCTTCCAGTGTAGATGTTCCTTTTATTTCACATGGGTATGAGTAAATCCACTTTCTATATTTAAACATCCCAAGAGACAACAGCTTACATTTTCAGAGAAAGCACTCACAGCAGTAATTGCCACTGTGCTTATTGTTTGAAAGACCTGTGAAATCTGTTGTGGATTTTGTAAATAGTTTAGGGAAACAATCTAATTATGTTTTTAGCAGCTTCTCTAAGGTGTGTTTCTTCCTACTTTCCTTTATATGTCCTGACAACTACACATGGTATTAAAAGGAACAAACAAGTTCCAGGCAGTATTTAGCTAGCTCTTAGGTACTAAAGTGTAATCTTCACTTTGCATCTGTCTGTATGCGAAGCATTTGACTTAGCAGCTTGGATTTCTCTTCTGTTGCATACTGGTGCAAGTAGGGGAGCATATGCAACTGCTTTATTCAGGTGAAATAGATTTGATGGTGTGTATCATGTCATTACAGTAGTACAAATGGAAGTTATAAAGGTAAGAAGAAAACTTCTCATGATTGATTAGCTGTAACACAGTAACTGTACCTCACTTTGTGTGTCTTGTGAAAAGGTGAACTCTCACATTTCATTCTTTTATTCCAGTTGCCTCACATAGTCAAGAAAGACCTACGGCAGCAGTCACACCCATACAAGCACAAAGTCCAACCTGCCTTATTCCTGCAGCTGTGATCATTCCTCACCACTCTGTTGCCTCCCAGCAGCTCCAGCCCCAGCTTCCAAATACTGCTGCTTATGTCACAGCTGTGAATGTAAACCGCTCAACCATCCCACTGGCATGTACTGCAGCTTCTCTGAATTCTCCTAACATTGCTGCTTCATCTTTGGAGGGAGATATCAGTGGAAAAACTGCAAACACTCACCCTGGAGCTCCTGCATCTCCAGAGAGTGCTTTAACAGCTGGTGGAAGTGCTGCTGTCAGTAAAACAGACAAGGATGGCAAGGTGGGTAGAGAATTAAATCATTCCCTTGAATTCTCCTATTTTCGTCATGCAATCTTTTAAGAAATTTAAGAACACAGTCTAAAAAACCCACATGAACTTGCAGGAATGTAAAAATTTCAGTCTAACAAAATAAAATTAAAATCAGAATTCTTTTAGGTTACCTTTCTTATTAAGCAGGCACACTGAGATACTATGGAAAACACATTACCAGCAATGTTTATTGGACAAAGAAAGAATGCACATAACCATCTTTTTTAAATGTAGGACAGTGGAGTCTGTAGAGATTCTGCTTTCCTTCCTTCTATTTGAAGTATTTCCTATGCGTGTCAATTAATTCTCACTGTTCACCAAGCAGTGTGATTATATTGTTGTCAGAAAAATTCTTCTAGCTTTGTAATTGACTTTGTTTTATAGTTGTGATGTAGTTAGGAAACTTTTTTCTCTTTGTGACAACTGTCTTTGTATCTCAAATATTTTAGACTTAATCTTACTACTCTTCAGCCACATGTACTCCTTAGTGAAGTTTATGAAGATTTTCATCTTAAACTGTACAATAATGTCAGCCACTTTTTAGTTACTTTTTTTTATTATTGTTGAATGGACGTGCCTCAAACTTAATTTTAAAATTACTTTAGCCATAGACATTGAAACCAGACTGAGGTGCCCTTAGAGAAAACCTATTTGTAGCTTAATGTGAATGATGCTAATACAGGATTGTTTTAATTTCCCTGAGTTTCTCTTTTTAGTTGACATTTGCTAGACAGTATATTGTTGCTGAAATGGCTCTAAGTTATTGGAGATTTAGGAAAAAGGACTGAGGATTTTTATTCACAAAATCTACTACATCCCAGGCTATCAAAAAAAAATTCTCATTGCTCTTGCTTTTCTCTGCCTATGCTTAAATATTATTTTTGTCTCTAGGGTTTACAATCTGGCACTTCTCATAAGCACTAAATTCACTCAGTCAAAGGGTTGGTAACAAGATCACTGCCACACCCTTAAAAGAAAAAAAAGACAAGAAACACAAAAGCTACTTAAATAATTCTCTTCAGGCTAGGTAATAGTCTTCAGAGATTCTTGTCTGGACAAGCAAAAAGAATGTTTACAATCCTCCCCTTTAGCAGAGCAGCAGAACACAATGCATTACCCTTGGGGCAAATTTTTGTTAGATCATGAAGGTCTTCCATTACTAAAGGAGGATAAATAAAAGAAACTTACCTAAACAGCAGCTTCCAGAGCAGATTTTTCTTCCTACTTGGTTTGAAGTGATTCTTTGTCTTCCCAGAAACATCCATGTTGATGAAATATTTTACTTCATAGATTCCTGTTTTGGTAATATTAACTCCTCACACCGTTTTCTAGACAAGCTTTTGTGACAGAGCCATTTCAATTAAAGTTAAACCTTAACCTAACAAAGTGAAAGGACTAGTTTATGATCTAAATTACTTGCTGTTTTCCTCTTTAGAATGTTAATAATTTTCTTTTTCTTTTATTATTTTCATTATCTCTCTAATGTCAAGTATGTCCTTGTAATTTACTGAGTTCTCTCTGAGCACGATGTCATCTATCAGAAGGAAGTGTTCAACTCTTTATGGGACAGCTTTGTTCTAAAATGAGGCACTGCTTTTGGTTCACAGAAAGAAAAAAAAGGTTTGCTGAAACTGCTTTCTGGAGCATCCACGAAACGCAAGCCTCGGCTGTCACCTCCAGCGTCACCCACCCTGGAGGCTGAGCAGGCGGCGGCAGAGCTGGCCCTGCAAGGTGCAGTGGGGCCAGAGGTTCCCTCAGCAGGGGCTCACAGCAAAGCTGGCTCCTGTCCCACCGACAGCGAGGGCCCTGCGCTGGCACAGGAGACGCTGCACCGCAAAGGCACTGCCCTGGATGGCCCTGTCCCCATCGCCCCGCCACCGCGGCAGCCTTGCTCCTCACTGGGGCCCGTCCTCAATGACTCCAGGCCTCTTGTGTGTGAAAGGTAAATTATCCTGCAGCTAGACTTGGGCAAACCTAGAAAAAATCCATTCTCTGACACTTGTAGTGTGTGTTAGAACTGCTTCAAAATGCTGAGGTTTTATGGCAAGATGAAACTTACTTTTTAACAATTCTTTATTTACTTATCAACCAATACTTGTGTTTATATTTGTTTACTTTTCATGTCACTTTAAAGTTTTTGAATGAATAGACACTCAAATATGATGATCACAGGTTTGGTATGAGAACTGAGGTAGACAAAAGAGGCCTCCTATTTTTCAAAACAGAAGCACATTATGTTTATGAACTTACTAGTATCAGGTTAGTCCTGATTATTAGCAGTGTATAACTGCCAACCTAAATATATGATGAATGAGACCTTTATCTATCTATGTGTATACTTCTAAATATTTGATTTCTTGAGCTTTTACAAAGATGCTTTTTACTGCCTGAATGCCCCATGGCTGTGAATCCACACAAGCTCTAGGGTGGCCTCTGTGCTCTGGTAAGTGAGTCTGAAAAACATTCAGATGTCTGGACTCTCAGACTGACAGGCAGTTGCTTAAATGTTCTGTGACTTTTGTGTCCACCCATAGTTTTTCAAGTTTCAAGTCTTCAGTAGAATGTGAAGGAAGTGGCAGTATTCTAACTACAGGATCTTTTATTTTTCCTGGTAGCAAACAAGCAGTATGAGGAGTGTCATAGGATTTCTTTTGCAGCAGCTACAGGATTGTGTGGTGTACAGAGAAGAGTTACAGTATTAACTGTAACAGTAGAATTACAATATTAACAGCTCTAGGACTGAACTGATTGAAGCTGACTATTGTAGACTTTGCTCTGATGCTGTTAAGTCATGGTGTGTGGGCATCCTATTATACTTCCAGAAATCCACTATCCTAAGCTATACCCGTGTCTTAAAATCCAGACAGTGTATAACTTTCTACTTGTCTTTTAGTTCACTTCTGTCATTCCTCTAATATTTTTAAAAGGTTATTTCTGCTCCTACACAATTTCCTTGCAGGAGATTTCTATTTCATACTGAATTTGTGAAGTAGATTTACATTTATACATTGAAAATAAAACCTGAAAGACTCTTCTTTAAGAATAACATCATTCATTTTCACATTATCATAAGTCTGTTTGGCACATTAATATGTTTTTATGCTTTGTATGTGAAAATAATATTAAATTCATTGTGAAAATAATATTAAATTCATTCTGGCATAACCAGTGCATATTAGCGTAAAGCTCTATCATCACAAAAAGTAGTTTTTTCACTTCCATAATGGAAATTTTTTTTCACAGAACTACTTACAGAAAACGATGCTATATATTTTTATTCATCTAGTAATAACATATACTCAAACATTCTTTCTATCCTTACTATTACCTAAGTGATAATTGCTACTGAAGAAGCATTGCTACAAGATAATTCTCAGAGGTAGTCATGCACTGTTGTCAGTGTATTTAGACAGAATTTCATCTGAGTTCCCTTTGTCTTTTTCAGGACAGGACTAATTTTTTTTCCTACTGATGTGCCCTTGCACATTTCCTTTGGCTGAATTTCTTAAAATGTGTTAGTTAATAATACTTAAAATTTACATTGTACTCAATATCCTCAAAGTAATTTATAAGCATTGATAGCAGTCTGGAAGATGTGGTGGGTAAGAATCATGTGGCATCTTCAATGCAAATTTGATTTGGGGAGGGAAATATTCATGAGGATAAGCTCAACAAAAAGCTGAAGAACAGAGAAATCTCCTGCTAGGATTTTTCTGCTCTTACATCTCAGAATTCCAGTCACAGATTACAGTGTAACTGTAGAATTCCAGTTTAGAGAATTCCAGTCACCTGAGACTCTGCAGTGAGGCTCACTCATGTCTTCTGATTCTCCAGCCAATACCCAGGTTGTCTTGGGGTGATTTCTGGTATTGGTGCAGTGCTGACAAAGCCAAGGATCATTATGTTTTCTTTACAAAGATTGGCCCAACTCCCTGTAATTCCCAGAGCATGCTATGCTATAAACATACAGGAATTTAGTTACCTGAGGAGTTTAATTTTTCTATATATGCTAAAAGAAAACTTCAAGCTCTTTTAATGAACTTTCTCTTTTAGAGGGAAATGTTGCTTAAAAAGCTTCAAATTTTTCAGTAAATATACAGCATTGTAACAATAAACTACCCAGCACTCCACAATGGTGTTAGAGACTTAAAGTTGAACCTAAATACACATCACTGCATATCCTAAATTATAAAATGAATCTTTCATCCAGTTACAGTGAAAGAAAAGCAGTAATTTTGTTCTGTGATTAAAGTGACTCCAAGTAATTTCATCTGCCACAAAATGACTGGTGTAACATCTGCTCCCAGTGAGCAGGCCAGTGGCTTTAGAGGGCAGCAAGCCTTCCCACATCTGGCACCATTTAATGCTGGTAATTAAATGCTGAGAATCACTCTGCCCTCGATGGGCGTTGGTGATCTGTAGGAGTCAAGGCACCCACTCAGAAGACACAAGATCTGCACAACAGCAGGGCACACTTGAGCTGGAAAGTAAAAATCCTAAAGGCAAGGAAAAAAAGCTAAATCAAGAAGCTGAGTAATAATTATTCGTTTAACTTGTGTAATGGTAGTAATGCCAGCTTTCTGTGTTTCTCTCAGCTCAAATTTTCTGCATGTGAGAAAGTGTTATTATTCACTCATTGATCAGGAAAACCACAAACAATTGTCCAAAAATCAACCACAACTAGGTGGGCATAAAAGCAGTGTTTTGTGTCCAGTGAAACAGAAGGAACAAAGAAGTGGAGAAACACATGAAAGATATAATCTTTTCCATGTTGCTGAAAAGTGTGAGAAATGCTATTATTAAAAATGAACAGCCGAATAGAGAAATGTGAAGACAGACCACCACCCTCTTCAAAATAAAAGACAAATTCACAAATACAAAGCAAAAGCACTGTGTGATATAGCCAGACACATTAAGAATATCAGCAAACAACCAATGGCAAATATATTGGCTACTTCTGGGAAGCTAAAGTACTTTTATTTTTATAATACTTACATTTTGTCACTAGCTGATTAAAAATAATTAATATAATATTTGGAAAATTAATGAAAAATGTTATAAGACAATCAAAGAAAAATAAAAGAAAGGAAAAACCTCATAGTTGTACAGCTAAGGTGTATGTAAAATATTAAGTGACTACAAAAGATCTAAAAATTTGACTTTCGGTCATTGAAAACATTTGCAAATACTGAATAGGGAGGCAAGCAAGGAAGTGTTTTAGAAGATTCAAATATGTGGGAATGAGCATGTTTTTCCAAAACATAGGTCATGCTTAGTAAATATGATTATTTTTCTTCAGGGACCTTGCAATGAACTTTTAAGCTGAAGCATAAGCTTTTTATTCTGCATGAAATTGGTAGTTTTGGCAATATGTTGTAGATGATGAAATAAGTAATGGAAAAACAATTTTTGTTCCATAGCTAATCCAGGGTGATCTGGATAGACAGCTGTGTGAATGTGTGATGGGTCTGGGTCTGATCACCTCTCTTTGGGCAAATAGGATTTGTAAAATGTGGCAGAAAATTTGAAGAAGGACACATAATTTACAGGTGCAAAGCCTGATGGGTTTCTTCTCATTAAAAATTGAAAAATACAGTAAAATAGCACTTTAAAACCAGGGTTGTTGTGCTCTGTTGTAGACACTAGATTTCAAGACGAAAATCAAAATAGTTGGGAAACTAAAATTTAACAAGAAGTACCAAATTACTGCAGAGGTTGTTGGACACTGTATGGAAAGCTCAAGACAACTGTTTCTGTGCTAGCTGGTGATCCTCTAGGGAGGACAAGGAGATGATGGGAGCAAGCAGCAGCAGGGAACAGACTTGTCTGTCAATTCAGGGGAGCACAGAGGTTGCTGACAGACAGAATTAGAAACTAAAACAAGCATATTTCAAGTCAAACATTTACAAGGCAGTATTTGACAGACTGCAAGATGAGACAGGCATTTTGAAACTAATTTTTTTAACAGACTATGAAGTGTGCTGGTTAATTTTCAGCCTGGGAGTAACCTGCTTTTTAACAACGGTAGAAGTTCTTCATAGCTTTACTGCAATTCTTTATGCTTCACAATCTTGTCCTGCCTGAGTAAAGGCTGTTGTTTTAACTCAAGCAGTTTACAGTCTCAATTTAACTTACAGTCTATTAAAAATATTTGCTTCTCACTTCCTAAGTCAGCATTAAAACCCAAGTTGCCCAAAGCAGAAGTTAGTGCAGGTCTAGGTTGGATGCAGGGCATTCTGGAGCTGCACCCTAATAAATCTTGTAATTGGCTTGGTAGCTTTTATGAAGCATGAATTATTATTCCTGTGCTCTGAAATCTGGGGATGCCATCACTGAAACAAAGTCATGGCTTATAAGTCACTAATAAATAACATTTGAAAACTAATTACGTCCAAATATGTTTTGCAGTACTTAAATTTCCTAAAAGACTTCAGTTATTTATGAAATGCAGCTACTGTTTTCCGAATATTTTTAACTGTATGGACAGACTTAATTTTTGTTTCATATGTTCTTAAGCAAAACATTCTACTATAACACAGTATCTTTCTATGCTTCAATATTACAGAATTAGCTTGTTTTATTATGTGTGTATTGAGCTACGACTGCCATTCCATCCTTTACTAGACTATGTCCTGTTACTTTGTCTTTTCATCAAATTGTTAATTAATTTTAGTATATTAAAATACTAGATTATTTTAAGCTTATTAAGATAATAGTTATCTTAATCTGTGAAGTAATAGAGTTTTACGTTGCTGTGAAACAATGGAAGAAGAGATTGAGTGGTGTTATGCATGTTAAAAACAGGGAAGTGTAGCCTCTTTTTAACGCACTCATATTTGAAAAGTGATTTTACTGTGAGAGACTCGAAAAATATACTTCATGCCAAGTGCTTAAGAAAATTGTTGAGTTGAAAATAGTTTTTAACATGGTCGTATACAAGCTGAGCAGCTGTGTTCAAAGAATATGTTCTAACTTGAAGAGTAAGGAAAACTAAAATTATTTGAAACAGCAAATCAAATTTATAGGTTTTGTTGGTTTCCTCCTTTGTTCTTTGTCTTTCCTTAAGAGCCATCACTGGAATAATAAGAAATTAAACAGATGCTTGTAAAATTATGCCTAGCTACTGCTGTGAATGCTTTGATTCTTACTGAATCACAATGACTGAAAGAGTCTGCAAATTTATATTGGAAAAAAGTTTACCATTTTCTCCTGTTATTTAACCATTGTCTGTATTTTACAAGGACCTTGGTTAAAAAAAAATAGAGATTCATGAATTTGCCTGAAATTTATTATGTTGCTATTGTTATTATCTGTTTAAGACATACTTTTAACTTGTTGCATACTCAGCAAACAGTTCTAGACAGTTTCATGTGTTCATGAGCTTCAACAGGCACAGAAATATTTTTTAAAGTATTGGGTTAAAAAAGGTGGGGGGAGACAGGGGACAAAATAAAAAAAGAACCTAAATGAAGGTGTTTTTTTTTTTCTAATTACACAGGTACAGGGTTGTGGTATCCTATCCTCCTCAGAGCGAAGCAGAACTTGAACTTAAGGAAGGTGACATTGTTTTTGTACACAAGAAACGTGAGGATGGCTGGTTCAAAGGCACTCTGCAGCGAAATGGAAAGACTGGCCTTTTCCCTGGCAGCTTTGTAGAGAACGTTTGAGAAGATTCATTCCAAGAGCTTCAAATCATACTGTACTGTAAAATAGCACAAATATTTTGCCAGAAAAAGCACAGTCATGAAATATTTTCAAATGACTGTAATGTAAACAAAAATCTACATATTTTTACAGTGTCTATAGCACAATTACACCAGCGAACAAAGGAGATGAAGGCATCTGCTGGTTTTATCACTTTGAATTCTTAAGTGTGATGTGTGCCTTGTACTGTCTGATTTATTATATAGAGGAATTTTTTTTCCCCAAGTATGTTACATAAATGAGCAATTGTTTACAAGGCTGTAACTAATTTATTCTTGGGTTTTTTTTAAACTTGAATTTTGTGTAATAGCTAAAATTCTTGTGACTATGATTTTAACAAAATATTAATTTATGAAAGAATAACAAAGGGGAAGCTGGATTCTCTCCTTATGAGCAAGCAATTATATCTGATAAAGAGCCTCCCATTTATCCTCTGGACATTTTTCCCCTGCTGTGTCTGACGGTGGAGTAAGTCTCTATTGTATGAGTTAATGTTGAGTGGTGGTGATGTGGCGTCAAATAGAATTTGCCAAATGGGGAAAAAATGTGTATTTTCTTCTTTGGACAGAGAAAAAAAAAAGTCAGTGGTGTTCTTGAGTCTAGTTTTACTTCTTCATGAATCACCTAAGTAGAGTAATGTTTCCAGGAGGCAAAGATGTATGTGAACAACTGAACAAAACCATCTCAAGGTTAGGATCATCTCAAGGTTAGGAAAGAAGAAATTTAGGAGTGCTAACAAGAAATTCCCTATATACCTTCTGTTCATGTAATAACTTGGCTATTTGAACAAAGGTTAGCTTTGTATATTTGGCCAGTTCTTCGGGCATTTAGCGCTCAGGATCCAACAAAATTGGAAGGAATGTTAAAGCCCAACACTTAGAATGAATATAACTTGAAAACACCTGTTTGATAAGACTGAATATAAAAATAAAATTGTAAGTTGTACTTCATGTCTAAAAATGCCTAAGATGTGTAATTTGCTGTTTTCTTCTCAAAATGATCTGCATGGCCAAGAGATGTTTTAAAATGTCTGAGCAGTAGTGGTGGTAAGTGATGCACTTGTGTTAAAGTAAAAGGCTGTATGAAGCACTGTGAAAACTTTACTAACTTCTTAACCATTGCTACTTTGCTATGTTCTGACTTTTTCTTTGTCTTGCATGTGTTACTCAATTCCTGCAGTAATGTAACTGTGCATGGTTGGCATTTTCCATTCCAATTTCCTGTTGCTGGGTTATTTTGCTCTGAAAGTTTCCCAAAAGCCACTTGACCAAAACTAGTGAGCAACTCGCCTTCAACCAGAGAAGGTGTCCAGTGTTTGAATCATTAATAAAATTTTTTAATGTCCTTGCAGCTGGTGGATAGAAAGAATGCAGCCTGCAAGAAATGCGTTTTTAGTCTTTCAGGGTGTTTTTAGAGATTTGACACTGGTGAACACACACACTACTCAGCTGAACTTGTTTTTTTATTTTATTGTTTGATTATAGCAGTTTAATGGTGATTTTTTTTTTGTAAGACACTGAGCACCATCATCTCCATTTAAATCAATTTAAATCTGATGTAATTTGGCTGTTACTCAGCACTTTACAAAGGGAAGCCAGTAAGGTGATTCAGTGTCACACAGAAACTCTCACACAGATCTGTTAAATCCTTATAATTTCTTTGAAGTTATGCATTGAAAAATATCAAATGTTAATGACAGAGATTTCTTGCAATATCAGGTAGTATCATGATGGTCTTAAAAATAAAAAAAAATTATATCTATAAATATATATAGTTGGACATGACAGCATTCCCAAATTAACCATCTCTCTTAAACACTGTATCATTCAGTTTTTGCATTTTTAAATCTTTTAAATAGTTTACTTGAATATTCATGTAATATATAAAGGTTTTGTGAAATGAATTTTAGTTAGAAAGAAGCTGATACCAGCTTTTGTCAGCATAAATTGGCACTAGTGTGTCGTAATCTTATTTTGGAAAATTTAGTGCATTTTATATTAAAGACTACTAAAGGTTAATTTTTTCTATCTCTACTCTCCATATTTTAAACTAAGTGACTAAGGTACCTCTATTAATAGAATTTCATGATGTAAAGTCTGTTAAAAATCAGCTGTTAATCCAATAGTTCTGTTAGATGGAATACATTTTTAATTGATTTTTTTTAACATTGAGTAAATATTTGTAAAAAGGGCTTATTACATAGCAGTGCAACGATGACAAAAATGCAGTTTTTCATGCCTTTTTTTGTGATCTTTGGGGGTTATTTTTTGGTTTTGGCTTGGGATTAATTCAGTGTAGAAACAGACAAACCCTGTGCATTTGCTTTGTGTAATTCCATTAAAATTTTTGTAAGGTATTTTATATCTATGTTTGAAGTCCGGTGAATGTTAAGTGTTTGATTTATTATGTTAAACTTCCAATCCTAATAAATATTTTCTTAGCAAACAACTACAGCAAATAGTGTATGCAAACATTAAACATAAATTACTTGTAAAGAAATTGCCAATAAAACTCCCAGAACTTAATTTCTGAATTCCTAGGAGGGTATTTCTGCTCATGGAGAGAAAGTCTTCAGATTCCATAATGTAAGAAGCTTGGAATGATGACTATGATACAAAAACTGTAGAGAGGACTGAGGACCTGACTGATCTTTTCCCAGCTCCTTATTTCAGCAAGTAAACGCAGAAAAGGGTAGGTAACTCCATCTGGGTCTGTTCATGATGGAACTGCAGTCTCACAACAGCATAGCAGGTGCACAATGTAACTGCTTTCCCTAGAGGAAGAAGTGTCTGGTGTAATGGACCTGCTGTGGAAATATTGGAAGAGGTTGAAGCATCTGCCTGAGCTTCCACTGTGGGCAGAAGTGTTGGGTGGTAAGAGACTCGTTTGCCTGAAGAAGTTGTCTGTGCACAGCAGTCAGGCAGCAACTGGCTAACGAGGAGACCTGGATTTGCATGTGGTTACATGTCTGCTATATACACATGGCTTCTGGGAAAATTAGTGGAAATTAATCCTAAAAGTGTTTGCCAGTGTTTGAGACTTGGTAAATGTTGTAGCTACTGCAATAAGCTCAGTGTTAGCTAAGACTGACAAGCAGAACCTAAATGGTGCTGGTGCTCTCTGAAAGAAGGAGCATCTCATCTAACCTTCCTTAATTAAGGGGGATGAGGGGAGGGAGGACGGCAACATGATTTGTAGAAATGCAGAATGGAGAATGTAGAAAAGAAAGATTTATTTGTTTTTCAGAACTGTGGTCTTACATCAGTGCATCCATAGGAGAAAAGTATAGACAAACGTCGTGGCTGTGTAGCAGAAGTAAGACTGTTTATTTGGGTTGGGTTTTTTTGTTTGTTTGCTTGTTTTGCACTGTAATTATTGAGTAATTCTAATAATGTGTTTAACATTTGGCTTGCCAAAGGTATATGAAATTCTGTCCATTCTCGCTTCATTACCTCTGCCTTATAGCAGTAATGACAATTATGATAATTTTGCATAGGCTTAAAAATATGGCTTCTGAGCATTCTGGCTTTTTTCAGAGAGCTGGCAAAATATTTTGTCTGGCTTGTTTTTTCCAGTAGCTTTAAGCAAATCTGTTTAAAGGTGCACATTGACCTTAATGAAACACTAGAATCCACCTGTCTAGTTAAAGAGATTTGTGTCTGGCATTACTAAAACTCCTACAGTGTAGTCACTGCTTTCTGTAGGATAATACACCAATATTCCTTGGATATCTACAATACTTCTGCAATATGTGTACTTCTCAAATCATGCTCAGATGCTCTTTCCCTGCACTTGGTTAATTATGGTAAACGTTAAGCAGATGTTAAGCTTGACTTGAACAAAACCAGTGTCATAAATCTTTTTAATAACAACAACACTAATAATAATTCTTTTTTAATGGCATACTTGCAATATTTGTATATGGGAACAAAAGAGCTGAGAATGCTGATGATGAATTATGAGAACATGGACATTAGATGTGGAGGAAAATGGGAAAGAGAAAAGGATTTGGAAGACCTGTATATGGGACCTGAATCTTAACTAACTTATTAGTGATTTTACCTTAGTTACTAGAGTCAAGCTCTGTGAAAGGACCTGAGAGGAGCTTGGATGTCTAAGGCTGAAGATCCAGCCCTCAGTCTTTTTCCAGTCTCTTTAGCTTGTATTTGTTTAGTGCTTGTGTCTAGAACAAATGCTGTTCTGCTGTCAAATACATTTGAAATCCAAAACTAAGCATCTGCATTTCTGAATTTAGTTGCAGGTTTACATCAATAAACAGAAGTAGTGTTCACTTTCTACATATTTTATGCAGTAACGCTGACATTAGAGGCCTGAATGTCTTGGGAATTGCATACCAAGATGCAATGCATTCTTCTTCCACAGTGTCACCCCAATAACTCTTACTTTCTGGGCGACAAACTTGTTGACAACCTTGAGGTAAGCACCTGCTCTTGAAAATGTGAGGTGTCACCTTTTTGCATCTGTTTCCTCCTTTGCCAACTGATGATTCCTGTGCTTCTGGGGTATGTGGTGTAAAATTTGCTTTCAAAGTAAAGGCTGACTGGTTTTTGTGAGTTTGAAGATAGATTCTGATGGATTAGTTCTGCCTCCAAATATGATCATCAGCATCTAAACCTTTCTAGGAGAAGTCTCCTCAAACCCACCTTCTGTGAGCGAGAGACTTAACTGATCCATTTTAACAACTGAAGAGCACTTTGTTCCCAATCACCCTAGTACAAGGAACAAAACAAAATCAATTTGCTATACCCAATCTGCAATATGAAAAGGCCATTTAAAATAATGAGCATTTCATGTGTGCTTATCAAATCAGAGTGGCTACACTCTACATAATATTCTGAGCAGATCTCTGAAAGTATTATCTATCGGCTCCTTCTACGATGCTCTTTTCTCTCAGCTGTATTGTATTGCTAAAAAATGGCAAAATCAGTTCTTAACTGCTCTACTGTTCCTACTCAGTGGAGTAAAGAAAATTTAGACATAGTGACATTAGTGCCAGTTCAATTACTCGCAGATCTAACAAGCTTGTAAAAATTCTCCTTAGCACATGTAAATGAGCAGAACTTGGCTGCACTGTGCACCCAGCTCTAGTGCCCACATCGTTCAGGTTACATGGCCCAGAGGCCTTCTGATGTTTGCATCTAGTAGTCATTCAGATCAAAACCAATTCATAGGATGTCCAAACACTAGCTACATTCTCATTTCACAGTGGTGAGAACAGCCTGTACAGGAGTGTAGAGAGTGGAAATTTGGCTGGCACATCAAAACAAAATACGCTTCAATTAAAAGGCAGGAAAAAAAGGTCAGGATTTAAAAATATCTGTGCAGGTGTTTTCTCGTCTCTGTTACCTTAGATAGAACCCCATTTCAAAGCAAATGGACTTTAATTCCTGACTCCCCCAAGCCCCCGCTTCCCCATCCCCCCCTTCCCAGAAAGGAAAGCAATATAAGCCCTTAGAAATATCCAGATTCTTTGGCAATAGAACACATGGTTGGATTCTCAATTACTCCAAATCAGTGCTACTTCATTGATTTCATTAAACTTTACTGGCATACATTGAATATGCCCCCTACTGTTAAATAGTGAAGGAAAATATCTCCCCTAAAGGAATGAATATGTTTGAAAGAAACTGAGTTGGATGATTTTCATACTTGGAAAATACAGAGCTATTCTGGCTGTGTTATTCTTCTCTCAAAAAACATTTGTCCCACTGGTACAGCTGAGGCACTAGATCAAAGATGATGCCTTTTAGCAGCACTGTAAAGCATAGAAGACTTGCTCAGTTTTCAATCAAACCTATTAATTTCCAGATCCACAATTGCATACTGGGCTTTGGTTTGCTAACAGCTGCTAGTCCCAAAATCTTTTGTGGTTAGGTGCTGCTGTATTTTCTCATGGTGTATCTGCGAATGCTTGGGAGGGAAGATGAGTCAGCAGCAGAATAAAGTAGTCATCGACTTTGTTCTCCACAACAAGGGACGTGCCCTAGGTCAAATTTCTTATTTCAGCTGGTTGAACTTCTGAATAAGCTGAAGAATGTTAGCTCTAAAAAGTTTACAGTTCAAAGAACTTCTCCCTACTCCTCTGGTAGGCAGCCTTAGTGTGTCTTTTGAATACACTTAGATCAGGAAATCTCTTTATTTTCTTGCTTGTCAAAGCATTATTGTATGCGGCTATCCAGCTTCTAAGTTTATACTACACAAGTAACTATTTGCCCCTGCAGTCACTGAAATTCTTTGCATTCAATAATTTAAAATCTGTGATACACAATATAGCTTTTTTACAAGGATAAAGTTTAATGGTTTTTTTAAAATAAAGTACTACTGGGCTTTGTAAAGATCAACATTTTCATGAAAGATAAGAACTATGCAAAGAGATAAACATTTTAAAAGTTAAAAAATGGGTGCTCATCCTGCCTAGGCATTCAGCATTCTTGATTACTTGCACCAAATGTGTATTTCTTAATACTGAATGAGTTATTTCTGCCACAGACTGTTAAGATTCTCAGAAAGCTGGAGAGTTTCTGTTGAGGATGTCTCCAATGAATAGGAAAAAGAGAGCAAGAATGAGATGGCCTTGGAATTCTGTCGGAAGAGCCGGAGACTGGTTCAGGACCAAATTTGAAGTGGTCCAGTTGTACATACCACAGCCATATTGCTGTTTGGAAGTCTGCCATAGCTGCTCTCAAGAAAATGGCAGCAGGTATTTTTCATTTGTTCTTTACCTTACCTAGAATACCCCTTTTTAAGGAAATCCACATAACTTAGTGTCAAATGCAGATAAAATTTGGCTGCAATGGCAAAACACAACACTGCTCTTTTTTTGTTTCTCTGATTTGGCAGCGTTAGTGAACACTGAGATGATCAAAGCAAAGTTATCTACTAAAATACAAAATTATCTGGTTGATGTTTCTCAACACCACATGCTGTTCTCTACAGCACAGGATCAGCAGGCTTGAGCATCAGTTTCTGAGTCTGGGAAAGTTGTGCAGTTCTCTTTGTAAAGACTGACATGTCAGCAGTGAATGTGCCAGTGGGGAGTGGGTGGGAGAAGAAGCAGCCCGATAATTACAGAGGTCAGTGAAACATTGCCTGGTCCAACCACAGCTATTTTGGTGTTTTTATTTTACAATATGCTATTCCATAGTAAGTGATGCTAACGCTCCTCTCCATAGTAGCTCAGGGAGGTTTGTAAGTGGATTGCACTGAGTGTTTGGGTGCTGGAAGATGAGGACCACAACAGAACTCAGATGATTTCATGTCTGGGGGGGGCTGTGGAGACAGCTGTGCCACCAGAGCCCCCAAGTGCAGGCACAGCCGGGACTGATGGCACAAACTGCTGTCAGAGCTGCAAGACAGCTCAGATGGCAAAGCCAAGTTGTGAGAGCTGTCACCTCTCTTCAGAGGTCATGCCGATGGGAAATGGTCAGCCAGGAGGATGTGTCTCAGTGCTGGGGTGTGTTTGTGATGGCAAACCTTTGTTGTGTGGACTCCGCGGTGTGTGTTACTGATGAGCGAGACGATGTGGGAATTGTTCCATCTGCTCTCTTCAGACTTTTGCCAATCAGGGTAACAGGTTTGGTTTGGACTACGAAGTATCACAGTCTCATAGCTGACAGTAATAGAGTGTACTCGTGCAGCTATGATTTAATTAGCCCACAGCCTTTGTTTCTATTAAGTAATAGCTAAATCCACCAAGTAGCTTTTGTCAAGTGCAGGAACCAGTTTGAGGAAAAATTAGAAAACCTGTACTTTGGAGCTTCTTGGACCTTATCAGACAACTGCTGTCAGAGACTGGAATTCCTGGTAGTTTGTCTGTGTCTGAAGATCTGTCATGTGTCTGTCTGCATGTTTTCTCTATTGCAATCCTGTCAAAAACATTTTTAATGAAAAAGGTTTTTTTTTTTTGTGTTTTTTTTTTTTGTTTCGTTTTTTTTTTTTCCAAGGGCACGTGTTAGATTCTGGTCAACGTCTGGTTAATGTTTGCTATTAAAAGCTTATTTCTGTCTGGTATTACAGAAGACACAAACAGAAAGCCCATGTTTTTGTAACTAAAAGCAGTGTGGACAACTTTACAAAAGCTTATAGAGCTGGCTTATGTTATGTTTCAGCTATATTTGGTAACACAGTAGAATGCTTTTGGAAGAGATATTAGATGCTGAAATAGTGATTCCAAATATAAACGAGGTCCCTAAGGCATGAATGTAATGTCTTGCTTATAACTTTAAATTACTTTTTTATAGCTAAAACTAGCATGTCTAGTGGCTAATTATAATGTAGCCTGATGTTATACCCAACCACCTTGTTTTCTGTCTTTTTCACATGCACCACTTAACCTCCTAGGCCTTCATTTCATAAAGGATTAAGTGCATTGGAATATTACTAAGCAAAAAACCCAACGAACAAACAAAACAAACAAAAAAGAACAAGAGCTTTGCATAACAGGAGTAGATTTAAATGTACTATGAGGCACTGAATCCTAGTGGTTTTTTCTCTCTACCATCCTGGAAATATAATGGTGTGGTTCTAAGAAAAGAAAAAAAACAATGTTACTTACAAAGAGAAGTTACTTATGCTTTCTCTAATTCAGCAAAAATAAATGAAATTGACATTTCAAGTCTGAAATTGATTTATTGGATACTGTAACACATAGGATGGAAAAGTAACAGCACTTTGGAGAGTTTGGGTGTGTTTTCTATATTCTAATTGGAGATACTGTTCCATTGAATTAAAAAAAAAAAAAAATCAAACCAGAAAAAAGAGAAGCAATTTTTACCTGATCAAACTAAATGGGAATTGCAGTACTTACCCTTTTAATCTGGTCTGGCTCTGTGAAGAACAGGGTTTAGCAAGGGTTGGAGTGTTATTGAGATGGCCAGGCTGACAAGGTCAATAACTTGCTGATTTTTGAGACAGGCCACTGGTGCTGTCTGCACCTTGGTGCAGGACAGATTGCCATCCAGTGAGTGTAAAAGCTGGGGGCAGAAAAAATCTTGGAATGAGATTCAGGGTTATTCTGTGCTCACTAACTTGTGGGTGGGAGGAATAGGAAGGGCTCATTTGTTTCTTTGAACCAAAGTAGGGATCTGGAAGCTTCCATTGATGCCTCAGGTTTTGGCTTTTATATTTTTCAGATTCTGTGCTGCTTTGGTGTGTAGTTCTGAGCTTCATATTAGGGGATAGTAAGCTCTCTTCACAGAGTAGGTAGACAAAACAATTTCTTCTCTAGATGGGGACCAAGGACAAATGATCCAAATCTCAGGCCTGAGAACATAAACAATGGTGGAATGAAGAGAGAAAAACAAGACAGATGGGACTTCATAAGCTAAAGTTATAACTGGACAACTAACTCCAATATGCAAATGGACCAGAACTTATGAAGGTGGGAGACCTCATGACCAGTTGTCATTTTTGTGATCATTTTAGTTTCATCTTGGGTGTAGCCCTGGCTGGGCTCTTGTGCTGCCCAAGGTGAGTCCATTGAGGCCTTTTAATAAATATCTACTCTATTCTTAGACTCATTCTAGCCTCCGTTCTAGGTCAGCCTTCACAAGGCATCACCATGAAAGATCTTCCTTTTATATTTGGGATAAAAATATGTAATTTCATGCAGAATACAGAAAGAACATCAATTAGTTTGGCAAAAACTCTGCAAATATTTCAGAGGTGAGGCTGGGATAAGGTGGTTTCGCTGTTCCTGTCTTTCCTACCTGTTATGATGGGAGCTATGAAAATTCTGCTGATGGTAAAAGAGTCTGTCATTCTCAGAGTGGTTTTAAAGGAAACTGAGCTAAAAAC